>NC_134236.1:92110027-92716566 GCF_965152275.1 Natator depressus
CTGTCATTATATTTCTGACAAAATATTTTCTTTAATTTATTACTTATTTGAAATTTTTCAAGAAATCATTTATGCAAGTAATGTTTGTTTGTATGTATCATATGCAAATGGTTGGCTGGAAGTATTCAGCACTTGAAATTCAACATTTGAGCTGTTTTGATCAGATACAAAGTTCACATGGTATGTTTTTCTGTTCCTTGCCTGGCCAGGCATAATTATAAGAATCAGGTTTTTGTGGTGGACCCTTGTAATCAGGGATTCAAAATTCATTTGAACATTTTGTAATATTTTGTAATATTTGCTTAAACTTCATAGTTACAATAAACAGTCCTGCCAGCAGTGTTTGCTTTATTTATGAAAAGCCAACACATGAGGCATCTGGAGAGTATCAGAGTTTTTTTTAAATGAATATTCGTGGGACACTTTTTGCAGTATTCGCCCTGCTCTAATCAATACATTCTAAAACTTGCTGAGACAATTGCTAGTATTAACCATTTCTTAAATGTGAACATTTAAATTTCGGATGCTTATTCTTTCTGAATGCACAGTGGTTATCTGAATGTTACAGGTTGGGACAAAAAAAGATGCTAGTACTAAACTAGCAATCTTTTACATTGGACCTTGGCAAAGACAATTATTCTTCCAAATAGGGGATGGGATTATTCACGTTTAGGCATTTACCTAAAAGATTTACTATGTAAAGGATATTTTCCATAGCAACCACGTATGACATCACAAATAGAGAATTATGATTTCAGATAGGGAAAAAACAACAAAAACAAATACATATTGAAAATGCTGTTTTCCTTTTCAAGAACCGTAAGTGGAAAGAAAATATGACAGTACACAATAAGCAAATTGGTGTCTAAATAGCCTACATTTCTGTAAGGCCTCAGTAGGTTTTTAAAAGGAAATTAACTGAGGGAACAAAGAGTATTTTCACATACATAAGCACACATATAATTTAAGATGCAAATCCTACAGCACATTTAGTTCACAAAACAACAAAAAATAAATTATATGTTTATATAGCAGACTAAGTCAGAGGTTCACCAAACAGTACTACTGTTTTTTGTTGAATTTAGTTTTAAGAGAAGAATATTCTTAACACCTTTTTTCACTCTACAGTAATTGTGAACCTTTGTGCATTTGCTTTCTGAAGCTTTCTTACTCAGTCTTTTAGGGATATCTTCCACTTTTAAAAAGAAAATTTTAAAAAAGGACATGTCAATTAAATGTTTGTTATTTCATGGTTTGAGCGCACATGAAGTGAAAACCAACAAGAGTAAAACACAAAATTCTAGCTCTAATAAAGCTACTCAGAGTTGTTTACAGTACAATTTCAATTAGCTAGAGAAAGATGTATTTGTAGCAACACTCAGTTAATAATAGAAATGACCTCTTAAAATATTCATATCTAATTTTTATGTTCTAAGCCTTGAAATGAAAAAAAAAAAAAGGAAATCAGCATTTTTTTTTAATACGGCTATATGAAGCCACTTGTTTAATATACCCATTAAACCTGTGGTTCTCAAAGCCGGTCCGCCACTTGTTCAGGGAAAGCCCCAGGCGCGCCGGACCAGTTTGTTTACCTGCCATGTCCGCAGGTTCGGCCGATTACAGCTCCCACTGGCAGCGGTTTGCCGCTCCAGGCCAATGGGGGCTGTGGGAAGGACGGCCAGCACGTCCATTGGCCTGGAGCGGCGAACCGCGGACAGTGGGAGCCACGATCGGCCGAACCTGCGGATGTGGCAGATAAACAAACCGGTCCGGCACGCCAGGGGCTTTCCTTGAACAAGCGGCGGACCGGCTTTGAGAACCACTGTATTAAACCAGGTCTTGAAGTTTAAAAAACAGTCAGTAAACACTGTAATTGTGTTTTAAATCATTTGCTTTCCCATCATGTGGTTACCTCAATATTATACAATGATTCCGTGGTTTCTCTCAGCCTTGCTTTGGTTAACTCTAGTTCTTTTTGGAGTATTTCCTGGGTTTCTTGAAGATTGGAGATGTGTCCTTCTGCAGCACCAAGGCCCTGTTCACTTTTTCTTACTTGGTCTTGTAGACGACACACCTACAATATAAAGAGATACAATATTTTCATAATCATTACTAATGGGAACTAAACAAAATCAGCCTCATATCTTTCACTCTAAGGATACGTCTACTCAGGGATAAAAGACCCTCCGTATGGCAAAAGCTGGCCCAGGTCAGCTGACTCAGGCTGGCAGGGCTCAGGCTGCAGGGCTAAAAAAATCGCCGTGCAGACATTTGGGTTCAGGCTGGAGATCAGGATCCGGGATCCTCCTCCCTTGCAGGGTCTCGGAACTTGGGCTTCAGCATGGGCCTGAGCACCTACACAGTGATTTTTAACTGTGGAGTCAGAGCCCCACAAGCCAGGGCCAGGCACGGGTTTTCGATCCCTGTGTATACAAAGAATTTTACTTTAGTGAATACTATTCTCTTCCTTGTAAATCAATTTTTGTCCATGCAACCTATTTTCTCTTTAATACGACTATTTTCATGTCCTGACAGGCAGAATTCCTCCTATATATTTAAATTTACAATATTTGTAAGATTAACAACTGAACACCTTTAAAGGAAAAGGTATCCAAACCTGCACTTTGAAACATTTTGTGAAAAATTTTACAGAATACAAATAGGAGGGGCTTGTGTTAGACTGTTTTGGGGGGTAGACTGCCAGGGTGGCACCCAGGCAAGCAGTAAGAGCAGAAGAAGTAGCGGTGCTCTGAAATGGGGTGTGGAATTTAGGGACTGAGCTAGGGATAAGTAGTGAAGAATTGAGGTAAGAACACGTGAAAAATGGGTTGGACTTTGGTACTGCCTGGGCCACTTTGCACCTGCAATCAGGTCCTGCCTGTCCTCAACTCTCATTTTGACCAAATGTGGTCTTGTTCTCGGGTGCTAGCTCAGCCCTTCTTTCTCCTCCCGCGTTTCGCTGTTGCGAGACTCCCAGTCCTCCTTCTCACTATGAAAGCATAGCAGGTGCTGTTCTACTCCTCTTGAGCCTGGTCTCCCTTTTTGTCAGCATGGTGTCGTAGTTCAGTGCTGTTGTATTAAGGAATTTAAGGCAAAAAAGACTGAATGGAAAGCATGACACCAAGGGGACCCCTGAGACCTGGCAGTTTTAGACAGCAGAGTGAGAGTGCAACACGGGGCATGTTGGCCCCAGGGGTAGGTGCAACAAGGAGGGTGGGGGGAAAGGATTAGCAGGTGAAGTACTCAGGAGAGCCCCCGCAGAAGCAGCAACAATCATGACCGGGTGCAGCAGGGAACAGGTGAAATGTCAAGGGGACTTTCATCCCCTGTCAAAAGACTAGCAGCAAGACAGAGGGAAAGGGTGAAACTTGATTCTAGCCCCAGAGTCTGAGCAGAAGCTGAGTGGAACGTTGGGGAACAGGAGAATCACCAAGAGGAACTTACACTACAGCAAAAGGAGCAGCCAAAGGAATAAAAGTGATGAGAGTAAGTGAACTGTTCAGAAAAGCCCCTGACCAAGCAACAGACACCAGGAATTCCACCCCCTTCATTGACCTATTTTAACCATTAATCAGGACACATTTTAATACAAAAAAGCCTCTAACACACTACAAGAACGTTACATTAAATTCTTCATTTGAAAAACTTCAAATCGTTAGAAGTCAAGCAATTAAAGAGAAAAGCATCTAATGGTGACCTTAAGAATTCCTCCACTTCAAGTATACAGTACGAAGTATGCAATCGTTAACCCTGAGCAATGCGACATAGTAGTCCGCAAGTATTTATTTTACAAATATGAGTAAACTTGGTTTCAATATTTGGGGCAGAGAATTAAGATTTTTTTAACATGTTTCTATAGTTATTTACAAATACTAATATTACCAACAGTTATCGACATTTTCCTCAACATTAGGGAGGAAAAGATCAGTTATTACTAATTTGTTTTCTGGACTTCCATATCCTATCTAGATTTTTCTCATAAATTTCGAGACACAGGCAGCAGAACCAATGAAAAGAAGGTACCTCAGCTCCTCCTGTTCTGGGTCTTTCTTTGCTTCTTGGTCTCTTGGTTTCCTTAGTTATTATTTTTATAAAAAAATTAAAAATTGAAACAGAAGAAAAACTAAAAACAGGCCAAGTCCAAGAATACCAGGAATAATGATGTATAGTTGCAGCCATGTCAATCAACAATCCCCTGCCCCAAAGATCCTTCCATGGATCTTACATATGCCTATCTCAACCTGTGGTATACCTTTAAATGCCCCAACAACTGTGTGAGAGAAACTAGTCAATCACTATGATCTCAAATGAACTCACACAGGAAAATGATAAAAAGACAAAAACACCCGATTCACCTGTGAGTGAACGCTTTTCACAAAGTGACCTATCAGTCCTCATCCTCAAAGGAATCCTGCACAAAACTTTCAAAAGATGAGCTTGGGGGCTTATACTCATTACTCTGTCAGACACTAAAAATCATGGACTGAACATAAGCACTGTATTTATGGCTTATTACAACAATCTATAATCAACTAACTCCCTCTTTTTGTCCCATGACAGCAGAAGTCTTAATAGGCCACTCTACCTTGAATGGTTGATTACAACACATGCTAACTACTTATGCTAAACAATCTGTTCCACCTTGCATTTTTCTGTGATGCTGGGAGTTTCTCTCTCATACCTGTACAAGTGCTCTGTGTGGCTTAAAAGGTTGTCTCTTTCACCAACAGAAGTTGGTCCAGTAAAAGATATTTCCTCACCCACCTTGTCTCAGGAATAATAAAAACACTACTGAATTAGTTAGCTGGAAAAAAAGTGTTAATCAAAATCAGAATGATGAGTATATGTAATGTATAAGCTAAACAGAGTTTTATCTAATTCAAAACTGGATAGAAATCTCCAAGGAAACCTAGATGTTGCAGGAGATGGTACTTTTGATTCATTAGGAGGCAATTTTTCCTCTGAGGCAACAACAAACCAATGATCAAGCATGGTGATAAAGATATTACTGAAAGTGCCTGTCATCTTTTGAAAATAATGTTGTGACAGGTTGGGTCACAGAAACCACCTTGGGACTGCCACCTGATGTGTGGAGACTACCTCTGAGCCCATTTTCCCTGGCAGCTTGGAACTTCAGTACCCTGTCTTGTTGAGCCAGACATCCTAGCCTGCTGCAAACACAGACCCAGGTCTGAACCACATCCCACAAAAGCTGCAGACTTAACAGAAAACAGCTCAGAAAGTGCTCCTGTCTCTAGCTCCCAGATACCCAGTTCCCAATGGGATCCAACCCCCAAATAAATACGTTTTACTCGACGCTTATACAGGTAAACTCATAAATTGTTTGCCCTCTATAACACTGATAGAGAGATATGCACAGCTGTTTGCTCCCCCAGGTATTAAATATAAAAAGTAGGATTTAAGTGGTTCCAAGTAATAACTGACAGAACGAAGTAAATTACCATGCAAAATAAAACAAAAACACACAAGTCTAAGCCTAATACATTAAGAAACCCTCAGAGATGTTCCAATAAGCTTCTTTCACAGACTAGACTTCTTTCTAGTCTGGGCCCAATCCTTCTCCCCGATACAGTCCTTGTTCCAGCTCAGATGGTAGCTAGGGGATTTCTCATGACTGGAATCCCCTTTGATCTGTTCCACCCCCTTATATACCTTTGGCACAAGGCGGGAATCTTGTCTCTTTGGGTCCCCACCCCTCCTTCTAAATGGAAAAACACCAGGTTTAAGATGGATTCCAGTTCCAGGTGACATGGTCACATGTCCTGTGAGACCCCAAGCCTTCATTCTTCCTGGCCTAACACACAAGGCGGCTTGCAAGTAAACAGAGTCATCTACAGTCAATTGTCCTAATTGATGGGAGCCATCAAGATTCTAAACCACCACTAATGGTCCACACTTTGTATAACTACAATAGGACTTCAGAGTTATATTTTATATTCCTAGTTTCCTAGATACAAGAATGATACATTCATACAAATAGGATGAAGACACTCAGTAGATTATAAGCTTTGTAATGATACCTTACAAGAGACCTTTTGCGTGAAGCATATTCCAGTTACATTATATTCACACTCATTAGCATATTTTCATAAAATCATATGGAGTGCAACGTCAAAAATGTAAAACTGAAGCCCTGAACATCCGTGGTCCTTGCAAGAGGCATAGCATTAACCTTGGTATCCTAGAGAAATTTCAGTCTGAATAATTAAGCTTTGTTTACTGTAGTTTCAGCACTGCCCTCTGGTTGCAATTCAAGCAACAAAGCACAAACTCAGGAACTATATTAGCACCATGGAAAAAGTTTAGTGCTGTTGCTCGAGTCCAGTCAATATTTATAGTTTGTGAAAATTCTCTTAGCCCTTTCAGAAAAAAGCAAACATTCAGGGATCCCTGATTAGGATATCGCTGATGAGAAACTACTTTCTGTCCCTTATGTTCCCAACTACAGGTTTCTTCTAAAATCAACTCTCTAGGTATTGACAGGCAAAGACAGAGAGTCTATAGCAGCACTACTATCAAAGTTGGTGAACCAATTACACAAATGTATCATTACCCTTAGTTTACAGATGGAGAGACTGAGGCACAGAAAGTTGCACTGACTTGTTCAGTGTCACACAGCAAGTAACTTCACCTCTCTGTGCCTTAGTTTCTCCAAATATAAAATGGAAATAATGATACATATCCACCTTTGTACAACACTTTGAGATCTATAGTTGAAGAACACTAACTGTTATCCCTCTTGGTGGGACGGGACTTCTTTTAAAAGCCCAATATAACAGGAAAACTGCATTAGTCTCTCATCTGCCCTGGACCATTGGTTAAAAAAAAAAATGTATCAGGCTTTTCCACTGGGACCTCCTTGTAGTAATATTCACTTAGCCTCAGATTCTGGGTAAGGAGTCGGTTATCTGCCCAGGTCCTTGAGGGCTACACAGGGCCTTGAGGCAGGAAGTAAAAAGTGTTTCCAAGGTGGCCAAGAATAAGCTCAAACTATAAGGCAAGGATTTTTCTGCTTAACTGCTTTCTTTCCCATTACCTTCTTTATTTCAGTCATTAGAGATGCAGCTAAAAAAATTAAATTGAGGAAAAAGGAAAATGAATAAAAAATTGAAGAACGTAAGTGCTCTATACATATCTGACTCTTTGAGGCAGACAAAAAAAAGCAGAAAGAGAAAGACAAGTGCTGAGATGAGTAAAGAGCAGAAACAGGAGGTACCAGAAGGCCTTATTTTCGTCGGTAAAGCTACTTGTCTGTCAAAAGCTATGGAGAAATGTCTTCAGTTAGAATCATAGAATATCAGGGTTGAAAGGGACCTCAGGAGGTCATCTAGTCCAACCCCCTGCTCAAAGCAGGACCAATCCCCAACTAAATCATCCCAGCCAGGGCTCTGTCAAGCCTGACCTTAAAAACCTCTAAGGAAGGAGATTCTACCACCTCCCTAGGTAACGCATTCCAGTGTTTCACCACCCTCCTAGTGAAAAAGTTTTTCCTAATATCCAACCTAAACCTCCCCCACTGCAACTTGAGACCATTACTCCTTGTCCTGTCACCTTCTACCACTGAGAATAGTCTAGAACCATCCTCTTTGGAACCCCCTTTCAGGTAGTTGAAAGCAGCTATCAAATCCGCCCTCATTCTTCTCTTCTGCAGACTAAACAATCCCAGTTCCCTCAGCCTCTCCTCATAAGTCATGTGTTCCAGACCCCTAATCATTTTTGTTGCCCTTCGCTGGACTCTCTCCAATTTATCCACATCCTTCTTGTAGTGTGGGGCCCAAAACTGGACACAGTACTCCAGATGAGGCCTCACCAATGTCGAATAGAGGGGAACGATCACGTCCCTCGATCTGCTGGCTATGCCCCTACTTATACATCCCAAAATGCCATTGGCCTTCTTGGCAACAAGGGCACACTGTTGATTCATATCCAGCTTCTCGTCCACTGTCACCCCTAGGTCCTTTTCCGCAGAACTGCTGCCTAGCCATTCTGTCCCTAGTCTGTAGCGGTGCATTGGGTTCTTCCGTCCTAAGTGCAGGACCCTGCACTTATCCTTGCTGAACCTCATCAGATTTCTTTTGGCCCAATCCTCCAATTTGTCTAGGTCCCTCTGTATCCTATCCCTGCCCTCCAGGGTATCTACCACTCCTCCTAGTTTAGTATCATCCGCAAATTTGCTGAGAGTACAATCCACACCATCCTCCAGATCATTTATGAAGATATTGAACAAAACCGGCCCCAGGACCGAGCCTTGGGGCACTCCACTTGATACCAGCTGCCAACTAGACATGGAGCCATTGATCACTACCTGTTGAGCCCGACAATCTAGCCAACTTTCTACCCACCTTATAGTGCATTCATCCAGCCCATACTTCTTTAACTTGCTGACAAGAATACTGTGGGAGACCGTGTCAAAAGCTTTGCTAAAGTCAAGAAACAATACATCCACTGCTTTCCCTTCATCCACAGAACCAGTAATCTCATCATAGAAGGTGATTAGATTAGTCAGGCATGATCTTTCCTTGGTGAATCCATGCTGACTGTTCCTGATCACTTTCCTCTTGTGTTATTGCTTCAGGATTGATTCCTTGAGGACCTGCTCCATGATTTTTCCGGGGACTGAGGTGAGACTGACTGGCCTGTAGTTCCCAGGATCCTCCTTCTTCCCTTTTTTAAAGATTGGCACTACATTAGCCTTTTTCCAGTCATCCAGGACTTCCCCCGTTCGCCATGAGTTTTCAAAGATAATGGCCAATGGCTCTGCAATCACAGCTGCCAAATCCTTTAGCACTCTCGGATGCAACGCGTCCGGCCCCATGGACTTGTGCATGTCCAGCTTTTCTAAATAGTCCTGAACCACTTCTTTCTCCACAGAGGGCTGGCCACCTACTCCCCATGCTGTGATGCCCAGCGCAGCAGTCTGGGAGCTGACCTTGTTCGTGAAGACAGAGGCAAAAAAAGCATTGAGTACATTAGCTTTTTCCACATCCTCTGTCACTAGGTTGCCTCCCTCATTCAGTAAGGGGCCCACACTTTCCTTGGCTTTCTTCTTGTTGCCAACATACCTGAAGAAACCCTTCTTGTTACTCTTAACATCTCTTGCTAGCTGCAGCTCCACGTGTGATTTGGCCCTCCTGATTTCATTCCTACATGCCCGAGCAATATTTTTATACTCTTCCCTGGTCATCTGTCCAATCTTCCACTTCTTGTAAGCTTCTTTTTTATGTTTAAGATCCGCAAGGATTTCACCGTTAAGCCAAGCTGGTGGCCTGCCATATTTACTATTCTTTCGACACATCGGGATGGTTTGTCCCTGTAACCTCAATAGGGATTCCTTGAAATACAGCCAGCTCTCCTGGACTCCTTTCCCCTTCATGTTATTCCCCCAGGGGATCCTACCCATCAGTTCCCTGAGGTTGTCAAAGTCTGCTTTCCTGAAGTCCAGGGTCCGTATTCTGCTGCTTACCTTTCTTCCCTGTGTCAGGATCCTGAACTCAACCAACTCATGGTCACTGCCTCCCAGATTCCCATCCACTTTTGCTTCCCCCACTAATTCTTCCCGGTTTGTGAGCAGCAGGTCAAGAAAAGCTGCCCCCCTAGTTAGCTCCTCTAGCACTTGCACCAGGAAATTGTCCCCTACATTTTCCAAAAACTTCCTGGATTGTCTATGCACCGCTGTAGTGCTCTCCCAGCAGATATCAGGAAGATTAATGTCGCCCATGAGAACCAGGGCGTGTGATCTAGTAGCTTCTGCGAGTTGCCGGAAGAAAGCCTCATCCACCTCATCCCCCTGGTCCGGTGGTCTATAGCAGACTCCCACCACTACATCACCCTGGTTGCTCACGCCTCTAAACTTAATCCAGAGACACTCAGGTTTTTCTGCAGTTTCATACCGGAGTTAATACTGATGGAGCTCAAGCTAAAGAAATAAAACATTAAAACAAAAATGGCACATATAATATACTTTATTATACAAGAGGCAGAACCAAAAGAGCTGTTTCTCTTCTCATTCTCTCTCTCCTTTTCTAACATATATTACTTTTTATACACAGTAGCTTATTTTTAATTGTCAATAACTTGGTCTCTTTATAAATATTATGAAATAAAAGATACAAAGAGGATCAGTTGTGACTAGCAGCAAAAAATGGCAAAGATCATGTTAGAAAACAGCAAGCAATTTCTGAAAACTTCCAAAAACAAGTATATTTCTTCTTTTATTTCTGTCCTATTTTAACAAATTATCTAATCGATAGATGCAAGATATTTCTGATTTTGTGTAGAGCACTAGTGTTTCAGCCTCACATAGCCTGTGACAATGGGCCCTCTGATTTGGTGATACATGTGAATCTCAACTTGAATTAAAAATAGTTTCCATTTTCATTGCAAAGATATCTTTGAAACATTAAACCAATATGAACTGAAATAAGCCAATAGCTAATGCTGAAGGAACAATCATCTGGGCTCCACTTCTGCAATAGTAAATTACAGGACAGAACTTAAAGATGCCCGCTTTCTACTACTATCTCTCTCTCTCTCTCTCTCACACACTCTCTCACACATTAAAAAGAGTCAGCTAAGTTCAGGGTGTATTTCAAAGAAATATTCCATAACCTTACCCAAAATCCATAGTTCTGCCCTGGGTATAATGGTGTTACCATGGAGGAAATAAATTGTTTATATTTTGCAGAGAGATGAATGGCACACTACTATTTTGCAGGGCTGCTCAAAAACAGTAAGACCAACTCCGTTTTCTTAACTGTTTCCCATGAAACATTAAATACAAAAAATTTAAAGTATAATGATACATTTGCTTCCGATATATTGCATACCTGGTTTGTAAAGTTTCAGTTTGAAACAACTTTTTACTACTTTCTCAGAAACCCCTGACAATACTTGTTTATAACTGAAATGGTGACACAAAAGTTAATTATTTGGCACCTCTACAATACTAAATACAGAAGTAGTCACATGTTGGTCTCTTTTTTTCCCCCCAGTAGGTCCTAAGTTATTCACAGCTATCAAAAGATAATTGCTTATCAATGAATTGTGTGTTACAAATGATGGTGTTTTGAAATTATGGAACTCTCTTATAATAAGCTTTTTCAAGATACTGTATTACTTGATTCTATACCAATTTCATAATCTGGTAGGCCGGCTCTTCCTGCTGTAAATGTATATGTTGCTGCTTACTACCTTCACATTTCAACACTTCTTTAACATATCAACAAGTTTTCACACTCTGTAGCACACAGATATATGATGAAACTGTAACACTTCAATAACCTGGGACTGCATGCGATCTCTATGTTTGCAGTGTTGTTGTAGCCATATTGGTCCTAGAACAATGGAGCAACAAGGTAGGTGAGGTGATATCTTTTATTGGATCAACTTCAGTTGGTGAAAGAGACAAGCTTATGATTTTACACAGAGCTCTTCTTGCACAGAGCCCAGACCTGAAGAAGATCTCTCTAAGCTTGAAAGCTTGTCTCTTTCACCAACAGAAATTGGTCCAAAAGAAGATATTACTTCACCCACATTGCCTGTCTTTATGAACATTCTAGGGTCATGAGCGAGTTGTCATCTTTGGCCATGACTAACAGACAGATGGCATTATGAAGAGAAAGGGTAATAAATATATACTTCCTTTTATGTAAAGAGCCAAAATATTCTTAAAAAAATGTAAACATATGAACAGGAATGTTAGAGACACAATAAAAGGATGGAACTGGCATTTCACAAGAAAGATTCTTCTGCATCAGTGAATATTCAGTGTTGTACTAATTACAGAAAATAAATGCAGTATTGTACCTCTTACAAACCCTTTCCCAGTTTTGCTTATGAAAGTCTAGAAGTAAATTATTGTTGTAAGCAGAACACCAGTGTCTTGTACTTATTAAGTCAAGACAAAAAAGGAAAACCTAGAATAAAGTACACTAGCTACTCTAGTGGATTGGATTTATATTTTCTGAATAAAGAATGATAATCTGTTTTGAAATGTGAATTATATTCCCTGTTCGGTAGCAGCTGGATAAAGAAGGTGAAGTCTCAGTAAATAAAAATTTCAGCTCTTTCCATTCTACTTAGTTGCCACCTGGATATGAACACATTAGCAAAAAATGTAAGAATTAAATTTAATATAGACGGTTTTAGCTTATGTTACTGAGAGACAATCGTTAAAACAGCAATAAGAAAACCAAATTGGAACGATAGCATGAAAGTGCCGCCCTAGGAGGACAAAAGGGAGATAAGGTGGCTTTCTACTGAAGTGGCAAAATAAACAAATACCACAAGTGATCATGTTAGCAACTTGAAAATAATTTTTATACTGAGATAAAATTAAAGCAGCCAGGTCAGTGGCATTCTGGTACTCCTTCAAACTTGCAAGAGAGAGATCGAGCTTCCATTCCCAATCTCAAAGGGCTTGAACTACTGGCAAAGATACTCATTCCCATAACTGTTCAGTAGTGCCAGAGTCGAGGAGTGTCCGGCAATGACATTGCTTGCATTGTTCAATAGTGACATTTATGATTGATTAAACAGCAACATTTATGAACTTTGAAGATGGGAGGTTCAAAAGGGGCTGAAGATGTACCAGATGTAGGGAGAAAAATATAGCTAAATATACATGTTTAATATATAAATTTATAATTCTGCATCCTGTACTGTCATCCAAAAGTAATCAGTTCTGTTTTTAAAAAACAGTGAATTTAGTGTTTTTTGATGTTGCACACGGTTAGAATTAGAGAGGCATCTTCTCTGATCCACAGAATCGATACAACATGAGAAATAATGGTGCAAATTCCTAATTCAGCAAAGCCCTTGCGCACATACGTTAAGTCCATCCCTATTCAGCAAAGCACATAAATCCCATTGAACAGTGAGGTCAATGGGACTTAAGAATGTACTTAAGTATTTTGCTGACACAGGGCAAAAAATTCCATATACTGATGGAACAATGTAATATGTCTGACCTGAAAGAACCATCTCTGGGAGTTTCTCTGCCAAAACTTGGTTGGATGTAAACTGTAAGGCAGACACTTACTCACTAAGAAATTGACGGAAATCACCAATTTGTCACATTTTAAATACAAACTAAAACTATCATTAGGTAGTCTGGAATACATGACTATATATTGTATCATAATGGATAATTTTATTATTGGAAATAAGAGTTGAATTCTTCTTTCCCAGGAAACTTTAAAAAGGATCTGCATGCTGTGAAATTAGCCACACTTTACAGCAAACAAATTATAAAAAAATTGGGTTACCAAAAAGATTGGCCTTTTCTCTTTAATTACCTCTTGAAGTATTTTGTGCATGGAAATTTAGTAAGTACTTGATTTGCACATGAGCAGAGTAGAGATAAATGGAGCTGTTTACATGATCGTTTTGTACCTTAGTTTCCTTTCCTTTTGCTACACTAATTTGTAGGAAAATATATTGTAAAAGAAAAAAAAAATCATACTTGACAGTGGTCAAGTGAATTATATTTTGGGAATACTCACGTTAAAACAGACAATGAGCTAAAAAAGGCCCAACAGCATGGGCTCAGTCTAATATCTAATTCACAAAATCAGTTGAATAAGCTATCATTACTGATTAAATGTGGGCTAATGCATATGACAGTGAGCTAATTTGACTAAGAAAATTCTTGCCTCCTGATTGGCTGAAGTCAGCTTTGTAGTCAGTTCTTCCCTCATATTTTCCAGCTGCTGTCTAAGCTGATTCTTATCCCCTTCCAGATGTAGTTTCTCCTTTTCAAATTGCTGCTCCAACTCCTTAAAAAAACAGAAGAACAAAACAGAAAAATTACATCCATTCTTAGTAGTCATTACATGTCAAAGGTGTACCGTATTAAAAAGAAAACCAGAGTCTGTTTTCCTCCAGAAATACGACAGCTTTTAACTCCTAGAAAGAACTCTCTTATCTCAAAGGAATTATAAACGGGGTAAGTTTTGCCTGTTATTCTGGAGATCATGGCTTTTTTGTGTACTTTCTAGTCCACATCCCTTGTTGATAAGATAAAAAGAATAGTATGTAAAACTTCCTTTTATAAATACCATCATTACTTTGCAGTAAATTAGCTCAAAGCATTCAAAAATGTAGACTCTCAGTCTCCCATATACGTGGGCTCCACCAACATGAGTTTTAAATTTGATAACATAGTATTTAATTTCTATATGAAATGCAGAAGAGGAAGCAGTAAAACCTTAAAGTCTATGCTGAGGGGTCAGACAGGCAGCTGAGCTGCAGTTGGGGAAAGTAAATAATTTTTATGTCATTATAAAACTAAAAAAAACCAGCAAACATACCCACATATCTAAAATGATATTCATGTAATGAAAATGTATGTATTTGACAGTCTACCTTTCACCCCTCCCCCTCATACTTAGCTTACATTTTTAGATTACAATTTTTGAGGGGCAGGGACTGCATCTATATCCAGGTTTATACAGCACTTAGCCTAAGAAGGCCCTGATTTTAATAAGAGGCCCCAGCTTGAACACCACAAATATTAGAAAATGAAATATTAATAAATAATAAATTGCATGTGTGCCTTTCTGCATCTGTCAATCTGTGACTTACATCACTGTTTCATAAACCTATGCCATATATGTTTGTGCCAGAATCGTTACTCTTTAAAAAAACTAGTTATTTTTAAGACTAGCTTTTTATTAATATTTTGGACACGAATGTGACAAAATGGAACATTATTCCAGCATATAATAATGCAATGTTACAAAATTATTTTAACATACAAAAATGTAACAGTAGCAAAATGGGCTTTTAATAAACTTCAAGTCACAAACATGCTGAAAGCCTTCAAAGTAAAAAAAAAAACAAAACAAACAAAAAAAACCACAAACGAAAAACAAAAACCCAAAACAAAAACAAAACACACAGTATTGCCACCCTTACTTCTGCAGTGTCTTCAGCACTGGGTGGCCAGAGAGTGTTAGCTGCTGGTAGTGGCGCTGTCTTCAGGGCTGAGCTCCCAGCTCGCAGCCATTGCTCTCCACCAGTCAAACTCTGAAGACAGTGCCGCTGCCAGCAGCAGTGCAGAAGTAAGGGTGGCAATACCATGACACCCCCCCGTACAATAACCTTGTGACACCCCCCCCCACCCCCTTCAACCTCCTTTTGGGTCAGGAGATCTACACTTACTGTAAAATTTCAGATTTAAATATCTGAAATAATGAAATTTACTATTTTAAAAATTCTATGACCATGAAATTGACCAAAATGGGCTGTGAATTTGGTAGGGCCTTATGCATATGATAGATGGTGGACACTGAATAAGCAGCTATTCAATATTTTGTTTATCCTTATTGTTCAATGAGTAGCCCCCGGTTTTATTTAGTCACACTATTCAAACCCTGCTCTGAAGTTTTGAACTATTAATTTCCTTATGGTCTTTTCTATAGTGCTCATCATTATAGTATCTCAGAGGTTCACAAAAATTAATTTATGTATTTTCACAGCACCCCAGTGAGGCGATGGGGTGACATTATTCTCATTTTATAGATGGGGAACTAAGACACAGTAACATTAAGGTCAGAAGTGTCCACGAATTTTGCATGCCCAATTTGAGATGTCCTCTCCAAGTCCCAATCTTTCCTCCCATCTGGGCTCTCAATCCCAGTCTCTATCCCCTCCTCGCCTCCCAGACGTTTTTCCCACCTATCTCCCATCCCCCCCCAGCTCCTTGTCCCAAGCCTACTCCATCATTCTAGCTCAGTTCTTGTCCACTCTGCAGCTAATTCAGATTTTTCTGTTCCAAACTGCTGGGGGGAAGGGAGGAGGAGGGGAAGTGGTATTGAGAGCACCGGAGAGACTGTCTTTCCACTCTCAGTTCTGATGCCCAGCATCACATTGGTCACAGAAGCTAGCAGCAGCCATTGCAAAGAGTCCAGCATCCCCGAGATGGAGCATGCTCAGTGCAAACAGTATCCGAAGAATTTAGCTGCAAAATCCTAGCCAGCCTCTACTGAACACGTGCCAATTGTGATTTTTCAAAGGCTTATATACATGATAACTTGTCTAAATTTGACATCTTTTCACTGGAATAACAAAAGGCACATCCCTGATACTAGGGCAACATCTCTGACAATTTTCCAGACCTTCTTCCCAAGCACAAAGACGCTAGAGCTTTTCAAGAAAACAGTTAACTTTTTTTCATATGGGCAACAATACATTTTTCCCAATCTGATTCTCAGAATTGGCTTCTTTTTTTTGCTGACACTTACAAAAATTAAATAAAATTCAGCCTGAGGTAGACACCCAGCATGGAAAACTTCACCTTTAATGACTGAAGTTTGGCAACGTTATTAGCAACTGAAAATGGTGCCAAGTGATATTAAATATAGGTGCTACCAGCTCTGCCTATAACATACTAAAAGATACAATTTACAATAAAAAAAATAAACCTTTCAATACATATTTCACCCCTCACCCTACTGTCACTCCTTTTCCCTCCTCCTCCTGTCTTTTACTTCCTTTCACTATCTTCCTACTTTCTTCACAAAAGTATGCTCAGGGTCTTCCTTCCTCTATCCTTGCCACAGCAGAGTATATCTTTGCAAAGCTGCCAGCAAAGACTTCCTGTCTCATGTTAGACTTGAGACAGGTAGTATTTACTAGGCAGTAGATCAGTCTCTATGCTGACTCAGTCCCGATCCTCTGCCAATGTTCCCTAATAAGTCAGCCCACAATGAGGGTGGACATTTGTGATACGGACACAGGACCAATAACTCATATTCCAAAGTTGTTTGTAGCATTGTTGTAGCCAAATTGGTCTCATGATATGAGAGAGACAAAGTAAGTGAGGAATGGACCAACTTATGTTGATGGAAAGTACAAGCTTTTGAGCTTCGCAGAGTTCTTCTTCAGGTTTGGGTAAGGTAATCAGAGCATCTAAGCTAAATATAAAGTTGGGTCAGACTGGTAAGCATAAGTAGTTTACACATGCTATAGGAGAGCACTTAAAATGAAGTGGTCAATTAAGGGTTTGCAGGTAATAGGGTGTTACAAATTGTTGTAATGAGCCATAAAACCAGTGTCTCTGTTGAACCAACGCCCCAACAGTAACTGTGTGGGTGAAACCAGGCAATCATCATGCTCTCAAATGAATTCACACAGAAAACAATAAAAGACAAAAACACCATATCATCCATGGGTGTACACCAGGGGTCGGCAACCGACGGCACGCGAGCCGATTTTTAATGGCATGCTGCTGCCTGCTGGGTCCCAGCCGCCGGCCCCGCTCAGCCTGCTGCCAAACCCAGGCCGGGACCCTAGCAGGCAGCAGCGTGCCATTAAAAATCCTGCCCGCCCCGGCCTGCTCTTCTCCACCCCTGCCCCCCACAGGGGGGCAGGGGTGAAGAAGCTTGGTCCTGCTGGCTGCTGCTGCAGGGCAGGCAAGCTCCCCCCTCCCCCACCTCTTCCCCCTGCGTGCTGCGTTCCTGCACCACCTCCTCTCCCTGCCGCCGATCAGCTGATGGCCCTGGCATGGGAGGGGGAGAAGCGGAGCCGCAGCGCACTCGCTGCTCCGGGGAGGAGGCGGAGAAGAAGTGGGGACGGGGCCGTGGGGTGGAAGTGGGGTATATCCCCTCCAGCCCCCTGCCGTGAGTCGCTCTGGGCAGGGGGCTGGGAGCACCCCCACGACCCCAGCCCACACCCGCAGCCCCCTGCCCTGACTCCTGCACCCCCCCACACACGCCCCCAGCCCCCTGCCCTGACTCCTGCACCCCCCTCACACACCCGCAGCCCCCTGCCCTGACTCCTGCACCCCCCACATTCCCACCCCCACCCTGAGCACCAAACGGGAGCTCCTGCACCCCCCCCCATTCCCACCTGCACCCCTCGCATCAAATGGGAGCTGTCCAGGTAAGCACTCCACCCCAAAACCTCCTGCCCCAACCCTGAGCCCCCCTCCCTCATTCTAGCTCCTGGCCAGACCCTGCACCCTAACCCCCAGCCTGCTCCTTCACCCCCAGCCCTGTACTCAGTGCACTCCCACCCTCAGCTCAGTGCAGAGAGAGAGGAAGAGAATGGGCTAGAACGAGGGAGAAGGTAGGTACCCACTCTATGTGGGCAGGGCCGGGATCCCAGACTGGCAGCGGGCTGAGAGGGGCTGGCAGCCGGGACCCTGGCTGGCAGGAGCCGGCGGACTGAACCCCAGACCGACACCGGGCTGAGTGGCAGCGAGCTGAGCTGCTCAGCCCACTGCCAGTCTGGGGTTCTGGCTGCCAGATCCTTGCCAGCTGGGGTCCTGGCCGCAGACCCCACTCAGCCTGCTGCCGGCCGAGGTGAATGGAACCCCAGGCTGGCAGCGGGCTGAGTGGGCCGGCGGTGTAAGATCAGCATTTTAATTTAATTTTAAATGAAGCTGCTTAAACATTTTGAAATCTTGTTTACTTTACATACGACAATAGTTTACACAATATATAGACTTATAGAGAGAGACCGTCTAAAAAACGATAAAATGTATTACTGGCACGCGAAACCTTAAATTAGAGGGAATAAATGAAGATTCAGCACACCACTTCTGAAAGGTTGCCGACCCGTGGTGTACACTTTTCACAAAGCAATCACTCCATAGCTGACCTCTCCTTCCTCATCCTCAAAGGAAACCTGCTCAACACCTTCAAAAGGCAAGCCTAGGAACTTAAATTCATAACTCTGCTAGACACTGAAAACCATGGACTCAGAGAGACTATTTTTATGACTCATTACAACAATTTTAACCCCTAGTTGACCACTTCATTTTAAACGGTCTCCTACAGCATGTGTCAACTCCTTATGCTTAACAATCTGTCCCAACTTGCATTTTGCGTAGACACTGTGGTTACCTTCCCCAGACCAGAAGAAGAGCTCCGTGAAGCTTGAAAGCTTGTACCTTCCACCAACAGAAGCTGGTCCAATAAAAGATATTGCCTCAGCTACCCTGTCTCTCTCATTTCACAACGGCCACTAAACAACCATTAGAGGTCTACAACTTTCAGCAACAACCTATCTTTGTTGGATTCCCACTGGCAACCTACAGCTTAAAGGCTCCATAGCTCATTAACATTTCTCTATTCCCAGGGAGTCAAATCCACCTTCCCCCGTCAACAACTGCATGCTAACAAATAAAGGTCTTTTCTATGCCAATATAATGACTTGGTGAAAATATTTTAAGAACCACCGTGTATGCTGCACACCTTCCAAAATCAAAACTAAAATAATTTATAAGACCAAAAAACAAACAAAACAAGTACAATAAAACAACACTGAAATTTGACGGGAGCAAAGCACAGTTGAGAAAATCTACAATAATAATCCACCTATAAGGCCTACAAATATTTTAATTGGCCAAATCCATAGACAATACAGAACAGGTAGGCATTGAAAAATATTGGAAATACTCAATACAAAAGGAAAACAGTTTCAGTGAGAAATTATTCTCCTTAAGTGTTAGTGTTCATAACAAAGAAATATATTTTAACAAAGCAATAATGCAGCAGCAAAAACTCTTTACCTTGAAGTTCAACCCAGTCCTACAACTCTAGATCTGGAGCTCTACCAAAGGCATTTTCCTTCCACTGTGTGCCATGCAGCCACTACTAAACAGCTAGATCCTCATCTCACTGAGGATATGGAAAGACTCAGTGACTTCACTGATTTATGGATTAGGCCCATAGTTCTTTCCCCAAGCACCTGTGCAAGGACACGGGGAAGCTATCCTGAAATTAACTATGTGTTCAGTGGGCAACACAGATTGCTCCTGCATCTTGTCAAAAGTACGTTCACTTTTCCACAAAAGTTTGAAGAGTAGAGTAATCTTTAATATACTATTTTTCCTAACCATAAAGGTGCAACTATGGCTTTGCTGTATACATGTATTTAAATCAATAAGCAAGTTAGCTAATGCAACTAGGAATGCTATATCACCCTCAACTTGTCCATATTTCATTTAGGAATTGCAGTGTGCATGGTTGTATATAAAAGGACCCCAAAGCACTATAATTCCCTTGTTATTCTTTACAAATGCAAATGTACCAGAGTCAAGCTCTCTTAGGAGAATTAGGGATTAAAAATGAAATTAATGAAATAAGGGAATTACTACATGCTATACATATGCATACACCATTTTATCATAGTTTGGCTAAACACCCTTTCTTACTTGGAACCTGGTTTGTTTTCCTCCTAACTTACCAGCTGCAGCTTTTTCTTTTCCTTGGTAGCATTGCTGTGTGCAGCCTCAATCGCAGTGTGATGTTTCCATGCCAATTCTTCCAAGGTCTTAGAATGAGCCTCATTTAACTGTGCAGCTTCCCCTTCCAATCTGGTTTGCAGCTTTATCAGCTCTTTCTCATAATACTCTCGTTGCGTTTCCCTTGCTTCATTTACCTTCTGTAAAAGCCAGACAAAAAATATTCCAAATCACCTATTCTTAAGTGTTTGTCTATTTCAGTAAGGAGAAAAAGAAAAAAAGGAAAAACTAAACGTTTTACACAAATACTCGAAAACAATTATACTTCATATATATGTGGCACAGAATAAATACCCTTAAACCAGATCTTTAAACTATACTCAAAAAGGTATTTAATTATAGACTTAAGTATAAGAAGTTAAAATCTATTGTCTCTTTTTTTGCTCTATTTTATCTTGTAAAGGAACAGCAGACAAATTTCAGATCTACAGGCAATTTCCAATTCTTTATTCTCTGAGCTACAAACATCGTTTTGGAAACTAGCCCTTCTTCTTTCTTATTTTAGTTTTGAACCAGTGCTGGTGTGTAGTGAGGCAAGGAGGAAATTCATTATTATGATTCCCTGTCAGGACAAAAGTCATAAGGAAGGTTGTTCAAACATCATAACAGTTTAAACCAGTACGCGTTTCTCGACTCCACTACTTTATATGTAACCTATATCATCATCATGATCTTAACTGGTGGGAACAGAAAGAAACAATTAAAGAATCATTATACATTAGCTCAAGTTTTAATTTGCTATATTTGCCCTGTCACGTGCATTCTCAAGGCTTACTGATTTTCAATTTTTCCTTGACCTCAACCCCATTCCCACCTCACGGAGGCACTCTGGGAGATGAGACACATAGGAAGATTACTGGCAATCTGCTTCAAGAATCAAGCAGCACAACAGATGCCAGAAATCAGTTTGGATAACACTGCACCTGCCTCCTCTCTGTCTTTATCTCAGCTGAAACTATCACCTTCAACTCTGCAATGCACATGATCTACATTAGTAACTTTAAAAGTTGGCAGTACCATATGTGCCTCACAGGGCAGTGTAATGTGCTATCACTGCTCCAGTCAGTCAGTCACTCCAGTCTTTTAAAAGAGTTAGGATATTTCAGAATTCATTAATATTTCCAGTTAGAATTGTAAGGCTTCTATTTTGTTGTTCTAAAATAAAAAACTGGTTTTGTTGTTTTACCTTTTCCAGTGCCAGAATCTGCTGCCTTTGTCTTTCATCCAGACTTTGTGTTTTGCTCTGCAATAGATTTCTTTCCTCTTCCAGCTGAGATAGTTTCTCTTTTAATCTAGATTTTTCTGATTCCAAATCTCTTATTGTAACTTCCTGTGTCATCTGTGTAGCTTGAAGAATTCCTATGTGACCTACAAAAAGAAAACCACCATTTAAAATCTCAGATATGAAGATTATTCACCTGTAACCCAAATTCTTACAAATGGACTCTGCACATTCCCACCCAAGTGATGTCCAGTGATGCAGCTCTGACAGTGGAAACTTCTTGGAGCAGTTCCCATTGGAGTGCTGTCATCCCACCTCCTTTCCCTTCCTCACTGTTCCTGAATGTTTGGAGGGCAAGGGTATAAAAAGGGGGCATGATAATCTTGTCGCCTTAGTTCCTTCCACTGCCTCTTCAAAGGTTCAAAAGTTTAAATTAGCACTCCGAAGTGAGGAGGAGGAGGAGGAGGAAAGTATGTATGTGCCGAGTCCATCTCAAATAATTCTGGTGATTGGTGAATAACCTTCATTTCTTTTTCAAATGGCCTCAGCACATTCCCACTCATGGGATAGTTAGATAAGCAGTACCACAATCTCTGTAAGTTGAGATGCACAGTCCTAACTGAATAATGATTGTAGTACTGCATTACCAAACTGAACATCTGACCAGAATGCTAGATCTAGTGAGTAGTGCTTTGTCAAAATGTGAATAGAGCTCCAGGTTGTAGCTCTTCATGTTTCTAAAATCGGGATAAGCTTGAGGCATGCCATGGAAACCATATTTTCCCTTGGAAGAGGGGCAGAGCTTTTTTGTAGCTTTCCACTATACAAAACAGCTTTCCTCTGTACAAAACCTAATCCATTTAGATGTAATTATGTTCTCTTTATTATTAGCATCCCTAAATGAAATAAAAACTTTTGGTGACTTCTTGGCAATTAAGGCATGAAGCTTTGCCTCATCTGAATGAGAATGAGGTCTAAAAAAGAATACTGCTAAGTTATTGATCTGAGTCAGGTTAAAATCTGTTACAACTTTGGGAAGGAATTTACGATGCAGATGGAGGACTTTTTCCCTGTGAAATACAGTGAATGGTGGGTCAGCCATGAGGATCTGTAACTTGCTTACAATTCTAGCAGATGCACTTGCTGTAATGAAGGCTGTTTTGATTGAAAGGAGAACTAAGTGACCCCATTGGCTCAAAGGCAGTTTCATGAACTGAGTAAGTACTAGGTTAAGATCCCAAGTCAGAGTTAGCTCTTTAATGGAGGAAAATGTTTACTGTTCCTTTCGTGAACCTCTTGACTCTGTCATGTGTGAATTTAGCCTTATCAATAAATGCATGGTGTGCAGAAATGGCTGCTAAGTGGACTTTCAAGAATGATATAGAAAGAGTTCTAATCACTTTAAAAGAAGTAGGTATTCTGGTACACAGTACTCAGAAGATGTTTCTGAATCAATGTTGTTAGTATTGGGCCAGATTAAAAATATTTTGCATTTGAAAACATAGCATCTGAGAGTTGACTGTTTTCTGGAATTTATAAGGACACGAGAAAGTTCAAGAGAGTGGGACTTTTCTAGGTCTGTCACAATCCTATGGTCCATGCTGTCAAGTGCAGAGACTGGGGTCCAGCTGGTAAATACATCTGTTCTGCTGGGTCAGTAGATCTGTGGTTAGTGGAAGAGACCGATAGTTTCCTCTGAACAGAAGAAGAAGATATGGAAACGTTGGTTGTCTCACCTGTGCTGCGGCAATCAAGGTTATTCTTGCTTTTTCTGTCTTATTTTTCTTATGACTCTTTGAGAGAGAATAAATGGGGGAAAGGGTATAAAGGAGACCTATTTCCCAGTCAAGCAGAAATGCATCTGATATGGATTGGATTTCTACTCCAGTTCTTGAACAAAACCTTGGGCATTATGAATTGCATCTGCTTGCAAATAAGTCTATGTCTGGATAGCTCCAAAGAAAGAATCTCTCATCTACTACTAAGATTTTGTGACCATTTGTACTGTTCACTTCTGGTCTGCAAGCCTGTTGATTTTGCCCATGAGATGTAGGGCTATATGGTAGATATGGTGCTGGATGCACCAGTCGCACAGTGCCACTGTTTCTCTGCACAGTTGCCTGGAGTGGGCCCCTTGTTTGCTCACACAGAACACGGCTGCTGTGTCTATTGATACATGGATGACTTTGCCTTGCAGATGAGGAGAAAGGATTTGAAATCCAAATGGAATTCTCTTAATTTTAGCATTTGCAGAGTCCTTTTCCAGTGGTTCGGATGTCCATGGACAGTTAGGTTGTACAAGGGAGCTCCCCATCCCAAGTATGAAATGTTTGAGGCAATCATAGTTAACAAAGCTGGGGGGCTGAATGTTACTCCTTCCAAAACACTATGATGCTGAATTGACCAACTGAAGGATGACAGTACCTCCTTCCGAACGGTCAGTTTGGAGAACATGCTGTCCAAATTTGGAAGATAATTCTTTGCTAGCCAGTTCTCATCTTGAGGCGGATACTTCACTGACAGGGCTTCTTGTGGAGTCTTTGTTGCCATCAAGATTTTCATAAATCTTCCTTCTGGATGGAAGACTATGGCTTTTCAAGAATCCAGAATTCCCCAATAAACTGGATTGACTATACAGGTGTTGTGCTTTTTTCCAGCTTATTCTGAGCCTCAGTTTTTGAAGAGGGATCATGTCTGTACCGTAACTGTTGAAAGGTCCTACCTGAGAGGATACACTGATGAACCAATCATCTACACAGAAATAAATGTAGATACCTTGTCACCTTAGATGTGCTGCTGCTGCAGACAGACACTTTGTGACTACTCCCATGCACCTGAGCAGGGGAAAAGGAGAATTCTGTAGTGGAAGCGGTCCTCTCGTATGATGAAATGAAGGTATTTGTAATGTGTAGGTCTGATAATTCTAAAATACATTTCTTAAAA
This sequence comes from Natator depressus, assembly GCF_965152275.1. Taxonomy (NCBI): domain Eukaryota; kingdom Metazoa; phylum Chordata; order Testudines; family Cheloniidae; genus Natator; species Natator depressus. Next base: position 92,134,465 of record NC_134236.1, read on the forward strand.
ACCGAAAGATTCAAGCCAATCTTGGGTGGATAAGGAGGACATAACTGATGTCAGGGTTAACACAAAGAATTTGAACTCCCTAATTAATTGATTGAATTTTCACAGATCTAAAATAGGCAGAAGGTTTCCATCTTTCTTTGGGATCGGAAAGTATCTGGCCTAGAAACCCTTTCCATGGAATTCCCTTGAATTCTTCTGCATGGCTCCTTGCTTACATTAAAGACTGGATTTCTGCTCCTAACAGACTCTCATGAAAAGGTCCCTGAAGAGAGAAGGGACAAGAGGACTAGGGGGATGTATTGTGTTGAACCAAATAGAATAAATTTTCTGTATAATTTCAGGATCCAACTGTCTGTTGTGAAGGCATGCCCGATGTTGAAGGAGTGGGGAAAGTCTTCTTTTCCCAATAGAGGGGCGGGACATGGATGGATCAAGGTTGATCTGATGCTCTTGGGTGTCTCAGCAAACATGAGGTCTAAGCCCTAGTGTGGAAGACAAGGAAACTGTTGATTTGCCCTTTGTGTGAAATTTAACAATTTTCCTTCTCTGTAGCCATTGCTAAGAGGATGATTGCTTGTACTGCCATCTCTGCGTGAAGTAGGATAATGAGGAAGACGAATATTCTGGGTTTATGATATCTAAAGGCAGGAACATCAAACCTTCTTCTGAATGGCTGATAGTACGTTTCAGCTTTTCTAGGATTTCATCCATTCTTGAACAAACAGACCATCTCCCACAATGGAAGGTCTTCCACACATGTTCTCATCTCTCATGCAAGGCCAGATGATCTCAGTCATGAATATCACCTTAATGCTATTGCTGAAGCCGCTGATCAGGCTGCTGCATCACAGAAGTCAAATGAGGACACCTGCAATAAACCTTCCAACATGGGAGAGTGATTTTCATGGCTTTTGCCAGCTTCTTCTGGTCTTTAGGAAGGGATCTAGCAAAATTGGCCAGGAACAAGTACCACCTTGGAGAGAAGATGGACATTCTAACTTGATAATTAGAAAACCTAATGCCAAGTGAAACAGATGAGAAGACCTTTCTGCCTAAGTTGTTAAGCTATTTCCCTTTTCTGTCTGACAGGATTGTGTGTACCTATTCTCCTTTTGTTCTTTGGACAGCTACGGCAACAACCAGTGAATTAAGAGCTGGATGTGTGTGAAACAGTGAAAACACTTCATATGATAGTTGATAACACTTGTCCAACACTTTTTAAAAACATAGCTTGACCCATTTCAGGATGTGATTATATTCTCTTGACCAGCTGCAATAAACCTTCCAACATAGGAGAGTGATTTTATTGTTGGAAGGAGATCCCAAAGTACTGAATACAGGATGAAAGGTTTCTTCCACTGTGAAAGATTGTATCTTCAGTATTGTACCTATTCTTTCTAGCATTTCATGGAAATGAATAGCATCTTCTGATGAAGATGATGAGGAGATTCCCTCCCCCACCTCAACACACACACAAATATCATCAGGAGATATTTGATTGTCTGGTTCCATGCTGGCATCCTGGAATTCAGTGGAACCTCCTGTTTCGTATTCTAACATGTCAGGGACTAACATGGGAGAAGGGTCTCTCTAAAGTGGAGATGTAGACAGAGCTGGATGAGTTGGATCCAAAATGCCAGTAAGGAAGGTGAAGAGCAGTAAAGTCATCTAACCAAGGAAGGTATATAACATTATTTTTAGTATTCAGTGTCAGACTATCATAATACCATGTAGTGTAAAGGTGTTCCCTTTGTCTAAATGATCTGTATATGATGTCAGTATAATGTTTTCTAGTGTATGTGATCCACCCTCCCAGGAAGGAGAGGAGGTGGCAAATTAACAGGTCTATCTTAGCCTTAATCATTATTTGATTGTGGATCCAAATGTGGATCTGATGTAGCTCAAACTAGAGACAATACTGGCCTTGGTAAGTACAGTATAGAAAATAGTGAAGGTCAGTTCCCTGGGGAACCTGGAGGGAGGGAGGAAGGGAGGAAGATAGAGTGTGTGATTGTGTGAGTGTGTGAGTAGCCAAATCTGAGGGGAAATCTGTAACTGAGCGGGGGTGTTTCTTTTCTTTCTGAGTGAAGACGAGGGAGTAAGGGTATCAGAGTCTTCAATTCTTCTTTTAATTCCCTTATCTTTTTCCCCCTGAAGGATCCCTAAACAGGGGAGGCCTTTGGATCAGAGTATGGTTCTGACCGCAGGTCTGGTTTATGTACTTGGACCACTATTGTAATAGTGGAAGTGGATGGTGCTGAGGAGTCTGAGGTGTCTCCAGTAATATTTTTTGGAACCGCCACGCTCATGAAATTGGGGTATGATGCTTTGTTTGGGATTCATAATCACCATGAGCCTTTGGTTTTGGCCTGTGTTCCAAAGGTGGTCTTGGAACGGAGGCCATGAGAGCCAAGGGGTTCCAGTGTGCAGACAGACTCTGCCAGCAGACAGACAGATACCTGCAAGGTCTGTCACCTCCTGGCTAGGGACTGGAGATGACAGATCCGAAGGACTGCATTCCTGAGGTGTGGCTCTGCTAACAGAGGCTGACACCAGCAGGGACCTGCTTTGTTGCACCATCAAATCTGACGACGGTGGATTCCTTGGTAACATGATTTTAGATTCGACTCCGGTAGCAGAATGCCTTGGACAGGATCTTATGCTGCTTTTAAGTCCCCAAAGGAGCTGGGGATGAAGTAGGCCTATCAGTACTCACGAATCCTACAGACTTGGAACTGTTTTTTTTTCATTCCTTGTGAGCTCTTGGGGTGAAAGTGGTACAAATGGCACAGCAAGATGAAGCATGACCTTCCCCCAAACAAGTCAGACACCAAACATGGGTGTCTGATGCTGTAAACAGGGCCAGAGGCACACCTCGTAAATCCTGGCTTTTTTCCTTTTGGATCTGCCATCAGCTGTGCACACCTCTGTTGGAGCACTACAACTGACTAGAAAGAAATTAAATTTAAAAGCTAAATCTTATACTAACTGAGACCTAGCTAAGGCACTGAGACTGAAAAGTCGATGATGAAGTTCCTGGTACATCTGTAAGTGATGCTGGAAGAAACTGAGGTGGCTGGAGCACCACGCCCCCTTTTACAGCCTCACCCTCAATGTCCAGGAACAGTGGAGGAAGGGCAAGAGGTGCAAGAGTGCGCTCAGGCAGACTTTGCTATGAGAAATATCCACTGTCAGAGCTACATTGCTGACACATCCATAAGTAAGAATGTGCAGAAGCCATTCAAAGAAGAATGCCCACTACACCCTTTGGAGTTTGAATGTATTCAAATATACAGTTAAATATGTTACTGAGTTCTTAAATCCACAGCAATGATCAACCCTTCAGATGCTATATGAAGATATTAAATATACAGAGCAATAACACTGATACATGTCCTTAAGATTCATTAAGGACATTTTGTTTCATAAAAGAAAATTAAAGTTCTTTGAAGTGTTTTCTGAATGTGGAGTTAATGGACTGCTCCTACATTGCCGTTTGACTCAGATCACTTGGTAGTTTAGAATTTTGGCACTCAGCTTTGTTTACAGCATTATTTCACCTTCTCAGAACTCTGAAGCAGATAATTTGTCCCATTCTGGTCCCTTTGCATCAGTACAGCAATGCAAAGGATTCTGCCAGACCATGAGAAAGCCAGCGGGCACAGAGCCAGCACAGCCCTGGACACAAGGAGTTTGGGGACGAGATGGGGAAGAAGAATGGCAACAAGATGTTGTGCTCCTGCTATTCTCAGCTAGAAGTATTGCCAGCTGGAGCAGATTAGAACAGCCTGAAGACAGGTCAGGCTATGAAAGTGTTTAGTAACTTCTGCTCTGAAGAGATAAGAGGCAATACCCACTGGTCATTCATGATGTTCCTCAGAGGTAACAAAAATGGAGAAGCCCATCACTTAGATGTCGTCGCCCACATCTGTCATGTACTCGTACATCTGGCATCAAAAGCTTTATTTGATATATTTGGTAGCATATACCAGCTTTTGCCGGTTTCAGGATGCTCTAGGGCCACAATATCTCTATATTTTAGAGAGGAAAGGAGATATTTTTAAGAGGACCTTTGAAAGAGTAGTAATCTTTGTGACAGTAGGAGAAAGCATAGCATGAACTAGGCTTCCTAAACAATGATACAGTGTTATTTTAGTTCTTGAGATCTTAGAGTGCCTGTTCAAGAGTGTTACCTAAAAGAATCTCTTCTCCTTTAATGAGAGTGTCAACGAGACACTTCTTGGATTCAGACTCTGGTTCTCAGCTTCAAAGCCAATCTACTGATCAGATTGTGGGTCAGGAGATAGCAGGAGAGGGAGGCCAACTCAATATTGGCATCACAGAGAAAGATGAAAGCCAGACAATCCTATGGAACAGCTCTCCTCAAGATTTTAAGTCGAATACCCAACTTCCAGTTCTGCTATATAGGTCCTCAAAGGTGACAATGACCACTGCTGGAAGTTAAGATTTCCTCGCCAATCAGCTTTCAGCAAGATCAAAAAAGAGAGCCCAAATAACCTAGACATGACTATAGGCAGAACAGGGTTTGCATCTGGCCACTCTCAAAATTCCACAATCGTTTTCACTAATGATATTGTGACAAATATTGCAACCCAATGCAGTATCTTTGAGGACCATGCCATATTATGTTTATGTATCACTGTGGGCCAGGAATTGTATGCAACTCCAGGGGGCAAGGGTCACCATAGCTCCCTCCAGGAACCAAAACTAGTAGGGGGTGAGTAAGGTGAATCACTTAGGTTGTAAACAGAGAGATACCACCCCCAGGGGAGGTATGTATATACTGACTCAAACTGGGTTTTTCAGAGACCAACAGACACAGAAAGGGCTTTTGACATAAAAAGACTGGGTTTAAACTGACTCAAGGCCTTCTTTCTAATCCAGCAAACAGTAAGGATATTCTGTCCAAGGGGGGGGCCCAAACCTTGTGGAAAGGTTGGAAAGACTTTGGGCTACTAGAGCCCTATAAGACTGGTGGGTGCCTCCCCATATGTTTAGTGTGTATTTAAATTATGTTTTCAGTATGTTTTCCCTGTGATGCTTTTACCTTAAGAATAAATGAGCTTGCTTAGAAAGAGCTGTGTGGTAACTTGTAATTGCTGGCAATACTCTGTTCTTAAATCTCAGAGAAAGCAAGGCACAGGTACCAGCTGTTAGGCAGACTAGCTTGCTGGGGATATTGCAGAGTAAGGCAGGGTGGTGTGCAGCCTTAAAACCCCTGGAGAGGAAATGAGTGGGGCAGTAGTCCCTACCATAGACAAGTGATGGTTGGACACCTGAGACCTGACTGGGCACACCTGGAGTGGATCATGAGATGAGAGGGTGTGTGTGGGGGAAAATAGGTGAAGTTACCCTGAAACTGTGACAGGTATAAACATACCTCCCCTGCTTGTACCTAGCCTTGAAGAACCTCTACTTGGGACTTTTTGTCTTTATTGTCAAACAAATCCAGAATACACTTTCCTAAAAGTTAGAATGATCTGACATTTTAATCAAAAGCTGCCTTTATCAAGAATTAGGCGACTTAATAAAAGTCAATTACTTTCAAAATGCATTTAAAAATAGTATGACAGCTTGTAAAGCAAATATAAATCTAAATACAATACAAGTAACATTAATTTTTTTTTTAAAACAAGAAAAAAAGCCTTTCAGAACTTTTTAGGGACAATGCAAAACTCTTCATGGACACTCTAGAGCTGCATAATTTTAAAAATAGAAAAAATAGTATCATCCTGAATTAATATTTGAGGCTCATTTACACACAAAAAAGTTATGGACATACATACTGGCTTTGAGTACAAGATCTGTGGCCTGCTGCTGTAAGTGTTCCCTAGCAGCTGCTAGCTCACTTTCCACCTCCTTGTGTTTGCTTAACAATGATATCTCCTCCTCCTTGACATCATCTAGCTGTTTTTGAAGCACCTAAGGAAACATACAACATAATATTCATTAACACTACGTAATAATGCTGCTAAATTTAACAAGCACGAATTTAAAGTATAAATACAGATGACATTTCAGCTTATAGGGCTTATTATTCATATACAAAACAAGATCTTGTTAAAATGACACACATATTAACATTGAGTGTTATGAAGCAAGCCTGCTATTTCTATAAAGTGTACTTGATCTCTGTATCAAATTTAACAAACCTATATATAATCATATTGTTAGGATGACTACAGTTTTTTATTATTGCCTCTGTAATCCACATTTGGATCCACAATCAGATAAGATCAGTGTGATTTAATCAGCCACTACATACTATCCATACAAAATGTATATTTTCCCCTTTTCAAGGCTGAAGCAACGCTAGCTAACAGTCATGAAAAATGGTTTCCAAAATAAATTAAGGGGGAGAGGGAAGGAAATCCACATATACATTTGTCTAAAGAGATTTTCAGTGGAAATAATAAAAATCAATGTTAATGTAATCTTAAAATAGAAACTGGAAATCACAGAAACAAATTATGGTTTCCATCACAACCATAACTTTATCCCCTTCTGCATATGGATTATGAGAGGATCTTTCATTACATAGCCATATAGCACAAGGCAAGATGAAACTCTACACTGTTCAGATATATTCATTTTACCAATACCAGGTAACTATGTGGAAATATATAAATATTTCATACGCTAATCATAATAAATATAAAAAACCTTTGTTAGAACATTAATAAGGTCGCAAACTTAGGCACTCAGAAGTTAGGAAATGCCAGAATTCATGAGCCTGTGCAAACTTAATCCAGCCCATTCGTACATAAGCATTATGATACAGTCTTTAAATGCATGGTCCCATATGGAGAGGCTACTTACCTTACACGATAACTTGAGTTCTTCGAGATGTGACCCACTATGGGTGCTCCACGTCAGCATGTGTGCATGCCTGTGATCAGAGATTTTTGTCAGCTGCATCCACAGGTCCATGCCTGCACCCTAAACACTCTTGTGCTGTGGTACGATGGTATATAGAGAGGGGCGGACCCACTGCCAGTCCAGTTCCTTCTCAACCATGAAAGTCCAGCAAAACACTCCAACGCAGAAGGGAAGGAGGGAAGGTATTGGAGTACCCTTAGGGACACAGATCTTGAAGAACTCAAGTTACTTAAATGGAGGTTACTCACCTGTGACTGGAAGTTCTTTGGAATATGGGGTCTCTACCTGTATTCCACACGTGAGTTTGCATGCACATCATGCACTTGAGCTTAGAGATTTTTAGTAAGCAGTGTCTGTTTGTCCTCATATTTGCAGTTGTTCTCATGCTCTGAACTGAGGATATAGTGGGCAGTGCGGACTGATGTTTCTCCAGTTCCTCCTTCTACCATGAACCCAGGCATGATCCATAGCTGAGGGGACAGAGGGCTGGTAGTAGAATACAGAAAAGGACCACACATCCCAAAGAACCTCCAGTTCCTGGTAAGTAACCTCCATTTCTTCTTCAAGTGATGGTCATTATGTGTATTCAACATGTGAGAAATTAATAAGCTGTAGTCAGTCGGGAGATGGGTGCAAGGATGCAGATGGTATGGATGTCCATAATACTTTTTTACAGATACAGGTGTAGGGACGTCAGTATGGACCAAGGCATAACATTTTGTAAAGGTGTAGATGGAACTATACATAGCCACCCTACATATATCTATTAAGAGTACATCATACAGAGATGCCACAGAGGCTGCTTGCGCTCTGGTGGAATGGGCTCTCAACCCCTCCGCGGTGTCTTTGTAATTGCTTTCGTTCTCTGTAGATAGAATGCCAGTGCCTGTTGGGCATCTAGGGAGTGAAATCTTTTCTCCTTATCAGAAGCACAAGGTTTTGAAAAAAAAATACTGGATGGTTTGATTTATGTAAAAGTCTGAAAGTACTTTAGGGATCAATTTCAGGTGGATACAAAGAAAGAGTCTCTCTTTTTGAAAAATGGTATATGATGGATCTGCCATGAGTGTTCCCAGCTCACTCATCCTTCTGGCTGATGTAACAGCACTTAGGAAGACAACCTTCATCAAGAGATGGGAACTTAAAACAGGTGCCTAATACTTCAAAGGGAGGTCTGGTGAGAAGTGAGAGGATGAGACTGAGATCCCATTGTGGTGTTAGAAGTTTCCCTGGAGGATGAAAAGTGCTGATTGCCATGAGGTGGATCCATAGGGAACTTATCGAGAAGCCCAATGTCTTCAGGGTGAGTCGGTAATCTAAAGTAACAGGGAATTCTAGCTACTTTGTCAAAATAGCATGTGATTTCCAAAGAGGAGAAATGTTTCCATTTGGCCGAATAACATCTCCTAATAGAATCCTTCCTACTTTGAATGAGAATGGATTGGACCACTAGTGAACAAGAGCATTCTACATTCAATGCCTATCCAAATATCAGGCCTTGAGTTGTAGAGGTTCTGCACTGGGGTGCCTAGTTACATTGTTGTGTTGCACGAGAAGATCCAGAAATGATCAGACATTGACTGTCGGACAGGTTCTAATCCTCCAGAGGTCCGAGAATCAGAACTATCTTGGACAGTTGGGTGCAATGAGGATAACTTGAGCCTTGTCATGACAAATCTTTCACAGCACTTGTGGTCTTAGTGAGATGGGCAAGAAGGCATACCTGAGACGGTCCGTTCAGGGTAGAAGGGCATCATTCTTCAAGCCTTGGCCTAGAGCTGCTCTGGAGCTGTGGAGGGGGAGTTTGGGGTTTGCTTGCAAGGCAAAGAGGTCCAAGACAGCATTCCCAACTGCGTGAAGACCTCATTCAGGATGGAATCGTGAATCTCCCATTCATGGTCTGTGGAAAAAGGTCTGCAGATTCTGTCTGTTAGGCAGTTCTGCGCACATAGTAGGTACACTGCTGATAGGGTTATGTGGTTTCTGTTACACCATTTTCAGAAGTTGACTGTCTCTACACACAGGAGAAAGGATCTTGTTCCCCTCATTTGTTTACATAGAAGACATTATATTGTCTGACATTACTTGGATATGTTGGGACTGGATGAGTGGAAGTGTCGTGGGGCTGGTACACCCCTCAGCCTTTTGGGGTGGGGGAGAGGCACATTACAGCCCCACAGCTGAGTTTAGGGTTGTCTCTGGTCTTGGGGCTGTATGGCCTATAGGCCAGAGTCACGGGCACGGCCCTTGCTATCCGGGCAGCATAACCTATTGGCCAGAGTCACTGGCGTGACCCTTGCTATGAGGGCACCGTGACCTATTGGCCCGAGTCAATGGCGCAGCCCTGGCTATCCCTCTGTGGGATAGGTGAACGTCTATGTGAAAGTAAGTGTCTTATGTCAACAGCTGTGAAACATGTGCCCTCTTCCAGAGAAGGAATTACTGATTACAATTCTGCATGGTCAAATTGGCATTTTAAGATGAATACATTTACTCGGCATAGATCAAGAATTGGTCTCCATCCTCCATTCTTTTTGGGGACTAGGAAATATGCAAAGTAAAATCCCTTCCCTTGATGTTGAGATGGAACTTGTTCTATCGCTCCTTGCTGGAGAAGAGAGTCCAATTCCTGACATAGGATTTTCTCTTGAGATTGTTTCCTGAGAAGAGGCAGGGAAGGAGGGTGTGGGTAGGAAGTGACAGAAACTTGAGTGGATAGCAAGAGTGAACAAGTTCCAGCATCCACTTGTCTATTGTTATTGCCCTCCTAATTGCGGGTGAGGTGGCCACCAAAAACTTGGGTGGGCAGAATCTGAGGCAAATCAATCAGTATTTGATTGAAAGTCCCATCAAAAGAAACTCTTCAGCTGTGGACTGAGAGGAGGGGAAGGCAGTAGATGTTGAGGAAGCCATGTAACTCGATCATTGGCATTGTGGTTCCTGAGATACAGCACTGATAAAATGGTTGAGGGGTTGGGGTTGGTCTTGTTCTGTACCCCTGCATGTGATGCTTCCTCTTTGGGGTGAGAATATAGATGCCCAGAGAGTCTTTTCATTAAACAAGTTAGCTGCATTAAAGGGCAAATATTCAGTGGTACTTTGGGACCTCTCTAGAGAAACCTGAGGACAGCAACTAAAGATCCCCTCCTCATAACAACTACAGTTGCCACCCCTCTGGAAGCAGTATCAGCAGCATCTACTGCAGTCTTAAGTGACGTTGTGGCTATCAATTTACCCTCATCAACTGAGTTCCAGAATTGGACTTTATCCTCATGAGGGAGTTTATCTTTGAAGTCCAACAATTTCACATAATTGAGGAAAAGTAAAATGTATTTTCTAACAGGGCCTGGCAGGTGGCAATTATAAATTTGAGGCTTGTCAGGAAGAAAACTTTCCTCCCTAGGACGACGAGGTGTTTAGCATGCTTGTACAAAGATCTTGGGGTGTTGCAGCCCGGATCTCTCAGTGGCTACTTGTACCACCAGGGAGTTGGGTGATGGGTGAGAGAACAAAAAACTCCGCTCTTTTACGTGGAACGAAATAATGAGTGCTTCTCAGCCTTTTTTGGGGTGGGAGTGCAGGAGGTAGGACTGTGCACCACTCCCTGGCTGTCCCCATCATGGCCTCATTGACCAGGAGGGCCACCTGACTGGACCCAAAAGTCCAGGAGTTTTTGCTGAAAATCTTGAACCACTTTGAGCTGGATCTGGAGCTCGGACACCACTCCTTGTAAAGAACTCCTGATTTTGCCTGTGACGATCAGTGGAGATGGTGAAGATGGGATAACTGCCTTATCTGGGGAAGACAATAAAATAGCTGCTGGAACTGTTGCATACAACTCCACTTTCAAATAGAGCCATTTGGTGTCAGCTTGGAGAGGATAGATAAGGTTCATACATGGTCCCGGGGGCCTCAGAAATGTCAGTACAAAGTGTCAACTGGTTGGGGCAGACTCCACGGCACTAGGAAACAATGACACTTGGAAAGTCTATATGGGGATAAAGGCTCATCTGGGGCCTCCAACTCATGTGATGAGAAATTTGGTTTTCAATCAACAGGTGGAACCGTTGGTACCGATGGATGGGTACTCAGGTTCAGGGATGTAAAGAGGAGAGTGGCCGCATGTCCTCAAGGTGATATCGTCCTCCAGCATAATGACGTTTTTAAATAAGGTTTAACTCGAGAGAAGAGAAGGCTGAGGATAAGGGAGTGCAAAAACTTTCTCCGGGGAGACACAGATCTCAGACCTCCCCGGGGTGAATTGGTGGTTGGGGCCGTCAGATCCGATATGTCCTTGGTCACCGTGGATGTTGGATCCCTACAGGATATGGGTGCAGAGTTTGATCTCATTGTTGAAGGTAATGATGGTAAATGCCTGTCTTTTGGTTTACACATCGGAACCAAGATTGGAACTGATAGATTGTTACTCCTGTGGTGAGCAGCAACAGCGGTCACAGGCTGCCCCCTGAGCAGTGGTACCGGGCCCACCGACAAGCACCAGTGGGTGCCCCCAAAGTCCCCGCCACGAGCACCAGCAGGCACCCTGGACCATCCCTCCCCAGTACCAACAGGCACCCTGGAGTCCCCCCCGGCCCAGCACCAGCGGGTGCCCCAGAGCAGCAGCGGATGCCCCGGAGCTCCCCCCCAGCACCAGTGGGTGCTCTGATGTGCCCTGCCCAAGCACCAGCGGCATCCCTAGAGCCCCCCAAGATTTAGTTATGGACAGGTCAGAGGACCGTGAATTTTTGTTTATTGCCCGTGACCTGTCCATGACTTTTACTAAACATACCCATGCCCCAAGGAGGTGTATGAAGGATAACCAACAAGGAATGTTAGGCTAACTGTATCTCCTCCAATGGAATTTGTAACATGCTCTCTAACCTTTTAATACAGTCTTGAAAGGCTTATCAGGGTAAGGTCGTGGGGAAGCCATGACACCCTCATCTGGTGAGAAGGTGGTCTTGTGGGAGGGCATCATTTCTTCCTTTCCTACTGACTTCTGCTCTGAGAGATGTACCTGTGGAGCAGGGCCTGCGGGTATGGCTGATGCTCCTGACGAGTCCTCTTTTGAGATGGTACCCTGTTGTAAAGATCACCATATAGAGCTCATGGGTTCCAATAAGCCCGTTGTGGGGGACATAAGGGAAAGGGGACAGGACTTGAAGGCTGTCCTTGCCAGGATAGCCAGGTGTGCTTCCTTCTAGGAGCTTCTCTTTTAGTGTGAGCCTTGAAAGAGGGAGCTTGGAAGGAACAGGAACCTTTTAGAGACACCGCCGAGTCTGATGAGGTATCATCCCTTGTATCCCTGAGGGGGCAAGTGGTGCTGGTACCAGTGGTTGGGTCAATACCAGGCCCTGGCAAGAGACCTCTACTTGCATTGGTACTAATGTTAGAAAGGGAGGCTGGTGAGGCAGCAACAGAGAATTGGTACAGGCTGAAAACATTGTTCGGTACCTCAAAGAGTACACAGCATCAGTACCAGACAGCAAGTCACCGTCTAAAATGTGAAAGGAGGGTATGTAGACTCTGGGAGGTGAATCAGTACTGGTGGAAAGTATCTTTCAGTACTTCTCAATATCAGTGATCTGAGCTCTTCCTATGACCTGCTGTGGATACAGACCATTGGAAGTTCCACCTCAAGGGTTTGACAGACAGCAGTTCCATGGCTCCTGGTTGGCTCCCTGCCTTATATAAGCCCAAGGGGCATTTCAGGAAGTGTCCAGACAACAGCATGGATCTTCTGTAGCTGCCATGACACTCCGGCTCCTTGCTCTTAAATTCCTGGCTTGACCTTAACTGAACTTCGCCTCCTGACTTGGACTCAGACCCTTAGTATCGACCCCGACCTGGACCTGACTACGAACTCTTCTACTACTCCCAGCCTCAGGTTTGCACCTGCTCTGACCCTTGGCCCTGAGCGCCCTTGTTGAGCTCCTAACAGTTTTCCTGGACCACCCTAGCCTATGGAGAATACCTACCTTGGGGGAACATGGAGACAGCGAGCCACTCCCTGTCCAGCCTGTCCCAGAGAGTACTGGAGATGCCTGAATGGGCTGACCACTCCCAGGAGTATCTCCCTGCACTTCGAGCCCAATTATCACAGCTCACAAGAGAGAAAAAAGCTCTGTGAAGGCAATCCACCCACCTCCATGAGGAAAACCCGGCACTACGGGCCCAACTGGCACAGCACGCCACACACAACCAGATGCTATGAGAGCTGGTGGCCCAGCAAAGAATACTGCACTAAGGGCACACACTGCAGCCAGGACCCAATCCCCAAAGTCCTCCTCCCAGAATGTTTTAATGGGGACAGCCAAAAATTCAGGGGGGTTGTTAACCAATGCCACCTGCTATTTCTGCTCTCCCCCAGTCCTATCCCACTGATCAAGCAAAAGTAGAACTCATTATTAGTCTCCTGACAGGAGATGCACTAGAGTGGGCCTCACCCCTACTTGAATGAGCAAATCAATGCTGTTGAACTGGGATGCCTTTCTCCAAGCATTCTCTGTCATATTTGACAATCGCCACTGTGCCCACTCGGCAGAGACGACCCTGTGCAAACTCCAGCAGGGGCAAGGACTGGCCTCTTCTTGTGCTGCCCACTTTTGATGTCTGGTCTCCAACACTGAATGGAATGAAGCGGTCCACCTCTACCAGTTCTGGTGGGGCAACACAAGAAGGTTAAGGATGAACTAGCCCATATGGGTGCCCCAACCAAACTAGATGCTTTCATTGACCTAGTCATACACAACAAGAAGTTGCATGAATGACGTGAGGAAAAGAAGGGGTCTGTATCACCAGCTGACCAGCGCCCCTCAATACCCGTGTACAACCTGTACCCTGAACCCGTCCAGCTGGACATTGCCCACCTGAGGAAAAAGAGCACCGTCGTTGCCAGAGGCTGTGTTTCTACTGTGGGGGATCTGGCCTGGTCTTTCCTACTGCCCAATCTGAGCTCCAGCATGATGCAATTTTGGAAACTACCATGCCAAGGCCCTGTAGAAGGGGTTGACCTGCACAAACCCTGAGGTAACACACTCCTAACTTCTCACTGAGGCATCCCCCAGGCATGGTTAACATTTCCTGCACCTTAAGGTCTAGGTCCACCTCCGTGTTCCAGGGGAGCCCTAAAGAATTCCACCACAGAAGACACTGATGGATTCTGGGACAGCAGACAATTTCACAGAGGGGAATGAGACACACACTTTCTCAGTGGACTTCACAGATATTTGCTGACATCAGAAGATTAGTGAGATTCACGATTCTTTAGTTCCATTTCAGGCATTAGAGGGGAGTGTGTGCTAGTGATCACAGATCCTTATGCCCAATTCCCCTAAATTTGACCCCTTCTGCCCTGGGAACCTGTCCCTGTCCCAGTCTCCATTCAGGCTTCTCATTCCAGTCGCAGTCTCCTTGCCCAGCAAGTCCAAGACTCTCCCTCAGGGGTTCCTGTCCAAATTCTAGTTTTCCACCTCACTCTAGTCACCTTGACCTGCCAACTCCAGTTTCCCCTTCCAGCTCTTTGTCCCCAGTCTCCTTGCCCAGCCAGTCCCAGTACTCCCCTCCTGGGTCCCCATACAATCTCTCCCCTTTCCTCCCAACCCCACCCTCCAATAATCTCTCCTGTCAATACTCCCTAACTCCCAGTCCCAGGCCCTCCTCCTCATGTGCCTCATCATATGGAGCTGAAGCATGCTCAGTGCACAAAGAATCTAAAGAGATTTTAGCTGTGAAGTTCTAACAAGTCTCTATTTAGCACATGCAAACTGAGATTTTTCAAAGGCTTATAACTTGGCCAACTTTGAGCAGATTTTCATATGAGATCAAAGGCATATACCTGACACAAAGGAATCCTCTCTGCCAAATTTCAAGTCATTAGACCATCTAAACAAAATAGCTGTTAGAATTATTTTATGACATGGAAAATTAGGTATTTTCACCTAACCTCATTTTTGGAAACAGCTGAATGGCTTTAGCTAAAATTCCCCCAAAAGAATCAGACGGAGGCAGACACCTACCATGGAAAATTTCAGCCCGAAATTTAGCACAAGTATAAACAACAGAAAATAGGGTGTTATAATGGGAAGTATCAGGCAACCTTAATGATAGGTGGTACTGCCAGATCTATCCATAATAAATAGGATTTCCATATGCTCCCTTTGCTCCTCTTGTGGGATAGGAGGCATGGGAGAATCAGGGAGAGTTTATGTTATGAGGCCAAAGACAGAGTTAGAACTGCCCTTTATAAAAATCACAATATAACTCCCCCTCTCTAATTCCTTTGCCTTCTTTGCCTTGAAAGCATGGAATTCTTGCCTTAGTCCTTCTGCTTTGCCTCCTCTTCACTACCTTCTAATTCCCCATGCTTCTTTTCTCTTAGGCCTTTTAAATAAAAAAAGGAGAAAGGAGAAGACGGAAAAAACTGAGACTCCAAACTCTGTATCAGCCATGAATCCTAGGCAGAGGAAAACTAAAAGACAATTCTTCACTCTGCATCCAAGTCTTATGCAGAGATCAGGGGGTCTCAATGGGGAAAAAGTAGGGCAGAGTCCTAGGGAGCCAGCACCTGTAATATATGGGAGAAGCTTAGCAAGTGGGCTGTCATGTCTGGAAGGAGATCCACTAACCCAGATCTGATGGCAAAGCAGAACCCAGTCTCTTTGATTACCCCAACAGAATATTATCTATCCATGGAGTGGACACAAAATGTGCCCCACCACCATCTGCATCTCAAAAGCCATTCTTCCATTATGTTTTATCCCCCTAGGAGCCCACTGATAAAATGGCAGATCTGGCTTTTCATAAGGTTTATGAGCTCACAGCAGTTGCCTCCAGAATCTCTATTCATTCTGTGTGTCTTGCACCCTGCAAGTGGACCTGGAGAGACCTCCTCTTGAACCAGACCATAAAAGTTTAGGTCTCCTTTCAGATTTCACCTAGGCTAGCTCACACCTTTGATGTTCCCACACTGACCCTAAGATCCTTCATATTTTCCATGTGGGCTTCAGTGCAGAATGGATACACCTGGCTTTGGGGGTTGAGTGCTATGATGAATGCAAATATAAGCTGACTGATCTCTTCTACAAGACTATCACACTTGAAGGGGGAAGTCCCCAATAAAGCTACCAAAGGGCATATAAAGTCCCATAGAATCATTTCTTCTAGTCCCAATCTACAAAACTCTATGCCTCCTTCCATCATAGAAGGAAATCTTTCAACCCTCTGGTCCCCAAAAGCCTGTTTTATGCTTCTGAGGCTTCATATCTTATTTTAGAGCAGCTTTCGAAAACAGCATTAGGACAACTCTGAAAATGTGTACAGTATTTGAGACATTACTTGTGAATGCCTCTTGTATGTGTCCAAGAAGTATACATAGGAAAAGTTGATTAATAGGTCTCATCGTCACACCACAGTGAGTGACCTTTCCCATTTTCTTTGTACAAAATTATGTATTTGTTGAACATATTTTAAATTAAATACTAGATAACAGCTGGCACAAATAACAACCGCAGTAACAAATATAATGTAGCAAAATGGGAATATTTTCTTCATAGTCCAACTATACATCAATATAGACTATTTAGTCACTTGTGTGAGGTTACTCATATGTGTAAGTGTTTGCAACACACCATACACTCTAAATCAGTGTTTCCCAAACTTTTCTAGCAATGATACCAGTATACCAGAATCAGACCTGTTTTACCAGCTACTGACCACCTCATTCCTCCCTTGCCCTGGAGCCAGTCACCCACCCTTTTAAAAACAAAAGATGAAGTTGGGTTCTAATATGGTGAGCTCTGAGGGAGAGCCACTGCTCAGTGCTCATGTGACTGTGTGCTCTCTAATCTGCAATGGAACTTTCTGCACTTCAATTCCTATACCGTAATACCGGGGAGTAGAACATCAGTAAAATAGCTGAAAGGTGGACAGCCAGCCAAGTACTGGTGACAAAAGCTTAACTTTCAAAGCTAACATATGTGTAGGGACCTAACAAATTCACGACCATGAAAAACGCGTCACGGACCGTGAAATCTGATCTTGTGTGTGCTTTTACCCTATTCTATACAGATTTTACGGGGGAGACCAGCATTTCTCAAATTTGGGGTCCTGACCCAAAAGGGAGTTGTAGGGGGGTTGCAAGATTATTGGGGGGGGAGGGTGTCGCAGTATTACCACCCTTACTTCTGTGCTGCCTTCAGAGCTGGGCGCCTGGAGAGCAATGGCTGTTGGTAGGACACCCAGCTCTGAAGGCAGAGCCATGCCAGCAGTAGAGAAGTAAGGGTAGCAATACCATGCCACTCTTACTTCTGCGCTGCTGCCTTCAGAGCTGGGCAGCCAGAGAGTGGTGGCTGCTGACCAAGGGTCCAGCTCTGAAGGCAGCAGCACAGAAGTTACGGTGGCAGTAGCATACCATGCCGTCCTTACTTCTGCACTGCTGCTGAAGGTGCTGATACCTTCAGAGCTGGGTGTCCAGCCAACAGCTGCCGCTCTCCGGACACACAGCTCTGATGGCAACCCCCCCCCTACAATAACCTTGCTACACTCCCCTCCCCAACTCCTTTTTGGATCAGGACCCCAACAATTACAACACCGTGAAATTTCACATTTAAATATCTGAAATCATGAAATTTATTATTTTAAAAATCCTATGACCGTGAAATTGACCAAAGTGGACCGTGAATTTGGTAGGGCCCTACATAGGTGCTAATGATTTGCCACTGCTGTATATATTTTAGGTTAGTTTAATTTCTATTAAACACATTGGAACTTAAAAGAATGATGTGCTGTCAGTCTCACCTGAACAGTGTTTTCTGCTGTACTGAGTGCTACCTGAAGCTTTTGGCATTTTTCTCGCAGACTACCCACTTCATCCTGTACCATCTGCAATTCAGTCTTCAGTTTCCCAAGGTTCTTCCGTAAAACAGCTTCTTGGCTTTGAAACTCTCTTCTTAGCTCCACTTCTTTCTCTTTGCTGGCATGCAGGCTTTCAGCTGTAAAGAGCTGAGATCTTTTCAAAGCATCAAGTTCATGTTCATAAAAGGATTGAGCTTTGCTGAGTTTGCCTTCATACTCCTCAATGAGTTTTTTCCTCTCCAGTCTTAGCTCTTCAACTTTGCTGTTTAAATCTTCCAGTTCCAACCTGTGCAACTCCTCTAGCTTCTCTTGCCCCTTACTTAAAGTAACATTCTGATTCTGCTGAGTTTTCAGAAGTTCTTGAATTTCCAATCTGTGTGCTGCTCTCAAGTCTTCCAGAGCTGAGCGTTTGTCTCTCTCAAATTGTACTTGCAATTGTACAAAGCTTCGTAGCCTCTCCTCAAACTTCTTTCTAATCTCTTCTACTTCTCTTGACATAGTTACTACACGCTGGACATGCTGGGCTTCTGCACAAAGCTGCATATCTTCAACTCTGTCCTTGTAAGCTTCAAATTCTGTCAAGGCTTGATGTTTCATCTTTTTATGATCTTCCAATGACTCTTCCAAAACCTGGATCTTTCTCTTAAGATCCATTTCTTCAGCAACTTTACTCTTATACTGTAAGAGCTTCTCTCTTGTTTCTGCAAGAATTTGTTGGATTTCTTCTTCATGAGCATCCTTGAGGGCTTGAATAGCAGCTTCATGTTCATCATTCTTAGTGTTTAAAGCATATATTACCTGCAAGTTTAAAACAGAATTTTATTAAAGGTATATTCAGACTTATTGCTAAATCAAAAAATAATCTCTAAGCATTTTGACACGCTGTCACAAATAGTCACACATTCATGACACAAATAGAGCACCATACATTTTAGGAATGAGACTTCATAGGCCTTTTGTACCAGATATTACAGAAGTTTTATACATTTGAGCTAAAGAGCATTGCTGTGCTTCTTGTACTGTGATTCTGCTGGCAAATATTCACTTGGCATTGTCATATGCAAGTACTGCAGAAGACAAGGAATACTGGATATACCCAAGAACACTCAAATATTAATATAAAAGATTTGCAATTTGGATAAGAATTTTTCTGCTACAGAATAATGTATATCATGTAAACAGTAGAGCTGATTGGGAAATGGAATTTCTGTCCCTTGTAAAATGTCAAGATTTTGAAAAACAAATTGTTCTTTATCAAGTTGAAAAATTCGAATTTTTCACAGGACTGAAATTCGGAAATATTTCATTTAGGACACACCAAATGCTGCTGCTTGGCAGGCAGGCGAGCTGCTTGGTGGGTGTGCTGCTGGGCTTTCCAGACTTGCCAGCTCCCTGGCTGCACAGGTTTGAGAGTTTGTTGGCTGCCCAGTTGGCAAACCAGACAGGCGGCATGCCACCTAGGGAGACAGGCAGGCTAACAGAAAACCAGGCAGGCCAGCCTTCCTAGTTTCCATCAAAAGTTTTGACAGAATTGATACATTCCTATGGAGCATTTCAATTCTGTTGAATCAGTATTTTGACAGAAAAGCGCTAATGGAATTTTTTTTTACCAGCTCTAGTAATAGTGTTAATAGTTACAAATCAAGTACACAGTTTTGAAACAACCTGCATTAAATATTAAATAAGCATTTACACCTAACCCCTCACAATGTAGCTGTGTAAGGGACATTTCAGAAGCATGGTTCGAAGAGTCAAGAGACACGAAGAGAAGAGAGACAAGAAAGGACACAGATCCACAACACAAACTCTTTCTTTCCAAGTAAGAGTTATATTGGAAGTCCTCAAAAATGAACCAAGGGAAAGTGGAGTCCAGAGGCCTAGGAAGAGGCAAGGGACTCATGCAAATAAAAAGAGAGAGAGAGAGAGAGAGAGAGAGAGTGTGTGTCAGTCCATATTCTGCTTCTAGGTTAGGGAGGGTCTAAGCAGGCTCAGAGCAGTTCCAGTCAAAGAACAGGGGGGCCTTCCCCCCTGGATTGAAGCAACCATCTGCAGTTGTGGAGCCCACCCGAATCACAAAGCTCTAGCCAGGTCTACATGTGCAGAAATATGTTCACGGTTTGGACCTCTGTAATATAGGGAGAAGTCCTTTGAATTCTAAAAATCTAGAGGCTTTATTTACTTTATTTAAAAAATAACACAAAAATGCACCTGTCATAAACATACAGATATGGGTAGCATAAAATCCCTCCTGGGCAGCTGTACTGAATCTTTAGCTGTAAGGGGTTAAGAAGCTCAAATAACCTGGTTGGCACCTGACCAAAAGGACCAATAAGGAAAGAAGATACTTTCAAATCTGGAGGAGGGAGGTTTTGTTTGTGCTCTCTTTGTTTGTTCCCTTTCCAGACGGAAAGAGAGACCTGGCAAAGACAACATCTCCTGAAAACATACCTGAAATGATTCATCTAAGATTACAAAAATTGTAAGTAAGGCAAGGAAATGCGTCAGATTATCTTTTATTTTAGCTTGTGAATTTTCCCTATGCTAAGAGGTAGTTTTATTCCAGTTTTTGTAACTAACTGTGAAGCTGAGTCCAGAGGCAGTCCTCTGTGTTTTAAATCTTTTTTATTACCCTGTAAAGTTACTTTCCGTCCTGATTTTGCAGGTGTGATTATTTTACTTTTTCTTTATCAATAAAATTCTTCTTTTAAGAACCTGATTGATTTTCAGTGTCCTAAAAAACAAAGGGTTTGGTCTGTTCTCACATTGCTAACCAATTGGTTGCTATATTATTCTCAAGGTTCCCCAGGAAAGGGGTTGAAAGGGTTTGGGAGGATATTTTGGGGGAATAGGGACTCCAAGTGACCCTTTCCTGAAATTGTGTGTAAATCACTTGGTGGTGGCAGCAATACCATCCAAGGACAAGGAAAGGAATTTGTGCCTTGGGGAAGTTTTTAACCTAAGCGGGTAGAATATAAGCTTAGGGGGTCTTTCATGCGGGTCCCCACATCTGTACCCCAGAGTTCAGAGTGGGGAGGGAACCCTGACAGCACCACTTCACTATCAAGATGTAAACATCCATGTCCGTTTCAGTTCCATTCAAAACAGAAGGGGGAAAAAAACAATGTCAAGTGGAATGGGGCACATGCTTTATTAAAAAATTTAAAAAGAAGAGACAGTACTTTCAAGATCTATATGCTTTTTCATATTATACTATTAATATTGTTGTGTGCAAGCAGTACGTAGGGTTTGGGGGTTTACAGCAGGTAACTCCTGTTTTGGGTGAGAAATTAGTGACAGATTCACAGTACTTCCTTCTAGTCTATTTTAGATACACTATGTATACAGGTCCTGTTCATCTTGAATAAAATGATAAATATGACAGCAAAGCTATATGTAGGTAATTCAACCTTTAGAACCTTAGCACCTTAAGCTGAAAGCTTCTATTTCTAACCATCTCGCAGCATACAAGCTGTTTCCTGACTGTCTCGAATATCTTAATTTCTGCCCCCACACACACATACTAATAAAATCCTTTTGTATCTGCTGTTATTAAGGAATCACTAATCCGCAAGGGCCTGCCCCACATTCAGCAAGCTGGTTTCCCTATTTTTAATTGGTGTCCCATGTCTGTCTTGTCTATTCATTCAGATTGTATGCAAGTTCTTGGGAGCAGAGACTCTTATTGTGCATATGTCAATGACTTGCAGTCTTGGTTAGTACTTCTAGGTACTACTGGAATGCAAATAAATAATAACGTAATCCTTTCATGGAGAATTTCATATCTATATT
Organism: Natator depressus; assembly: GCF_965152275.1. Classification (NCBI taxonomy): domain Eukaryota; kingdom Metazoa; phylum Chordata; order Testudines; family Cheloniidae; genus Natator; species Natator depressus. The sequence goes on from NC_134236.1 coordinate 92,156,008, forward strand.
TCAGTAACATGCACTTTATTACCATAACACTATCTCAGTTGCAGAACAGTACTCCCCACTATCGTGAGCAATAACTGACTGGATCTCCACTCAGACACAATGCCTAAAATAGTACGACACTTCTTTTCACACTCATTATATATGTACAGTAACTCCTCACTTAACATAATAGTTATGTTCTTGAAAAATGCAACTTTAAGTGAAATGATGTTAAGCGAATCCAATTTCCCCATAAAAATTGATGTAAATGGGGGGGATTAGGTTCCAGGGATTTTTTTTCCACCAGACAAAAGACATTATATACATAGGTTTCAGAGTAACAGCCGTGTCAGTCTGTATTTGCAAAAAGAAAAGGAGTACTTGTGGCACCTTAGAGACTAACCATTTATTTGAGCATAAGCGTTCAAAGTGAGCTTATTATATACAGCGTATGTTTTAAACAATTTTAAACAAAACCATTTAATACTGTACTCAGCAATGATGATTGTGAAGCTTGGTTGAGGTGGTGGAGTCAGAGGGTGAAAGAGGGTGGATCATCCGGCTGCTCCTCTTGCTGTTCTTTCCAATGTGTTCCGGCGGTGCTCAACCCCCGGCTCTGCCCCAGGCCTGCCCCCACTCCACTCCTTCCCCCAAGGCCCCACCCCTACCCCACCTCTTCCTGCCCTGCTCCACCTGCTCCCCTCTAGTGTGCCGCGTCCTCACTCCCCTCCCCTTCTCCTCCCCCCAGCCTCCTGAACACCGCGAAACAGCTGATTGCTGTGGGTGGGAGGCATGGGGAGGGAGGGGGGAGTTGCTGATCTGTGGGGCTGCTGGCAGGCGGGAGGCACTGGGGGTGGTGGAGGGGAGCTAACAGGGGGGCTGCTGGCCCACCCTAGTTTGAAGCCCTCATGGCCAAAAAACAAACAATGTTATAAGCAAATATTGCAAAACTTTAAATGAGCTTGTTCTCTAATAGATCAGTGACGTAACAACAAAACAACATTAACCGAGACGATGTTAAGTTATGCATTACTGTGTCTACTTTGTTTCTAAACAAAACTTCTTCATATAAAGTCTCACAGATGACAACTAAAATAATAAATGTCTTAACTTGGAGTAAAAAGAAAAGGAGTACTTGTGGCACCTTAGAGACTAACCAATTTATTTGAGCATGAGCTTTCGTGAGCTACAGCTCACTTCATCGGATGCATATTGTGGAAATTGCAGAAGACATTATTATATACACAGACACCATGAACCAATACCTCCTCCCACCCCACTCTCCTGCTGGTAATAGCTTATCTAAAGTGATCATCAAGATGGGCCATTTCCAGCACAAATCCAGGTTCTCTCTCCTGTCCATTCTTATCTCCAGTATTTCCTGCTGCAATTAACTTCAATGTACTTTGCAGAAAAGATCCCCAGAATCAGAGATGCTTTCTGTACAGCACAACCACCAGAGCCAACTAATACCACCACCATCAGACCACCACCATTCTCAACTTGACCATTTGACTCATCAGGAAGTCCCTGAGGCAAGTCCAAACCACCGCATGCGTATCTGATGCCTCCCTTCTCTGCCTTGTGAATGAGCACCTGGGCCAGCTATTAATATACATAATCAATGAATCCTTTGAAAAAGGCAACTTATCATTCTCTCTAAAAACACGTTGTAGTCCAACCAGTTCAATTGCTTCATGCAACTGACTTTGTTAACTACTTCCCAGTGCTCAATAATGGGAGCTTGGGCAAGGTAATTACAAAACTAGAGAAAAAAACCTCCAGCTATACCCGACCTCTGCCAGTATCCTGGTCTCATCGTTACCAGGATTTTTTATACTGATGTGCCACAGAAATGACACTAGTCACACTAGCACAATGGTTCTCAACCTGTGGCCCAATCAGCACACAGCTGCGGCCCATGTGACATCCTCAGGGCCAGGTAGTATTGGATGTGGCCTACAATGGTAAATAGATTGAGAACCACCGCACTAGTGGATGATGTTCTAGAACTGGTGGCGTCACCATTCGTATTGCTGGATCTCTCAACAGCATTCAACATGGTTAATTATGAGGTTTTGCTATCATGTCTTAAAGACTTGCCACGGGTGGAGGGAAATTGTGAACTCTCTCAGATTCTCTCTCTCAACCCACTATAAGAAAAAGTTCAGACTCCAGAGCTCTCATCTGTGGTGCCCTTCAAGACCCCATCTCCCCACCCCCGCTCTATATCATTTAACCTTTCTGTTATTGAATATTCCAGAAACACATTGGCCAGGAAAACTGGCTAGTCAAGAGGCTTCAATGAACCCTGATAGATACAGACTTGGCAACAATAATCCATACTTTCATGCCCCCTAGGCTTAACTACTTAATACACTATATACTTGGGAATCTGTTGATCATTTCCCTTTAGTCTGAAGACTGTTCTGCAGTAGAGAGCTAAATTTCTCTGCTGGTATCCAAACCTTACACACAGATTTAAAAAATGTATAGGAAAAAAATTTCAGCTAAACCAAAAACAGTATTTCCGTTGGGTAGGTTGGGGAAGGTTGCGATGAGGTATTAATTAGTCTAGTGAGGTTTGGAACATCCCGAGGTAAATGTTAGCATGGTTTCATAACTATTTTTTTAAAGCTATTGTTGATACCAGTTACTTTCTAAAATGTTGTCTGTAAATCACAGTACGACATACATCAGTGAGTCACTGTTTTTCCCATATTACAAAATTATAGAAGATTTTTTAAAAAGATGCTTTGACGAAGAGCAGGTCATTTAAGTTATTCCCTTGAATTACTAAATTTCTCACTAGAGTTCAGTTTGTTATATTAGTCAGATATTTTTATTCATATTAACCCTTCAAGCCATGATGCTATTTATAGTTCGTAAGAAGCGATTAACTTAGTTTAGTGTATTTTAAAACAAACAGCAAAAAATTAAACTAAAAATATTACATTAACATGTTACAAATCTAATAGATCCAGAAAAAAGCACAGGCAGTACTATTATCATAGATCCCACCATCAGGGGCTGCAGTGTTGCCAACTCTCATCATTTTATGAAGAGTTTCAAACTATTTGGTGTTTTTCCTAAAGCCCCAGCTCCTGGATTCATATGATTATGCAAGACTTTTAGCTTTCATTTGAAAAATAGCAAGCTTTTAGCTCTCATAGTTGTGGTGAAAAGCTTGAAAATGTGGGAGAAATCCTGGACCCGCTGAAGTCAATAGCAAAACTCCCACTGACTTCAATAGGGTCAGGATTTGATTCTAAATGGCCAAGGCCCAGAAGGCAAATAACCCAACCTTTATTGTTATATAACACCTCATGATTTTAAGCCAATCTCATGATTTTTTCAGATTCATGATTCTGTAATACTTGAAGTTAGTAATGCTTCGGTGGGCTGTGAGAGATCCACAGAATGCAGCCACCTTGCCATCCTTGAAGAAGGTGTAGCATGCACTTTCCTTGCAAATGGGCCCAGTTCCTCTAGGCGGCACTGAGAAAGGTAGCTTCACGCCCTTTGGGAAGATCAGTCCTTGCTAAATCCTGCTGTCCCCCCACCCAGCACCTTCTGAATCTCTGAAACTAGTGGTTTTCTCTCGATCACCACTACTAAAATTCCTTCTTGTAATTTCCCACCTCTACTACTATAACTTAATTGTCATCAGCTTCTCCCTGTCTTTTGACTCCCACCTTCAGGCTGTTCGAAAGAATAACATTCTTCTCCCACTACTCTGTGAATAGAAAAGGAGGACTTGTGGCACCTTAGAGACTAACAAATTTATTTGAGCATAAGCTTTCGTGAATACATCTCTCCCCTCTGTCTTATATCTATTTGTTTTTAAGCATTCAGTTCAAGCTTTTCATTCTCATCTTCAAAAATCCTCTTCGACTTCATCCATACCTCCATATTCGAATTCATTTCTTCCTAAATCCTGTCCCATTTTCTACTACACAGAGTGAACAACATTTTGGGTATTCGTTCTTCTAATTGAAAAACCTAAAAATCTTATTTAATTTTGTTTTAAATGTTGCAGGCTAGTTATGCTTAATAGATCTGTTCTTTTTTCTTTTAAAACAGAATAGACATATTATTTATTTTTAAAGTCACTACTTCCCACGTATATTAGCTAATATAGGGATGGGTAAACTTTTTGGCCCAAGGGCCACATCTGGGTGGAGAAATTGCATGCAGGGCCATGAATGTAGGGCTGGGGCAGGGAGTAGGGGTGCAGGAGGGAGTGCAGTGTGCAGGAAGGGGCTCAGGGAAAGGGGCTGGGGCAGAGGAGGGGTGCAGGGTGTACGAGGAGGCTCATGGAAGGGGGTTGGGGTGCAGGGAAAAGTGCGGGAGGGGGGCTCAGGGCAGGGAGTTGGGGTGCAGGAGGGGTATGGGGTGTGGCAGGGGTTTGGAGTACACGTAGGGTGCGGCAGGGGGCTCAGAACAGGGAGCACTGCACTGCTTACCTGGACTATTCCCAGGCAATGGGAGTTGCGGGGGGTGGTACCCACAGGCGAGGGCAGTGCACGGAGCCCTCTGTCCCCCCTCCCCCAGGGGCCGCAGGGACATGGTGCCATCTGCTTTCGAGAGCAGCGCGGGGCCTGTGGTGCCACAGGGGTGGCAATCCCATGGGCAGGATCCAAAGCCCTGACAGGCCAGATCCAGCCCGTGGGCCGTAGTTTGCCCGCCCTGAGCTAATATATTGGCTGTTCTATACCTTTAAAATATTTAACCTGGATACCAGGGCTTTAGAATGATAACAAAAAATAAGTTTCAAGTACTGTGTGTGTGCACTCAAAGATTTTTTTAAAATTAATCAAAATGTATATATGGTATAGATAGTGGATATAGTGCTGGAACCACCAGCAAGTGTGAACCAAAGGACAGGCAGTGCCATTTCTACTGACATATTTCCCAATTCAATTCTGGCCCTTCAGGGATGATTGAGCCAGCTGTGAGGATGGAGAACTGACAGAGGAAAGAATAGGGAAGAGGAAAGAAAGGATCAGATCAGTGACTAAGTCAGAATCAGACTTCTACAGGTATGTTCACTCTAAAGATAGCAACTCACAACTACCATTTTTTGTACAACATGCAAGCTCACATAAGTTCTCCAACACTCTCCTACTATATATTAATAACTATTTTCTGTTCTTTATTCTCTAGTGCTTATTGTAGTACTGTTTGGAATTATGTATCCACTTAAATTAAACTTTGAACCCCAGGAACAGGTGAATGACTCAAATTCAGACCTTACCAGATCCGAGACAGAGCAAGAATATATTTATTCAAAATCCTACAAGAGAGTTTCATTCATTCTTAGACATCTAGTAGTCAGTTCAATGACTTTAAATATTGCATTAAACCAGCTGCCTAATCACTGTACAGTTTTCTGTAGGTATCCTGCCAAAGGGGAGTTTTAAAGAGAAATTTGATGGAAGACAATGAATCTGAAGGAAGTCTTGCAGATATTTACAGGGATCTCTTCCCACATATAAGAGGTGGCATGGAAGAAAGCATCAAGGTGCTTGTTGGAAAATTTTAAAAATTGTCAGGAGACTGGCATCACTTGCAGAACTAAGGCAGGGCTTGACATTTCAATACGATTTAAAAAGTGATAGGTAGGGTGGGGATAGGCCTAGAAGGGCCTTAAAAGTCAAGAAAAGTAGTTGGCATTTGATGCAATAAAGAATATGGAGCTAGCAGACCAATCCAGAGGGGAGTGATATGGTTTAAGTGAAAAGCCAGGAAACTGATCATTGTAGTAGCATTCTGAGTGGATATTAATTGCTCAAAAACTGTTAATCCAGAGTTAAGGACGATGCCTTGTGCCCTTCCAGAATGCGGAGAGTGGAAAACAGGAAATACAAAATTAAGGTAACCGTCGCAACTCCTTCCCACCTCCCCCTGAAAATAACACCACCACAACCTTCTCTCTACCCCTCTAAATAAAACCCTGTAATCTGACAGGACCAGATTACAAGGGTCAGATTCAGATCAGGTCAGAAAACAACCAGACTCTCTCAAGTTCAGGTTGCCTCTGATGACCTTCTCCTGCCCATGTGGTGAGGGAGGTGGCACTTGCCCCTACCACCTTGCTGCACTGTGTTTGCTGCAGATCGAATGTGCTGATAAGTTGCAGCGCACACAATGTAAGAGAAATTTGCAGCTTGCAAGAGCTGACTGAGGAGATATCTGAGCAATTATCTTTGAAAACTCATAGAAGACAGGAGAGATTCCAGAGGACTGGAAGAGGGCAAAAATAGTACTAATCTATAAAAAGGGAAATAAGGACATTCCAGGGAGTTACAGACCAGTCACCTTAACTTCAGTACCTGGAAAGATAATGGCTCAAATAATCAATTTGCAAACACCTAGAAGATAAGGTGATAAGTAATAATCAATCAACATAGATGTGTCATGAACAAATAATATCAAACCAACCTAATAGCTCTCTTTGACAGGGTAACAAGCCTGGTAGATGAGGCCGGGGCGGTGGGGGGGGGGGAAAGCGGTAGATGTGGTATATCTTGACTTTACTTAGGATTTTGATACTGTCCCACATGAACTTCTCATAAACAAACTAGGAAAATACAACCTAGATGGAGCTACTATAAGCATGGTGCATAACTGGTTGGAAAACCATTACCAGAGAGTACTTATCAGTGGTTCACAGTCAAACTAGAAGGGCATACTGAGTGGGGTCCTACAGCAATCGGTTCTGGGTCCGGTTCTTTCAATATCTTCATACATTATTTAAATAATGACATGGGGAGTACACTTATAAAGTTTGTGGACAATATCACGCTGGTGGGGAGGGGGGTTGCAAGTGCTTTGGAGGGTAGGATTAAAATTCAAAATGATCTGGACAAACTGGAGAAATGGTCTGAAGTAAACAGGATGAAATTCGGTAAGACAAATGCAAAGTACTCCACTTAGGCAGGAACAATCAATTGCACATATACAAAACGGAAAATGACTGCCTAGGAAGAAGTACTGTGGAAAGGGATCTGTGGGTTACAGTGGATCACAAGCTAAATAGGAGTCAACAGCATAACACTGTTGCAAAAAAAGTGATCATCATTCTGGGATATATTAGCAGGAGTGCTATAAATGAGACATGAGAAATAATTTTTCCCACTCTACTCCCCGCTGGTAAGGCCTACTGTGTCCAATTCTGGGTGCCACATTTCAGGAAAGATGTGGACAAACTCGGGATAGTCCAGAGAGGAGCAATACAAAACATTTACAGGTCTAGAAAGCATGATCCATGAGGAAAGACTGAATAAATTAGGTTTCAGTCTACAGAAGAGAAGACTGGTGGGGGAGAGGGGTGTAGGACACGATAACAGTTTTCAAGCACATAAAAGGTTGTTACAAGGAGAAGCGTCAAAAATTGTTCTCCTTAACTTTTGAGGACAAGACAAGAAGCAATGGGCTTAAATTGCAGCAAGGGAGGCTTAGGTTGGACATTAGGAAAAATTTCTTAACTGTCAGGGTAATTAAGCACTCGAACAAACTGCCTAAGGAGGTTGTGGAATCCTCGGCACAAATGTTCCCTCTAATTTTTGACAGGCTGTGTGCGCAAAATTTTCTTCTGTGCAAGTTGTTGTGCTTCTGTGCAAATTTTTGTGCACATGGTGTTTTGCTGTGTGCACGGGGTTTAGGATCTGTGTGCGTGCGCACACGCGCACAGGTTAGAGGGAACAGTGCTCGGCACTGGACGTTTTTATGAACAGGTTAGACAAACACCAGTCAGGAATGGTCTAGTTATTACTTAGTTCTGCCTTGAAGTGAAGGAGACAGGACTAGATGACCTTCAGAGGTCCCTTCCAGTCCTACACATCTCTGATTTTTATAATACAACAACATCCATGTGCGGAAAGCCAGACAAAAAGCAACACACTCGAATGAACTCCTACAGAAAAATGATAAAAAGACATGAACACCCTATCACCTGTGCACACACACATTTCACAAGCAATCACTCCATATCTGATCTCTCAGTACTTGTCCTCCAACATGAACATCATATTCAAAAGATGAGCCTTGGAACTTAAATTCCTAACTCTGTTGGACACTAAAAACCAAAAACTCAGACACTGTTATAAACCTTTCCATAACTCTTGTTCTTCAAGATGTGTTTTTCATGCCCATTCAAGAACCCACCCTCCTACCCTTTTGTCAGAGTTGATGGCAAGAAGAAACTGAGAGGGTGGCGGGGTGGCAGGTTCCTATATATTGTGCCATGAACGCAGCACTTCAGGGAGCACCAGAGCTCAACTGATGGATATCACCGAGGGAAAAACTTTCCAGCAATGGTGCATGCAGCACACACATACCTACATTGGAATGGACATGAGCAAGCAATCCAAGAAGAACTGATAGTATCGTAAATCTGTTCATGGGAAGGAAGGCTCTGGATGCCAAGGAATTCAGGGATGCCCCTATAAATTATATGTTCTGAACTGGAGTTAGTGTGGATTTTCCAGTGTTCAGTTGAAGACCCAAGCCCAAGAAGAGAGAAAGTACCTTTCATGTGGCAGATAACACTTCTTTGTACGACTGACCCTTGAGCAACCAAACGTTGAGGTAGAGGAATACTATGATCAACTGACAATGCAGGCAGGCAACCAGCTCCGACAGAACTTTTGAAAACCCTTTTGGAGCCAAAGAGAGACCAAAAGGGAGGTACCAGATACTGAAAATGATCCTGGCCTTTGAGAAAATGCAGGAATCTTTTGTGGGATGGGCATATTGCTACATGGAAATATGCATTTTGATGGTTGAGGGCCAAAAACCAATCCCCTGAATCCATAGAAGGAATTATAGCTGCCAGAGTCACCATCCTGAATGTTTGAGATCTCATAAGTTTGTTTATGAGTCTTGGATCTAAGTTTGGTCTCCACCCTCCATTTTTCTTTGGCACAAGGAAGTGCCTCAAGTAGAAGCCCCTTCCTCATTGCTGAGCAGGGACTGGCTCTAGTGATCCTAAACAAAAAAAGGGGGTTTATCTTCTGTCTTAGTAGGAACTTAGGAGAAGGGTGCCTGAAGAGGACAGAGAAGGGGAACGAGGAGAAGGAGATAGGTAGAATGGATGGGGCAGCCCAATGATATTATTTCTAGCACCCATTTGTCGGAGGAGATATGGAAATGGAAGAGTCAGTCCCCAAATGGGGGGAGGTGGGCAAATCATTGTAGCTGACAAGATAAAGAGAGGGGAGGGTCCGAATCCTCCACCATCCCATCAAAACTAATGCTTCAAAGATGAAGCCTGCTGTAAACTTGTATCAGGTGGGTTAGAGGATCTTTTTCTCTGGTACCTGTCTCTTTCTAGGAGGTTGCAACGGTCTCTGAAAACCAGAGAATTGCATCTGGGAGGATCTTGAGCTATTTGCAATCTACTGACTTTTCTCCTGTTAGCAGGAGTACAGATGCCTAACGAATGCAATGTGGCCCAGAAGTCTTTAAGAGTATTCAACAACTCATAGGTATTCTCTGTGAACAACTTCAGCTCATCAAACAGGAGATCCTCTACTGTATTCTGAACTGCTCCGGGGAAACCAGATAATTGTAGCCAGGGGGCCTAGTTCATCACCACTGCTGTGGAGATGGAATGGGCTGTGGTATCTGGAGCATCAATGTCCAATTCCTGAAGAAATGTCCTAGCCAGTAAGTGCCCCTCAGCATTGGTAGCCTAAAATTGTTCCCTTTGGTCTGGAGGAAGATGTTGAATAAAGGAGCTGAATTTTGCATAATTTGTAAAGTTGTATTTGGCCATCAGTGCCTGGTAATTCATAATGCGGAATTGTAGAGACTTACCGATGGGTAAGATTTTCTCCCAAGAAGGTCCAGGAACTTCTGGTCTCTATCATAAGGATGGACTTATAACAGTGTTTGTCTTGTTTGTTTACTGCATCAGAGAGTAGGATGGAGAGAGTGAGAAAATAGGAACTCAGAGTCCTTGGTCAGAACATAATATCATCTCTCTTACACATGGATGTTACTGTAGCTGGGGTTTGCCAAATAGTTTTCGCAGGTTCCAGCAGAGGCTCAGTGATAGGAGGTGAAACTCTGGATGGTGTTGCAGTGTGAAAAATATCCAACAGCTTGTACTGGGATTCTTTGACCTCCTCACGAGGTATCTGTAGAGAGTCTGCCATCTGTTTAACGAGGTCTTAAAACTGCCAAAAAAAATCAGCCAGCCAGCCACAGCTGGAGAAGACGACATTACTGCCTCATCTGGTGAAGATGACGTGATGGTAGTCTGAGAGGTAGCTTCTTTATCTGCCCTAGTCTCTTGATCCTTGAACATTTCCTCCTGTTGCTGGGGAAGAGAAGCCTGAGTCTCCCTATTATCCCGATGGGAGAGGGTCAGGGGCCCAGAGAACTGCCAGCAATAAGCTGCAATATAGGATTCCAATATGCCACTGAAGACCATAAGGGGAAGGGGGTGGCATCCAGAGTTGCCCCCACCAGAAGTGATGAGGTCCCTAGACATCTTTCCAGTCTCTTCAAGAAAGGGGGTTTCTATATGAGTTTACAGGAGAGCCTGGAACGGGGATCAGTGATACTGAACGAAGGTCTCCATCATCATCCTTTTATTCCTCTAACGGGGCAGCTACAACTGAAAAGGGAGGTGATGGTACTGGGAATGAATAAGAGTCCAATGACTGAGATTCTCAATATCAAGAGATGCTCGGTACCTACCAGCAATGGAGACTCTGGTTCAGCAGTCACAGATGAGTCCTTTGGATACCTTGTCTTGTAGCACCAAGTGGACTTGTGGCACTGAATGAGGCTGTGATACTGACAGACCAGTATTCTTGTCCCTGCAGGACAGTACCAATGGTTCTGAGCACTTCACAGGCAGTGCTGATGTAGATGGAGCCTGTCTTACATGGTACTGAAGAGCTCGATAAGGGGAATGGGAGAGGAGTTAAGACAAACTGTACAGATATTCTGTTTGCACTGACCATCTCTGCTAGATGATACCAGAGCCTTCTCAGTCCTATATTTGCTCTTGGAGCTGAGCTATTTTCTTGCTTTGCTGATACCCAAGGAGCCCTTCGCCGCTATGGTACCAAGCCTCAAAAACAAAGTCTCTGAGGTTGTTGACATGGTCAGCAAGTGAGATCTTTTTGAGATTTGTGCCTTTAAAAGGAAATTAGAGCTCCTCCTTTTAGGATCTTCAGATAAGGTTTCTGAGGCTTTCCCCTTTCCAGGGGAATATTGTGCTGAGGGTGAAAGGGCACTACAGACCCCCAGGGACTGATGTACAGGGGAAGTTCTCCTGACCTGGCTCCAAAGCAGGGCAAAGGGAGTGCTCCATCCTTAACAGTCACAGCTTGATTTCACAGTTCTTCTGTGCCTTGGATTTGAGGGATAAACAGAAGTTCCATGTCCTGCAGGACATGGGACTCTCCTGGGCAGTGAATGCACTTAGAATGTCTATCACTAACCAGGATAGCTTCTCTAAAAATGAGGCAACGTTTAAACCCTGATGAACCTGGTATGCTCCTCACAGGGAGGATTTCCCCAGAGAAAATGAAACATTTTTCAATAGCCAGTTACTAACTAAACTAAATAGAATGAACTCAGCAAGCAGCACAGTGCAGACAGACACAGTGTCAGGCTGAGGTGGCTGAGAAGGACCTGAGGGCAGTTCATCCACACAGCCTGACATAGCCTCAGTGAGGGGCACGAGACTATTTGCAGTGCACGTGGGCTGAACAGACATTGCTAAAGAAAGTCTGACGAAAGGTGCGCGGGGCAAATATGGACCTGAAGTGAAGCACGCACGGGGATGCTAGAGAAAAACATTTTCTCTCCAAGGGTTATACTTCATACAGAAAACCCTTCCCCATTCCCATATGTTTTCACTAGTAGCTGTTGAGATTCCCTCAGATGTCTTTCCACACGTTTTTTCAATAACTTAGTTTGACTCCAGATTTCATCACTCAAGTATCTTTATTTGGCATACAGCAAAGCTATGCTAAGTTGATCAGACTCAAATGTAGGGGGTGGGTATAGGGCACACCACACATCCAAAGTTACATAAAAAACTTCTTCTTTTATATACTGTGACAAAGTTCCTCCTCTACCTTGGCGGGTCTTGCGCTTATTGGCGGATTTGCTCGACTCGGAGAGTCACAGCAGCCCTCAGTTTGGCCATTTTCGTGAACCCACAGTCCAGGTCGACGACTCCTGTGTCTGACCAGGAGTTGGGAGGTTTGGGGGGAACCCAGGCTCGCCCTCTACTCCGGGTTCCAGCCCAGGGCCTTGTGGAATGCAGCTGTCTAGAGTGCCTCCTGGAACAGCTGTGCGACAGCTACAACTCCCTTGGCTACTTCCCCATGGCCTCCTCCCAACACCTTCTTTATCCTCACCATAGGACCTTCCTCCTGCTGTCTGATAATGCTTGTACTCCTCAGTCCTCCAACAGTATGCATTCTCACTCTCAGCTCCTAGCACCTCTTGCTCCCAGCTCCTTGCCCGTGCACCACAAACTGAAGTGAGCTCCTTTGTAAACCCAGGTGCCCTGATTAGCTTGCCTGAATTGATTCTAGCAGCATCTTGATTAGCTGCAGGTGTTCTAATCAGCCTGTCTGTCTTAATTGTTTCCAGAAGGTTCCTGATTGTTCTGGAACCTTCCCTGTTACCTTACCCAGGGAAAAGGGACCTACTTAACCTGGGGCTAATATATCTGTCTTCTATCACTCTCCTGTAGCCATCTGGCCCGACCCTGTCACAATATATTTACACATTACACTGGATTTACTAAACATTGCATTACAGGTTTGGGGATTGTCCTTTGTTACTTTGTAGGAATCAATTCCTGTACAGCACGCTCTGTCCACACACTGTCCATGAATGACTTATTCTTAACCTCATCTTACATTTCAGTCTCGTTTTGCCCACTGTTAACTTGTCCATTGTAAATGATTCCCTGGGTGTTCCCCCCTTAATTTAGCTAGTAGAGACATTCTGTCTCTTAGCTTACTGGTCCATTTACCTATTTTAGTTAGCACTGACATTTTGTTTCTAGCCTGCTGATCCATTTACCTCCCTAATACCATCTCCCAAGAAATGAGGCCTCATCCATGTCTACTTACGTCAAGCCAGGCATACAGTTGTAAAACAAATTGAACTAAAGGCTTTCTCCTTTAAAAAAAATTCATAAATTAAAAAGATTAACATTTTTAAGTGCAAATCTACTTATGAAAGTACTCTTCAACTAGCAGTTGTAGAGTAAACTAGTGTTACTCTGTGGCCAACTGCTGTATCTGAAATGAAAAGTTACATCTCAACCCCTTCTTTAAGCAAGTTTTCTGGTTAGAATGAAATTCAGTAACTTTTTTTTAAAAAAATCCTTCCCTACACAATATTATTTGCAAACTGGACACCATTAACACTTAGGCTTGAATAAAGACTGGGAATGGATGTGTCATTACACAAAGTAAAATTATTTCCCCATGTTTATTTTTCCCCCCTACTCTTCCTCACATGTTCTTGTCAACTGCTGGAAATGGCCCACGTTGATCACCACTACAAAAGGTTTTCTTTTCCTCTCCTGCAGGTAATAGCTCACCTTACCTGATCACTCTCATTACAGCGTGTATGGTAACACCCATTGTTTCATGTTCTCTGTGTATATAAAATCTCCCCACTGTATTTTCCACTGCATGCATCCGATGAAGTGAGCTGTAGCTCACGAAAGCTTATGCTCAAATAAATTTGTTAGTCTCTAAGGTGCCACAAGAACTCCTTTTCTTTTTGTGGATACAGACTAACACGGCTGCTACTCTTAAACCTAATAATATTTTAGTTAACTTAGTGCCTAAGAAGGTACTTGTAGATTTGCATTATACTCAGGGCCAAAATTAAGCCAGAGCTGTCTGGATCAGACCTCCGGTAAATATTTTCAAACCCACGGGGCTAAATCCCCAAGCCTCAGTGCTCCCACCCCCCATAGGGCTAAAGCCCCAACCCCCAGTGCCCCCACTGCGGGGCTAAAGCTCTGAATTCACCCTCCCTGCAGCTGAAGCCTGGAGCTCTGCTGCCCCGCAGGGCAGAAGCCCCTAACCCACCACCCTGCCACAGGACAGAAGCCCCGAGCTCACCCCAGCTCCCAGCCCAACGGCTGAAGCCCGGAGCCCCGAACCGGCTCCGCCCAACTGGGCCCTGGAGTTTTTATAGCATATTGGGGAGCAGTCATGGGAGGCTCTAGGAAATAATCTCTGAATTTAAGCCCTGATCAGAGCTTTCCATATCAAGAAATACTGTTATAAACGGAGATTAAGATATACCTTCCTTGGTAAAGCGGGCACTTTACCTTCAAAGAGATATCTCCATTAGGGATTTTTGCACTTGTGTAGCTACACCAATGCAGCTACATTGGTGTAAACCCACAGTCTAGATGGGTTGAACCTGTGTAAAAGACACTGGCTATAGCGGTACAAAAGTGCCTATTACAGATAAGCCCTGAAAGTGGAACAGTCTCTGGTACTGTTGGAAGAATATAATCTTAAACCTATGACCTCCAACTCTGTAACCCAAAGCAAAACTGATGGTACTGCCAGACCTGCCTTCAGGGTAGAGTTAACTAAATCTAGAATATTTTGACAGTGGCAAGAAAAAGTCTCCAAGCTAAGTAAAACCGACATGCTCTGAATTCGTTTTTTATATAGTACTGAAAAACTCAGTTCATCTCCTACTGCAGTCAAGAGCTTTTTTAACTACCCTGGGCATTGTTCTAGTTCCTAATAAATGTAACACCACTTATCTGACCAATCACTGCCAGATACTGTGTATTTACTCACCTTAATTCTTGACCTGCCAGAAGAAATTAAAAAAATAATAAATTATTAATACCAACCAAAAAGTTCTAAATCTATAATGCAAAACGGTTTCATAGATATCTGTAAAATTCCCCTGCACCGCCCCCACCTCCCCTCGATCACCCAAAAATAGCAAGTACTGGAAAATAAACACTTCACTAGTTCTTTGCCAATAAGAAACTTGTAGAAAAATTGTCAGTGATTACTGGTTTAGTTCTTATAAATCCAATCTTAGTGCATTTGGAGTGCAGAGCCAATTATGCTGTAATACAGAGTATGTTTCATAACATTACATTTTGTTATTCATGCACTATTGGTAAAATAAACTAAACAAGACATGATGATACATTTTGGGTAAAACTTTCTAGAGTCTTTTTAGAAACAAATTTGTGCGCATGCGCACACAGACACACACACACTCAGTGTTGTAACCAGCAGATAGGTGCATGTAGAATTTTCAAAAGGGAGGAGGAAAGTGTATAACTGAATCTAAAAGCCCCCTTTAAAAATTAGTGTTTGTGTGTACAGTCAAAATCTGTACATGCCCACAATTCTTACCTGAAGAAATTTTCAGCTTGCCTAAGTATGCTCTTAGTTCTCTGAAAATAACTCATTATGCGCATGCAGAGAAGAATCTGCCTACATGCTGCACTGTATGCACACAGATGCTGTTCTGTAAAATTTGGACCTTTATACTGTGAATGTTCTTAAAACTCTCTTGTTAGCAATATGAAAAGACAGTACTCTAGAGTTTTAGTCTCCATTATGTCGTCAGGGTGAGAACACAAATTTAATTTGAAACCTCATTTTGAAAAAATTACAGAATTTCCTATACTCTTCATTTTGGTCTTTATGCGGCACACTATGTCCTCTGCCTAAAAGATTGCTTTCTCTCTTCTCCCCCCCCCCTTTTTTTTTTTTTTTTAACGCTCCAGTGAGCAAGGAGATACTGAATTATTGTTCTTGGTTACATTATAAAAACAAACCTAAAATAAAAACACTGCTAGCAATGGATTCACTTTTTCTATTTAACATGAAATATTTACAAGGCAATGTTATCAAAGGAATTCATTAGAATTCATTCAAGCCAGGGACACTATCAATCTTCTGTTTCTATCTACAGTTCAACACACTTTCTGAAAAATGTTAAAGCCAGAGTTTTTGTTGTCTGCTACTCTCCCCAATCAGCCCTTTGCAGCTACAGGTGAGCCGCATCATATGTGCATTTAACTTACTCGAATTCAATTATACATGCTCGGCAAAAAAAACAAAAACAACAAGATACCTGTAAATAGTGCGGGCGACTCTGGCCACCATTCCACTCAATGAGCATATGCCCCGGAGTGAGCGTGAGATGGGAGACGTGAATCTGCTGTTCCCTCATTCGCTCTCAGTTCCTTCATGTCTCTCATACTGTGAGCATCTCGCAGCGCTGAGTGTGATTCTAGTGTTTAAAGATACGTATTTTTTGTACAACATGGCCCCTAAACACAAGCCAACTACTTCATCTGGTGCTCAACCAAAGAAACAGTGATCTGTTCCAACGCTGGAGGAAAAACTGGCTGTGTTGGACTTTGAGAGATGGTATGTTGGTCTCCAACATGGTGCATAAATATGGCCGCAACGAATCTAGCATCCATGCCATCAAGATTCAAGAGAGAGAAATTCGTCAAGCCGTGGCATCAAGTGCTCCAATAACTGCTAAGATGACGAGCCAGGAGCGTGATAAGATGAGCCAGGAGTGTGATAAGACTTTTGTGAAGACTGAAAAAACATTAAACTTATGGCCTATCGATGGCAGCACATTGAGAGAAAAGGCTCTTAGCCTCTATGCGCTGTTCAAACCTCCCGCAGAAGAGGGACAGCCATCTGATGAGAAGGAATTCAAAGCCAGCCAAGGCTGGCTTAACAGTTTTAGGAACAGCTTCAACCCCAAAAACGTGCAGACTACTGGTGAAGCTGCATCTGCCAAAGAAGAGGCAGCAAAAGCCTACCCCGAACAATTAAAGAAAGTCATAGAAAATTAAAATAAAATTAAAGAAAAGGGCTATCTTCCGGAACAAGTTTTTAATGCTGACAAGACTGGGCTCTTCTGGAAAAAAATGCCCAACCACACTTAGATTTCAAAATCAGAAAGACAAGCCCCTGGCTTCAAAGCAGCTAAAGACCGTGTGACTGTGTTGTTTTCGGACAATGGAGCTGGGCATTTAATAAAGCCAAGCTTGCTCTACAGGGCTGCAAATCCCCGTGCCCCAAGAACAAAAATCTCTTGCCTGTGTTCTGGCAATCAAATAAAAAGGCTTGGGTGACGGCAGCATTATTTCTGGATTGGTTCCACAAGTGTTTCATTCCGGAGGTCAAGCGGTACCTCGAAGAGAAAGTACTTGACTTTAAAGTATTGCTGATCATAGACAATGCTCCTGGCCACCCTATGGGACTCCAGTTTGCGCATAATGACGTTTAAATCGTTTTTCTCCTCCCCAATACCACCTCCATCCTCCAACCTCTCGACCAAGGCATGATTCACTGTTTCAAGGCCACGTACACGAGGCTTATGTTCTCACGGATACGTAGCACTATGGATGCTGATCCCAATCTTAATGTGATGGAGTGTTGGAAGTCCTTCAACTTTGCCATTTGCATCACTTATATTAAGCAGGCAATGGATGCAATCAAGCCTGAAACAGTCAATGCATGTTGGCGAAACCTATGGAAAGAATGTGTGAATGATTTTAAGGGTTTCCCGACCGTTGACAAAGAAGTGAAACACATTGTTCAGGTGGCCAGGCAAGTGGGTGGTGATGGCTTCATCGACATCCTTGAGGAAGAAATTGAAGAATTAATTGAGAGCCATGGAGAAACACTGACTAACAAACGAGTTAGAGGAACTGATAAAATCATCTACAGAAGATGAAGACGACGACCAGGAAGAGCCAGCAAGTTGGAATTTTCATAAATTTGCTGAAGTGTTCCAAGCAGCGAAACACCTGAATAATTTAATTTCTGAATATGATCCCTCTATGGAACGAAGCCTCAAAAGTCACACGTAGTATTACAGACTATTTGAGACTGTATCAAGAAATGTTTGAGCAGCTCAAGAGACAACAGCGACGGTTGCCAATCACCATGTTTTTCAAGGAAAAACAACCAGCAGCAGATGAGCCTATGGAATCAACTTCTCGAGCCGAACCAGAGCCAACCACTTCGTCTACGACTCGCTCTCTGTCACGTCCGTCTCCTGGATCGACATCAAGCCTGACGACCCCCTGTAATTACCCCTTGTAATTAAAAATATAGTACTGTAAAGTACAGTATAGTACTTTCGACAGAGTTCTGTAAATTGCTTGGGTCCAAATACAGCCAGCAAAAACAATTTAAGGGAGCATACAATAATTCCCACAGGAATGCTAGATACAAAAAAGTACAAAGTTTACTGATGTTAATAATAAAATAAATAATAATAAACCTGAATAAGTGAAGTCGGAGTGATCACCAAAACTAAAATGTATCTTTTAATTGTTTATCTGCAACTTCAAGACAGCAAATGACAAAAAATGGAATCTAACAATCATATGACGGCATCATAGATAAATTAAATTCAAAGTGATTTAAATCACCAATTTTAATCATGATTTAAAATCAGCAGGCAGGAAACCTTGATTTAAACGATCTATTTTAATTCTGTTTTGAATTTGTTCTTTAGTAAAATAACTAAACAGTAAAGTCAAGTCTTAGTGACTGATAACCAATAAGAATAAACATGTTTTAACTAAATATAGCTTTTACACAAAATTTGGTAATTCTTTTTGTAAACTAGGAGGATACATTATATATAATTGCTTAAATAAATGTGTATAACATACATTTATTCAGATTCTCAATTTTTACCTTTTTATATTAGAAAATAGTGAATGATGCATTTTTTATTGGTGATTTGTGTCAAGATTTGTCAGGATAGAAACTGGAATTCAATTTAAAAATGTGCAAAAACAGCAATTATTTTTTCAATAGTTACAGATGACTACCTTAAATGTGCTGGAAAGTTTATCAAAACATGTTTTGCATTTTAAACTAACTTAGTTATTAAACAAAGGAAATATTATTTGTAGTTACTGATTGAAGTGATCACTTCTGGTCTCCAAGTCCTTCAAGATTTTATAACAAGTAGATCTCATCCTCTCACACCTAGTTTTTAATTCTTAGATTGGAAGAGGAAAACAAGCCTTGCTGCTTTATCAACTCAACTCCCAATTGGTTTCTCAACTCAGAATGAACTAGTTGTTGAACTGAACTATAATAGCTTAATAAACTAAAATGAAGAAACATTCTCCCTGAAACTCCAGTTTCAGGTGCTTAGTCACCAGCTCAGTGGTTTGACTTTCTTTAAAACTTCAGCAAACATGTCCTGCTTAATTTAAATTTATTTTAATAGATTACAGGAAATTTAGGCCTTAAAATATAGTTGTCAATTTCAAATTTATATCAGTTTATTCTTAAGAACAAAAATAAATAAAAACCAGTTTAAAACTTAAAAATCTGTTTTGATTTTTTTTTATCATCAAGTTTTATCCATTCTGTATGACAGAAAACCATCTCCTGACAAAATATCACCCTCTGAATCAGCAAATCTCTAAAATGGGAACAACAATCTAAAAACTAACAGCTGATGGGAATGTTGGACAAAGGAAAAATGAAGCTCACACAAATGGCTGTTTAGTCAATAAAGCCTCACAAACATTTACAGATATGTTTGAGGCACAGAAAAAAGGTGGAGGGGGTTAGACAATTTGACCAATTATCGTTAGATCGCTGAACAGATGTATAATATTTTAAACACATTATGACACAACCATGGACATGTCTACTCTGCCTTGCAGTTTGAACTATGAGGATGTGAACTGTAGCACACACCAGACTGTTTCACCGTAACTCCTCCATGTGGATGTTGCAGATGTGAACTTTAAAATTTATTTAAATTTATATTTACCTATACAACTTATATTCAAAATGTTCTTAAAGTCCACCTGAGCATGAACATAATTTTTTTAAAATAATTCATAGTACTCACAATTCTAGCAAAGAAGTCAAACTATAAACATTCTTTAATATTGATCAACTCTCCTAAATTCATACTACTGTCCTGATAAAACATGTTTCTTAAAAGTTTCCCAGGCTGTATTGTTTACTGGGGGATAGAATAGATGATTTTTTAAAAAATCATGCTCGATCATCAGACAGCATTACGAACAAGTCAATAAAGGTAAATCCCATACCGAACTGCTTTAGGTACTTGCAGCCTGTGATATTTTCCTCCCCCCCAACTTCTTAAATACATGATCTGGAATGATATTTACACATTGGAGACAATGATCACAGTTGATTAAACTGGAATTTCTGCAGTAGTAGTAAATACTGACCAGAAGAGGTGTCACCACATTTTTCAGATTGCTTCCTAGGGCTTGTCTACTCAGGAAGTTAGTGTCAGCAAGCTAAGGTATGAATTAATGGCATACTATCTACTTTTCACGAATTCCCCATGTGGACACTTACTGCACCCTAAAAGTGCCTTTGTGCATTTCAGCTTAATACACTGCTAAATGCTACCAGACAAAGCTAAAAATCATGACTAGCAAGTCTCAGTTTAAAATAGCAAATTTTTATTTCATATATAGATATAGATATGTAATCACACACACTCACAAAAGATCTTTTATTGCTAGAAAGGTAACAGGTTCCCACGATGCTTTCTGTCTGTGTGGAGAGCTGGAGTTGTGGATTCTTAACTTGTGAACAGGTTTCAGAGTAGCAGCCGTGTAAGTCTGAATGCTTCCGATGAAGTGAGCTGTAGCTTACGAAAGCTTATGCTCAAATAAATTTGTTAGTCTCTAAGGTGCCACTAGTACTCCTTTTCTTTTAATTTGTGAAGTTACAGCCAGAAGCATGAAGGGGAAAAGAGGTAGGCCAGTGTGCTCCATGTAACAAGTATGTCTACTTCCAGGCATTAAATTCTACTTTCGGGGGTCGGGGGGATATGAAGGTTTTTTGTTTTGTTTTTTAAAGCCACTTGTTTGCTGTAACTCAAGATAATTCTGATTATTCTTAAGGTGGAATTTTCCTTTAACTTGGTAAAGCTGCTAGTGGAACAAATCTTCATCTTTCTGCCTACATTTTCTTAATACAAAATCAGCCAGACATTTACAGCACTATTGGAATTACTTATTAAGCTAGATCACTACTGACATAATCACATCTGTACTATAAATGATCTGCTGTTCTTAAGAATCAGACAAATATTTCTTAATGGTGATATTCTTGTAGTAATCTGTACTAGATTATAAAATAAATCTCATTCAACATCAGAGTGACTCAACTGAAACTGCTTGAGGCAGTAAATCTCAACATTTTTTAATTTGTCCCTCAAAAGTATTTCAAATACTTAATCGGTCACCACTTGTAACTTCACTATATCCCCTACCACTCAAAGTTTGAAAAAACTGCAGTCACATTTTTTCTCTTCTATCCTTCTACTCCCACCTCCAAGTTTAACTCCACAGCAACTTTTTAAAGATTTCAAACAGCTAGTGACAGGTAACAAAAGGTTATCTTATCGTACTGGGTGAGCACTATTTTTAAATTTCTCCGACAGTGCAGGAAAGTGCATGTTCTACAAAAATTAAATTAAATTGTCAATTCCAGAAAAAAAATTACACTTTATTTGAAAAGCTCATACTAGAGACCAAAGCTAGTATACCAAATATTAATCTGCCACACATTGAAAGAGAGATTAATGTTTTGCTAAAAGTCCTAAAAGATAAACGCTTTATTTAATTTTCTGTCCTTTCAATATTCCATTCCCTAACAGCATCTTTGCTCCTGTTAGTCTACCGTAAAATCAAAGTAAAACATTTCTGTGATACTGTCAACTTGAAAAATCATACATCAGAATATGTACATCCAAGTAACACCTAAGATTAACTAACTAAATCAGTGGGGGAAATTGCCTTCCCCCTCCTTTTAGTTTATTTTGTTGATTTGACAGCATTTGTGTACAGTTTAACTTGTAATCAGTTATGCTTTATGTAAATCTCTCTCCTTTTGCTGAGCCTTAAAAAATGAAATGCTACCAAAATTTCAGCAAGACTCCATCAAAAAATTTCCACTATAACCAGTGATACAGGTGATGCTCCCTTGATAGACTATCCCCCAACCTACCCCTACAAAATTCATCTATCTTAATATTTTTTCCATTGCCACTAGCATCAGTCTTTTGCTCCTACCCATCTTTATCTCCCATGATTCCCCTTTCCCAGAAGTTCATGGAGTTCTAGGTCATTAACATATTTAGCAGCTTTTCTTCATAGTAGAAGCGGTGGTGGCAGTGGCAGCAAACACGTATCCTGCAGCCTCGACTAGCAGCAGTGGCGGAAGAGGGAGCATATTGCAGCTTATGGCTGTGGGGTGGTGAGTGGTTCCTCTCTAGTGACCGGCTGGGTGGCTGGATTGCAGAATGATACTTTGATACTTGAGATGATTTGGCAAGTCTTCTAACTTCTAACAATCTTCCCAAACTGGTTTTGGGGGACAGTGGAGAGAATGGCATGGGCCATCCCAGTACCTGACTTTCAATCTCATGCATGAAGCTAAGCAGGTAGGAACTATTTGGAGAAATCGGCATGGAGCAGGAATCCCACTCACTGCAGCAACAACCTGTCATCTCTTTTTCTCCTTGTGCACTGGCATGAAGGGAGGGGTAGCAGGCTCTACAAGGTGTGGACCCTATGTGCTCCTGGAAGCTCTCACAAGGTATACAAGAAAGGAGTTGCCACTGAAGTAGCTACCACAAAAATAGCAGGTGTACTCATGGATCAGCCTAACAAGTATAGCTGGCTTAGTCCCTGCCTCAGGGAGATCTGAAAATTTTAAATAAGCACAGCCATCCTTAATTTTTTAATCAGGCCTAACATAACTAAAGTCTATCCACCATCATTACATCACTATGCACAGGCTGGCTTAAGGATTTAAGCAAGATTATTCTTTAGTTACATTCCAAACTGTCTTGTATCCTAAAATGTTTGGTAAACCAATATCCTTAAGCATCGCCTAGAACCTAATGGCAGATGCAGAGATGAGTGGCAGATATAAATCAATCAATTACCAGGGTTGAAAGGTATCATTTTCAGATTTATGTCTGTAGGGAAATAGGGAGAAAACTTGAAGAAAATCCCAAATTTCTCCTTTATGAATATGAGGTTATGTGAAAGGGATTGGCCTCAGTCCTTGCGAGCCCCTTCCTCATGAGTAAAAAGTAAAAGGAGTACTTGTGCCACCTTGGAGACTAACAAATTTATTTGAGCATAAGCTTTCGTGAGCTACAGCTCACTTCATTGGATGCATTCAGTGCATTCCTCATGAGTGATAACTATAAGAGAATAAGGTCTTAAAAATAATCAAGGATTTCATTTTTTTAAATTCAGGACACTATTTAAAGGATATTTATCAGAAAATGGAATTTGCAAAAATGAGACATTCAAAATAAACAAGAGAAGTGTCCCTTTATAAACAGTTTTTTAAAGTTTTCCACACTTCTCCCATATTTGAGGTACACATTGAGATAGTTTCTTGACTTGGTCCCATTGTTCCTTAGAATTTTGGGAAAAATCCTGAAAACAAAAAAAATTGTGGAAGTGTTATTACACTGTTAATTTCTAAGGGTGTACTGTTGTACTACCATTTTGGGGTCTGCAACCAAATGATGAGCAGAAAAAAAAAAGTCAATTTTACTATATCCATGTTTCTTCCTTAAAGGAAACAGTAAAAAAATAAGTCTGTCTGTGGTCCTTTAAATAGGGATAAGTCTCTTCTTAATAGTGCTAAAATATTTTATGAGGCACCATACTACCCTGTAAGTAACCTTATAGTTTCTTTCTCATAAACATTTACCCACATTGAACTTTAATTGCATTCTTGATACAAACTAAGGACTGATCACTAAGCTTTTGCTCTTTTTTATATGGCGTTGCTCCCATAATCTCAAAAGATTTTTTATTTTTTAAATTTTTTTTAAGAGGGCCTTCAGGGGGCTCAGTCACTTCTGCTCATATCACACTGCTCTCCAATCAGAGTTTCTCCTCAGGTGGAGCTTTACGTTTGTAGACAAAAAAAATAGGACAGGACGTGGTGGTCCACTGGGAAATTTTCCAATAACCTACAGGTCTCTATCATGTAAAGTAAAACACACATATTTCAAATTGCAGGCTCTATGTATAAATTCATATATCAGGAGTTTTACAGCATTCACCATGGCTTGCTTTCACTCCAATGAAATAACCACAAGAATCAAAACATAATTTTGTTAGTTAATATTAATATGAATCTGTAACACTCTTAGAAATACTACACTGGCACATATTATTAATATCACTTTTTCAAGGTCTGTCTTTTTGTTCAGGCTTTGTACAGTACTTAATTCAATGAGCTCCTGGTCCATGACAAGGTTCCTAGGCACTACAATAATGCAAATAATAAAAAGAAGGGAGAGAGGAAATACCTTTTATAGTCAATATGATGGGGGAAGGGACACAGATCAGTAGAAAGACATTTACAAGTTATTCAGTCTGTTTCCCTTCCTCAATTTTTAAAGTTCTGCTGAGGAGCAAGAGATCTTTGATTATTCAGATGCATTTAATTTAAATCAAACAGATTTATTATTAAAAACTCACCTTTTAAAAATTCAATTTGAAATTAGGACCACCTATGTTAACACTGCGACAATTATGTCAATTTCCTACCAAATCATAGACAAAACCCTAAATTTAATATCTCTGGGATCCTCTAAATTTAGTATCTCTGAAAAAACACCCCCCTGAGCGCTGCAAGTTTAAGCGCTGGAACGTGCCAGTATAGACAGTGCACCAGCGCTGGTAGCTACACCCCTTGTGGACGTGTTTTTTTAATCTCCCAGCGCTGTGCTGCAACTACACAAGCCATGTTAAAGGGTTTAACGTGGCCAGTGAAGGCGTGCCCTTACTAATGCAATCTCTTGGAAGTATTAGTAACTTCAAACAATTTTTGGAACAAAACGTGTGAAGTGGATTTCCTAGGAAATACTTGGGTGATGGGCATGTGAACGACCCACCTCTGAGCCCATCCTTCTGAAGCTATGCCCTGGGGCAGCCTTGTCAACTTCATGGCTCACTGAGCTGCACAATTTACAAGGCTGCCTGGCTCCCGGTGGGGAGTGGGGTCTGGAGCCGCCCAGCTCTCCAGGAGGCCGGGGGACAGCTGGGCTCTAGCTGCCTGGCTTTCTTGTCAATTTCACAGCTCCTGAAATTTCCTGCCATGAAATTGACATGACAGCTGATGTAAGGGATGCAGTGTCTACCTAGACACTGCACCACCCTAAGTACACCAACAAAACCCTTACGCCTCTCGTGGAGGTGGAGTTATTATGTTGCTGTAGTTGGGCACTTACATCATCGGGAGGAACGGTGTAATGTAGACACTGACATAACTATGTCAACATAAGCTGCCTTATATCGACCTAACTGCGTAGTGTAGACCAACCGGTAAAGGAAAGAAGACAGTGTATTCTTCCTGTTAGCAAGAAGCAGCTCTATCTAAATATGAAGCTATCAAGACACAGTCAATATAAAAGTTTCATGTATGGTACTGTAATTAGGGCTATCTGTTCAGGCTCTGTAGCAAAGGGAAATTAAGCATTAATGCTTTATGCATGTGCCTTACATATATCTTGTATTGAAATATATCCGAGATTCACAGTTTAAGGTGTTCTACATCTGACAGTACAAGATGTGATATGAACTTCTAACAGCAGGCCTTCCGAGCCATAGCTATACCCAAGTCCTTTTGATTTCTCAGAAGCAGCCTACCGAAAGAACTTACTACCTAAACAGTAAACTATCAGTATCAGGCCCCCAGGGATTCCTTAAGCGCCCCATGACTCCCAACTACTGGATTACCATAACTTGGCTGAGTCTGGTTAGACACACATTTCTATATGTTAGTTTGGCAGCAATTTCTACCTGCCATGGACTAGTTTAAAGGTCGACTACAGTCTCTACAGCCCTTTGTCCTCTTGGCACTACCAAACACCTTCACCTCCAATTAAAAAGCCTCCTTTTCTTGTGGGATATTCATAAAATCATGACAAAGCTTCCTGGGATCCGCCACCACCATCTGCAGCAGGAATGAGAGAGACTATTGAGAAAGTGTGGGGATAGCACTTTCACTAAAACTCTCTCTCTCTCAAACTTGGTCAGGACCTTGCTGCAGAAAAGACCTGTAGTTTCTTGTTCAGGTTAGTGCAAACAGATCCATTCCTGGGGTCCCCATGCTAAAGGAAGAATAGATCCATCACTCCCTGATGCATGGGTTCAATACCAAATCAAGTCAGAGAGTATCTCAATTAGCAGAAATGCAGGACATACAAGTTAGTCAAACTCCATATGGCAATTTCTGAAACGGTGCTGAATGTAGTTTGTCCCTGTTTACACTTGCAGCCAACTTATATTCACCTGCACCTGTTTGTTAACAACCATTATCAATAAGGTTAAGATTCTGTCCCAGATATTTTTAGTAAAAGTCAGGGGCTGGTCGGGGGCAAACAAAAAGAAAATCTGGACTTTTACTAAAAATACCCGGGGGGGGGGGGGGCGCGGGGGGATGTCAAGACTAACAATTGGAGTGCTGCCCAGGGACCGACTGCCGGCCAGCTGCTCCAGTGGCCAAGCGGACCAACTGCTGGCCAGCTGCTCCTAGGGCAGGGGCTGACCACTGCTGCTCCAGCCCCAGGGAGGCTGACCCAACCCTGGCTGCAGCTTGAGGCCTGGGGCTGCTGTTCCAGTGGCCTTGGGGCTGACAGCTGCTCCAGCTCTGCTCCTGCAGAAGTCACAGAGGTCCTGAAAAGTCACAGAATCCGTGACCTCTGCAACAGAATCGTAAACTTAATTATCAACAATGGATTGCTTTTACAGTGTACACAGGATTCAAAGTAGACCAGAAAAACAGAAGCCAATAATTTAGGAAAGGGAAAGCAACATGATTAGCAGAAGAAAAGATACCTAAAAAGTCGGCTTTAAGGATCTGAAGAGATGAAGTAACTGTTACTTACCTTAAAGTAATGGTGTTGATGCAATGATCATCAGTAATGATGTTGAGGCAATATAGCCTACTGCACAGAGCACTGGACTGGGATTCAGGAGACCTGAGGTCAATTCCCAGCTCTACCACTGGCCTGCTGGACAACCTTGGACAAGTCACTTCCCTCTCAGGTGTCTGTTTCCCCATCTGTAAAATGGGGATAATACTTACCTCCTTTGTAAAGACCTTTGAGATCTAAAGATAATTGCTATATAAGAACTAGGCACTCACGGTGTGCTTGAGATCAGAATTTTTTTTTTGCCAGCAATGTCTGTTGGGGCTGTGCATATCCTCTCAGTATCATTGTGCTTGTATCAAGGATATAACAGACAGACTGGGCAAAGCTACCCCTCAGTTTCTTCATGAATACAAAATCCAGGTGTTAAAAGGACTCCATAGTATCAGGGAAGGAGGGCAGGTCATGGACAACATCTCAAAGAACCACAGTTTCCATAAGATAAGTGACCATTTCTTCTTTGATCATCCATGCATATATACCACTCCTGGTGACTCACAAGCAGCCACCTAATCTACCTACACAAAGCCTGCAGTACAGCTCTACCAACAGAAGTATCATATTTCAATGCTTAAACTAGAGAATAAAACGTCAAAATAGAGACTGAACCCCAAGCTGCTGCTCTGCATGTTTCTGAGATGGGTATTCTCCTCAAGGAAGCTGCAGTTCCTGCCTGAGCTCTGGTAGAATCAGAGACTTGAACACCTCCTTAGATTCTTGAGGCAGATTGTCAGCAAAATCTGAGATGTTATGACAGATTAAATAGTCTCCTTGTTAACAGGACTTGGTAGTTAGCAATCCTTAATTCCAATGGGGTTAAGGACTGGCTGTTCCTGCTGAATAAAATAGAGTCATTTCAGCTCTCTAGCCTACGATGTCATTTTTGTTCGCTGTTATTTGCTTCTGGGATATCACTACCACAAGGGAATTTGGCTCAGGGTGGTATAAGTGTATTCAAATCCAATCGATAGTATCTGCTACATCTTATCTGCCTTCTTAAAGGTTGGTGCAACTGATACTGGAGCTTGCCAGTGTCCTTAGCCACTCTAACAAGGCTTCATTGATAGGTAGCACTAGGTGACTAGGCACGGATGTATGGTGTACATCCAAGAGCTTGCAAGCGCTTACCTGCAACCTCAAGCAGTACTTTAAGAGATTCTGCTACTTAGTGCAGCCCAAGTCTTGAAGGCTCTTGTAGTAATCTGGCTCAGATTACATAGATGTCCCACTAATATGCTGGGGATTATGATAGGATGGCCGCTGGCATAGTATTTTCCTTCCTGGGAAGATGTTCTTTGTCTGATAACTCCCCAATATACTCACTTTGATGTGTAGTCACTTAAACAATTGTAACCCTTCCAGAGAAGGAACAGGTCAGGTGGTCCCACCACTGGACAGAAGTGGAGAGGACTCGCCTTCATGATGAAATACCCATGGATTCCAATGGGGTCATGTTGCACGCATAGGGACTGAAGGTCAAGGTGGGAGATACCACAAAAATGTGCCTAAATCTTAGCCTAGAGTCTGTTGGAGGCCTTTGATCCCCTGACTCAAAGAGTTCATAAGAATTGGATCTTAGGGAGTCTGCAGGAGATACATCAGCAATTGGGAAGGTGTTTGGGTAGCCAGACATAGTCTCGCTAGAAGTTTTAGCTTTCAGTCATATTGTGCAAGAAATCAGTGCATGAAGAGAACATCATGCCTCTGATTACAGCATGCTCACTTTCTAAAAAGTTGTAGTTTAGCCAGCTGGAAAGAGTTATTTTTCTATTAGATTTCCTAAGCCTTTTTATTCTTTTCATGCAATGGTAAAAAGTAGTAACTCAGCTCTTCCTTATAGCTGTAGAAATGCAGCCATAGTGTGACAATTCATGTTTTAAGGGTAAGAGAGACACAAAAAGTTAGCTAAAAAGGGCATCTGGTACAAACTAGACACCAGACTTCATAAACTTTTTATTAGTAACTATTTTGAAAGGCTATTTTTAATAAGTCTACCAAACTGATAACCTGTTCCACCTGGTATTTAGCTGGTGACAATCTGAGTACCTTTCCCAGTCCTGAAGAAAAACTGTGTAGCTCAAAAGCTTGTCTCTTTCACAATCAGAAGTTGGTCCAATAACAGATATTACCTCCTCCACACTGACCTGGAAAAAAGGTATTTTCTCCTTCTTAGCCTTTCCACTTAATAAAAAAATTGACTGACCAAAGGGGAACTATGTAATGGTAAGTAGTCCATGATGGTGAACTGCTTTTAGTGGTAGGTTGCTTTCATTTTTCCCACATTTTTTAAGGAAGACACATGTAAACCTCATTAGGTTACTGCAAAGCTTGCACTAGCCAGGAGACATTCTGGTCTGCTTTTGGTTTCACACCATTAAGTAGCAGAGAACTGTCAGAACTTCTAAGTAATAACTCAGCAAATATTAGGAAATTTTTAGTGACAATTAGGGTTATAAGGACTGTACAACTGTATATAGCAAATAAGTGCAACAAACTGATTCATGCTTATGGGAGAGCAAAGAATGAGAACATGCATAAAATGCTATTTTAATTAAGGCTAAAGCAATGAAAAATATCAGATAAAGTAGATGGTCTACAGAACATGCTCAAGTTGTATAATTTTTTTGGGGGGGGTGGGGGTGGGGGTGTGATTATTTAGGACCTGAAAACAGAAAAAGCTTGAATTCCCTGAACAATGAGTTACATACATGATGCATCCAACATACATAGAACACATTAAAAGTATGCCCTTTTACAGTGATTATCTTTTTGGGTTTCTTAGGGGGAAAAGCTTTTTCTATACATGTTCTTATATGCATAATATATAAGGCTGAATGGTTAATTATTCATTTTGGTATGAAAAATGTTATTGTGGAAGAATTATAGTAAGACATAAGAGTTGGTAAGTTTTAAATAGGTGTAGGGAGAGAAACAAAAAGTGTGGTTGTTGACCTTAATAGTTTATTTCCTAAGTTTTCAGTATCTGAGGGAAGAGTTTTAAATATAAACACAGCGCAACCCTAGCTAGCTCTCGCTACATGACTATCCTTAGTTTTTATGAACTGGATATGAAAAAACAAATACACTTTCACAAAGAATGACGACAATACAGTGAACACACTGGCTGCAGCAACGGTTTGACTACTCAGAAATATTAACATTACATTAAATGTGGCTGTTACAACTTGGCAAATCTGCTAGAAGTTCTTCTGATGCCACTGACCAATGTATACTTTAAGTTTTGTAAAGCTAAAAAGGTATGATCTTGCAGAAGAGCTCTTTTGTTGACATAAAAAATGGAACAGGTCCATTTAAACAACTATGTTTAAAAATGTTCCTGGTGCGTTTGGGCATTCACCAGCTTCAAGTAAGTCTCTCTCATTTTAAATCCGTATGGTAATAAAATTCATAAAAACTTAAGTAATGTCGTATCATTTTGCGTTCTTTTTGCTATGGAAAAAGTAAAAAAAAAATGGTTACCTTCCTTTCATAAACTGTTGTTCAAGATGTGTTGCTCATGTCTATTCTAAGCAGGTGTATGTGCACCGCATGCACAGTCGCTGGAAGGTTTTTCCCCTTAGCAGTACCCGTCGGTTCAGCTGTGGAGCCCCCTGGAGTCACACCTTCATGGCTGTGTATATAGGGCCCTGCCAACCTGCCGCCTCTTCAGTTCCTTCTTGCCGGATACTCTGACAGAGGCGAGGCGGGTGGGTCTTGGAAGGGATATGAGCAACACATCTTGAAGAATAGTTACGAAAGGTAGGTACCAGTTTTTCAAGTGATTGCTCATGTCCATTCCAAGTAGGTAACTCTCATGTAATCCGTAGGAGGAGGGGTTGGAGTAGACCAAGTCGCAGACTGTAGCACCGCTGCAAAACATGGCAACATCTCTAGCATGCTGTGTTATGGCGTAGTGAGATGTAAAAGTGTGATTAGACGATCACGTCACCGCCCTGCAGATGTCTTGAATAGGAACCTGTGGCAGGAACGCTGCCAATGAAGCTTGTGCTGTTGTGGAATGTGCTGTTAATGCTGGGGCCGGTATCTTTGCTAGGTCATAGCATGCCCTGATACAAGCCGTGATCCATGAAGAGATCCTTTGGGACGACACCGCAAGCCCTTTTGTTTGCTCGGAAATCCAACAAAGAGCTGTGTCAATTTTCGAAATGGCTTACTCCACTCAATGTAAAAGGCTAACGCTCCTCTGACATCTAGGGAATGGAGCATGCGTTTTCGGTTACTGGCATGCAGCTTAGGGAAAAACACTGGAAGAAAAATGTCCTAATTCGTGTGAAACTGCAAAACCACCTTCAGAAGGAAAACTAGGTTTGGCTGCAACTGCACCTTGTCTTTATTGAAGACAGTATAAGGGAGCTTAGACACCCTCCTGGTCGAAGTTATAGCCACTAGGAACGCCATCTTCCAAGAAAGATAAAGTACAGAGCATGTTTAGCCATGGAGTTTCCATGCCGTGAGGTGGAGAGACTCCAAACTGGAATGCTGGAGGTGGCTGTGGTCCTGCATGATCAAGTCCGGGACGAGGGGCAGAGTTATAGACATGTCCACCGACAGGTCTAGCCGTGTGCTGAATCAGTGCTGATGTGGCCACACTGGTGCTATCAAGATTATTGGTGCTTCCTCTTCTCGGACCTTGAGGAGGGGCGGGAAAGGCCGGAATGCATACAGCAAGTGCCCCTTCCAAGGAAGGAGAAAGACGTCCCCAAGTGAGCCCAGGCTGTGATTCAGGAAGGAGCAGAATTGCTGACACTTCCCATTGCGCCCTGTCACGAACAGGTCTATCTGGGGAAATGTCCACCTTTGGAAGATGTTGATCGTGACATCCAGGGGAGACCACTCATGGTCGTGAAAGGATCTGCTGAGGTGATCGGCCAGTTCGTTCTGTGAGCCCGGAAGGTACAATGCCTCCAAGTGTATTGAGTGGGCGATGTAGAGGTCCCACAGCCTGAGGGCTTCCTAACACAGGGGAGAAGAGTGAGCACCACTCTGTTTATAGAGAACATCACTGTGGTATTGTCGGTCAATACTGATACACATCTGCCCTGTAGATGGGTTTGAAACGTCTGGCAAGTGAGGCAAATCACACACAGCTCCCTGACATTGATGTGCAGTGAAAGTTCTGCCTGGGACCAAAGACCTTGAGTCCTGAGCCTTCCTGGGTGCGCCCTTTATACCAGATGCATCTGTGACTAGGGACAGCGAATGCTGATATCTGGAGAAGAGTATTCCCGCACATACTACATGCAGGTGAAGCCACCACAGGAGGGACTCAAGGAGCGAGTGTGACCAGTTTGTCTAGGCGGTCTCGGTTCGGCCTGTACACCTGGGCTAGCCAAGCCTGAAGGGGTTGGAGCCGCAGCCTAGCATGCTATATCACATATCAACCATATGCCCGAGCAGTTTCAGGCAATTCCACACTGTAGCAGTGGGGAATCATCCGAGATCCTCTAGGATGGTGCTCCTGGCGAGGAAGTGAGATTCCGGGAGGAATGCTCTGGCCTGACTGGAGTCCAGGAGAGCTCCAATTAATTCTGTCCTTTGAGTGGGGTTATGGTTGACTTTGCCACGTTCAGAATGAGGCTGAGCCTGTGGAATATCATCTGCACCAGGCTCACGTGGTACTCCACTTGGGCCCAGGATTGGCCCCTGATTAGCCAGTCGTCTAGGCACAGAAATACTTGCACTTGCTGCTTCCATAGGAAGGCTGCCATGACCCCCATGCACTTGGTGAACACCCGAGGGGCCACCAAAAGGATCGTAAACTGATAGTGTGTGTTGCTGACCACGAAACAGAGGAACCATCTGTGGGATGGAATTATGGACATGTGAAAGTATGAGCCCTTCAAGTCGAGGGCAGCGTACCAGTCCCCCGGATCCAGGGAGGGAACAATGGAAGCTAGGGAGACCTTGTGGAACTTTAACTTCATGAATGTGTTTAGGTTTCACAGGTCTAAAATAGGCTTGGGCCCACTGTGGGCTTTGAGGATTAGGAAATATCGGGACTAGAACCCACTGCTCTATAACTCTGGAGGGACCTCCTCCACCGCCCTGAGTTGTAGGAGCGTTTGCACCTCCTGCACTAGAAGTTGCTCGTGAGAAAGGTCCCTGAAGAGGGATGGGGAAGGTGGTGGGAACAGAATTAGAGAGAATATCCCAATTCTACCATGCTCAAGACCCACTGGTCTGAGGTGATTTGAGCCCAGGCATGGTAGACGTGGGATAGACGACTCACAAAGGGAGGGGAAGGAACCGGGAATTGAACTGGTGCGCTGCCCCGGGCGCACCTTCAAAAGTTTGGTTTAGAGGCTGAGGGCTGCTTTGCTGCACCCCGACCCTGACTAGAGGACTGGGGGGGCCTCCGCCTGTTACTCCTGCCCCACTTCCTGTTATAGTCCTGGGAGGAGTTGAATAGAAGCAAGCGGTCGGTTGTGGCTTGAAGGGCTTTCTCTGGGAGGCTGGCGTATGAAGCCCCAGGAACTTAAGGGTTGCCCGTAAGTCCTTCAGGCTGTGGAGCCTAGTGTGTTTGCTCTGAAAAGAGTCCTGGACAGTCAAAAGGCAAGTTCTGGATAGTGTTTTCGACTTTGTGCAGGAGTCCTAAGACTTGAAGCAATGAGCTGCGTCTCATGGCTCCATCTCAGTTGCCATGGACCAAGTCGCCGAGTCTAGGGAGGCCTGTAAGGAGGTCCTCGCAGCTACCTTGCCCTCCTCCAGGACAGCCACAATTTTGGAGCGGGAATCCTCCGGTAAAAGTTCCTGGAACTTAAACATGTTCCAAGAATTGTAGCTACAGCAGCTAAGGACTGTCTGCTAGTTGGCAATGCAAAACTGGAGCCCCCTGGTAGAATACACTTTCCTACCAAAGAGATCCAGCTTCTTCACCACTCTGGACTTAGGGGTCAGCCCCAGTTGTCCCTGTCTTTCTTTCTGGTTGGCCACCCTCACCACCAGAGTACCCGATTGAGAGGGGTAAACAAATGCTCGTACGTCTTGGATGGCACAAAGTATTTCCTCTCTACCCCTTTCACCCTGGGGGAAAAAAGAGACAGGTGTTTGGCACAGCACCGTAGTGGTGTTCTGGATAGTTTTAATGAGGGGCAAAACCACCCTTGAAGGGCCTTCAGCGACCAGAATGTCCACCATAGGGTCTGTCTCCTCTGAGACCACCTCCGCCTGCATGTTTAGGTTTTGAGCCATCCTACTGAGCAGCTCCTGGTGTGCTCTGCTGTCCATAGCAGGCAGTGTGGTGGAAGTGTCCACCACCACTTAATGCAGGGAGGATGAGGATGATGCCTGTGAGGGCAACGGGTCTTCCTCCCCCTCTGGTTTCTAGGGATCCCCTTGCGTTGAAACAACTTGTGAGGTGCCAGGGTGGTGCTGGTTCCCGGGCCCTCACCACCTTGGTACCAGCCCCTGTACTGGGTCCCGCAGTGGTCTCAGTGACGACCTGCATACCCATCTCCTGCCCTTGCAGACGGAGTCAATGATGGAAGGACTCGAGCCTCCGAAGCCACCGACAGGTTTGGTGGTAGGCCCAGTGTCCAGAAGGGCCATTGAGCCAGTTGCTACCACTGCAGAGGACAGTTGACAAAATGGTGAGTAACAGTAGGGGAAAATTAGTATTGGGGAAATTAGGTTTAGGTTTTGTAATGACCCAACCACTCCCAGTCTTTATTCAGGCCTAATCTGATGGTGTCCAGTTGGCAAATTAATTCCAGTTCTGCAGTTTCACTTTGGAGACTGTTCTTGAAGTTTTTTTGTTGAAGAATTGCCACTTTTAAGTCTATGATTGAGTGACCAAGGAGATTGAAGTGTTCTACTGGTTTTTGAACGTTATGGTTCCTGATGTCAGATGTATGTCCATTTATTCTTTTGCATAGAGACTGACTGATTTGGCCAATGTACATGGCAGAGGGGCATTGCTGGCATATATCACGTTGGAAGATGTGCAGGTGAATGAGCCTCTGATGGTGTGGCTGATGTGGTTACATCCTATGATGGTGTCCCTCGAATAGATATGTGGACAGAGTTAGCACTCTGGGGTTTGTTGCAGGGTTTGGTTCCTGGCTTGGTGTTTTTGTGTGGGGTGCAGTTGCTGGTGAATATTTGCTTCAGGTTGGGAAACTGTCTGTAAGCGAGGACTGGCCTGTTCCCCAGGGTCTGTGAGAGCGAGGGATCGTCCTTCAGGATAGGCTGTGATCCTTGATAAGCTGGAGAGGTTTTAGTTGGGGGCTGCAGGTGACGGCTAGTGGTGTTCTGTTACTTTCTTTGTTGGGCCTCTCTTGTAGTAGGTGACTTCTCGGTACCCTTCTGGCTCTGTCAATCTGTTTCTTCGCTTACCAGGTGGTTATTGTAGTTTTAAGAACAATTGATAGAGATCCTGTAGGTGTTTGTCTCTGTCTGAGGGATCGGAGCAAATGCGGTTGTATTGTAGAGCTTTGCTGTAGACAATGGATCGCATGATGTGGTCTGGATGAAAGCTGGACGCATGTAGGTAAGTATAGCGGTCAATAGGTTTCCGGTATAATGTGGTGTTTATGTGACCATCTCTTATTAGCGCTGTAGTGTCTAGGAAGTGGACCTCTTGTGTGGACTGGTCCAGGCTGAGGTTGATGGTGGGGTGGAAATTGTTGAAACCTTGGTAATTTCTCCCTACTGTTACTCAAACTGTCTTGTCAACTGTCTGAAATGGGCCACTCGTTACCACTTCAAAAGTTATTTTTTCTCCCTTGGTATCCTGCTGTTATTTGTCTTGTTAGACTGACCTCACACTTGGTCATGCAACTCATATCTTTTCATGCATTTATACCTGCTCCTGTATTTTTCACTCCATGCATCTGATGATGAAGCGGGTTCTAGCCCATGAAAGCTTATGCCCAAATAAATTTGTTAGTCTGTATCAGCAAAAACAACGAAGAGTCCTTGTGGCACCTTAGAGACTAACACGGCTACCACTCCGAAACCTGATATTTTAGAGTGTCAATTTGCTTGTCCATGTAAGCAGACATGTTGTCTTTTGAGACTTTTTCAAAAGAAAATTATGTCAAACAAATGACTTTTACATTTAGTTGTAAAAGTGGGAGTTTTGTGGATGTTCTCTTTTATACAAATGAGTTCTACAGTTCAGGTCCAGCTGATATGAAAGTCCAGTCTCCTAAACACAAGGTTCTTCAGTCGGAATTTTCAAGTTTCACATAAAATGCAGACGTCATGGAAGCTAACGGGTGTGGAAGAAGTGACAACTGGTCAGGTAGCTTGATCCAATCTCATAGAGGACTCTGAACCTCAAGTTTAGATTCTCATACTGGGGAGGGAACCAGCGCAGAGAGCACAGCACTAAGGTTACCGGAAGGGTGTCTGCTTAATTTGAAGAGCCAGACACAAGAGCTATTACAAAAGCCAACTGTGAAGCTATATGGCTGAGGGAAGCCTTAAAGATACCTTTAACCATCAACCATAATAGTGTTGTATGATGCTTTTGTGAATTGGCGTGCCTTCTTGTGCACAGAGCTCAAATATAGGTGGGTGACTGACTCCCATTAAGAATTTTATAACATGACATTTATACTTTTATAACATGACATTTATACATATATACATTATACACTATAATATATATAATATATATATTAAACTACAACTCTGGAGTTTAAAAAAAAACCTGCTTGCAAACAGGGAACAAAGTTAAAGTGAAAATACATGTATAAAAAGATTTGAGCAGCACTGTAAAAATCACGTAAAAACATTTACATATTAAAAACATTACAATGTTTCATTCAGGTTACAAAACACTGATTAGTGGCCGATTCTGTGGTTATCACATGTCAGAGTAAGAAGTCATGGTTCTCGTTGTTCTCCCCTAATGTGGAGTGGTAAGGGTAAAGGTTCATGCTATGCTGTCACCTGTT
Organism: Natator depressus; assembly: GCF_965152275.1. Taxonomy (NCBI): domain Eukaryota; kingdom Metazoa; phylum Chordata; order Testudines; family Cheloniidae; genus Natator; species Natator depressus. The sequence goes on from NC_134236.1 coordinate 92,192,925, forward strand.
ATGTTGGAGGGTACATGGAGCAGGACCATGGTGTTTTAAAGCGATTGGAAAAGCTGTTGTATCTGGGGCCTTTGGGCACACTGCAGAACACTGAGCTACTGTGTGTGTTGCCTGAGCAAAACCATAATGGCTTGGTGCTCTTCTGCTCTTGGTGCTCTTCTCTTGGTGCACCTCTGCCCCTTTGTCTCTGTCCCTGCAGCGAACACTCTCTCTGGTCTTGGTCTTTCACCTTAGTCTTGGACATTCAGCCCCTCTAATCCTCATGTTCACGGGAAGCAGCTGTACAGAACTGGACAATATTGCCAAACATATCTTCCCTGGTGTGCTTCCTTCTTCACCTGATCAGGGCCATACATTCAGTAAGCATGGAGGGGGCACATCTCAAGACCACCATGGCAGAGGCTATTGATTAAAAAACAGATATAGCAATACCTTTACAGTCACATCTTTTAATTTTTGTAATATTTTACCTGTAAAATGAGGCGTCAAAAGTTGATAGCTTTGTTCTCTAAACACATGGGATGGGAGCTATTTTTAAATAGCAAAGAAAGGTGGGGGAAAGGGAAGGAAAAAGAGAAGATTTTGGGCAACAAAAAGATAAGAAATGTTTATGAGAAATAATGTATACACTTACCTGAACTCCCTTCACCTTCGTCACGATGGCTCATCTGCGCTTGGCTCGCAGGCCTGGCTTGACTCTGGTGAAGTTTCAAATAGCTCCTGGCTCACCACATGGTTTAAGTCTCCCCTGATCCCCATTCCTGCTCCCCATAATCCCTCCCACAAAACACAAAAACAGTGAACTGCATGGGACTCTACGCCAGGCTCTCACAAAAGTATCCACAGTCACACTCAGAGTCCTGGGGGGGTCCCACCAATTATGCCATGCAGTTTGTTGTAGAAGCAGCAAGTCTGCGGAAGCAGCCCCAGATTTTTTGTTGCCCTCCCTTGCCTTCTGATATGCCTGCCAAAGTTCCTTCACTTTCTTATGGCATTGCTGATCATTCCTGTTGTACCCCAGTTTTATCAACCCCTGTGCAATCTGCACATAGATATCTGTATTTCATCAGCTGCTCCTTAGTTGAGCTTATACAGCCTCTTCTCCCCAAAGCCAGCAGAAATCCATGACTTCCTTCGTTCTGCAGGCAGGAGCACATCTAGTAGCTCTCTGTGCAAGAAACTGGCATGGTCAGATGCTTGCAAAGGTGGATAATCATGAAAAAGCATTTCAAAAACATGCTGCAGATTTTAAAGGGGGCAGGCTTCCAGTGTTTGATCCCTGGGTAGTGGAGTTCAAAACTGTGACTTGAACTACTGTAGAGGGGACAGGGGCATTGTGGGACAGCTGCTGGAGGACTGTTAGGGTCAACACAGGTTGTCTACACTTACACTATGTCAATGAAAGTCAATCGAAAACGGCTGTGTCATTCAGGCAGTTGGTGTTATTGCATCAATGAAATGGGATGCTTACATTGCTGAGAGTCAAATTTAGGTGCAGACACATGCAAAACTACATCAACACAAATTGATTTAGGTTGACATAACTTTGCAGTGCAGACCAGGTCAGAGATGGTAACACTACATAAAGAGGAGCAGGGTTTCAGGGTGGGAGTGTAAATTTGGCAAGCAAGATGAGAATTCCACTACTTCTTGGATTTACCTTGTGAACTGTTGGTTATTATAGCACACAGATCATAAAAGTGGGTATTTGATCAAGAATTATCTATCTGTATTGAAAGCAGCAACAGGGACTAGCAGAACATGCTTTATAGAGGTCATGGAAAGGGAACTTAGCTAGACTTAATCAAGCCTGGAAAAAAATAATTTTGTTCTTTTTTTTCCCCCAGGGCAGCAAGAACATCCCTCGGCCCACGCCACTTCCCGCAGCCCCCATTGGACTGGAGCAGTGAACCGCAGCCAGTGGGAGCCACAATCAGCCGAACCTGCGGATGCGGCAGGTAAACAAACCGGCCCAGCCCGCCCGGGGCTTTCCCTGAACAAGCAGCGGCCCTAGTTTGAGAACCACTGATCTACATCATGTAGTCCACAATCACACAAATACCTTGTCCCCTCTTGTGGGCAGTCCATGCACTGAGGTTTATCAATCTCCTATAGCAGTGTTTCCCAAACTTACAACAGTTGCATACCTCTTTTGAGACGACATCTGTCTTACTGGTGTACCCCTTCTCCGGTGAAGATAATTTTTTTTTTGGGGGGGGGGGGGGATTTTTATAACACTCCTAATTTGTTTCATTCTGGATTAAATGTTTATTAGAAATAAATACAAATTACAATACGTACAGTTGAAACAAAAAATTTAATAGAAATAATAATTACATATAGAAATAGTACTAGAAATAATTTAAATAGAAGTGAATCAACAATCTGGCAGAACAGCATGTATATATGGTGAAGTCACATCATTCTGAAATTAAAATATGCTGGTTTGGTTAGGTTAGTGAAGAAAGTATTAAAACTAGTGCTATTTCAGTATTGAAAAATTTTCAGTACTAACTATTCAGTGCGAGGGATGGCATTGCTTTTGACCAGACACTATCGCGGGGATATCTGGCTCGATGTTTGTGATCTTAAGACGAAGATAGGGCTCCATGTCAATAAGACCATTTCTTTTTTTGTTTTGATGCCAACCAGCGCAGATAAACCGATCTTGCACAAATACGAGGTGGGAAAGGGCAGAAGATACTTGACAGCTTTGTCCGATAGAGCTGGATATTCAGAGCTAACCCCCAACCGAAATGACTTCAGTGTATTTTGCTCAAGTTTTGTTTTCAGGGAGCTACTTGAATCCAGCTCCAAGGCTGTTCTTCTGAAGCAGAGAAGTTATTTGGCAAAGTTTGAACATTGATGATTAAAGCGTTCCTTATCCATTCAAAGGTGCCATCCGGTTCAGGGAAATACTTACGAAGATCTTTCTGCAAGCTTTCCAAATGCTGCCTCATGGTTTGCAACACATCACTATCAAGTTCATTAGTCGAGTTTATTACTAAGTCATGAAGAGATGGAAAGGAATCCAGGTCATGACGACTAAGACGTTTATGCCACAGTTTCAATTTCGCAACCATGGCGCTCACTTTGTCTTGAACGTGGAATATGGATATGAGTTTCCCTTGCAAGGATAGACTGAGGTTGTTTAAATGAGCAAAGATATCTGCAATATATGCTAGTTTGCACAGCCATTTCCAGTCGTGTATACGGTCTCGCAGGTTAAAGGTTTCATCTAAAAACCACACACACCTTTGCAGTTCTTCTCGCAGCTCAAACGGGCGATTCAGAACTTTTACATACGAAAGCCAACACACTTCAGCGTGAAATAGGAGTTGTGTGTAATCACTGCCCATCTTATCACAAACCTGAGAAAATAGCCGGGCGTTCAGAGGGCGGCCTTTCCCAAATTGATTATTTTCACAGCTTCATCCAGTACTTGCTTTAGATCTGCCTGCATTTTCTGGGTGGAGAATGCTTCCCTGTGAATGCAACAATGAGTCAATTTTGCTTCTGGCGCAACAGCCTGAATATGTGCAACAACTCCTTTCTTCAAACCAATCATGGCTCGGGTGCCATCTGTGCTTATTCCAACACAACGACTCCAATCCAAGTAATTGTTTTTGATAAAGTCATCAATAACTTTAAAAATAGCTTCTCCAGTTGTATGTGTTGGCATAGGTTGGCAGAACAAAATATCATCGTGGACTTAATTATTCAGCTCTTATCTGACAAACAAAAGATTAGCTAAATTCACAACATCAGTGAATTCATCCGCTTTCAGTGCATACTAGCGACTCTTTTGTTCTCTTGACAATTGCTGCTTTACGTTTTCGGCCAAATCTGTGATTCTATGATGAACAGTGTTATTTGAGAGGGAGACACAATCTATAGCTTTGCTAGCCTTGTCTCCAATCATCACTTGCACCGTTACTTTGGCTGCAGGTTTTACTAATGTCTCGCCAATCACTTCAGCAGCTCCGGACTTTGCAATTAAGTATGCCACACTATATGAAGCTTCCAAAGCTCTCATATTTTCACCTCCCATCACATTACGAATTGTTTTCTGGCACTTTTGGAGATCTTTGTGCCTATTTTCGAAGAATTCTACAGGTTTTCCCTCATATTCTTTATGTTTGCTATCGAAATGGCATTTTAGGTTAGATGATTTCATACTTTCATTTGTGAGAGTCTCGTAACAAATCACACATAATGGAACAGGCTCCACCTCATCTCCAGTCCACGAAAATCCCAGTTTAAGATATTCAACATATTTGCGGGCTTTTTTCATTTTCTTTGCAGCTGATACGTTCAATAAACTTACAGATGGTTCACTAATTTTGTTGTCACAATTGTCTGATGTAGCCATATCACTTCATTTTTCGGCATAATTGTCACTAACATTCGTATTTCCTTCATAATTTTCTTTTGTACATTTCAAACTTCCCGCTTTTAGCCAGCAATCCATTGTAAATGGGTTTAACAAAAACAAGAGAAATATTGTATATTAATACACACCAAGTTTGTACTTGCTACGATCTTTAGATTACTATGAGTAGTTATTCACTTTTATCCGTCAGTATGACTTCTGCACATGCCACAAAGGCAAGTATATTGCCCGAGCCACTATAACGCGCGCGCGTGGTTTGCGTCGGCTCTGCTGTGCTATTAGATGTTACTGGATGCGTTATCATATTAGTTACAATGTAAACTTGTGTGTATTTCTACTGTACAAGTGTACACCATTCTTATGTATTAAATTTTAGTGAATTGTTTTCTGCTGCTAAAAAAACCTATAATAAAGTAAAATAAAAAATTTTGCCATGTACCCCTTGAAACCCTTTCGCATACCACACTTTGGGAAACACTGTCCTATAGCCTTTGAGTTACAGAACATGGATTCTTTAGCTCAGGCAGAAGCAGCTAATGCTTACAGATCCTGAGGTCCTGGTTAAATACCTGCTGCTGTCAGCCAGTCCAGTGGCATCGTGCTACACTTGAGTACCAGACTAAGATGACCACCACTTCTGCAGACAAAGTAAAACAAAGCTGTTCTATAAATCAGTACTGTGAAATTGTGCCCACAATGTGACGTTCAAGACTTATGACCACTTTCTGGCTACTACATCCAGCTGTCACAACAGATCCCTTTTTAATTTGATGAGCCTCTAGGGATTTTAAAGTTGCCAAACTAAGCAGCCAGTTTGATAGACAAAACTGAACACTTGCATTATGCATCACCTCTGCTTTGTATGTTCTCCCACATGAACTAAATAAAAGACAGTCTCTACGGTTCAAAAAGGCATACTAAATCTACACTGACAGATTCCTCTGAAGTTGCATATTAAAACATGGGTTCCCTCTCTCTGAATACTAGTTAATTAAAAGAGGCAAATCCACATCAGTTAGTGTTAGATTAAACTAGCACAGCAGTGCAATCAAAGGTTGGCTATAATTCTGAAACAGATATTTTTCAATAATTAATTTCTACATTTGACATTCTTCTGATTGCACATCTTATGAAAGCTCCAAAGGCTGCAATTCTCTCTACCCACACATACAGTACATCACGAACAGCAACAATGTATGTTTCTCCATGCTGTCCTTCCAGCAAGCAGAGAGAAGTAGCTCAGGATCTACCCCAATATGACTTCAGAACTGACAGTATTTTACTCTGAAAGGCATTTAGAAAGCCTAAACAACTGTTCGGTCTCTCCCCAAAGTGAATCATCAGCCACTAACAGAAAAGTTATTTGACTCTCATTAGAAATGTCATGTTGTTTTAGCTACCTAGTGCCAAGTCACTAATTTTTCTATCCAGTAGGTTTTTTGATGCTCCTTTAATGACTTGTTTCAAGCAGGACAGAGGCAAACCCATGGACTTCATTAGAACCTTCACCAGCAATTCTGTAATTAAGGCTGTAACCAAGCAGCCCATTACACACCTTACTTCAAAAAAGTTCAAGGTAAGATATATTGTCTTCATTGCTTACATTACTTTTTATATACATACATTACACACACACACACACACACTCCCCCTGACCCCCTCCAAATCATTAAGGAAATTTAAAATAAAGAGAAACTATAGTTAAGGTTGTCAAGAAGGTAAGATACTAAGGTCAGGTCTACACCAGAGCTCAAAGTCAACTCCAGTACTCCACTGAAACGAGAAGTGTAAGGTAAGTTGACAGGAGAATTTCTCCGGTCGACCCTGTGCAGCGTAGACACCACAGTAAGTTGACCTAAGCTACATCGACTCCAGCTGTGTTATTCATGTAGCTGGAGTTGCTTAACTTAGGCGGACTTACCCCATTGTGTAGACCAGGCCTAAGATATAGATATGGCATATCCTACCTTAGGAAGTCCAAGCACATCTCTTAACACAAAATTTCTCATTTTTAAAAAAGGCTTTAATGCACAGTAGAAAGAAAATAGAATGATTTATTCAGTATATTGCAATGAAATTGTCATTACATATATTATAGAGCAGAATAGGCAAAATTTTTGAAAGTTGAACCCCCAGAAATTAAACCACCACACACTGCAGGGAAATCTTTAATATGTTCTGTATTTAGTGTTCAAGAAAACAAGGACACTAACACTGCCCTTTCTGCAATAGTATCAAATCATTTAAAGTCTCCCATTTTATTATTCAAGACTTGTCCATGTGGTATTGATGTTCAAATCTGTTCTCTTATGAATTCCTACCCTCCAAATTTTTGTCCCTCGCTTGCAATTCTAGGATTATATTGGAATGCTGAACTGCTATTTTTAATGCACACTAGGGTGCAGACATAAGTTTGTTTAAAAAGTTAAAAATTAAAACATTCTTAGAAAAATGTTAACTCTATTAACAAAAGCCAAACTACAGTGGGATAGTAATTAACAAAAAAATAGTAATTTGAACAATACAGCAATTTGAGAATTCTACAAGATATTTTTCAAACAGACTACACTAATCTGGAGGTTTCCCATTCCTCCCCATTTCAAGGAGTAGCAGTTTCTCTTTTAGTCCTATATGAGCAGACTTTCAATAGGTCTTAGTTCCTTGATTGAAGGAAGAGAATGAGACAATAATACTTGCTATTACTGCAAACAGAGTCAAAGTAGAATAGAATTAGTACTGGTAATATATAATAGTTTGACAGACAACTAAGCTACTTTGCAAGTCTCAAGTATGATCTGGCAAGGTGGGGGATGGTAGCTTTGACCATGAGGCATCTACTCTCACAAGAAAGCATCCTGTACAGTAGGAGAGCTATTCCCTTCCCCATTTTAGCCTTCTGTGTGGATTGTCTGTTTCATTAGGAAGGATATGACATGGATTACAAATACTGTTAATGCCTAGAGCCCCAAGAGAGGAACTGTACAATAGAGGGTGAGTGAGTCCTGGCCCCCAAAACTTGCCATCTAAATAAACAAGACAGGAAAAGGGCAGGAGGAGGGAAAAAAAAAAAAAAAAAAAGATACAAAAGTGAAGTGAGTTGCCAAAATTCAAGCACGTCAGTGGCAGAATTGAGAACAGAAATCAAAACTGGATTCTGGGATTCAGGAGACCTATCTACTGGGCAATGATACTCACTCCACCCCTATGGCTCTTAGCATTTTTCTGTATCTTTGAGCTCCCTGCAGTTTGTCAATATCTAACCACGACTGAAGGTCCAGCCCTGGGCACAGTAACCCATATGAAGTCTCACTGGAGTGGAATAGAGAGACTATGGGTACATCTACACACCAAAAAAAGACAGCAAATTTCAGACCTGGGGTCAACTGACACAGGCTCACACAGTGGGGCTAAAAATAGCAGTGTAGACATTGAGGCTTGGACTACGACTGGGCTCTGAGACCCTCCCTCCTTGCTAAGTTTCACAGCTTGGGCTCCAGCCCAAGTCCCAACATTTACACATCTCTTTTTAGCCCTGCAGGGAAAGCTAGAGTCAGTTTGACCAGGGCTCTGAGACTTGCTGCCATTTGTGTGTGTATGTACCCTATATTACAGCAACTGGGTACATCCTAATGATCTCTTTGGAACATTTATAGTTACAGGACAGCAAGTGTGTGTACAGCAGTTCCAGAAATGTTTACAGGTAAGTGTTATACTATGCAGAAGTCCAGTAGTATCTTTATTATAAAAAAGAAATAAATAAAATCTAGAGTCACAGAACAGCATTTTTAGAATTAACATGGGACATGTAATAATGAAGCAGCTTTCTCATGCTTATGGCTGTTGAACAGCTAAGAGAAAAGCTTTCCCAAAGATTAAATATTTAATTCTTAATGCATTAACTTGAGGGGTAGGGAAGAAGTATTTGACACACTTGGAATCACAGACAGAAATCAGAATTTATTATTTCATTCAGGCAGTCTTTTGACCTTTCAGAAGGACAGGTACAAAAGGAAAGGTCATAGAAACTAGAGATTGCTTCTGGGTAGAGTCTTAAGTTTCTAACTTCAATCTTAGAATATGAAACGTCTGTTTCATAAAGGCCACCGCAGAGACTAACTTCACTTTTAGCAAAGCCCTGTTCTCTCATTGTTTATATAGCATACAATTTAAGTTACAGCTATCAGAAACTCAGAGTCAAGTCTCATGATTTGAAAGGGTTCCACTGGCAGTCAAGCTTTATATCCAAAATGTCCTGTGCTCAGTGAATTTATCTGGAACGAACCACTGGTAAAAGGCAAAAACATATCACCATATCTATTTCAGAGTAACAGCCGTGTTAGTCTGTATTCGCAAAAAGAAAAGGAGTACTTGTGGCACCTTAGAGACTAACCAATTTATTTGAGCATGAGCTTTCGTGAGCTACAGCTCACTTCATGGGATGCATACTGTGGAAATTGCAGAAGACATTATATACACAGACACCATGAGACAATACCTCCTCCCACCCCACTCTCCTGCTGGTAATAGCTTATCTAAAGTGATCATCAAGTTGGGCCATTTCCAGCACAAATCCAGGTTCTCACCCTCCGCCCCCCCCACACACAAACTCACTCTCTTGCTGGTAATAGCCCATCCAAAGTGACCACTCTCTTCACAATGTGTATGATAATCAAGGCGGGCCATTTCCTGCAGAAATCCAGGTTCTCTCACCTCCTCACCCCCCTCCAAAAACCACACACACAAACTCACTCTGCTGCTGGTAATAGCCTATCCAAAGTGACCACTCTCCTTATAACGTGCATGAAAATCAAGGTGGGCCATTTCCAGCACAAATACAGGTTCTCACCCCCCCCTTCCCCCCCCCCAAAAACACACACACACACACACTAACTCACTCTCCTGCTGGCAATAGCTCATCCAAACTGACCACTCTCCCCACAATGTGCATGACAATCAAGGTGGACCACTTCCAGCATAAATCCAAGTTTAACCAGAACGTCGGGGGGGGGGGGGGAACAAGGGGAAATAGGCTACCTTGCATAATGACTTAGCCACTCCCAGTCTCTATTTAAGCCTAAATTAATAGCATCCAAATTGCAAGTGAATTCCAATTCAGCAGTTTCTCGCTGGACTCTGGATTTGAAGTTTTTTTGTAAGAATGCTTGATAGATGATTCTCTATCAAGCATTCTTACAACTACAATACCCACCTGCGAAAGTGAAGAAACAGATTGATAGAGCCAGAAGAGTTCCCAGAAGTCACCTACTACAGGACAGGCCTAACAAAGAAAATAACAGAACGCCACTAGCCGTCATCTTCAGCCCCCAACTAAAATCCCTCCAACGCATTATTAAGGATCTACAACCTATCCTGAAGGATGACCCAACACTCTCACAAATCTTGGGAGACAGGCCAGTCCTTGCCTACAGACAGCCCCCCAACCTGAAGCGAATACTCACCAACAACCACATACCACACAACAGAACCACTAACCCAGGAACCTATCCTTGCAACAAAGCCCGTTGCCAGCTGTGTCCACATATCTATTCAGGGGACACCATCACAGGGCCTAATAACATCAGCCACACTATCAGAGGCTCGTTCACCTGCACATCCACCAATGTGATATATGCCATCATGTGGCAGCAATGCCCCTCTGCCATGTACATTGGTCAAACTGGACAGTCTCTACATAAAAGAATAAATGGACACAAATCAGATGTCAAGAATTATAACATTCATAAACCTGTCAGAGAACACTTCAATCTCTCTGGTCACGCAATCAGAGACATGAAGGTCGCTATCTTACAACAAAAAAACTTCAAATCCAGACTCCAGCGAGAAACTGCTGAATTGGAATTCATTTGCAAATTGGATACTATTAATTTAGGCTTAAATAGAGACTGGGAGTGGCTAAGTCATTATGCAAGGTAGCCTATTTCCCCTTGTTTTTTCCTACCCCCCCCTCCCCCCAGACGTCCTGGTTAAACTTGTTTTTTCCTACCCCCCCCTCCCCCCAGACATCCTGGTTAAACTTGGATTTATGCTGGAAGTGGCCCACCTTGATTGTCATGCACATTGTGGGGAGAGTGGTCAGTTTGGATGAGCTATTACCAGCAGGAGAGTGAGTTTGTGTGTGGGGGGGGGGGGGCGGAGGGTGAGAAAACCTGGATTTGTGCTGGAAATGGCCCACCTTGATTATCATGCACATTGTAGGGAGAGTGGTCACTTTGGATGGGCTATTACCAGCAAGAGAGTGAGTTTGTGTGTGGGGGGGGGGGAGGGCGGAGGGTGAGAAAACCTGGATTTGTGCTGGAAATGGCCCAACTTGATGATCACTTTAGATAAGCTATTACCAGCAGCAGAGTGGGGTGGGAGGAGGTATTGTTTCATGGTGTCTGTGTATATAATGTCTTCTGCAATTTCCACAGTATGCATCCGATGAAGTGAGCTGTAGCTCACGAAAGCTCATGCTCAAATAAATTGGTTAGTCTCTAAGGTGCCACAAGTACTCCTTTTCTTTTCACCATATCTATGGAAATGTTTGGACCAAAGCCTGCCATTCTTTCTTAGGAAAGAATCACTAACTTCAATAGGAATTCCACATGTAAAAGAGTGACCAACAGGAATCTCTACCCGTATGTTCCTTTACGGGAACTGACTAATTTGAAACAAATATTAAGATCACCTCTTTATGAGCCCACAGGTTTTCCTTATTGTCTATTTATAATCCAGCTTTATCCCAGACACCCTTAAAGATTAACATGCTGTGACATTGCACTCCATAACGTTTTATGGAAATATGCTTATGAGTGTGAATATAACGTAACTGGAATATGCGTTACGCATAAGGTCTCTTGTAAGGTATTATTATAAAGCTTATAATCTACTGAGTGTCTTCATCCTATTTGTATGAATGTATCATTCCTGTAACTCAAACTAGGAATATGAAGTATAACTCTGAGGTCCTACTGTAATTATGCAAAGTGTGGGCCATTAATAGTGGTCGGAAGCTTGATGGCTCCCATTGACTCGGACAACTGGTTGTAAATGGTCTGTTTACTTGCAAACCTTCCTGGGTTTGTGCAGGCCAGCCCTGGAAGAATGGAGGCTGGGGTCTCACAGGACATGTGAACATGTCACCTGATACTGGAATCCATCTTAAACCTGGTGCCTTTCCATTTTGAAAGAGGGGTGGGGACCCAAAGAGAAAAGATTCCCACCTTGTGCCAAAGCTGTAAAAGGGGGTGGAAGAGAACAAAGGGGGCTGCCAGTCATGAGAACACCCCTGCTTTCCACCTAAGATGTCTGCTGGAACTAACAAGGACTGCACCAGGGGAAAGGAATGGGCCCAGACTAGGAAGAAGTCTAGTCTGTGAGAGAAGCTTATTGGAACATCTCTGAGGGTGAGATTTTACCTGTAATCAGTTTCTAAAATATATTAGGCTTAGATTTGCGTGTTTTTGCTTTATTTTGTTTGGTGACTTACTTTCTTCTGTCTATTACTTGAAACCATTTAAATCCTACTTTTTAGACTTAATAAAATCACTTTTGTTTATTAATAAACCCAGAGTAAGTGATTAACACCTGGGGGAGCAAACAGCTGTGCATCTCTCTATTAGTCTTATAGAGGGCGGACAATTTATGAGTTTACCCTGTATAAGCTTTATACAAAACAAAACTGATTTATTTGGGGTTAGGATCCCACTGGGTGAATGGAGGTAAGTAACCTGCTGAGCAATTTTTAGTTAAAGTCTGCAGCTTTGGGGGCGTGGACCAGGCCTGGGTCTGTGTTGCAACAGGCTAGCATGTCTGGCTCAACAAGGCAAGGTTCTGGAGTCCCAGGCTGGCATGGAAAACAGGCTCAGATGTAATTCCAGCACGTCAGGTGAAAGTCCCAAGGGGGTCTCCGTGACCGAACCCGTCCCACATCTTAAAAACAACTTTAGTGCTGAAGTTAACAGTTTATTAGGTCAGAAAAAACTAACCATTTAAATACCGGTCTGAGGACAGAATGATCAGGATACCAATATCTAAATTTTCTCCACTAACCCTGCTCCATCAACAAAAAAATCCCAAAAGGAAAGCTTCCTGTATTAAAGAAGTTCCAGGAGCCTACTTTAGTGCCACTATCAAGTTTTGGGCTCTTGAATCCTAACCCTTTTTCCACCAACAGGGCAGTGAAGGAAAAAAGGATTACTAAAGAGGTTTTGACAATATTTAGTCTTGATGACAAACGCAGAAAGGAATTCTAACGGTTTAGGAAAAGAGAGAGTTTACTGTTCTTCCATGAAAAGATCTGGTTGCTACCTAATATTTTAACTTCACATCAGTCACTGGGCCAAGCACAAAGAAGCCTAGAATAGGAAAATTTAAAATGTTTAGGGAAAGTTGACCAACTTTCATACCATTTTAACTGGTAGTTGGCCTTCAGATGCTTTTTTGTTTATTTTTGAACAACAAGCTTGTCTGAAGCAGTGCTAATTACTTCTGTCTACATAATACAGATCTCAGGGTAGGTACCCATTAACCTGTAAATTTTCCACTTCAAGAAATCTGCAGTACTAAAGTCTCCCCATGGAAGTACAAACAGATGGTTTTCGTCCAATTATCTCGTCGACTTGTTTCAGCCAACTAAACTACCTGTGACTCAGCTAATGCTAATTATTTGGATTTTGTTTTTGTCCGAATGCAATTTGTAGCTCCAACCATAATAGTGAAGGATTAAAGTATTTTATCCACAGGTATGCACATAATTCATAAGATAAATATAAAATAAAGATCATTGAGATTCCTGCTTCATGTGTTAACACATTTAAAGGAAGGACTCTGATGATGCAGTAAAAAAATCCAGAGAAAGAGAACAAGCAACTGAAACAGTAAACTACTCAATTCTTAGATTGCAGGCTCCTCAAGGGAGGAACTGTTTTCTTCTATGTCTCTACGGAAGGCCTATGAGGGCCCTGATCCTGACTAAGAAAAAAAAACACAAGAATAAAATACTAGTACACTGCATTAGGAACATCATCTTCAGGTACTAGGTCACTTTTAGGCACTTTTTAAGCTGCTTAGTCTCAAGACCAGAGTTAGGGTGGTCATGCCTAGTGATCAGGGCTGGTGTCAAAAGGGGCAGGAGACCAAAAGCAGTAGCCTGAGTTTAGGACCTGGAGTCAGGGTCCTAGTACCAATAATAGGGGGGTGGGATCCAACCTGCTAAACCAGGGTCTGCAGTCAGAATTCAAGTACCCAAGTCATGGGGCAAAGCAGAAGTCAGACTCCAAGTACTAAAGCCACGGGTGCGAGCTGTGGTCACACGTCCAAAAGTAAGCCAAGATGCAGGTATGATGGTACAGTTGGCTGGGGGGAGATGTCTACCTCATTGCACTGACATATCCTGGAATCTTCCTGAGCTTAAGTAAGGCGCATGGACCAATCAGGCGCCATGACTGAAGTTGTCAATCCAACCTTCTGAGGTGGTACTACCTGTGATGCTCATCTCCAGAGGGTCTATGTGGTAATGCATGTGGCTCTACCATGGCAGCAGTATGGAGGTGAGAATCATCCCGCAGACCCAGGTTCTAGTTCTGCCCCTGAAAAATCTTATACTTAGGCACTTTTGAAGATGTTAGCTTTCTCTAAGTTAGCATACCAATATCTTGAAAATTCTGAAATACTTAATATTGAAAGTATATAAGGGGAAAATATAGGTCAGATAGTAGTAACAAATGCAACTCTTTTTAAAAACAAAAAAAACCTTGCCCCGCAACATGCAGGAGATTTATGGTAAATCGTGGCTGAAGCAATTTTAGTCCTTCCTATTTGGCTTAAGCTCCTTACTTCTAGGCACTTCAAAAGATCTGTGTACCAGTTTAGAAGATAAAATAGTATCTAACAACAAAATTAAAGCATGCCATCAAGAAATAATCTGTGATTATATGTGATTGCATATGTACATCTGACCAACTGCATGCCTAATATCAAAGCAGCATGAAATCTCTGCTTGCTGTGGAGAAAGAAAAAAGAAAGTATTAGTTTGCTTGGAACAGGCTGAATAAAAAACACAAGTTACTGTTATCCTGTACTGATGTATGCATGGCAGTTCTAGCCCTAAAAAGCACCTGAACACCTGGATTACAATTTAAGATGATTTTATGGCTCTGTCTTGAACTTATAATTTTAAGGTCACTTGGACCTTTCTTTAATTCTTCAATCACGTACAAACATGTCCGCATATTCTCAGATGCAAGCCGTACAACAGTTCAATATGTCTGTTCACTTTAAGGAAAAACTACTTAAATTGTAAGCTCTTTGGGGCAAGGACAGTCTGTTCTGTGGATGTACAGCACCTAACATAATGGGGTCCTGGTCAATACCTGGAGCTCCAAAGTGCTGAAATACTACTACAAATAATAATATCAGTGTTCCACAGTTTGCACTGGTTGCCAAGTAGCTTATGGATGGAGTTTAAGGTGTTTTTGACCTACAGCCCTAAAAGGTGTGGGACCTTGCTACCTAAGAAACTGATCACAGCTGTTACATCATCACACCAGCAGTGAGCCCTCCTGGTTTACTCCAGTGACACGGGGCTAGTGACATGTCAATTTCTTTGAGTTCCTCTACTCTAGTCACTTCATGCATCTAAAGAACTGTTTTTCTTTTATTTACCCACGAAAGCTTATGCCCAAATAAATCAGACTAACACAGCTACCCCTTTACTCTAGAACTCACTCCCCTGCAAAACTTCCACTCTGGAACAAGAGTCTTTCTATTACAAAAAAAAAAAAAAAAAGGAAAAGGAAAAAAAAAGCAGCCAGTAGAACCTCACAGTATTGCCAGCAAACAAATATGAACACCTGACCTGTAAAAGTTCCCACACATAAATCTTTGCAGGACCAGGGCTGTTACGCTTGCCTATACAGAGATTATGTGGAAAGTTGGTTTATGCTGTGTAAACCTATAGCGCAATAGCTTGCCACACACTACCTAGCTGTGTGGATCCTGCTACCACGAAGTGAGCTGTAGCTCACGAAAGCTTATGCTCAAATAAATGTGTTTGTCTCTAAGTTGCCAATGTAATGTATTACTGGATTCATCTTACAGCAAGATGAACCTTAAAATAAACTGAAGCATTAGTTTTGATAAACTACTGTGCTGAAAGACATTAGGGCGAAGACTAGAATACACCACATTTCTGAATATTTACATGCACAAAATCCCTGAATGCAGAGCTACTTCAATGCTTTGAGTACCTCAGAATACATAGGTTTCAGGGTAGCAGCCGTGTTAGTCTGTATCCGCAAAAAGAAAAGGGGTACTTAGAGACTAACCAATTTATTTGAGCATAAGCTTTGGTGAGCTACAGCTCACTTCATCGGATGCATTCAGTGGAAAATACAGTGGAGAGATTTATATACACAGAGAACATGAAACAATGGATGTTACCATACACACTGTAACGAGAGTGATCAAGTAAGGTGAGCTATTACCAGCAGGAGAGGGGGGGGGGGGGGGGGGGGGGACGACCTTCTGTAGTGATGATCAGTGTGGGCCATTTCCAGTAGTTTACAAGAACATCTGAGGAACAGTGGGGTGGGGGGGGGGGAAGGGGGATAAGCACGGGGAAGTAGTTTTACTTTGTGTAGTGACCCATCCACTCCCAGTCTTTATTCAAGCCTAAGTTAATTGTATCCTCAAATAAATTTGTTAGTCTCTAAAGGTGCCACAAGTACGCCGTTTCTTTTTTCAGAATATATAGCATATGTCCAATGACAGGGAACTCAAAAGGCCATGCATCTATTTTAACATGGAAATGAAATATGTTTCTGATGACAACAATTAAACGCTATGCAAACTACTGAAATAAGAAAAGGAAATAAACCTAAAATTGTACACATATGAGAATTAGTCTGTACAAATATTCTCACATACCTACCACAACTTAAATTCCTAAAAGTGTTGTAAGCCAAATTAAGTGTCACCTGAACACTCTTCATACATGGTGACCAAAAATAAAAACTACTGATTGTATTATCTTAGTTTTAAGCAAGATATGTAGAAAATAAACTTAACTATAGCAGTTATTTGACTAGTTTGAACTGTATTTCATGCACAGTGAAAAATAACTTCCTAAAGAAGGTTTCAGAGTAGCAGCCATGTTAGTCTGTATTCGCAAAAAGAAAAGGAGGACTTGTGGCACCTTAGAGACTAACACATTTATTTGAGCATAAGCTTTCGTGAGCTACAGCTGAATGCATCCAATGAAGTGAGCTGTAGCTTACGAAAGCTTATGCTCAAATAAATGTGTTAGTCTCTAAGGTGCCACAAGTCCTCCTTTTCTTCTTCCTAAGGAAGGCTCTGATCCTTCCCTAACTGAGGTCAATGTGAGCAAGAATCAGGTCAATAACTAGAAAAGAAATAAAATCTGATTTGTCAAAATAATTTGTTTTCCAACAGAGGTAGCATACTATGCTGTCTACATTAACTGACTCTGGTAAGCATTTGCCTTTATTTCATTCAAAAACTATATACACAGACAATTTGGTATGGCCTGCATGACTACCATAAACTTCCTGCAAAAAATTCTCTATTTCTGTTCAGCAAACGAGCTGAACTGAGATGAAACGTTTTCTTCCTTCAGTTTAGCAGATATTTGAAGGATACTAATATGTTTATTACTTACGGGTTTTTCAACTTCTTGTTAAAATATAAGCTATATGAAGCTTTAAACGGCTCATTACCAATTACTTTCCCTCCAACACACATTGTGTATTTCCCTCATGCAAAGCTGTCTGTGTGTTTTATGAATTGTGATTCTTTTTCAAACCAAGGAAAATTACAGAATTGAATCATGCATTTGTAAAAAGTTATTCTGAATATGCAAATCATAACTACAGTAGAGTCTGTCACCCTTCAGTCTACTAATCTTGACAGTGTTCCTTTAAAATATCAGCTTTTAACAAAATGTATACATACTACAGTATCCTCTTACAGGGCTTAGGATCCTGTCATGAAGGCTGTTAAATCAGTGAGACAAAACTGATATTTTCCCTTCTTCCCCCAAAATCATTACTTAAAACAGTTAATTCATTGTCAAGGGACACTCAAAATAACAGATATTAAAAATAAGTTCTTAATAAAAAGCAAAGCTAGTTCCAAGTTTATTTGAAAAAAAAATCACCTAGAATGGCTTGTTCACCTCTATGCAAATGAAGGGTTTTTTTTAAAACCCTGTAAATTTTAGAGTATAAATATAAAAATCCAGTCAGTCAGTGTCAATTTCCCTAAACCCAGACAGGTATACAGAAAAAGCTATGTACACAAGCACAGTTTAATGGACTCACTTTATAGCTTTCCAAACGCATTTTTAATGCCATGTTTTGGAACTAAAACTGTGTGTCTCTCTGGCTGTCATCCTTTGCTTTAGGATTTCACCTTCAACAGACGTCAAAACCTGTATAAATGCCATTATCTATTCGGTGAAAAACACATTGTGGATTCTACCCTGGGGAACTGAGGTAACACTGCAATAAGCAGCCAATCCACATGCAGCTTTTAAAAGGGACTAATCCGCCAGGTTTTAATCACTGGAAGATCTCCATCTAAATGGGAATTTGAAGCCAGTTTTGCCCCTCTCAGGCGGAAGAATGGGGCTTGCAGGAGACGAAAGAGCGCTGAGCGATCTCCTCCTTTCACCCGGAGAGCAGCTCGCAACAGGAGACACGACACGGTTGGAGAGTTGGGAGGGGGGACACGCTTACCTTGGTGAGCTGGGCTATTTTCTTGCTCATTTTGAGGTGCAGATCCTGGCTGTACTCCACGCTGAGCCCCGGCTGGGAACTGGACGCGACGAATTTCCCAGCGCTGGCTGAGGAGCCGCCGCCGTAGTAATGCTGCTGCCAGCTCATCCCGGGGGTCGCCATCTTCACAGCGAGACCCCGCTACCCCTCCCGCTCCGCTTTCCAGGAAAGCGACCGGGAGGGGGGCGATGCCGCGGCGCGCTGACCGCGCACGCTGCCGGGGTCACTGGCGGAGCGTGCTCCTGCAGCCCCCCCGCGGCCGTGACCCCGGTCCCGGTCCCGCCTCCCTCACACCATCCGCCCCCTCCGCTAGGTGCGCGGGGCGGCGGGGACGCGGCCCCCGGGCGGGGGAGAATCTGCGCACCAGCGACCGGTGCCGCCTCCTGCTCGCGGCGGGGCAGCAAGCGGGCCACGCAGCCGCTTCCCTCGCCCGGTGCCGGGGTGGCCGAAAGGCCCCCTGACAAACGCTACCCTCGGGAGCGGGGGGCTAGGTCTCCGGCCGCCGCCGCGGCCCGCCCAGCCCAAACAGAGCCGCCGCTTCGCTTCGCCCCGCCCGGCCGCGCGGAGGAGCCGGCGACTGTTGCTGCGGCCGCCACTCGGTTACCAGGCTCCGGCTGCACTGTTTACGCTGAGCAATGTCGTCACTTCCGGCTGCTCACTCCCGGCCCTGTCAGTCTGAGCCTCCACAGGTGCGAAGCAACCGGAGCCACGCGCATGCGTATCAGCTGGAAAACGCTCCCCTCCTATCTCCCCCCCCCCCCCCAAGCAGGTGCATGTGCGCTGGGCCGCAGGCGGGCGCGCGCTGTTCCACTGCCCCCCAACCCCCCGGTCTTCCTGGCTGCTGGTGCGCGCGCTACGCGCTGTACCCGAGCAGCAGGTGCATAAGCGCCGTGTCCACTCCCCCTGCCCCCTTCCTCGACCTCTTCGCTCACTTGCTCCCTTCCCCTTCCAGCGGCAGGTGGCGCGCTTCCTATTCCCACCTTGTTCTTTTTCATCTCCCACAGCCGCACGTGGTTCTGCGCGGTGCTGCCGCTGCACGATGAAAAGTTCTGCAACTGCCCCAGCATTTGCTGGCTTCAGAGCCCCGCCTCTGTGAGTCTTTAGAGAAAGCCGTACCACGCACAGGCAGGAACCGGGCCCCACGCTCTCAACCTTCAGCTAGAAATAACTTTCCAGCCCTTTTTCCCTGTGGAAGAGCCCTGGACCTGTTACAGTTGCAGACTGATTGCTAGAGGAGAGAACATCTTACTACTTGATAAATGTTAACAGGGTAGCTCATAAAAATTAACAGTGCTGCCATCAGACCTAGTTGTGGTACAGTATTTGTCTAAGTATTGCACAACATTCTGATTAAAATAGTAGCACTGAACAGAATCAGTGTGGCACTTGTGAAAGTGATTAAACGGGCTAATCCATAAATCTTAAATAGTAGTGATGGTCCAGAATAATCTTTGATCAGGCCAGGGTTATTCAATCCTTTTAACAATGTTATAGTTACAGGACAAGTTACACTTTGGACCCACTGCAATTTCAAATGCACCCTTCAGGTGCCATGCCTGGCTTCCTTCACCTCTCTCAAGCGTGGAAACTCATAGTTTAACCACTCAGGCATGTGATGAGGGGGTTAAACTATATATAGTTTATAGGCCCACCTGTATTCGGCACCTGCAAGAAAACTTTTCAGCAATCTGTGTCTAGGAGCTGATTAAAATGACTCAAAGCAGTTTTAAATCAAAACAAGCATATTGTTTATTCATCCAAAAGTACAGTGCAAACAAACAAAAAGGTTAAGACAAATGCATGTAGGTATCTGGTCTCACCTAAACTTTATCCTTTTGTTGCAAGTTTTGGTAAGCTCAACTTAACCCAGCTACCTCCATATCTGAGGTAGGGGAGTGAACTGGAGGAGGGCAGTAGGCTATCTCTCACAGTAACTTGCACCCCAACATCCCTCACCAAGAAGTTGCTACTTGTTCACCCCTCCTTTGCTCCAAGTAAGAGTTTTAAAAACAGTTAAGCATCCCTTTGATCCTCGGCACTAGCCTTGAGAAAATAAACTTATTAACCAGGCAGGTGGTAGGCATTTCCCAACTGATGGTGCCCCCTTGTTCTCTTTAGGGCCTTTGATATTCTCTGGAGGTGTCTTACCTCTGTCATTGTTTTGTTTCCTACTTGTTCTCCCTAACAGCCCCATTTAACTCTGTATGTCAGCACTCAATGTCAAGCAGGTAAACTGAGGTACATATAATATTCATACAAAATACAAATCTCTCCCTCATTCTCCATGTGTTGTCTGGAAGTAAGTGTTATTGCTGGTAAACGTCACAAATGACAAAAACTGGTGGAGTACTAAATAATGACAGTCGAGTTCTACAGAGCAGTCTGACATGCTTGCTAAACTTAGCTCATCTGAACTACATGCAAGAGCCAAATGCAAGGTCATAAGTCTAGGAACAAGGAAGACAGCTCATATTTACAAGATGGGAGACCATATTCTGAAAAGCAGTGACTCTGAAAAGGATTTAGGGGTCATGGTATGAATAACCAACTGAACATGAGCTTCTAGTGTGATCTTGTCACTAAGAACGTGTAAGCAGGGGACTGTCAAGTACAAGCAGGGAAGTGTTGTGAACTAAATCAATTTACTTATCAATTCTGTGCTGCACAGTTCCTCACTCTGAGTATTTGCACAGACCATGAATTCTTATCCTTGCAAAAGACTAAAGCTGGATTTTTTTTTAAGGAATCTTTCCAAATACTAAAAGTGGAAATAATAGGATTCACTTTCTTTCTCTTCTTAGGAATCCAGTACCAGTCTTTACCATAAGACAGTTACACGCACAAACAGTTAATTTCAAATTCCGTTTTAGAAATAATACTACAAAGATAAATCATTACAGCACAGCAGTTACACTGTACACTAACTAGGCTAATATCAGCAAATAGAGATATTTTCCTTTAAAATGAAGACTATAACAGGGCCTAAATTCAAAGATATAATACCTTACATACAAAATAAATACAGGGATTGGGATTTCTGACAATTGGAGATCTTCAGCTTTCAAGTATGCTCACCCTGGGTATTATGTTGGCAATTAAATAAAACAGTTGTACTACATCACAAATTGTTACAGCATCCACACTATTGAGCACATACACAACTTCAAATGAGAAAGAAGAAAACTTGACACTTACTGTAACTGTTAGGCTCACACAGTGTCTCTGGTTCAGTGATGTAGTACACCTCCTGAAGTCATTTGGCCTCCAGTCTGTGATTCCTCCCTTACAGTGTTCCCCCCCCCCCCAGTCTCAATCTCACTGACTTTTGTAAAATTACAGGGAACTGTACTGAGATCCAGCTCACAGATTCAGTCTGGGTTATCCCTGCCATCTCTATCTTCCCTCTGCTGGGCTGGGCTTGAGCTGACTGGTGCTTTGCCAGTCAGGGTGCAGAGCCATATCTGTGTCTGTCTCTATGTGTGTGACATTACAAATTGGACTGTTGAACAATGGTGTCCCCTTAGTTCTCTAGCCTGGGATGCCTCTTACACTGATTTGCTGGTGAACTACCACCTCTCCAGGTTTTGTTCACACAGAGCCTTCAACACATGTATTCACTCCCAGCTGAATACATGAATGCTCTCCCAGCCCTCCATGAATTACATACAGGGCGACACCCACATATTCTTAGCCCAGCCTTGTTCCCCAGAAATATGCATCTTGCACTGCTCAATATTCTCCTGGATAGTGTAAGCCCATAGTAAGTCCGTCATTCCAATGCTGGGTAATGATTATGCACCAGCCTTGTCATCTCAAATATAGATTCCCAAACACTTGAATCTAAACACGCTGCTTTAGATAAAACAAATTTATTAACTACAGATAGATTTTAAGTAATTACAAGTGATAAGGCATAAGTCTGTTGCCTGATTTTAGGAGGTTAATATTATTTTAGATATGGGTTATAGGCTCGCCAATTAATATGATCACAGGATAAGATTCTTGTGCCAGAATCAGGCTACAGAGTTTGCAAGGACCCTCAGGATGTATGGCAAGGACACTCACTCTGAGACAAATATAGCCTTAAAGACTTTTATTGAGATAAATGGAATAGTAATCAAATGGTAAAATAATCAGGAGTTACAAAGGCAATAATATTGTTCTAGAGATACATGATATTATGTACAGCAAAGCTTTTGATTAATATACTCACATCCTTTCTTGATAACCTGGTGGTAAGAGACAAAGGACCAGTCTTGCCTCTAGCATGCCAAGAGATTCAGGTCCAGGTTCCTCAATTCTTGAGTGGGAGGTGCAGAGCTTGGAAGCTAAAGAGCTATAGAAGACTAAAAAAAAAAACTAACTTAGAGTACTTGTGGCACCTTAGAGACTAACAAATTTATTAGAGCATAAGCTTTCATGGGCTACAGCCCACTTCATCAGATGCATAGAATGGAACATATATTAAGAAGATATATATATACATACAAAGAACATGAAAAGATGGAAGTTGCCATACCAACTCTAAGAAGCTAATTAATTAAGATGAAAAGGAGAAAAAAACATTTGTAGTGATAATCAAGATGGCCATTTCAGACAGTTGACAAGAAGGTGTGAGGATACTTAATATGGGGAAATAGATTCAATTTGTGTAATGACCCAGCCACTCCCAGTCTCTGTTCAAGCCCAAGTTAATGGTATCTAGTTTGCAAATTAATTCCAGTTCAGTAGTTTCTCATTGCAGTCTGTTTTTGAAGCTTTTCTGTTGCAAAATTGCCACCTTTAAGTCAGTTATTGAGTGACCAGAGAGGTTGAAGTGTTCTCCTACTGGTTTTTGTATGTTATGATTCCTGATGTCAGATTTGTGTCCATTTATTCTTTTGCGTAGAGACTGTCCAGTTTGGCCAATGTACATGGCAGAGGGGCATTGCTGGCACATGATGGCATATATCACATTGGTAGATGTGCAGGTGAACAAGCCCCTGATCACGTGGCTGATGTGATTAGGTCCTATGATGGTGTCACTTGAATAGATATGTGGACAGAGTTGACATCGGGCTTTATTGCAAGGATAGGTTCCTGGGTTAGTGTTTTTGTTGTGTAGTGGCTGGTGAGTATTTGCTTCAGGTTGGGGGGCTGTTTGTAAGCGAGGACTGGTCTGCTCCCAAGATCTGTGAGAGTGAGGGATTGTCTTTCAGGATAGGTTGTAGATCTTTGATGATGCTCTGGAGAGGTTTTAGTTGGGGGCTGAAGGTGATGGCTAGTGGCGTTCTGTTATTTTCTTTGTTGGGCCTGTCCTGTAGTAGGTGACTTCTGGGTACTCTTCTGGCTCTGTCAATTTGTTTCTTCACTTCAGCAGGTGGGTATTGTAGTTGTAAGAATGCTTGATAGAGATCTTGTAGGTGTTTGTCTCTGTCTGAGGGGTTGGAGCAAATGCAGTTGTATCTTAGAGCTTGGCTGTAGACAATGGATCGCGTGGTGTGTCGTGGATGGAAGCTGGAGGCATGTAGGTAAGTATAGCGGTCAATAGGTTTCCGGTATAGGGTGCTGTTTATGTGACCATTGCTTATTAGCACAGTAGTGTCCAGGAAGTGGACCTCTTGTGTGGACTGGTCCAGGCTGAGGTTGATGGTGGGATGGAAATTGTTGAAATCATTGTGAAATTCCTCAAGGGCTTCTTTTCAATGGGTTAAGATGATGAAGATGTCATCAGTATAGCGCAAGGAGAGTAGGGGTATTAGGGGACAAGAGCTGAGGAAGCATTGTTCTAACTCAGCCATAAAAATGTTCGCATACTGTGAGGCCATGCGGGTACCCATAGCAGTGCCGCTGACTTGAAGGTATATATTGTCCCGAAATGTGAAACAGTTGTGGGTGAGGACAAAGTCACAAAGTTCAGCCACCAGGTTTGCTGTGACATTATCGGGGATACTGTTTCTGATAGCTTGTAGTCCATCTTTGTGTGGAATGTTGGCGTAGAGGGCTTCTATATCCATAGTGGCCAGGATGGTGTTTTCTGGAAGACCACCGATGGATTGTAGTTTCCTCAGGAAGTCAGTGGTGTCTCGAAGACAGCTGGGAGTGCTGGTAGCATAGGGCCTGAGGAGAGAGTCCACATAGCCAGACAATCCTGCTGTTAGGCTGCCAATGCCTGAGATGATGGGGCATCCAGGATTTCCAGGTTTATGGATCTTGGGTAGCAAATAGAATACCCCTGGTCAGGGTTCTAGGCATGTGTCTGTACAGATCTGTTCCTGTGCTTTTTCAGGGGGTTTCTTGAGCAGACAGTGTAGTTTCTTTTGGTAATCCTCAGTGGGATCAGAGGATAATGGCCTGTAGAATGTGGGGTTAGAGAGCTGCATAGTAGCCTCTTGTTCATATTCCAACTTATTCATGATGACGACAGCACCTCCTTTGTCAGCCTTTTTGATTATGATGTCAGAGTTGTTCCTGAGACTGTTGATGACCTAGAATCCTACTTTCGACGTCTCCGACTCAAAGAATATTTCCAACACACCTCTGAACAACATACTAACCCATAGAATCCTTCCTACCAGCACTACAAAAAGAAGGATTCTGTGTGGACTCCTTCTGAAGGTTGAAACAACAAACTGGACTTCTACATAGATTGCTTCCGTCGACGTGCACGGGCTGAAATTGTGGAAAAGCAGCATCACTTGCCCCATAATCTCAGCCATGCTGAACACAATGCCATCAAGGTACTACAAGTACTCCTGTTCTTTTTGTGGATACAGACTAACACAGCTGCTACTCTGAAACCTAACGTAGAGTTTTACTTAACTAACTGACTTAAAACATACAATTGAAAATGAACAGACTTGGCATGGTGAGTCACCCATCTTATAGAGCTGGAACACTCCTATGTCCAAACTTGGTTTCCTCACCCACTGAAATGTTGGGGTACACTTACTTAGGCTGGTATGTTTGTACATATGGATGACATATACATACATATTAATGACATTAGATTATTCTTACATTTGTAATTTCTGTCCTAACTGGTTATTTGAGTTCTTGCCAAGTTGTGGTGTGCCTGCTGAGTTTAAAGAGAGTGTGAATTTAGGTGGCCCCCCATACCACCCTGCTTCAACACATTCTTTATCTATGTTAAATGTTGCAACCATATATGGTCCTTATGCTTTAGCTCATCACTACCTATCTAGGTGAAATGTCCTAAACACACACGCTAACTTTGCCTTAGCTCAACATTCACAGGATGTGGCCTGTAGGTCCCTTGTGTTACAGCCAAAAATAATCTAATATAAACCTATTATAATAAAACAAATAATCAAACCCATAAGAAAATAAGAAACCCACAAGAAAAAATATAGAGGCAAGCAACCAAATTAGCCCTATAGACTACAAGTCAGAATTGGTTACAGAAGAAATAAAAAAAGATAAAACCACAAGCTAATACTAAATGAGCTTAAAAGCAAAATGTTTCTCACCATAAGCTGTAACAGTTCACAGGCTGGATTTTCTTTCAGCCAGGGACCCCTTCCCCAGTTCAGTGTTCTTCAGATATGCGTTGATGCCGTGGGCAGAGAGATGGGAGGAAGAAAGAGGTGACATGGAGGTCAGTCACTTATTTTTATATCCTCCTCCTCTCTTTTAGGCACACACACACACACGATGGGGTGTAGAGAAACAGTCCCGTATGTATGTGAGAGTCAAACCATCTCTCGGATGAAATGTAAATTTCTTATTTATACCTTCCCCCCTGCTGGTAAATGGCCAGCTAAGCAGGTAATGGCCCTTTAGCACCTTGCTGGCATGTGTGTCTTTGTCTTCGAGTAAATGGTTTGTGGACGTTACCCAAAAACTACAATATTTCAGTAACAATCATATAGCAAAATCTCAATTTTACATGCAGTGTTGTCACACACATTTCAACAGACTAATATTCAACAGATTGAGTTTTCAAATAATCTCCTAAAATCAGGCAATAGGCATCAATATTATTGTTTATATAATATAGGTTATAGGCTCACCAATTGATCTGACCAGAAGATAATAGTGTCCTTGCCCCAGAATCAGGCTACACAGAGTCTTCTTGCAAAGACCCTCGGGATGTATGACAAGGACACTTGTGCTATAATAAAATACAGCCTTAATGACTTTTATTAACATAAATGGAAAAGTAATCAAAGTTCCAAACCCAGAATTAAAAGGAAATAGTACTGATCTAGAGGTACAGGTAGTATCTTTATAAGAACTTCCTAGATTAACATGCTCAGACTCTTCCTTGAGAACCTGGTGGTAAGAGACAAAGGACCAGCCTCTGGCTTGTCAAAAGAGTCTGATGGCCCAGATTCCTCAAGGCTTAAGTGGAAGATGAAAAACTTAGGAGAAACTAGAGAGCTAGAAAGCAATAGACGAAGCCAAGGAAGACCTAAGAAAAACCAACCTAAAACTAACACTAAATATGGTGGTTTGCCCCTGTTATAGAGTCTGTGCCCAACCTTCCATGTTCAAACTTTATTTCCTCACCCACATAATATCAGGGTGTGTTTACTCTATAGACTGGAATATTCATACATATTAGTAACAATTAGCTCATTCTCATAGCTAGGTATGGTGTAGCAGACTCACTCTCCTCTAGCACCTTCAGCCAAATCACTCCAGGCCTTCAGTGGTCTCTCTTCTTCTGCCTCAGCCAACCAGACAGGTATTGATATATGTTCACCCCTCCTGGGATAACAAAAGTACCACTAAAAGTCTCAAATCATCCTAAAACAAGAGCTCTTTCTGCCCCCTCTTGGCCTATTCTTCAGCCCATCCTTGAGGCTGATCTTCAACTCCATCCTGAACTCCATAATCCTGATGGTGGGCTTGTCCCTGCTTCCATGGGGCTAGTAGGGGAACTCAGTCCCACCCTTTATTCTGGGTTTCAGCCCAGAGACCTTGCATTAAGCAGCCAAGTCCACTCCTTTTCAAATGCATTGCTCTTTCCCTCTGCCACTTCCTGTCTCTGAGCCACCTGAGTTGCTTCCCTACAGCCTGTGCTTAACCCAGCTTCTCCTTTGGTTTCCAGGCATCTGGCTTCTCACTAGATCCTCCCCGCTGTTAACCGGTCAATTTACGGGCACCCCGCCTAAACCCCACCAAGGGCTCAAGACTTGATCCAGTCAATTTAGACATCCCCACCCTTTCCCTTCTGAAGACTCAGGGTGTAAGGCACCTATTCTTACCCATGGTACTCAGGAAGAAACCTAGTCAATTTAAGTACGCACCCTTTCCCTCGGGGCTCAGGGTTCTACAGAACCGCAGAACCTTTTCCCAGTGAAAGAGCCTTACACCGTTGTGCTCTAAACATCTATTTATTAACAACATACACAGAATACGTATACCAAGCAAGTCTCTTATGCTCACCACTCCCAATGTACAGACAAATTTCACGCAATGGCCAGTCAGGATTCATTCATCTGGGGGTTCCTCTGCACATCACTGTCTTGCAGAGGGGTAAGAGTTCCAGCAGCTTGATGTTGAACTGCAGTCCGGAAATGGTTCCCCAAAAGCATTGTTTTTAATTTACATTACAGAGGTAAAACTAGCTACCTCCTTCAAATTTACTAAATCTATCACGTTATCCCATTTTATCTTTCATGCCCAAACTGTAACTTAGTTGTGACCTTCTCTGTTTATTCAGATGGTCAGCATAAAAAACACTGGCCAGAGCTTATCTTACCATTTGTTAAGTCTCTTTTTGTATCCCTCCTATTTTCCCAGTGCCTGGGTGTCTCTACTTTACAACCTTGGTGGTTATAACTCTTATTAGGAACATTCCTGAGGTGGGGTGGTGCTTTATCAGCAGCAGAACATTCTTCCCCACCCCCTCCAATTTTAGTGGTGAACTCCCTAAATTTCATCCAAGGCTGGTTTAATATGGGGGGGCGGAGGGGTTTATCAGGTCTCAGGCCTACAGAGCATCTTCTTTCCTTGTTGGAATGCCAGTCCCTTAGAACTGCCTCTGTGCCTTTCCCCCTTTCCAGGGATTAATTCCATACCTGTGGCATTCTTCAGTCTGACTTCCTAGAGCAGAGGTGGGCAAACTATGGCCCGCGGGCCACATCTGGCCTATGGAACCGTCCTGCCAGGCCCTTGAGCTCCCAGCCGGGGAGGCTAGCCCCCAGCCCCTCCCTTACTGTCCCCCCTCTCCCGCAGCCTCAGCTCGCCATGCCACCAGCACGGGAGGGGGCTGCACTGCAGGGGCAGCGGAGAGCAGGGAGGGAGGCTCACCTACAGCCACAGGGAAGGAGGTGGGCGGTGCGGGTGGCAAGAGTGCGGCGAACGCGGGCGGAGGACTCAGGAGGAGCACCGGGCAGCCGCACAGCCAGCTGGAGAGAAGCGGCACTTTGAAGGGGAAACCGCTCACCAATTGCTCCTCCTGAGTCCTCCGTCCATGTTCGCAGGGCCGCACTCTGAAAGGGGCTTTAGAGGGGGGCCTGTCAGGAGCTGGGGGGTGTGGATGGGGTCGGGGCAGTAAGGGAGCAGGGGGGTTGGATAGGGGGTGGGGTCCTGGAGGGGTGGTTAGGGGCAGGGGGTCCCAGGAGGGAGTGATCAGGGGACAAGGAGTGGGCGGGGGGGGGGGGTTGGATGGGTCGGAGGTTCTCAGTGGGGCAGTCAGGGGGCGGGAAGTGGGACAGGGCGGATAGGGTTAGGGTTTGGGAAGGCACAGCCTTCCCTACCCGGCCCTCCATACAGTTTTGGAACCCCGATGTGGCCCTCAGGCCAAAAAGTTTGCCCACCCCTGTCCTAGAGAGAGGGGAAGTCCTTGTCTCCTAGGTTTCTTTGTTTTGGATCCCTGACCTTGATGCCTGTCTCCTACAGCTTTCACCTCCTTCTTTTATGAAGACCCTGTTCCTCCCCAGCTGGGTCTAATAATAAATCAAGCCTGCCACACCATGTGCAGCAGGGTAAGGCAAACTGAGCTCTCAGGGCATGTGTGTACTGCAAAAAAAAAACCCATGGCACTGAGTCTTAGAGCCTGGGTCAGCTGACTCAGATTCGCGGGGCTAAAAATAGTAGTGTAGACATCCAGGCTCAGGCTGAAGCCTGGGCTTTGAGACCCACCAACCTCATGCCATCTCAAGTCTGGGCTCCAGCCCCAGCCCAAAACATCAACACTTCAATTTTATAACTTTGCAGCCCAAGCCCCATGAGCCCAAATTAGATGACCCAGGTCAGTCACAGCTAGGGTCTTTTACTGCAGCATAGATGTACCCTCAGACGCACTTTAACCCTTTGTTCACCTGTGTGGAGTAAATATGCTAACACAGTGATACATATTTTGTAGCTATGTATTCAGTGTCTGTACATCTGTATGTTTTCTGTGTATGTATTTTGTGCGAGGGTGCTCTGTGTGCATGTGGATGTTTCCTATAAAGTAATTGAAAACCACCAGTATTAATGTGTTTTGAATGTGTGTGTGTATTGTACATATGTTTTTCTGTATATGGTTTGCATGGATGTGTGTATAAAGGGTATCATGATTTTTAGTTTTGCTTTCTCTGAAATAAAACCAGCATGACAGGAGATGGGGACATTCATCGGAGTTACATTGTTCTAGTGGATATATGTTTAACTTTGTGTTTCTAAATGTGTACCCTATCATTGGTGTTCATGTTTCTTAAAATAATGAAACATTATGTTGAGGGTTGCAAGATATGGAAGCATTTTGGATTTATCTGTATTAACACTTCCATAAATACGGCTGGACACTTATTTATCTTATTATAGTTTTGAATAAAGAGAAGGGTGTCTGCAATCACAGTATAGCTTGTTTGCAGGTCATAGGTCTAAAGCTTAATCTCTGATTTTTGGAGGCAAAAGGTCTTGTACGTGAGTCTTGTAATTGTGTCTTCTGACAACCCTGATTAGATATCAGATATCTATATCTAATATAGATTAGATATCAGATATCAGCTTTTTCTGAAGGTAAATTTTTGTGAGAAATTTGACATGCTTCTATTTGCAGGTCTTCTCTGCTCTGTTTAATTTGTTAGCAAGCAGCCATCTTGAGAGCAAGATGTATTTTCAATTTGTGTGCAGGCATGTATGCTCACAGAAGGGTGCCTTAATTCTTATTTTTGTTAAATGTTTCAATAAAAGCAACTATTTATTTGTAAAATACCAATAAGATATGTTGACTCTTAAAGAGAAGACAATTTCTATTTATTTCACTTCTATTTACTAAATGGTAGCTTTTTATAACATGCTGTGGCTGTTTGTTTTGTATGCAAGTGTTACTATTTTCATAAAATTACACTCCACTATTTATAAGCACACTGTAAAACTTTTAAAAATAGCCATAAAGCTTAAACATTTCTGTCCTTCAGACATTAATACCCTGATCCTAACAAACCTGATAGAACATCACTACTGAATAAACCCACAGTGCCCTATTTTAAAGTTAAGACTAGTTGCTGATGCTGAGCTTAATCCCTGGTGCCGAGATTTCTATGTGGGTCTCAAAAACATACAAGTTAATATAGACATTTTCTGTGAACTGCAGGTCTGACATTAAAAGGAGCAATGTATGTTTACAGCTAGATGTGCAGATGTTTGTACACAAACTGACTCACTGGAGGCATAATCTGTGGAAACAATTGTCAAAAACATATAATTTTTCAATAGAATAGTTTAAACACCGATTGCATTTGGCCTTTTCCAAAATAAAAGTTCATGTTTTATATTCAGGTTTTTAAGCCATATCCATCACTGTGATATCAAAAACACAAAAAGCAAAGGAAAAATACCATGGAAAGCAGAAGAAATTTGTGTATGTTTTGAATAATTGTTCCTCTCTTTCTGTCTTTATGTTCTCACTCAGTACAAAAGTCCACCCTGCTTCACATCAAATATATAAAATACCTGGAGAACAGTTTTCCTGTCACTGTCCCTCACAGGGTCCAATCACTCCTCCTCCTGGCCACTCTGGGGATTGGCTCCTTCCAGGTCCAGGGCCCCCTTCTGCTGCTAGCTGCATTCTCTACTGCCATTCTCTCTGTCTCCCTGCGACTCCAGTTGTTCTTTCACCATAACTTGGCCCTCCCACCAGGTCACTATATGAGTTTACCCCTTTCAGGGTACCAAAGTGTTTTGGGGGACTGTCCCAGGCAGTCTTCTCTCCTCTGCCTTGTCTGTGCCACTTCCCCAGTGACTGGTAGGGGAACCTGGGCCCATTCTCTCTTCTGGGTTCCTGCTCAGGGACCCTCTAGACAGCAGCCAAGGTCTGTTCCATCCTGGACCAGACTGCCTTTCCCTGAGCCTTTTCCTTACCTTCTGGCTCTCCCCCGATCTCTGGGTTTGCCATCTGAAAACTCCCTCCTCCTAGGAAGTAACTGTAGGCTACTTGCCTTTATAGCGGCTGTAGCAAACAGGCAAGGTACTAACAAACTTCAACAGGACTTTGTTTTTAAAGTGGAAACCTCTTTACCAAGCTGCTGCTGCAGCCTCGGTAGCTCTCACTCTCCCTCCTAAACTTCCCCCCCCTTCCTGTTTCCTGTCCTTTCAGACTCCCAACAGCCAGTACTCCCAGTTCTAATAATTACAAGCAGCATCTAAACACCACAATAGCCACAAACTAACCTCCCATTTCCCAGGGTGCAACTGCAGTCTACAGCCCTCTCCACTATCAGCTTCCTGCCCTTATAAGCCAAATCCAGCACAGCTCATCCCACCTCAGTTGGGCTCCCTCATACACTCAGGGGGGTGGAGGGGAGAAGAGCCCACCGGCTCACAGTGTGCGGAGGCAGGACTAGGAGCCGGGCTGGAAAACCAGGTGGGACAGCGAGCAGGGGGCCTCCGTTCTGGAGTAGGGAGGTGCACGCTCCTGCCGCACCGGGTTGCACCCCACATGTAGTGAGGGGGAGCCCAAGCCCCTTGCCATGGCGCACCCTGGGCAGGTGCCCAGATCACCCTCCCCTAAGGCTAGTCCTGCTTGCATCTTCAGTTACCCTCAGTAGTATGATTTCAACTTCAATCACCTCCGCCTTTGGAAAACAGTGCCAGTATTCAGAATAGTGTCCCTGGGGGGTTATACTGATCCCCTTCTGAAACCACCCAGACCCTTTGTCCCCTCTTGCACCACCTCCACCCCCAGGCCGAACTCACCATGTTTAGTGCTATGGCCGTGCTGCGTGTTTGCCAAGGGAAAGTGAGAAAGAGGTGTGTGTAATTTTAATGATTCAAGACTCTGAATGCACACACAATACTGACTCTGTGTGTTGTTTCTTTTGCTTCTGCAGATGTGCCCTTGACAGCCAGCTCTTTGGTCAGATAAGGAGGCGAGTAAGGAGAACAAGTTTCACAAAGTGCTGCTATTGTCAGATCAGGCCAATAGTGAGCATAGAGCGTGGAGAGAGACAATAAATGAAAAACTAGAAATGGATAGCCAGGAGAGGAGTCAGGGGCAGAAGTGGATGGAAAGCTCATGGAGGACCAATCAGAGATGCTCAGGTCCCTGATTATGCTGCAGGCGGAACACATACATGCTCGACTCTCCCTCCAGCCCATACAGAACTGCCTTCCTTGCCCTCCCTAAACTCCCCCACACACATTCCTTTCACATTCCTGGCCCCTTGCAGTACCCCTTGCACTCCACCCCTAGGGACATTTTCCATAACAACAGCTGGACTTACACACAATTGTGAAATCTTCACTTCAGAGAGTGCTGCTCGCTGTCATGTCCCTTGTAAGAAACGTTAATCTAGTATTGCTGTTTAATACAAATTTAGTCTTACAAAAACAGTGATTCTTTATTTGTGACCTACACAGGATGGTTACAGCAGAAATTCATACACAGCGGTAGTCAGCACATTTGCAGGCTACAGTTAATGCTCAGGCAGGGATCATTACAGGGGTCATTTAAGGTGGCAAGTAAACAATGCCTGGCTCATTACCAGAAAGACACATTACTGGGACTCATTGTCAAAATTCAGCTTCAAAGCCTCCCTGATTTGAATGCCCCCTGTTGAGCCTCTCAAATAGCCCTGGTGTCTGGTTGCTCAAAAAATGGTGATCCACCTCAATGCTCCATTGCTGGGGAATTTTTTCCCACTTGGCTTCACAAATGTTATGCAGAGCATAGCAGATTGCTATGACCAAGGGGATATTTTCCTCATTGAATCTAACCTGACAAAAAGGCAGTGCCGGTGACCCTTTAATCTGCCAAACACCTGCTGAATCTCTTGTTGAAAAGCTCCTTGCTGCTGTCAAGGTTTCTGGTTTATGGCTTCATGAGCTACAGGAGTAAAGGGTAGGCTGGGTCTCCCAGGATCACTCTGGGCATTTCCACATGCCCTTTTGGAATCTTCTGGTCTGGAAAGAAAGTCCCTGCATGCAGCTTTCTATACAGGCTACTGTTCCTGAAGATGTGTGCACCATGCACCTTCCCTGACCACTCTGCATTGATGTCAGTGAAATGACACCAGTGATCCACCAGCACCTTCAATCCATAGAGAAGTAGCCCTTTCTGTTGATGTACTTCATTGAAAGATGATCTGGGGCCAAAATTGGGATATGGTGCCCTCTATCGCCCTGCCGTAGTTAGGGAATTCTATTGGTACAAAGCCATCCACTATTTCCTGGAGTTGCCAGCTTCCACACAGTGATTGCCGCAGGCTTTTCCACCATGAGGGCACATCTCATTCAGGTGTTGTCGTGTGGCAGGGCAGGGGCGAGCTCTGTACGGAGTTCAAGAAAGGTGGCTTTGCCCATACGAAAGTTCTTCAGCCACTGCTTGGCATCCCATACCTGCTTCACAATCCGATCTCACCACTCAGTACTTGTTTCCCAATCCCAGTAGTGACGGTCCACTGTGTGTAACTGCTCCATGAATGCCAACATCAATCTTGAATTGTTTCTTTCCATGGCACACAGCAGGGCAGGTACAATGGATTCCTGTTCAGATTCTCAGCTCATGAAATACTGTAGGATCAGCCGCGCTGTGTTCATAACACTTATCACAAGACTGGTGAGCAGTGCAGGATCCATGCTTTCAGGCATAGATGGCAGGTGCAAAGTTTACAGGGGCAGTTGAACAACGGCATGAAATGTAGTCGGAAGCCCTTGGAATTACAGGATGGAGAAAACTGCATCCTGGGGCCAAGATCCTGCCCTCATGAGGCACTGTGATCCATTCCCAGAACTCCGAGCGGGAGAAGGTGGCAGTTTGCACAGTGGGACAGCTACCCACATACCTCTGCTCTCTCTGTTGGCACTACATCACCAACTATGGACATCTCCACTGATATGAGTGACAAGAGCATAATGGGAACCCCCATGAACTCTGCCCCATGTGCCCCTCCTGTGGCATAACGAGGAATGAGATTTATATGATGTAAATGGGTACTGACTTATAATGTTTTGATGAAACTACATTGGTATTATTGTTGGGAATGTTTGTGGAATGAATGTATGAAGCTTGAAATCAGTAAGTAGTAATCTCAGAGAGGGATGTAAGAACTCCCCTCTGCTACTTGAGAAGTACCCCAACTCCATTGTTTTTTGAAGGAGGAAGAGAAGTAATGATTTGTCTATGAACAACTTATGAATTCCAGTTTGATTTTATGAACTGTTTCCTTATGTCTTATGACTGTCATTTACTCTATACTGCCTCATACTCCTTGTGCTAAGGAGACAGGGGAATGGCATGGACATGTCTGTCCATGAATCTGCTGATTATTAAAGACTGTTAGGACCTGAATAGATCTTACCTGGATCAAACAAAGGAGTAACTGCAGCCTAGATAAAGCCAGTGTTTTCCAACCTCTCTGTCAGGGTGGAGGTGGGGGCAGGGATTCGGAGAATAGAAAATCCTCAAAGAGGGGAACAAAGAGGTCAGGTGTTAACACTGACACAGTGTCTACACGGACACTTTGTCTCTCTAACTATCTTGCCCTAAATGCTGTGGCTCTCGTTGAGGTAGTTTTATTATGTCGGTGTAGCAGTGGAGAGTTAAATCGGTGGGAGGAGCATTGCAGTGTGTACACTTCCACAATTAGGTCGATGTAAGCTTCCTTAAGTTGTCTTAATTGTGTAGTGTAGACATGGCCTAAGTCTTAAAAACCACAAAGCCTGAGAGAACTCAGAGGGAATCACAGAGACAAAGGAAGCTTGGGAAGGGGAGAGGAACATACTCTCATGGCAAAGGAGTCCTTTTTAGCTGCAGTACCCACAAAGGAAGAAGAAAACTGTCTACAGAAGAGTGGGAGGGAGATTCCATGTTTTGGAGGAAAAACCATGTGCAAGGAAGGGGAATCCTGGACTCCTTAGAGGGCTGGAAACTGAGGAAGGGAAATGTCTTCATGTGTTTTGTTGTTTTGTCTTATCTATGAAGTGGACGAGGCTTTCTTCCGGCAACTAGCAGAAGTTACTAGATCGCACGCCCTGGTTCTCATGGGAGACTTCAATCACCCTGATATCTGCTGGTAGAGCAATACAGCGGTGCACAGACAATCCAGGAAGTTTTTGGAAAATGTAGGGGACAATTTCCTGGTGCAAGTGCTGGAGGAACCAACTAAGGGGCAGAGCTCTTCTTGACCTGCTGCTCACAAACCGGGAAGAATTAGTAGGGGAAGTAAAAGTGGATGGGAACCTTGGAGGCAGTGACCATGAGATGGTCGAGTTCAGGATCCTGACACAAGGAAGAAAGGAAAGCAGCAGAATACGGACCCTGGACTTCAGAAAAGCGGACTTTGACTCCCTCAGGGAGCTGATGGGCAAGATCCCCTGGGAGAATAACATGAGGGGGAAAGGAATCCAGGAGAGCTGGCTGTATTTTAAAGAATCCTTATTGAGGTTACAGGGACAAACCATCCCGATGTGTAGAAAGAATAGTAAATATGGCAGGCGACCAGCTTGGCTTAACAGTGAAATCCTTGCTGATCTTAAATACAAAAAAGAAGCTTACAAGAAGTGGAAGATTGGACAAATGACCAGGGATGAGTATAAAAATATTGCTCGGGCATGCAGGAGTGAAATCAAGAAGGCCAAATCACACTTGGAGTTGCAGCTAGCAAGAGATGTTAAGAGTAACAAGAAGGGTTTCTTCAGGTATGTTGGCAACAAGAAGAAAGTCAAGGAAAGTGTGGGCCCCTTACTGAATGAGGGAGGCAACCTAGTGACAGAGGATGTGGAAAAAGCTAATGTACTCAATGCTTTTTTTGCCTCTGTCTTCACGAACAAGGTCAGCTCCCAGACTACTGCACTGGGCAGCACTGCATGGGGAGGAGGTGACCAGCCCTCTGTGGAGAAAGAAGTGGTTCGGGACTATTTAGAAAAGCTGGACGTGCACAAGTCCATGGGGCCAGATGCGTTGCATCCGAGAGTGCTAAAGGAGTTGGTGGATGTGATTGCAGAGCCATTGGCCATTATCTTTGAAAACTCATGGCGATCCAGGAAAGTCCCAGATGACTGGAAAAAGGCTAATGTAGTGCCCATCTTTAAAAGAGGGAAGGAGGAAGATCCTGGGAACTACAG
This sequence comes from Natator depressus, assembly GCF_965152275.1. Lineage (NCBI taxonomy): Eukaryota > Metazoa > Chordata > Testudines > Cheloniidae > Natator > Natator depressus. Next base: position 92,229,618 of record NC_134236.1, read on the forward strand.
GCCAGTCAGCCTCACCTCAGTCCCTGGAAAAATCATGGAGCAGGTCCTCAAGGAATCAATTCTGAAGCACTTAGAGGAGAGGAAAGTGATCAGGAACAGTCAGCATGGATTCACCAAGGGCAAGTCATGCCTGACTAATCTAATTGCCTTCTATGATGAGATAACTGGCTCTGTGGATGAAGGGAAAGCAGTGGACGTGTTGTTCCTTGACTTTAGCAAAGCTTTTGACACTGTCTCCCACAGTATTCTTGCCAGCAAGTTAAAGAAGTATGGGCTGGATGAATGGACTATAAGGTGGATAGAAAGCTGGCTAGATTGTCGGGCTCAACGGGTAGTGATCAATGGCTCCATGTCTAGTTGGCAGCCGGTATCAAGTGGAGTGCCCCAAGGGTTGGTCCTGGGGCCGGTTTTGTTCAATATCTTCATAAATTATCTGGAGGATGGTGTGGATTGCACCCTCAGCAAGTTTGCAGATGACACGAAACTGGGAGGAGAGGTAGATACGCTGGAGGGTAGGGATAGGATACAGAGGGACCTAGACAAATTGGAGGATTGGGCCAAAAGAAATCTGATGAGGTTCAACAAGGACAAGTGCAGAGTCCTGCACTTAGGACGGAAGAATCCCATGCACTGCTACAGACTAGGGACTGAATGGCTCGGCAGCAGTTCGGCAGAAAAGGACCTAGGGGTTACAGTGGACGAGAAGCTGGATATGAGTCAATGGTGTGCCTTTGTTGCCAAGAAGGCCAATGGCATTTTGGGATGTATAAGTAGGGGCATTGCCAGCAGATCGAGGGACGTGATCGTTCCCCTCTATTCGACACTGGTGAGGCCTCATCTGGAGTACTGTGTCCAGTTTTGGGCCCCACTCTACAAGAAGGATGTGGAAAAATTGGAAAGAGTCCAGCGGAGGGCAACAAAAATGATTAGGAGTCTGGAACACATGACTTATGAGGAGAGGTTGAGGGAACTGGGGATGTTTAGTCTACGGAAGAGAAGAATAAGGCGGGATTTGATAGCTGCTTTCAACTACCTGAAAGGGGGTTCCAAAGAGGATGTCTCTAGACTGTTCCCAGTGGTAGCTGATGACAGAACAAGGAGTAATGGTCTCAAGTTGCAGTGGGGGAGATTTAGGTTGGATATTGGGAAAAACTTTTTCACTAGGAGGGTGGTGAAACACTGGAATGCGTTAGCTAGGGAGGTGGTGGAATCTCCTTCCTTAGAAGTTTTTAAGGTCAGGCTTGACAAAGCCCTGGCTGGGATGATTTAATTGGGGATCGGTCCTGCTTTGAGCAGGGGGTTGGACTAGATCACCTCCTGAGGTCCCTTCCAACCCTGATATTCTATGATCTATGTGTTTCTTATGCTAGCTAAAATAAGGAGTGATTGGTTTTTGGAACCTTTTGCAAAGTCTGTTTGTCTGTTTGCTTCTAGGATCATGCGCCCCTGAAGATGTGAACTGCACTTAGTGTACTCACAAAGTGGAACTCTTTGTCTGCCTAGAGAATAACAACCTAATATTGCTTTAGCCCTTAAGGGGATAGTAGGCGGACCGAGGGCCTCCCTCTCCACCAGGTCCCTGCGGGAAACAACACCAGCAGGGTCCTCCCTGCAGTGAGTCTAAGTCTGGTGCCCTGGGTTACTTCCTACCTATATGTCGCTTCAGTTTTGATTGTGGCTCCTATAGTCCAAACAGTCAATCACTTAACAAGAAGAGCCAAAAGGAGCAGGGCCCTGTAGGACCTGCTGGTTCTCAAAGAGGGTGATTGCTGTTGGGTACCTGTGGGCCTGCTCTGTAGTCCCCTCTCAGGCTCACCCTCCTGTCTGGCTTCCTGGTGGAGGATTCCTCTCTCCTGCAGCCTGTCCACCATCCCTTTACCTGGGCTGCCGAGCTCCTTTTAATCTACTCCTCCAGTCAGAGCATGCTCAGCAAGCTCGGGGGGGTGGGGCTACCTGGGCCCAATATTGCCTTTTAAGCCCTTCAGGACCAATGTGGGGTTTGTATACCCAATTATACCATATTAATACTATACACATAGTTCCTGTTAATGGTGGTGTTTGTATATAACCTATATGTACTGGGTAACAATATGGATAACGCATCTTCTGACTTGGCTCAGGATTTCCTGGCCACTGATGATCATGGGCTTAGCTTGTACAGTTACTGGCTCAACTCATACAGCTGGCTACATGTTTAATCTTGTTGTTGTATTAGGACTGGAGGTTAGGAAATTGGATCTTAAACCTATGTCATGGACCTCTTTGCACTTTGAGGCTGGGGCTCATCTCTGCTGTTGGGGTGGAGGGATCTGTTTAGGTGGTCTGCCCTGGGAGATTAATGTAACCAGAAAGGTTCCAGAGAACTCTGTGGGAAGTCTTGTTCCACAACAGACCAAATCCCTAATGGATCAGGTAGGACATTATAATACTGTTCTCCTCCACCACTGATGAGGTGAATTTCTTGTTATTCTGAGGACAAGACTGATCAGATTAGGGGCAGGCTGTCTGCTTCTGTGGTAGCAAAGTAAGGTTTCGGTCAAGATCAAGGTGTTGTTGGCTAGCAGGTTGAGATCTTTCCTTTCAGATATTAACTTTGCCATTGTTATCCATACTTTTGTTGCCTCGTAATTAGACAATTGCAATGTGCTCTCGATAGGACTACACATTAAAACCATTTGGAGACTGAAGCTGGTGGCATACTGCCACAGTTGCAGTCAGAAAAGTGTTCCCGCTGGGTCTTCCACATTATAAAAGAAAGGCAGCTGCTGGCTGGGCATTCTTTCTGAGGCACCAGGACTCTGGAACTCACTTACTCCCAAGCTGGTCTGAAATAGCCCAACTTTGGTGTGTTTCTGAGAATGATGAAAAAGTGGAAAGGAGCTTTTTTTGTAGGTGGCAGGCTGGCAGAGTTCCTTTTCAAATTATTTAACGCTGCTGGGATTTTTTTCAGTTGTCAGGGTACCTAAAACTTTGTATTTTATTATTCAAATCTAAATAAATAAGCTTTCGCAACAATTTTTACTTGATTAGTTTTGAAAGTGACTATCTTGAAAACTCTGTAGATTGAGGGGCTTCCATTTAAATAAGGTATATTAAAAACTCAGTAGCATCTTATCCATTAAAATGACAGTAAGATGCTGGGCTGGGGGAGGGGAGAGAAGGAGAAGAGTGATTTAATTAATACCGTTGAACTTCATTTGACATTTTCAGAATGAAAGGGCATCTCTAGTACTTTTACATATAAAGCTTTCCTAAAACTGGTGCAGTTACTAAACTGAGTAAAGATAAAAACAGCTTTACCTTATAACAGATGAAGATAATTTGTCATGACTGCTGAGACTCAAAATTTTACTAATTGTGCTCACACCCCGCTGCATATTGATTTCCAGATTAGAACATTATAACTAATTTTCTTAATATTGCTATGCCACTTTTCTTCTTCCAGTTAATGAAAACAGACTGCAACCATATAAGAGACTCTGTGCACAGTGCCTTCTGTGTAACACCTTCTCTAGGAGTTATGCTGTTTTAGTATTTTAAGAAGGTGTTATAATAAGGGAAATAAATTATAATTCGATTTAATGAAGTGTGGAGAAAGCTAGAGTAGACTTAATAGTAAGGGATTTTTAAGAGCCTTGTAATGGTGGAATACACGATTGAGAGTCACACAGAATATTTCAACACCTATTTCAACTATATTTGAGCATCTTTTTAAATTTGAATTTGTTGAATGATTAATGTTCACTGCTAGGAACATTTAAAATGCCTAATCAGTAGTCAATTAAATAATGTATTGCCTTTCTGTGGTGATTTTTTTGGTGTAGTTAAAAACCATTAAAGTTACTCAATACCTGTCTGACCTTCACGGAGCATGAATTGAGAGATTTACAAGAACAATTAAGGTATTATGGGTAGGACATAGCTTTGTAAAGATGAACACAGCATTGTAAAGATAGATATTCCATTAGAAACTCACTTCCTGGCTACCATGTTTCTCCTGGAAGACTGGAGAAATAGTAGATTTGTGGCATCATAGATTCCAAAGAAATGACACCTGAATGACAATGAAAGCGAATAGATTAGAACTCTGTTTAGATTAGAACTCTAAACATATTCAACTCAGACATCTTGAGAAATTGTTGGATAAAATATAAAGTTAAATATTCAGCAATCCTGTACCTTCAATTAGGGGTTCCGAAAGGTCCCAGTAAACACATATAGGAAAACAGTGCCTGCTCCAAAGATTTTACAATAGGCATTCTATTCCCTGACAGCATTCTTGGAGATAAAATGACCAGGCTGTAGTTGTACAGCTTCAAGACACATAATTAAGTAATTAATTAATTATTATTGTTATACTAACATTTAGCAGTTCTCCCAAATCTTCTCATTTGCCTTCTTTGTATTAGTCAAGACAAAAGTGGGAAAATATTATGAAAACTTCTACTTGATGCCATTTGTAATCAATTTGGTAAAAATGTAGCTCAGTATTAATTATAGAAACCTTAGACACTGAACATGTTCAGACTGCAAAACGTATCCTTTAAAGGAAGGTAAATTCGATGACAATTCACAGTTCAGCTTTAAGGAAAAAATGGAGTATTTTCTCTCAGCCTCTTGCGTTATGCAGTAAGGTGCAGGTGCCCTAAGTAGTAAGAATTTCTGTCTTTTCAGAGCATTTGTAAGATTGATCAAAACCATGTAATTAAAAATAAAGACAAACTTCCACTTAGGTGCAGAAAGAGGCCGCAAAATGAATAAATTTTAAACAAATTACTGTGTGTGTTTCCTTGGTGTGCATCTAAACTAAATTTTAAACATCTTCAGTGTTTTCAAATAAGAAATATAAGTGGAGATTTTCAAAGGCATAAGGCAGTTAAGTGCACGACTCACACTGAAAAACCTAAATTAGTTGGGTTCCTAACTGTGACTTGTGCCTTTAAAGATCTCCCTCTTAAATGTTAACACTGTGAGGAATTTAAAAATAAATTCAGATTAGTCTATTAATTAGTACTAAGAACCTCTAATTTCTAATGTGCCAATTTCAAACTTTCATATGTGTGTATTTCTGCACACACTTACAGGTTTACAGTTCTCACTTCACTCTTTGCTGTTTCCCAAGAAGAGAAAAAGAAGAAGAGCAACACATTTCTATTAAATACACTAGCTGAAATTTTTAGTGCTTTGCTTCTAAAGAACATACTAATTCCTAGTATAATATAGGTGGGACTGGTAGCATTGCCTATTATTAAGGCTGCCTGACACTTCCCGTTATAAGACCCTGTTTTTATTTGCTTATAAATTTTGCCAGACTGTTTGGACAAAAATTTTCCTTGCCACGTGTCTGTCTCAGGCTGAATTTTTTGGGAAAATTTCAGGCTAAGCAGTTCAGCTCTTTGAGAACAAAGCTAGGGGAAAATAAGTTTTTAATGTTAAGAAAGTTCCGGCAATCTTTTACTTGGAAAGATCTAGTGCCTCCAGGCTTTGGAACAGGGACATGAAATTTCACGTGTGTCTTTTGCGTCACAGATGTGCATTTGCCATCACCGTGAAAATCCCTCCAAATTTGGCCAACTTATAAACCTTGGGGGAAAAAACCTGCAGTTTGTACCTGCTCAGAAGACATCCGCTAGAGTTTAACAGCTAAAATCTCAGAAGATTCCATCTTCATGGAGTATGCTTAAGCATCTCACCACCAGGATGTCACAGGGTCTCCTCACTGGTTGGCCAGCTCCTTCTTGCTGCTCTGGGGATTAGCTCTTTCCAGGTACAAAACCCCCTTCTGGTGCTCACTGTGCACCCTGCCACTCACTCTCTATGATTCAGGGTGCTCTGTTTTTGTGGCATGACCCTCTAGCCAGGTCACTGTGTGTTTTCCCCCTCCAGGGTACTAAAATCCCACTGGATCAGTGGCACACTTGCTGTTCCAGTCAGCCTTCCACATCCAAGGCCAGGTCCCGTGCTGCCTTCCCAGCGGCTGGTTAGGGAACCCAGGCCCTCTCACAACTGTGGGTTCCAGTCCAGGGACCTTATTTCTGGCCTCTATGGCCTACTTTCCTTCAAACCCTGTTGCTCTTTCCCTGGATGCCTTCCTACAGCTTCTGCATCTCTTCTCTCTCCTCCGAGGGAGTAACTGCAGACTACTGACATCCATAGCCTGATAATTTTCAGGAAGGAGGGGGATCTGTACTGTCCCTCAGGAAGAGTTCTTAACAACACCAACCATTTGATACCATCTGGGGCATACTGAAGGCAACTTTATGAGCCAGAGAAGCCTCACCACAAAGTAGTGGCTCATGAAAGGGAGAAGATTCTCAACCTGCTGTCCACCTAAAACGTGCAGAGGGAGAGAAAAGAGGAGTATCTGTTCTGGAAAAAGGGAATAATCCTACTCCATATCAGAGTCATACAGTGTGAATTCTGGAGATTTATCAAAGCTGAGACACATACACACACAAATCAGTAGGAGCATCCCCTAACACAAGGGTTCTCACCTTTTTCTTTCTGAGGCCTCCCTCAACATGCTAGAAAAACTCCGGGACCCAATGCTGGGGGGTGAGGGGAGTGGGGCTCCGGGCCAGGGGTGGGACCCTGGGCATTAGCATAGTTTGACTTCTATTGGGGGAGGGAGGGTCGGCAAGGGCCAGCAGGGCTTGGGCCAGCTCTGCACAGTGGGGTCCAGGGAGGGAGTGCCACCTCCACCCCCTGACTCACCTCATCAGGCCACCCACCTGTCTGGGGCTGTGTGCTGGTAGCTACTCCCCAAGGGCTCTGCTGGCTGTGTGAGCAGTCAAAGGAGGCTGGGAGCTGAGAAGCAGATGCAACCCCAGGCACCATCCGCAGATGGGGGAATGCCACAGATACCCACTCCATGGCACCACCAGCACTGCACTGCCTGGCTCTATCTTCTTGCCTAGGATCTGGCCAGAGGGTGGGGTCTGAGGGGGGCTAAGGGAGAGGAGGAGGTGTGTGTGAGGGGGGTAGAACTGCCCCCAGGACTACCCCACTCTGGGTAAAGCACTGCAGTTTGGAAGGGCAACACCCTTGTACCCCCTCAACTCTGCCCATGGAAGCCATGGGGTGGGGAGTGCTGGGATTTGGGGCACCGGGTTTCAGTGGTGGAGCTCCACAGCCCCCCTGAAAGGGCTCACACACCCACAAGGGTCCGTGGACCCCCGGTTGAGAACTGCTGCATTATAGTACATTTTCACTCCAACCTTGAGTAATAAAATAAATCTGTATCACTGCTTAGTTGCAGTTAGGCTGTTGATTAATCGCAGTTAACTCACGCAATTAAACACAAAAAAATTAATCATGATTAATCACAGTTTTAATCACACTGTTAAACAATAGAATACCAATTGAAATTTATTAAATATGTTGGATGTTTTTCTTCATTTTCAAATATATTGTATTCTGTGTTGTAATTGAAATCAGTGTATATTATTTTTGATTACAAATATTTGCACTGTAAAACTGATAAACAAAAGAAATAGTATTTTTTCAATTCACCTCAGACTAGTACTGTAGTGCAATCTCTTTATTGTGAAAGTGTAACTTACAAATGTAGATTTTTTTTACATAACTGCACTCAATAACAAAACAATGTAAAACTTCAGAGTCCACAAGTCCACTCAGTCCTACTTCTTGTTCAACCAATTGCTAAAACAAACTAGTTTGTTTAGATTCACAGGAGATACACAGGAGATTCACTATTGCCTCTTATTTACGTCACCAGAAAGTTAGAACAGGCATTTGCATGGCACTTTTGTAGCTGGCATTGCAAGGTGTTTACATGCCAATATGCTAAACATTCGTATGCCACTTCATGCTTCGGCCACCATTCCAGAGGACATGCTTCCATGGTGATGATGCTCGTTAAAAAAATAATGTGTTAATTAAATTTGTGACTGAACTCCTTGGGGGAGAATTTTATGTCCTCTCCTCTATTTTACCCACATTCTGCCATATATTTCATGTTCTAGCAGTGTCGGATGATGACCCAGCACATGTTGTTCATTTTAAGAACACTTTCATTGCAGATTTCACAAAACGCAAAGAAGGTACCATTGTGAGGTTTCTAAAGATAGCTGCAGCACTTGCCCCAGGGTTAGGAATCTGAAGTGGCTTCCAAAATCTGAGAGGGATGAGATATGGAGCATGCTTTCAGAAATCTTAAAAGAGCAACATGCCAATGCGGAAACTACGGAACCCAAACCACCAAAATAAAAAATCAACCTTCTGCTGGTGGCATCTGACTCAGATAATGAAAATGAACATGCATCAGTCTGCACTGCTTTGGATTGTTATTGAGCAGAACCCGTCATCAGCATGGACACATGTTCTCTGGAATGGTGGTTGAAGCATGAAGGGTCTTATGAATCTTTAGAGCATCTGGCACCATAGGCTCCGACTCCGTGGGTGCTCCGGGGCTGGAGCACCCATGGGAAAAAATTGGTGGGTGCTCTGCACCCACCAGCAGCCAAGCCCCCCACCCTAGCTCACCTCCGCCTCCTCCCCTGAGCACACTGTCCCCGATTCTCCTCCCAGTGCTTGCAGCCACGAAACAGCTGTTTCGTAGCATAACAAGCTGTGGGAGGGAGGGGGGAGGAGTGGAAATACGGTATGCTCAGGGGAGGAGGTGGGGAAGAGGCGGGGCCGGGGCGGGGATTTGGGGAAGGAGTCGAATAGGGGCAGGGAGGGGGCGGAGTTGGGGCGGGGACTTTGGGGAAGGGGTTGGAATGGGGGTGGGGCAGGGGTGGAGTCAGGCAGGGCCAGGGCCAGGGGCGGGGGGATGCGAGCACCCACCGGCGCCAGGAGAAGTTGGCGCCTATGTCTGGCACGTAAATATCTTGGGACGCTGATTACAATAGTGCCATGAGACCACCTGTTCTCACTTTCAGATGACATTGTAAACAAGAAGTGGGCAGCAGCATCTCCTGCAAATGTAAACAAACTTGTCTGAGAGATCGGCTGAACAAGAAGTAGGACTTAATGGAGTTGCGGGCTCTAAAATTTTACATTGTTTTATTTTTGAATGCAGGTTATTTTTATACATAATTCTACATTTGTAAGTTCAACTTTCATGATAAAGGGATTGCACTATAGTACTTGTATTAGGTGAATTGAAAAATATTATTTCTTTTGTTTTTTACAGTGCAAATACTTGTAATCAAAAATAAATATAAAGTGAGCATTGTACACTTTGTATTCTGTGTTGTAATTGAAATTAATATATTTGAAAATGTAGAAAACATCAAAAATATTTTAAATAAATGGTATTCTATTATGGTTTAACAGTGAGATTAATCGCGCGATTAATTTTTTAAATTGCACAATATATATTTTTAATTGCTTGACAGCCTTAGTTGCAATCCTAATATTTAACTACTTTAATTATTGCACAAATAAGCAATGAAATCAGTAATTTTTATTCTTATTGGTCAATAATGGCAAATATTTTGGTACATCTCCAACAGCCACACAGTTCAGTAATTGTCAAACACAAATGATTTACAAAAGTAACTGTTTTGGCTACCAATATCTTAGAGAGCTCTAAAGCGATTTGTGTTAAGATGACATCTCTTTTAATAATGAGGTTTATGTGTGAGTATTTGGCTGTTGTAGCATTTAATGTATGCACACATGCACATCTTAGTTGTATATGCACACACGTTATTTTAGCATTACTATGACCTGCATCCCACCAGGCACATGATATATTTGTCATCTACCAACAACAGAAGGAGAATCAGCAGGCAGGCAATTTTATGGTAACAGGTCTATGAGACATATGCTGACTCACAGATTGAAAAATCTGGCTTTAGGAAGTAAAATTGATCTTACTTTTTCTGTTCAACATATGATACAAGTCCATACTAAGGAAATATTAATATTCCACTCTGATGTCAAATACCACGAGGGATGTGCTACTACCAAGTCATTGTAAAATGCCATTTATAAAGTTATTTTATGTTTGCCTTTGTTTTATCTAAAAATTATTTTTATGTAATGGGACATTGAAAAGATGTTTTCACCTCTCAAGTTATTTTAACAAAATAAAAAATTAAAAAAGGAAATTCAAATACTGATTAAACAATATTTTCATTATTTGTCTCAGTTTTAATTTGAATGTTTGGGGAGGGGTAGTCGGGAGAGGACCAAATATGAGAAGGTTAGAAAAGGACTTGATGCTATTAGAAATAAATGGTTACTAACCTTCCGTAACTCTTGTTCTTCGAGATGTGTTGCACATGTCCATTCTACTCTAGGTGTGCGCGCATCCAGAGCATAGTTGGGGTGACTTGAGCGCACTCTGGTGCTGTGCATTCATAGCACTGCTATAAAGTGCCCAGTCAACCCTGCATCCCCTCAGCTCCTTTTGCTGGAGCCTCTGTTGTTGAGGGGCAGGAGAGCAGGTCATGGAATGACCTGTGTAACACATCTTCGGGAACAACAGTTATGGAAGCTAGTAACCATTTTTTCTTCTTTGGCTGATTGCACATGTGCATTCCACTCTGGGTGACTCCAAAGCACTTGAATAGATAGAGGGATGGGAATTCGTGGACACACTGACTGCAGGACACCTCTGAACAGAGATCTGCACTAGGAATACTGCTGAGGATGCTTGCACCTTGTGGAATGAGCAGTCAGGATAGCTGGAGGTGGAACACCTGCTTCTCTGTAATACATACAAATGCAAGAAGTGATCCAGGATTAAATTGTCTGTGAAGAGATTGGGAGACCCTTCATCCTGTCAGCTACCGCTATGAACAGTTGGGTGGACTTTCAGAATGATTTAGTCCTTTCTATGTAGAAAGCGGGGGCTCATCTAATGTCCAATGAGGGAAGGCACTGTTCCTCCCTATTTTCATGCAGCTTTGGGTAAAAGACAGGAAGGAAGATTGCCTGATTGCTATGAAATTGCAAAACCACTGTCAGGAGGAAACTGGGGTGACGATATGAATGAACCTTATCTTTAAGGAAGACTGTGTACGGAGGCTCTGATGTGAGGGCACAGAGCTCCGAGACCCTTCTGACCAAAGAGAGGCCACTAAGACAATCACTTTCCAGGAGAGGTACAAGGAGCATGTTGCCAATAGTTCAAATGGAGGTTCCATGAGCTTTGATAAGACCAAGTTCAGGTCCTAGGGAGGAAGAGGCTCTCTTACTTGAGGATATATTTTTTCTAGACCCTTCAGCAATCGGACAGACATGTCATTGAAGACACGGGGTGGTTATCACCCGGGGTGGAAGTCTGAGATTGCTACAAGGTGAACCTTGATAGAGGAGATAGCTAAGCCTTACTGCTTCAGGTGTAACAGATAGTCGAGATTTTTTTGTAAGGATGACTGTGTGGTTGAGACCCTGTGTTGGGATGCCCAGACAGAAAACCTCTTCCACTTTGAAAGGTAAGTAGTCCTGGTAGAGGGCTTCCTACTACCTAGTAGGACCTGACAAACCTGCTCCGAGAAAGCCTGCTATCTGGGATTTAGCCATGGAGCTTCCAGGCTGTTAGCTGAAGACAGTTCAGGTCTGGGTGGAACAGCCAACCATGGTCCTGAGAGATCAGGTCCAAGTGTAATGGAAGCAAGATTGGAGTTGCAAGTGAGAGGCCTACTAGCAGAGTGGCAAACCAGTGTTGATGGGGCCATGCTGGGGCTATCAGAACAAAATGGTCCCTGTCCAGCTTGATCTTTAGCAGCACTCTGTGCATGAGTGGAATAGGGGGGAAAGCATAGTAAAGGTGTTCCATTCACGGTACCAGAAAGGCATCCATGATAGACTCTGGACTGTGGCCTCACAGGGAGCAGAACTGATGTCACTTTCTGTTGTACTGGATTGCAAATAGGTCTATCTGGGGAGTCCCTCACTGCTGGAAAATGCCCCTCACCACATTCGGGTGAAGGGACCACTTGTGCTGCTGAGGTGATCTGCCAGCTCGTATTGTGCTCCTGGGAGGTAAAAGGCCTCAAAGTTGATCGAGTAGGCTATGCAAAACTCCCATAGCTGTATCGCTTCTTGACAAAGGAGGGAAGAGTGAACTCCTTCTTGCCTGTTGAGATAGAACATGGCTGCAGTGTTGCCTGTGAGAACAAACAAGTTCTTGCCTGTAATGTGGGGCAAGAAGGCTTGACAGGCCAGGCAAACTGCTCTCAGTTCCCTGACACTGATGTGAAGTGAAAGTTCTGCCTGAGACTAAAGTCCTTGAGTTCTGAAGGGCCCCAGGTAAGCTCCCCATTGATGCATCTGAGACTAGGAGTCATTGTCGGTTGAGGGAGTATAAAAGGAATGCCCACACAGACAGTGCGTGTATCCAACCACGAATTGAAGGAGATGAGGACGTGAGGAGGTACTGTAAGTACAGTGCCCAGATGGTGGCGGTTTAGTGAGTACACTGAGGCCAGCCATGTCTGGAGGGGCCTGAGGTGTAGTTTTGCAAGTTGTACCACATAAGTGCATGAGGCCATGTGCCCTTAAAGTCTGATGCAATTTCGGGCTGTTGTGATGGGATGACATTTAAGGTGTATTATCAGGGATGTGATTGACTGGAAATGCCCCTGTAGGAGGAAGGCCTAGGGACGAGTTGGACATTGGATGCTACCTGAGGCGCTAAGAGCACACAGCACCAGAGGGTCCTCGAGCCACCCCGACGGGTACCACTGAGGGAAACATTTCTGGTGACTGCACTCAGGGCGTGCACACACCTAGAGTGGAATGCACATGTGCAATCACTCAAAGAAGAACAAAAACACAAGCTTCTCACTTAAGTACCAGCAGTGTCAGTCCTTTGTACACCCCCAGCAAGCACTATGACTGCAGCCAACTTCACCAGATACAATCCAAAAACCTGGGGACACAAGCTAGCCAACATTTCATTCCTCCCTAGAAAAGGAGTGAAAAGCAGCACTCAGCACTGTTTCTGAGCCAAATCTGGTGTAAATGCTCTCTAGGTAACCTCTTCCATTTCCATATTACCCCTCTTCAAAGTTTCAGTGCTGCCAAATAGTTTAGGGTTATTTCCAAATCTAACAAGTAGTGGCGGCTGAAGAATATTTTTAAATGGAAACCAAAACCAGCGGTTAGATCCAAACATCTTTTTCTTTAGAGACTAAAACTAAGTGAAATAATTCTGTTGAGTCTTTTTCTTTAAAAAAAGGGGGATATTTAAGAAGAAAAACCTTTTAGTTAAGAGATTTAAGGATACATGGTGAAGTTCTCAGAAGTCAGGAAATACATACCCTTTTTGAGAGTCTACATTATCATTACACATTGTCATAAATATAAAGGGAAGGGTAACCACCTTTCTGTATACAGTGCTATAAAATCCCTCCTGGCCAGAGGCAAAACCCTTTCACCTGTAAAGGGTTAAGAAGCTAAGATAACCTCGCTGGCACCTGACCCAAAATGATCAGTGAGGGGACAAGATACTTTCAAATCTGGAGGGGGGGGCGGAAACAAAGTGTTTGTCTGTCTGTGTGATGCTTTTGCTGGGAACAGATCAGGAATGCAGCCTTACAACTCCTGTTAAGTTAGTAAGTAATCTAGCTAGAAATGCGTTAGATTGCCTTTTGTTTAATGGCTGGTAAAATAAGCTGTGCTGGATGGAATGGATATTCCTGTTTGTGTGTCTTTTTCTAACATAAGATTTTGCCTAGAGGGATTCTCTATGTTTTGAATCTGATTACCCTGTAAGGTGTTTACCATCCTGATTTTACAGAGGTGATTCTTTTACCTTTTCTTTAATTAAAATTCTTCTTTTAAGAAGCTGATTGCTTTTTCATTGTTCTTAAGATCCAAGGGTTAGGGTCTGTGTTCACCTGCACAAATTGGTGAGTATTCTTATCAAGCCTTCCCCAGGAAAGAGGGTGTAGGGCTTGGGGGGATATTTTGGGGGAAGACGTTTCCAAGTGGGCTCTTTCCCTGTTCTTTGTTTAAAACGCTTGGTGGTGACAGAATACGGTTCAAGGACAAGGCAAAGTTTGTACCTTGGGGAAGTTTTTAACTTAAGCTGGTAAGAATAAGCTTAGGGGGTCTTTCATGCAGGTCCCCACATTTGTACCCTAGAGTTCAGAGTGGGGAAGGAAACTTGACACACATTCACATACTATTTAAATGATGCAACTTCTTCCAAAACCTTAGATACACACATGTAACATCTTTCAGTATTATGTACTACTTTTTGTATAAGACAGAGTTCATGAAAGTCATTTACATCAAAAGCTCACAACATATTAGAGAGGAAGGATAGAGAAAGAATACCAGCAAAAATTTGCTCTCAAATATAGATATGCAAATATGCAACTTAGTTTCATGGTTCACTGCCTCATACCCTGAATTGCACCTAAGGAAAACTGCAGTCCCTGCTCAGCTCTTGTGTCCAGTCAGGGTTCCAGCTCACGGGTGAGTCTCCCAGACGTCTCTCAGCCCCAGAGAGAAAGCTACCTCTCACCCACGTCTCTTCTCTGGCCACCTCCTTTGCTCCTTCCTTTATGAAGACCCAGCCCCTCCCTAGCTGGGTTTGATCTCCAGTTAGGCCCAACACCCTTCAAATGCAGCCTGATAGGTTAATTGGCCTCTTACACCACTTTAATCCTTTTGTCACCGCTGTGGGGGATATATACCCTATCATACATGGATTTTGACAACTTTATTTAAATACATACTTTGAAACAATAGAATTTAGATAAAAAGGCTAAGATATATTGGACCATTAAGAAAATGAAATTAGTGTAAGTGTAGAAAAATGACATACAAAATGCTAAACATGTATTTAAGATTACAGAAAAAGGTATAATTGTGTTGTATTATTTGTGAAATGTGTTCATATGTTTAAAGATGTATTCTGTAGGGCAAGGACATAAAGGGGTGCTTTTTGTTTAGATAAATTATAGAAAATGGAGATTGAGTGATCTTTTAATATAATCTAGATTATTCCTTGCAAATGCAGAAGATTGTGCTGTACGGTTTGTGTAATTTCTGTGTCCAGTTTTCTTGCAAACCATTAAAACCATAGAGCTTCCATCTCTTTCCTATGGAAACTATTCCTATAGCATTTTTTAAAAATGTACTTTGTTACATGTCAATCTCATGTGTTTTTCTATATCAGAACAATTCGCAAGACTACAAGCAAACACTGGTTATCAATCTTTTTTCACATATACAGCATAACAATGGAAGTTTCAAGGAATGTTTATGCAAATGAGAGTTTGACCACCATCCCTCTTCCCAAGCATACCCAGAGAGCAATAGTAAAGTGGAATCAGCTGTGAAAACTGCTAAGCAACTGTTACACAAGGTGTTTCTTCTCATTCAGACCCCTTGCTAGCATTTTTGGCACACAGCAATTTGGGGCACATGGGATCATCACAGCAGTGCCAAAACACTCTAGCACAGGCACTGATGGGACAAAGGACCAAAACCCTGCTACCAGTGAGGGGAGACCTGTTGCAGCCAGAAGGATGGAGACACTGCTGAGAGAAGATGGCTAACAAACAAAGATAGTAGACACTAGAGTACAATGGAAGAGACTTCACAGAGAGATAGTTTACTAGACTCAGAGACAGGAGACAGAGGTAGATCACTGGGACCAAAAGCACTGCTGTATTCACATCCTATATCTTATTGTAATAATCTTTGTATGAAATATGCCTTGTGAGGTATCATTTGAAAACTAATGATTTACTGGTCAATAATATCATGGTAAAATGTATGTAGCAATGTTATATGTAAAGTTACAAATTCCCCTGTATGATGTTATTAGAACACGTAACCAGACAGGCCTGCTTGTTAAACAGGTCTATCGTAAACAAAGGAATACAAGTTTATATCAATTTACATATAAGTAGTAAACAGGGTCCTCAAGATAGCAAGAGAAGGAATGGCAGGAAACAGAATAATTTGCATTTTATCAAACACAAGAGGGAGAAGAAAGAATATGGAACCTCCTTCCCCAGACTCCATGCCACCTTCCTCACTGTTTGGATAAACTTTACTTTGAGGGTTAACCTTCAGAAGAATCCACTTCAGAGGTTCACTGGACTATAAAAGAAAGGACCAGAAAACCCTCAGTTCTCTCTTTCACCTAGCAAGACAAAAGTACCAGAACCTTTGGGCCTCTGGGAGAAGTCTGACCGAGGAGAGGGTCACTCACCGTCCTGCTGGAAAACTGTGGGTGTGAACAGCCATCTTAAACAAAGCGTTGAATCAGCACTTGCTAGATTAAGTTTTAGATGCATGTTTTCACTTTTATTTTCTGGTAACCATTTCTACCTATCTCATATGCTTCAATTCACTTAAAATCTTGTTTTATTTTTAATCTAAATCAATCCAGTGCTGTGTTTAAACTGCACTGTTTGGTAACTCCACATAAAGTAACAAACTGTTGAATATTGACTTCCTAAAGAGGCAATGAACCTCAAACGCTGAACTGTCCAGGAGAGGGCTGGACATTGCAGAACACGAGTTTTTGGGAAAATCCAAGACTGGGGGTCTGTTGGGGTCACCCTACAAATAGTAACCCAGACTGGTAAAAGTCAGAGTGAGGCTGTAGACAGGCTGCTGAGGTGAGAGCTACTGAACCACGGCCATCTAGCACACAGACACTCATGGTATGACTGGTAGCCTGGTTGTGAGCAGCGCAGGTTGGGAGCTACATCAGCAAAGCATTGTGGGGAGCCCAAGGTTATGGGGCAGGCAGTAACACAACCCCTCACTAGTCTGAATTGCACCTCAAAATATGACAGTGGTATAGTCAAAGCAGGATTTATATAAAGCTTGTTATTTTATCTGAGATTATACTTTAAGCACTGGTGTAACAGTTTTAAGTGATTCTTACATATGAAGGCTGCAAATAGTCAAAAGAAAGGTTTGTTGTTTTCTGTTTGCTTTTTTAGGGTGAGAGACAGAAGCCGGGGCAAAAGAAGCAAAGAAACATATGACAAATGCACTGGAAAACAAATTAATTGTGTTCAGATTGCTGCATATTTTATGCTTCCAAAAAGCCAGATGAGTAAAAAAAAAAACCTGCCTCATGGATTATGGCAAAACACATGGAGGGCAGGCAGTGTATTAGGACCCATCTGAGGTCCCAGAGTCTACAGCAGGGATCAGCAAACTTTGGCACACGGCCCATCAGGGAAATCTGCTGGTGGTCCAGGACAGTTTGTTTACCTGCAGTGTCCGCTGCTTCGGCCAGTCGCAGCATTCACTGGCTGTGGTTTGCCTTTCCAGGCCAATGAAGGCTGTGGGAAGCAGTGGCCAGCACATCCCTCGGCCTTCACTGCTTCCCGCAGCCCCCATTGGCCTGGAGCGGCGAACCATGGCCAGTGGGAGCTGTGATCAGCTGAACCTGTGGATGCTGCAGGTAAACAAATTGTCCTGGCTTGCCAGCGGATTTCCCTGTTGGGCCACATGCCAAAGGTTGCCAATCCCTGGTCTACAGCATCAGGAGGAAACAGATCATCTAGCTTAAAAGTGGGTCCAGAATAGATGTGGCTAGAGAGAGAAACTCCAGCTGGAAACCTTTCAAATCCAACATGAATGGGTATCACAGATAGGATATGGGCAGTCTGACCTCGTGGTCAGAACAGGAGTCAGGCCAGGTCTGATACCAGAAGGTCAGAGTCCAAGACAGACCAGAGGGAAAACTGAAAGTCAGATGTCAGGAGGCAAGCAGGATCAGGTTACCAGGAGTTATGGTTGCCAACTTTGGTTGGACAAATTCCTGGAGACTTCATCACATGGCATGCTCTTTAATTAAAGATTAATCTTTTATTCCTGGAGACTCCAGGACAAGCCTAGAGGGTTGGCAACCCGACCAGGAAATCGTCAGTAGGAGCAGGTATAATAGAGGAAGCAGTGCCATGCAGGAAGATCCCATTATCATGGGCAACTTCCTCTTCCTGTGCTTGGGTTAAATAGATGCTGGGGACCAATGAGGACCCCCAGGTTCCACCAAGCAGATCCCAGGACTGGAGTCCTCTGCGAGAGTTCAGCAGCTATTCCAGCAGCAGGTGGTAGGCTGGGACTGCCTACCTCTTAAGAGCTTGTGGACTAGGATTTGAGCCCCACGGTCCCTGAAAATGGAAAGAGAACAAAAAGAAACATCAATATGAAATCAAGATGTGGGAACTACAGATGGACAATCCCCAAGCAATAATCAATCCTACCCAAGGGCCCCGCTCCACAGCTGGGATAAATTGTGCCCTGCATATAAAGAAGCAGAGTGTATTGAATACCTTACCACTTTTGAAAGGCTATATGAAGTTTCAGAGGACAAGGAAGTCCCCATAATGACTGCAAAACTCTCTGGTAAAGCTTTACATGTATTTAATGAAATGCCAATTCGAGAGGCTTTAAAATATCCTTAATATAAAAGAGCTGTATTACAAAGGTTTCAAATTACCCCTGAAGTGTATAGAATAAAATGTATTGTGTATAACTCTGAAGTTTATAGAATAAAATTCATTCTTAGAATGAATGACAAGACAAGTCATATGGAATATGTGTATAAATTGTATGATTTGATGAGAAAATGGGCCAAGGGACAGAGAATTTTGACCAGTTGTTTGATCTCTTTGCCCAGGAACAGATCCTGAGCACACGTTCTGAGGAAATCAGACAAGCAATCTCAGATAAACCCCTGGATGCTATGCAAAAAGCTGCTGATCTAGCCAATGCATATACGCAAGCTAAAGCATCCAGTTGCCGCAAGCCACTGAGGGAGGGGCAGACGCCCAGTATAAAGGGGGGACTCCATTCTCCCCCAGAAGGACAGGGCCCTTTCAGCTTCTGATTCATATGGTGGTGAGAGGGAGAGGAGCTCAAGCCCTCTCAGAGGGGAAGGGTTCCCCCAGATCCTGGCATACATACAGAAGGAGAGAATATGAGGTTGATAGCCACCTCCCCTAATCCCCCCTCATTTCCTCTCCCACCTCCTCTCCCCGTTCCTCTAGTCCTTTTGCTGGTGGAGCTTATGTTGTTAGGGGATGCAGTTTAACTATACTGGCAAAACACCTCCTTTTGCTGGTATATGCTGCGTCTCCACAAGGAGGCTTTGCTGGTTTCTGATTTGTTTAAATTAACAAATACATATAGTGATTAGAATTAGATTTAGCATCACTTTGGTTTTAAAAACATAGATCCATCCTCTACAGAACCTAAATAAAACAATTAAGAGGAATTGAGTGACTTATGTCCTGAATTAGATTAACAAGTGAGGAAAGATGGGCCAGGTGGGATGCACAGAACTTTTGCCAAAACAGTATGAATACCTACTGGGATTCAAATCCTATAATGTCTCAGTTCTTCTCTATTGCCTTACCTTTTGTGTTTGCACCCGCCCTTTTAATACTTATATAAGATTACCAACAAATCCGTTTATCTCTATATTAAAAGCCCCAATATTTTGCTCTCCGACAACAACATGTAATAAAAATATATAATTTATATCACAGATTATTGTAAGGTATCTTATAAATACAAAAATATTTTACAATTTTCTATTCTATTATGCCTGGGGAAAACATGCTTTTGTCTTTTTAGTTAATATTTAGATTTAGAAACATCTAGTTTTCCTTTACAGGTTTATTTGCACATATTCCGAAACACCTTCTCTCTCTCTCTCTTTTTTTTTTTTTTTTTACACTTTAGCTTTTCTCAGACTGTTCGATGTAGTTCTTTATCATTTCTAGGGGTGATGTAACTCATCAGTCATTAATTTAGGGTTCTGGGCCACATACAATATTTTACTGGATTTCTTTAAAATTTAAAGTTGTGTGAAATTCCTGAGTTTTTAATACTTGCTTTTAGAATAACAACAACATCCATGTAATGTAGTTTACCCTAAATTACTGGTATGTACTCTCAATCTTAACTCCATTTTAACCTAGTTTTTGTCTGGGAATATTTGTATATGCAGTTGGGGTCCAACCCAGCTTAGAGAAAGCCTTGCTAAACCAAATACATTCTTAAGTTATTTTTAAAAATGCTAAGCACATCAACCCAGTGAATAACCTCTGGAGGAGTATTACATCCAAGGAGCCACACTGCTCTGCACTCTGGCCCCTAGCACTTTGAAGGCAATATTTAGACATGCATGGAAAAGGTCATTGCTGCTATAGCACAGAACATGGGAAGAAGAGGAAAGACAAAAGATTTGTGACCACGATAGGCTGTAAAAAAAAAAAATCACGTCTGAACTTTCATCAGCACTCACTATGAAGGTTTGACAACAGGTAGAATATGTACTCAGTCGCCTGAGATCCTTAACCAGCAGCATCTTGAAAACTGTAAAATAGGACATCAGATGAGTCCAGAGCAGTGATGAAAGCATAAGCTAAATGACTAAAAACATGTCTTAAAGCAGTCTTTTTGTGCTGCACAATGAGTGAAACAAACCTAATCATAGCTAAGGTTAAGATTCTGTCACGGGTATTTTTAGTAAAAGTAAGGGACAGTTCGTGGGCAATAAACAAAAATTCATGGAACCCTACGACCTGACGCTGACTTTTACTAAAAATATCTTGGTGGGGACAGGACACAAAGACGGTGCTGCCAGCGCTTGCAGCGGCTCCAGCCCCACCAATGCTCCTATGGCAGGGGCTGACTACTGCTGCCCCAGCCCCAGAGGGGCTGAACCAACCCCAGGCGCTGCTCCAGAGGCCACAGACTGCTGCCCGGAGCTGACCACTGGTTAGCTGTTCAGCGGCTTCAGGGCTAGCCGCCGGTCAGTTGTTTGTCAGCCCCAGGGCTGACAACTGCTCCAGCTCTACCCCAGAAGTCAGAGAGGTCCTGGAAAGTCACGGAATCCATGACCTCCATGACTCTGTGGCAGAATCATAGCTCTTTACTCAACAGTTCAGCTAAAATGGACACACATTCATAAAATTGTCATTCCTGAAGTTCTGAGATTTGTGGTATGTAAAGTACCACAGACATATACAGCCCTCCCACACGAAGGAAGGGATGCATTGCAACTATCACCCCTTTCCTTTCCTTTCCTTTCCTTTCTTTTCCTTTCCAGGACTCTTAGGCACGGGTGTCCAAATAGATAAAAAAAAAATCTGAATGACAGCAGGGAGGATTGTGTATGCATAGTAATTTGAACAGATTTATTTCACTGCCTGCTAGGACTTGTGTGTCTATGAGTTACCTTCACTTATACTATGCTCAGCAATAGATTATTTTAATCAAATAATTTAAATTAAAAAGGAAATCCCCCTTTACTGATCAAGGAAGCACAGTGGACAACAAACAAATATGAAGTAATGAACAGCAATAGAGCCTAAATACAAATATTTGAGTAGCAATCTCTTTACTCCACTTGTGGGTAAAGAGAGCTTTTGAATCGCTGCAATGTTAGCACAGAAATTGAGTGGGTATAGGTTATATGAGAAGGACTACTAGGTGTGGGGGGACAGAGCACGCCATCACTCCCCAATCCAGTTCAAATGCTATGTCCCAGCTCTTTCACCGCTTAAGTAATCTTTAAGGCAACTGGTCAACAATTTTTGAATACAATCTTTTTTTCGTCAGATAATGCCAATTCGTCCAAGCCAAACCTTTTAGTAGGAAAGGGTTGGATACATTTTTCGGCTTGAAAAGAATTCAAAAAAAGTTTAGAAATGGTTGAAACACTTTGTACTGACATTTTCAAAACAAAAAATTCTAGTTTTCCTGTTCAAAATGGTTTTTATTTGAACATTTAATGATTGCACCAAAAATTTTAAAATATAAAATGGTCAAAATCAAAATGAAAAGTTTCAATTGACTTGAAATTATTTTTTTTCCTGAGATTTTTACTTTCATCTCAATTTGGTACAGGACAATTTTTCAGTATTATGAAATTTTCATGCAACAGGAAAAGTATTTTCCACTCCGTTCTAATCTTTACATTATTCAGGGTGCAGGGCAGGTTGCTTCTGGGATGTACAATGTCAGGGTAACTAGAGACTGGACTCCTACGTACAAAGATACCAAGGAGAAGTCAGCAGCATGCAAGTTCTGTTGATACCTCCTGCTTCCTGATACCTAATAACACAACACACTCACTACTGCAGTGTATAAATAGATGTATTCTTTCCCTCCCATTTGTCACACCACTGATAACAGAAAACTGGGACTCTTGCTAACCTGTAACCTCCCCTCCCCAGCCACCATGCTGTAAATGTAATGGAAACACTGGCAGTCATTAGTCGTCACAATGACCAAGACTTTGTCAATAGTCTACCAAATGAGCCCATGACTTTGTCAATAGTCTACCAAATGAGCCCACCTGAAAACAGTTTGTTTTCCTGCTTTCATTGGAATTAGCACAAATGTCGGAGCACATAAATACTTGCTTCTCTTGTTCCTGTAAGTGCCATTCCTTTGTGGAAATACAACTGGCAGTGGCAGCTTCCTTCCACCTATTCCAACTGAACTTTTGTTATAGGACATTTCAGCCACAAATCCACAGACCCTAGCTATTTAGGCTTTTTAGTAGAGCACCACACAGTTACTAAACAACCATGGGACGCAAAAACATGGATCACAGTTGGGATACACAAAAGTTGTTCTTCACAATTCACTTTGTTGTTGCAATCATGGGTGCAGGCAGACGTGCTACAGAGTATAATTCTTAAGTTCCTGGAGGCATTTCCTATGAAGACTAGCAGATTTTCATTATTTTTCACTCATCCTTTTCAATAACCCACTACTAGACATCTATATCTAATTGTACCTGCAGTATTATACAAAGACCTTGAAAGACTATGAGTTTTCTGTGGGTATAGGTGGCAGAATAATAGATCAAATATCCCATGTACATGTTTCAGTTTCTAGTTCCTCACCTGTGACTGTAATATAAAGCCGTCCGCACTTAACCTTCCATCTTCCTCTGTAAGAAGACACATATGCCAAAGTAAGAAGATCCTGCAAGGCTGCAAATAGATTGTCATTATTAATGAATGTACAACTCTAGCTCCTTCATGCCATGGGAGGAGGAATATCTCATAGGAATTGTAAAACTACCCTGAAGGCAGAATTGTTGATTTCAAGTATTTCCAAGTTCAGAATGTCAAAGTGATGCATTGCAAATTAACTTGAGGTTCTTGGACATGCAAATAAATACCTTTGCATTCATTGGCCTCATTCCATTTCCAGGCCTGGCTACTTGACAGTCTTAACACTCTAATTTTTCTCTTAATGGTACATTTATTTGAGCCCTGAGTTAGCTATTATGTGTCATTATCTTGGCCAGTTGTTGGTTCACAGATAACGATAAGAGACAAGAAGAGGTGCCAGATTCTTCATTGCCCTGCACCACATACAGTCATTACACCAAGATATAGTGAAAACAAAATGGATGTAAAACTATCACAGAATAACTTACCTCCACTTTGCACATATTTTGCACCAGCATAAAATGACTACACAAGGTGCACGGAGGCAATGGAAAATCTGTCCTGAGGCCTGTAGCCACGGCTAGGGGTATATCTGGTCCCCTGCTGTGGTACAGCCCCTATTTGTCCCTCCTCAGGTGCTCCAGGACCCACTTTAGAACCAGTGGGCCCTAGATTCTTTGTGCTCCTGGGTCTGATGGCACGCATCAGCTCTTAGGACTTACTGGTTGCTGGAGCTAAACTGGATTCTCAGTGCATGGTGCCTCCAGTCAGTGGCTGAGTGAATAAATTCATATACAGTCCCTATGACTTCTAGTTCATTTTGAATAAAACAGGCTCAAACACTAACCATGTTTAAAAGGGAACAAACACTTTATCAGGGAAAAGTAAGTAGCAAAATTAGAATTTGAGGGGAAAGGGAATGGCAAGGAGAACACAGTGTTGCCAGCTCTTGTAATTTTTCCAAAAGTGACATGAATTTCAATGGGGCTTGCTCAATAACACAAGAAGATCCAGGTCTCTAGTGAACTTGAACCCTCTGTTTTGATGCCTGCTCCACTTGCCCACCTCCTGAGGCAGAATAACTAATCAGCGCTGCTGCAGACAGAGCTTTCTCCCCCTCCTACTCTCCATCGCAACCCAAAACCATTCTCACAGGAAGGGTGAGGGGAGGAGGTTGCTAAAGAGCCCGGCTGCTCAGGGCAGCTCTGCCTGCTCCTCCTCTCCTGTGAACAATGGAAGACAGGTCAATGACTCTGCTCCCACCCTGCAGCACACATCATGGAAAAGGGAAGAGCAGATGAGGAGCCACTGGAGATGTCCCCCACAGCCTGAAAAGGGGAGGGAGTGCCTCACTTCAGCCTGCAGGATCTGGGAGAGGGGGTGAAGAATCCCAGGAGAAGCAGAAGTGAGGCTTGGGGAGAGCTGATTTGGGGCGTAGCTGGGGGGCAGAGCTGATGGTGGCAGAATGAGTGGGGGGGGGTCTGAACTCAGGGGGTGGGCATTGAGGTGGTTGAGACTCTGGTAACTTCCAAAAGATTGGAAGTCCTCAGTCTATTGGTTAGAATGCTCCTTTTAGTGTAAGCCCATAGTCCAGAAATCAGAGCAGGAAAGAAAGACAAAATGGAGATGCTTCCAGGGTCTTTTATATCTTCACCCATGTGGAGGGGATGCTTTCAATCTTAGTTTGTGGAAAATTACAGGCACAAGTTGGAGTCCAGGGTCACATGAGCCAGTCACATGCTCTTGCATGCTTTGATGACTCAGGAGTAGCCATTACCCAAATTCTAGCTAAGGCATCCACAGAAAGGCTCACCGGGCGAGGACAAACTTCTTCTGTGGCCTATTGTGTTCTTTAATGGGCCATCAACTTGAATAGTTCATTCACAATGTGCTGGCCAGACTGGATGTAAATTACCTTGTGGGTGTTACCCTAGGAGCAAACACATTTGAAATAATGGAACATAGTTAATATTCATGACTTTAGATACAAAGATGAGGCATCTGTGAAGCATTTGATGTCTTTCATTGCATCAAAAATGTGCTGAACTGGAGCTGATGTCCAAATGTGCTTTAAATCATTGAGCTCTCTTTCATGCTCTGACATCCATGCCCATTTTGTGATCTTGTGGAGGAGATGTCTTAAGTGAATTGTGTGAGCTGTGTAATTAGGTATGAATTTGTGGATGTAATTCTACATGCCTTGCAGCCTTTGAATTTCATAGTTATCTTCAGGTCTCTGCATATTCAGTATTGCTTGGATCTTTGATTCATCAGGCAGGATTTCCTTAGAAGTCAGTCTCTCTCCAAGTACATTATTTCTGTTTGAAATTGACATTTGGCCTTATTCAATTTAAGGTTATTAGCTTTTGCAATTTCTAGTACTCTCCTCAGTAGTTTCTTATGCTCAATGGCAGTGCTGCCCCAAATTACCATGTCATCAAGGAATGCTTTCACACCTGCTGGACTCTCTAGCATCTGGCTAACTGTATGGTGGTATAGTTCTGGAGCTGAACGTGTTCTGAAAAGCAGTCTTAAGAAGTTGTATGTGCCAAATGGTGTGTTGAAAGTGCATATCTTGAAGCTTTCAGTTCTTAAGATCCAAGGGTTTGGGTCTGTGTTCACCTATGCAAATTGGTGAGGATTTTTATCAAGCCTTCCCCAGGAAAGGGGGTGTAAGATTTGAGGATCCAGGTGGATCTGCCAAAATCCCACCAATGCATCTAATTTGCTGAAGAATTTGGTGTCTGCTTTCTTAGACAGATAGTTCGCTTCTTGTGGGTAGGTGGAAGTGTTCTCTTTTTACGTTTTTATTCAGCCCTTTAGGGTCCACATACAGTCATAGTCCTCCTTTTTTCTCTACACTTATTAAGGAGTGAATGAAATCTGTTGGTTCTTCTATTCTCCAAATGATACAGATTCTCATAACTAGTAGGGGAGTTATGTGCAGTAGCTCAAGCCCTGTAGTAGCCATTGCACCATTACCTTTCTCAGTGGGTCTTCCAGCATCCTGTGTCTTCCACTCTTGGTATGATGTAGTATTTCACTGATGAGCAGACTGTAAAGATAAAACTGCATCAAGAGTGTACAGGAAGTATGGTGTCGCTACACATCCTGGAGGACTTACTCTGTAGCACACCTGCCACCAGCTCCCTTCCCTCACTGCCTGTCTGGGCTCAGTTCACATAATTGTGCTGTCCCGGCTCTTTACAGGCTACCCTGGGGTCTAAAGTCGGTTGCCTGGCTTGTCACTCCTGGCTCAGACCCCCACCAACTATTTATGTCTCAGACACCCAGTATTGCCAACCTCAAGCATTCAAAAATCATGAGTCAGGCCTATAAACCTCACGAGACTGCCTTAAAATTATGACACTGTTTTAAAATAATAATTACAAGTTCTTTTTATTTGCCTTCTGGTTTCTGAACTTTTCAGGTCCACATGCATCACATTTTTAAGCTTTTCTCTGCAACCATGAAGGCCAGAAACTTCCTTTAAAAAAAATGAAAGCTGAGATTCTTATGTGATCTCTTGATTCCAGCAGCTGGGGCTTTAAGAAAATCACCAATATAGTGAGACCCATGATAAAATTGTGAGAGTTGGCAATACATCTTCCACACTTGCTACCACAGGTGGTGAGTTTGGTGACATGGGATAAAAATGCTTGAGCCCTGTCTTCTACTGTGTTAATTTCTCAGGTGGTTAAAAATACTTGACCTTTTCTGATCTTGGTCTATACTACATCTTTCACTGTCGCTCATAGGTGCTAGAATTAGTAGTGCTTGGGGTGTGGCAGCACCCCATGGCTTGAAGAGGGTTCTATCCTATACAGGGTTTACAGAGTGGTTCAATGGCTCTCAGCACCCCTACTACACAAATTGTTCCAGCACCCTTGCTGTCTCTTGCACCAGTGATAAATTATGAGTTGACATTTTTACCATTGGAAATACTGCCAGAATACTAAAGGAATAAAGAACTGGACATTTATCAAGTGAGACATGCTTTCTCCAAAGCCCAGCACCAGTAAATACTATCAGGTTTCATCAAGGCACAATCTGGAAGAGCATCATTTTTCATCCTGTCTCAGGGAGACCTCTTCTAAAACCTCTTCTTTTTTAGACTACCAGTTTACGTGCTCACATTTAAGCACCCACTCAGGTGGTGTGCTCAGATGAGTGCAGGCTGTCACAGTGCAGGGTAGCTGCACTCTTATTCTCCCTCTATGGTCCCTTGAGGGCACCTGTCATAAATATAAAGGGAAGGGTAAACACCTTTAAATCCCTCCTGGACAAAGGAAAAATCCTTTCACCTGTAAAGGGTTAAGAAGCTAGGATAACCTTGCTGGCACCTGACCAAAATGACCAATGAGGAGACAAAATACTTTCAAAAGCTGGAGGGAGGGAGAAACAAAGTCTCTCTCTGTCTGTGTGATGCTTTTGCCGGGAACAGGACAGGAATGGAGTCTTAGAACTTAGTAAGTAATCTAGCTAGATATGTGTTAGATTCTGTTTGTTTAAATGCCTGAGAAAATAAGCTGTGCTGAATTGAATGGATATTCCTGTTTTTGTGTCTTTTTGTAACTTAAGGTTTTGCCTAGAGGGATTCTCTATGTTTTGAATCTGATTACCCTGTAAGGTATTTACCATCCTGATTTTACAGAGGTGAGTCTTTTACTTTTTCTTCTATTAAAATTCTTCTTTTAAGAACCTGATTGCTTTTTCATTGTTCTTAAGATCCAAGGGTTTGGGTCTGTGTTCACCTATGCAAATTGGTGAGGATTTTTATCAAGCCTTCCCCAGGAAAGGGGGTGTAAGGTTTGAGGAGGATTTTGGGGGGAAAGACATTTCCAAGCGGGCTCTTTCCCGGTTATGTATCTGTTAGACGCTTGATGGTGGCAGTGATAAAGTACAAGGGCAAAAGGTAAAATAGTTTGTACCTTGGGGAAGTTTTAACCTAAGCTGGTAAAAATAAGCTTAGGGGGTTTTCATGCAGGTCCCCACATCTGTACCCTAGAGTTCAGAATGCGGAAGGAACCTTGACAGCACCCACTCTAGGCACCCAGCTCCTCAGCCATCACAGCATGTCGTGTCTGTCCCTCCTGACTGTGGGTTTTCTAGGCTGCAGAGTTCCTTTTCTACACTGTGATATCCCCAGCAAGTTGGATGGTCTAAATAGGCCAGTGTTTGAACTTTGCTTTCTCTCCAAAGAATAGCTGTAATTGCCAGCAGTCATAAGTTACCACAAGAAAAAACACTACAAGTTTTTATATGCCTGAGGAAAGCTTACCAGTGCTCACCCGTCAATCTTCTGAGGCCTCAGTAGGCTAAAGTCTTTCCAACACCTCTTGGACTGAAGGTCCTGTCCATTTGCTGGATCAGAATGAAGAGCCTGACTCAGTTTAAATTCAGCTATTTAACCAAAAGTCCTTTCTTAGTCCATTGGTCTCTGGAGAGTCCAGTTTGAACCAATATATATGAGCCTCTCCAAGTGGTGGTATCTGTCTGGAGGTGTTACAACCTGAGTGTGTTTTCCTAATCATGCTCCATTATTCTTAGTTCCTGGAGAGCTGTAGTCCCCCTACCCATGGAATTACATACCCTGGCCCACAATGATACCTCAACTTAATACAGTAAGATCTCCCAAAGATATTGCAGGAAATTGCCATAGCTGTGTCCCAGACATTCCTGTTTGCCTTTTTGGCTAGGTTTTCTGCCAATACTGGCAATGGGCGTAGCCACTTGTAGCACCTCTCTTATTCAGGAATAGGTTTTTAACCTGATTCATCCCAGGATTTTATGCATCCTGTCACATCATCTGTTTAAAACAGATGTGGATAATCTTCCATAGCACACTTTGCTGCCTTTAATCTTCACACCATCATTTTTCATGAAACCATCCTTTACTTTTGACAGTTTTTAGAGGTTAAGTATACTTCCTTATCTGGGATTCTGCTTGCCTTCATTATTTCTGCTAGCTGTGTTAATAACGTCCTAAACGAGAGTGCTCTGACGTTTTGGAGCAGCCAGCTCTTGCATTAACGTACCAGGCAAGGACATATAAATGCCCTGTTTTACCAGACTTCTTTTTGCTGCTAGCTGTGCAGTAGTCAGCTAAAGGGCATGACAGGAGAAAAATTTACATACAGTGCTCAATGTCGCTTTGCCAGAGACTATTCCTGCAAATGATTGCCACCCTCTCTAAGGGAGCTGTCATTGCTTATCACGCATCTGGGATGAGATGTCCATTTAGTTTTTAACAACTCTGTTCTACATGTTTCTATTTGCTATGTAATCATCTCATGATCTATAGCTTTTTAATATATTTCTGTTTACTCTTGATATGGTAAACCTAGCCTTGCTTTTGCTTTGTTCAAAATATAAATTGATCTTTAGGGGTTTGCTGCCACCTGCAGTTGAAACCTTATGTTAACCCAGGTTTACATTACCAATTAAAATACTACAACCTAGTATTTGAAAGAAACTTTCAAATTCCAAATAAGCTATTGAGTAAGTTGATCCAAAGGTATCTTATTATGTCTCACATATTGTGTTCTCATTCTAATAGAATGAGGAGGCCAAATTGGTCGCATGACAAGAGACAATTTCTTCCATTCCTAAAATACTGCTGCACATCTAACCCAAATATGCATTAGCCAAAATTATCACCATTTGATGGCTTTTCAGTTATCTATATGAAATGAGTTGATGCTTTGAGTCCAGTTTCTAGTGGATAAGTGTCCATACAACAAAAACCACCACCCAATTAGCACCCTTGTTTGCAGTCTCAGCAGGGTTCATTTCAACAGGGTCCATGTATAGAGGGGACCTCCTATCTACAGCCCTTCCCTTCCTTCATGGAAGTGGAATCAGACATCTTACAGCATAGCCCTTCTCCCTCCCTGCATCCATAAAGCAGTCCCTATGACCACAGGAATCTGTATGGGGAAATGCATGTAATGGCACACCCTCCAAGCTCTTCAGGGAATCCACTTAAAAGCTAGTATAGCCCTTTACTGCATTATCATTTATTCATAAGCCCGCTGTGGAACCTTATTCATCTTAAGTGTGTTTGGGAGTCAGAGGCAGCCACATATGTAGTATTTCCTGGCACTGAGGCTGTGATGTCATTTTCTTCACCTCAGGATCCCTCCCATGGGTTTCCCCAGTGAAGTATACAATCTGAATGCATCCTAGTATACAACTGGGAGACATTAATATCTGTCTGTGCCAGGATGACATAGATTTTTGCAATAATCATCCTCGCATAGATAATTGTAATGAGACTACACCTACAATATTGAATAACTTCTGGGCACTTTAGTACCAGAAAGAGGTAGATAGGACACTCAAACCAGATCAACCGCAATCACAGCTTAACCTTTTTTTTATTATTTTCAACCTATCACTATATGCGAAGGACAATACAGCAGGACAGACTTCATAGTGCACAGAATTCAAAAATCTTGGAAATAAATGTAGACTTCAGTCTTGCATTCAAATACCTTAATATGTTATGAGGTTCTATAAGGCAACCCCTTCATGGAAAAAAAGATAAAACAGAGAAGAACATAAGGGATGTGAGTACATTTAATTAAATTGCAATGGTATAAAGGTCTTTTAGTGGCCAGACATTGTTGCACCTTTTCAAGTAGTTCCTGTTAATTAATGTTAATTTCTCTACCAGTGTCATGATAATGAGCTCTTTAAGACAGTCTGCACGGGAAAGAAACATCTGTTTTCATAATCTTAAAATGCCCCTTTTGAACTCTAGAAGGGGAGTTAAAACCCATTTCTCAATGTTGGCTGGGAGCATCAACTCATCTAACACAACACATTCACAAGTTAATTTGTGGATTTAAAGACTTATTAATATAACAAGCTTTTTTGTGGCCCTATTTTTTCCCTGGAAGCTTTGACTGAATGAATAAAGTACTATGGGCCTGATCTTCAGCTGATTTACAAAAGTGGAGTACCTGGCCCCCTTTTTTAAAAAATATATTTCTTATACACTTCATTCATTTAGAAATATACCAGTCACATATATGTTCCTTCCAACAACAGTTTGTTTTCTTCTTATTACTGTTTATGCTCTTTTGCCCAATTAGGAGTACCTAAAGTATCAAGTGTAATAGAAGAACAACATCACAATCATCAGCATGAAGTGTACCAATTTACTTTAGTTTAATCACTATGTAAATTGCTAGCTTGTTTTTGCAATGTTACAAAAGCAATGTCATAATTTTTTGTGACAAATGAAAAATGTTACTTATTCAGATGTTGCAGAGATGAAACAAGAGTGATTTTATTTTATCAACTCATCTTTTTCAAAGAAGGCTTAGCACAGCAATCTAAAAGTTTACATAATGGGAAATAGTCTTCAGTGTTCTTTAAAAGCAAAAAAGCAAAGTGTTATTGTTTATTATGTGATCCCATCACTAATGGCAAGTACATTCAATAATACACAAGAATTTCTGCTACCAAGACAGCCCTTTCTGTAAAACTACATGAAAAACTTACTGTAAAATTTGAGTAGACTATTTTTAATAGTCAAGACGTTCAGTACAAGCTATTTCCCCCCAATATCCTTCTTTCAATAAATAGTGAATAGTGTATTTTGAATCCTTTAATTTAACAGGCAAATGTTTCATCCCTTTGCTTGGGAAACTGGGATGTTTGGAAAACAGAGCATGAGAGCCTCTTTGGTCTCACAGCTCATGTCTCCACTACAATAAAAAACCTGCAACAACTGAGTCTCAGAGCCTAGGTCAATAAACACGGACTTGTGGGACTTGGGCTGCGGGTCTAAAAATCGCAATGTAAATGTTCAAGCTCAGGCTGGAGCCTGGGCTCTGAGACCCTCCCCATTCACTGGGTCTCAAAGCCTGGATCCAGCCTGAGCCCGAACATCTACACTGCAACCTTTAGCCCTGCAGCCTGAGTCAGTTGACCTGGACCAGCCATGGCTGTGCCACGGGTCTTATTACAGTGTAGGTGTATCCAAAGGGTTTATAGCACTCAAAGAGTACTGTGAATGGCAGGGGCCAACAGATACTGACATCTGGAATTTTGAGGCAAGTGGCAGCAACTTTATTAATTCCTTAACAGGATAACTTCTCAGGGCAACAGTGAAAAGGGGAAGGCTATCAATGCTCTCTGTCACCTGCCTTCCCCATTTTTGATAGTTAAATCCTGAGCATCACAGACTCAGGACTTAGCAGCTGCTCAAAATTTGGGCCCTATCTGAACCTCCATTACTCCTAAGGACTATGGTGGCCTGCAACCCAGAACAGCTTACTTCTAGGGAACCCCTCTGGCCTCATAGGATGCAGTGGTATCAACTCTGAAAATTCCTTAGTGAGTCACATGAGTTTGGCTGGGGCTGGAGCCAGTCTCACGATGATGGAAATAGCTCTAGCCCTTAAGAGAATTTCAGCCCCACCTTGGGGAAATCTCCCCCTGATTGGCTGCTCCTTCCTACTTCCACCTTCCGGGGAAGAGCAGACAACAAGAGCGGCTGCAGGAAGAATGCACAGCTCTCCTCTCTCCCCTCAAGAACCCAAAGGACTTTTTATTGGGAGAGAGAGCAGCTGACACCATTCACAGAGAAGGGCAGATGATGGGAAAAGGAGGGAGCACCCCAGCAGCTCAGGGTGGCTCCACCTTTCCCTCCTATGAGCAATGTGTCATTCTGCTGTCTGCTCCTCCTCCCTCCCTGTCCATCCTTGCAACACCAGGACTGGGAAGGAGGAGAGGTATGAAGAACACCTGGAACTGCCCCCAAGCCTGAAATGGGGAGAGGGGACCCTGTTGCAGTCCCTCAAGCCTGGGATAGGGAATGAAGAACCCGTTAATAGCAGAAGGAAAGATCAGGTGGGGAGGGTGGGGATAGGCAGATTATCAGTTCTGCCATCCCTAAATGCCCACATAGAGGCTGGGGAGGTGCATAATTAATTCCTGGGATGAGGGATGGGCGAAATACACAGTGGAATATAAGGTGGATGGAAAGCTGACTAGATCATCGGGCTCAACGGGTAGTGATCAATGGCTCCATGTCTAGTTGGCAGCCAGTATCAAGCGGAGTGCCCAAAGGGTCGGTCCTGGGGCCGGTTTTGTTCAATATCTTCATAAATGATCTGGAGGATGGCGTGGATTGCACTCTCAGCAAGTTTGCAGATGACACTAAACTGGGAGGAGTGGTAGATACACTCAAGGGTAGGGATAGGATACAGAGGGACCTAGATAAATTAAAGGGTTGGGCCAAAAGAAATCTGATGAGGTTCAACAAGGACAAGTGCAGAGTTCTGCACTTAGGACGGAAGAATCCCATGCACTGCTACAGGCTGGGGACTGACTGGCTAAGCAGCAGTTCTGCAGAAAAGGACCTAGGGGTTACAGTGAACAGGAAGCTGGATATGAGTCAACAATGTGCCCTTGTTACCAAGAAGGCTCAAGGCATTTTGGGCTGTATAAGTAGGAGCATTGGCAGCAGATCGAGGGACGTGATCATTCCCCTCTATTCGGCATTGGTGAGGCCTCATCTGGAGTACCGTGTCCAGTTTTGGGCCCCACATTACAAGAAGGATGTGGAAAAATTGGAAAGAGTCCAGCGCAGGGCAACAAAAATGATTAGGGGGCTGGATCACATGACTTATGAGGAGAGGCTGAGGGAACTGGGATTATTTAGTCTGTGGAAGAGAAGAATGAAGGGGGGATTTGACAGCTGCTTTCAACTACCTGAAAGGAGGTTCCAAAGAGGATGGATAGATCTAGACTGTTCTCAGTGGTTCTAGATGACAGAACGAGGAGTAATGGTATCAAGTTGCGGGGGGGGGGGGAGGTTTAGGTTGGGTATTAGGAATCACCTTTTTCACTAGGAGGGTGGTGAAACACTGGAATGGGTTACCCAGGGAGGTGGTGGAATCTCCTTCCTTAGAAGTTTTTAAGGTCAAGCTTGACAAAGCCCTGGCTGGGATGATTTAGTTGGGGATTGGTCCTGCTTTGACCAGGGGGTTGGAGTAGATGACCTTCTGAGGTCCCTTCCAACCCTGATATTCTATGATTCTATGAATTAGAATTTTGGGGTTTGGATTGAATCTTAAAGCTTTGCACCATCAGGCAGCCAGCAAGAACCCTGGAAGAGGGCCAAAATCACTTTATTCAATAAATGTGGGAGAGTTATCCATACACACACACACACACACACGGGATGACCAGGGAGTTCAAAAATCCAAGAGACAGACCAAAACCATAATATAATCTTTTAAAAAACATCTTTCGGGGTCTGACTCATGATTTTTGAGCTTCTCAGTTTGGCAATACTCAGAACAGCATAGGCTTGCCCACAAATCCAATCCTTTCTCCCTAGAAAGGTGTGTTGAGGCCAAATTCACAGGGAAAGGGCTATCCCAAACCATCTGACTTTTACAGTTTTTGGGAGAACCAATCACCAGACCAATGTCTACACCCCTAAAAATTGATGAGAGTAAAGTCAAACTCTGCTGCCAGGATCTACTACCCAAAGTTGTGATCATGTGAAAAAAACAATATATCAATAAAACAAACAAAACCTGTGCTGATTGGTCAAATTGTACCACACAAACAGACCATGTAAGTCCTTAAGTTACCTGTGCCAACAAACTGCAAAAGTCCTCATAGTCCTTAGGATACCTATGGAAGTCTCCAACTGTAACCACAATGTTCTGTGAAACCAAAACACAACCTGCAAACCAAACAAATGGCAAATTCATTATTACATTCCACCAATAACCATCCAGCCAGGTGGAGGACATCGCAGATCAGGAAGGGGCCCTCTTCTGTACTGAGTGCTAACAACAACTGCCCTGTGCCCTGGCAGCCAACCCAAGAACCTGTTACATGGGTGACGACTTAGAGGTGCTGCCTCACAAACCAGCTGTTGCAAGAGGGCATTCCAATGGATGTGGCACTTCTCTCCAGGACCTGGAGCACAATCTCATGCTGGATGGTAAGGCCAATGTGCCTTATATTGAAGGGAAAATTAGACTTTACTATCTTTCAAAACAGGACTGTGAACTACAGAGCAGTTAGCTGAGAAGCTGCAGCAAATCACCTCTATTCTCAGATGTGCCCAGACTCTGCAAGGAGATTAAGAAAGGTCATTAATATTAAAGATTGTGAATTCCCCCAAGGATGTTTGATGTTCTGACTCACTGAAAAAAGAAATGTGTTTTATCAACAGAACGATTTGCAGCCATGATCTTTCCACAGCCCCTACAGCTGTCATGGCCTCCTGACATGAGAAGTCACATAGTGAATGGGTGAAAGGTATATCCTCATTCAGCCTCAGGGAAAGGCATCTGTTGCCATTAATCTGGATTAATCTTCAGATAAAGAATTACTCTGGTTGTTTTTGTCAGGAGGCAGATAGGGCTGTCTGCAGAGATCCCTTCATCTGAGGGGCAGATGGAATCTGAAGTAGAAAAATCACTTAACAGTCCAGTCCCCTCTGTGCAGTCCAGGCCTCTATAAGCGTACCAGCCTGCTAATGAGCTATTAAGGCCTGGGGTGTGTTTTCCTGAATCTAAATGAGAAAGTAAAACCAAAACATGCCTTGACTCTTTCAGCCAAAGCTGAAAATCAAATCTCTTTTGAGCATGTTACTGTAAAACCTGAAATCCTGGTAAGCTGCCTTCTTTAACACACCCAATCATTTAGTCTGTGTTTAAGCATGGTTTCATTAAGCAAAGAATCTGCACTTAATTCTGGGTATTTTATATGTTGAGAGTTTCTCTATGTTTGACCATACCTTTCTCTACAATATGCTCTACAACACTCATTGACTTGATTGTCGAGATGACTTTGAGGTTCCATGAAGGAATATCTCAGTTTTCTTATTTTTTAAATGCAATTTTTAGTCCTTTTCCCCTGTGAAGATAGCCTTGAAAACATACACTGGTAGAAACTGAAATAAATAAATAGTAGGGTTAAAAGGAACAGGCAGCTGACCTCCACTTCTGCAGTCACAGAATCATAAAAATGTAGGGCTGGAAGGGACATCGAGAGATTCTGTAGTCCAACTTCCTGCACTGAGCTAGGACCAAGTATACCCAGACCATCCTTGATATGCATTTGTCCATCCTGTTCTTAAAAATTCCAATGACAGGCACTCCATAACTTCCCTTGGGAGTATATTCCAATACATAATTATCCTTATAGTTTGAAAGTTTTTCCTAATATCTAATCTAAATGTCCCTTGCTGCAGGCAGATTGAGCCAATTACTTTTTCCTTCAGGGGAAATGGAGAACAATTGATCATTGTGCCTCTTTATGACAGCCCTCAACATATTTGAAGACTAGTCTCAGATTCTCCTCCAGTACTCTTTTCTCAAGACTTAACATGCCCTTTTTAAACATTTCCTCATTGGTCAGGTTCTCTCAAACTTATCATTTTTGTTGCTCTCCTCTGGACTGTTCCCAATTTGTCCACATCTTTCTTAAGGTGAGGCACTCAAAGTTGGACCGAATACTCCAGCTAAGGCCTCAACAGTGCAAAGTAGAGCAGGACAATTACCTCCCATGTCTTACATATGACACTCCTGTTAATAAACCCCAGAATGATATTAGCCTTTTTTCATACAGGCATCACTCACATTGTTGGTTCATAAATAATAGGTGATCCACTATAACCCCCCAGATCCTTTCCAGCAGTGCTACTGCCCAGCCAGTTATTCCCCATTTTGTATTTGTGCATTTGATTTTTGCTTCTTAGGTGTCATACCTTGCACTTGTCGTTATTGAATTTCATCTTGTTGATTTTACACCAATTTTCCACTTTATCAAGGTCCTTTTAAATTTGAATCCTGTCCTCCAAAGTGTTTGCAACCATGCCCAGTTTGGTGTCATCTGCAGATTTTATAAGCATACTCTCCAGTCTGTTACCCAAGCCATTAATGAAAATGTTAAATAGTACCCGATCCAGGAAAGACCCCTGTGAACTCCCACTAGATATGTCCTCCCAGTTTGACAGCAAAAGAGAGTGATACATACTAAAAGTTATGCATTTACCTTTTAATATTGTCTAGACCACATGTCCCTAGTTTGCTTATGAGAATGCTATGTGGTACTGTGTCCAAAAAAATCAAGAGCACCTGGATGTATCATGACTACTGGTTCCCCTCATCCATTAGGCCAATAAATCTGTCAGAGAAGGAAATTAGGTTTGTTTTACATGATTTGTTCTTGACAAATCCATTGTGTCTATTACTTATTACTCTATTAACTTCTAGGTGCTTACAAAGTGAAATGTAATAATTTGTCCCAGTATCTTTCCAGGTGTCAAAGTTAGGTTGACTGGTTTATAATTCCCCAGATCTTCTTTATTCCCCTTTTTAAAGATAAGTACATTGGCCTTTCTCCAGTCTTCAGGGACCTCACCAATCCTCCATGAGTTTTTGGAGATAATTACTAATGGTTCTGAGACTTTCAGCTAGTTCCTTAAGGAAACTTAGTGTTAATTTTGTCAGGTCCTGCTAACTTAAATACATCTAACTTATCTAAATATTCTTTAACCTGTTCTTTCCCTATTATGGCTTGTGGTCTTTTCCATTTTGTGTTAAGCACTTTTGTCTGGTCTACACTGCCACTTTACAGCACTGCAACTTTCTCACTCAGGGGTGTGAAAAAACACCCCCCTGAGCATTGCAAGTTTCAGTGCTGTAAAGTGGCAGTGTAGACAGAGCACCACATCTGGTAGCCATGCACCCAGCACTGGTAGCTACTCCCCTCATGGGGGTGGTTTTTTTTACAGTGCCGGGAGAGCTCTCTCCCGGTGCTGGTGCCGACGACGACACAGCCACGTTAAGGCGCTGCTGAGACAGCACTTTAACGTTGCTGGAGAAGACACACCCTTGGTCACAACTACCCTTTCTAATGAAGACTGAAGCAAAATAGACATTAAAAACCTTTGCCTGCTTGATGTCATCTCCTTCCCCACAAATCAAGGCGCCTATACTTCCCTTTGTCTTTTACTTGCTCCTAATGTATTTAAAGAAACTCTTCACGTTGCGTTTCACGTCCCTGGCTAGGTTTAACTCATTTTGTACCCTAGTCTTTCTGATTTTGTCCCTCCATGCTTGTGCTATTCATCTTTAGCTATTTACCCAGGTTTCCACTATTTGTGGGATTTCTTTTTGATTTTCAGATCATTAAAGGACTCCTGATAGAGTCATATTGGCCTCTTTCTATTCCTCCCATCTGTCCCTTCACACCATGATATTTTGCAGTTGTTTCTTTAATGTTCTTTCCTTGAGAAACAGCTCTCCTGGACATCTTTTTCCTCTAGATTTTCTTCTTATGGGACCTAACCTACCAGTTCTCAGAGTTTTTCAGGTGCCAGCGAGGTCATCCTAGCTTCTTAACCCTTTACAGGTGAGAGAATTTTTCCTCTGGCCAGGAGGGATTTTAAAGGGGTTTACCCTTCCCTTTATATTTATGACACGTCCCCCAAATCTCAGCTAGGGTGAAACGATGGCTGGGATTTCTTCCTGGAGCTCCAGGAAAAACAGAGTTAATAAGACACATGCACCTCTAAATATACTACCAAGTACATAAAGACTAACAATATTTTCCACATCTCAAGGACAATTTTAACCAGTTGATTCTGGGAAACTTTCATGGGAGAGTGCATCAGCCACTTTGTTAGAAGCTCCGGGGATGTGTTGGATGTCGAAATCAAAATCTTGGAGAGCTAAACTCCACCGAATAAGTTTTTTGTTATTTCCCGTGGTGGTATGAAGCCACTGTAGTGCAGCATGGTCGGTTTGCAGGTGGAAATGCCGTCCCCAAACATATGGGTGTACCTTTTCCAGAGCGTAGACATTGGCGTAACATTCTTTTTCACTGACTGACCAATTGCTTTCCCTCTCAGACAGTTTTTTGCTGAGAAACACTACAGGAAGGAATTCTTGATCTGGTCCTTCCTGCATTAAAACTGCTCCCACACCATGCTCAGATGCATCTGTGGTTACTAGGAACAGTTTGTCAAAGTCTGGGGCCTTTAGTACAGGATCAGACATGAGTGTCACTTTAAGCTGGTTAAAGGCCTTCTGACACTCTTTGGTCCACTGAACAGCATTTGGCTGTTTCTTTTTGGTTAGGTCTGTCAGTGGGGCAGCAGTTTGGCTGTATTGTGGTACAAATCGCCTGTAATAACCGGCCAAGCCTAAGAAGGATTGAACCTGTTTCTTTGACCTTGGGACAGGCCACTTTTGGATAGCATCCACTTTGGCCTGTAGGGGGTTGATAGTTCCTTGACCCACCTGGTGTCCAAGGTAAGTCACTCTGTTTAGGCCTATTTGACACTTCTTAGCCTTAACAGTTAGTCCTGCCTCCCTTATGCGCTCGAAGACTTCGTAGATGTTCCAGGTGTTCTGCCCAGGAATCCGAAAATATGGCCACATCGTCAAGGTAGGCGACTGCATAATCTCCTAATCCCACTAGGAGACCATCTACAAGTCTTTGGAAGGTGGCAGGTGCATTTCGCAGCCCAAAAGGGAGTACATTAAATTCATACAGCCCGACATGTGTCGTGAAGGCTGACCTTTCCTTGGCGGATTCATCTAGCGGTACCTGCCAGTACCCCTTGGTTAAGTCCAAGGTAGAGATGAACTGGGCCCGTCCCAGTTTCTCTAATGGTTCATCTGTGCGTGGCATTGGATAGTTGTCTGGGCGAGTTACAGCATTTAGCTTACAGTAGTCCACGCAAAAACATATCTCCCCATCTGGTTTGGGAAACTAGAACCACTGGGGATGCCCATGCACTTCCAGAGGGGCGGATTACACCCATCTGTAACATATCCTGGATCTCCCGTTCTATAGCAGTTTTAGCTTGAGGAGACACCCGGTAAGGTTGGACTCTAATTGGGTGAGCATTACCTGTGTCAATGGAGTGGTATGCCTGTTCAGTTAGTCCTGGGGTGTCTGAGAACGTCAGCGCGTAGCTAGTGCACAGCTCCTGGATCTGCTGTCGCTGCATATGCCCAAGGGTCATGGAGAGGTTCACCTCTTCCACACCACCAGCACTTTTCCCTTCATAGTGGGCACCTTCAGGCCACTCAGCATCATCTCCTCCCTGGGCTGTAAACTGACAAACCTTTAATTCTCTGGAATAAAAGGGCTTTAGAGAATTAATATGGTACACCTTAGGCTTTCGGTTGGAGGTGGGGAATGCTATGAGATCATTAACAGCTCCCAGGCGCTCCTGGACCATGAATGGCCCTTCCCATGATGCTTCCATTTTATGGGCCTGGAGTGCCTTTAAGACCATGACCTGGTCTCCTTCTTTGAAGGAACGCTCTCTGGCATGTTTATCATAGCAGGCTTTTTGCTCTTTTTGAGCATCCTGTAAGTTTTCTTTAGTAAAGGCTAAAGAGGTTCGGAGGGTGTTTTGTAGGTTGGTTACAAAGTTCAGATGTAGAAGGTGAAAATCCCTCCCATTGTTGCTTCACCAACTGTAATGGCCCCTTAACCTCGCGGCCATATACAAGTTCAAATAGGGAAAACCCTAAACTGGGATGTGGTACAGCTCTGTAGGCAAAGAGCAACTGCTGCAACACTAGGTCCCAATCATTGGAGTGCTCATTTACGAATTTACGTATCATGGCCCCCAAAGTTCCATTAAACTTCTCCACCATGCCATTTGTTTGATGGTGGTAAGGAGTGGCAACCAAGGGATTTATCCCATGAGCTTCCCAAAGGTTTTCCATAGTTCCTGCCAGGAAATTAGTCCCTGCATCTGTGAGGATGTCGGAGGGTCAACCTACCCTGGCAAAAATGTCTGCTAGTGCCTGGCACACACTTTTAGCCCTGGTGTTGCTTAGAGCTACTGCTTCCAGCCATCAGGTGGCAAAATCCATGAAAGTCAGTATGTACTGCTTTCCTCTGGGTGTCTTTTTCGGAAAAGGACCCAGAATATCCACAGCTACTCGCTGAAATGGAACTTCAATGATGGGGAGTGGCTGGAGAGGGGCTTTGACCTGGTCTTGGGGTTTTCCCCACTCTTTGGCATACTTCACAAGACCGGACATAGGTAGAAACATCCTTGCCCATTCCCTCCCGGTGGAATGACCCCCCCCAAACGGTCTTTGGTTCTGTTCACCCCAGCATGGCCACTAGGATGATCATGGGCCAAGCTCAAGAGCTTGACCCAGTACTTAGTTGGAACTACCAACTGTCTCTGAGGATGCCAGTCTTCCTTGTGTCCACCAGAAAGAGTTTCCTTGTATAAAAGTCCTCTTTCCACAACAAACCTAGATCGATTAGAAGAGCTGAGAGGAGGTGGGTTGCTCCATGCCGCCGTCCAAGCTCTCTGGAGGCTTTCATCTGCTTTCTGTTCAGTCTGGAACTGTTCCCTTGGTGCTGGAGACATCAGTTCCTCGTTGGATTGTGTACCTATGCTTGGTCCCTCTGGAAGCGATGTAGGGGATGGGGCTGTTTCCGTTGACTGTGAACCGCTCTCCGCTGGGGCACTATGTTGGGGTTCAGGCTCCAGCTGAGCCTCTTGTGTAGGGTTATGGGCTGCTGTTGGTTCAGGTTAGGTGGGGCCCTCTGGTGTTGTGGTTGCAAGTACTGGATTCAGTGCTGGCAATGGGTCTGGTGCTGGTTGTTCCACCAGAGCCAGTTCTGGGACTGGCTCTGTCTGGGTCTCTGGGACTGGATCCACTACTGCTGTTGCAGACATTGGCCTGGGGTCCGGGTCCAGGTCCATCACCTCTGACCGGGTCCTGGTAGAAGTTTCCGGAACAGAGCTAGGCGTGACTGCTTGTTTAGCCTGGCTGCGGGTGACCGTTCCCACCCTCTTGGCCCGCTTCACATGATTGGCCAAGTCTTCCCCCAACAGCATGGGGATGGGATAATCATCATAGACTGCAAAAGTCCACGTTCCTGACCAGCCCTTGTACTGGACAGGCAACTTGGTTGTCGGCAAATTGAAAGAGTTGGACTTGAAGGGTTGAATTGTCACTTGGATCTCTGGGTTGATTAAATTGGGGTCCACTAAGGAAGCATGAATAGCTGACACTTGTGCTCCGATGTCCCTCCACACGGTGATCTTCTTTCCGCCCACACTCACAGTTTCCCTCCGCTCCAAGGGTATCAGGGAGGTATCTGGGCTTGAGGACCTCTGGGGTGATTCCGGTGCGATGAACTAATCTGTTGGGGTTCTTGAGGCAGTTGGCCTTTACATGCCCCGGCTCGTTACATTTAAAACATCGTCCCGCTGACGGGTCACTGGGGCGAGGTGGGTTGCTGGAGAACGGTGTGGCGGGACGATAAGGTGGCTTGAGGGTTCCTTGGGGGGTAGGTGGGGCCTTGGGCGGCCCCCGGTAATAGGGTGTGGTCTGGGGTTGTCCCTTCTGGTATCTGCTCCAACTGCAACCAGTTTTTTTTTTCTCTCTGCCACCTCCACCCATTTGGCTCCAATCTCCCCTGCCTCGATTAGTTTTGGGATTCCCATCTAGGATGTATCTTTCTATTTCCTCAGGAACACCCTCTAAGAACTGTTCCATTTGCATTAGGAAGGGCAAATCTGTTGGAGATTTAACACTTGCTCCTGATATCCAGGCATCCCAATGTTTCACAATGTGGTAGGCATGTCGGGTAAATGACACGTCTGGTTTCCACCGTAGGGCTCTGAACCGCTGACAGGAATGCCTGGGTGTTAGCCCCATTCTGACTCTCGCCTTGGTTTTAAACAGTTCATACTC
Organism: Natator depressus; assembly: GCF_965152275.1. Taxonomy (NCBI): domain Eukaryota; kingdom Metazoa; phylum Chordata; order Testudines; family Cheloniidae; genus Natator; species Natator depressus. The sequence continues at coordinate 92,272,237 of NC_134236.1, forward strand.
GTTCATTTGTGCCTTAGGCATTTCAGCCGCCACCTCAGCGAAGGGTCCACTGAGCTGCGGCCTCAGCTCTACCATGTATTGGTCTGTAGAGATGCTGTACCCAAGGCAGGTCCTTTCGAAGTTTTCTAAGGCGGCCTCGGTATCATTGCCTGCCTTGTAGGTGGGGAACTTTCTGGGATGGGAAGTGGTACCTGGTGAAGGATTGCTAGGGTTTGTTGGTATATTCTGCTGAGCCCTTGCCTTCTCCATCTCCACTTCATGCTTCCTCTGTTTTTCCTTCTCCTCCAGTTCTTTGGCCCTTGCCTCCAGTTCTTTTTCCTTTGCCTCCATAGCTCTCCTGTGAGCAGCCGCTTGGTGTTGTTCTGCCTCTTTCGCTGCCTCCCGCTGCTTGTAGGGCTTTTTTGGCTTCTTTCACTGCCTCCAGTTTGGCTAATTCCAATTTGTGTAGTGCCTTGGTGTCTGTCATCTTTACCTCTCTGTTTTTAACTAACTTTACACCCGAGGGTTAGAAATAAAATAAACAAATCTTGGCTTGTACATTTTGCTGTGCTGTAATAGGATACCTATATTCTCTGATAGTGATTGTCAGCCTACAGAAAAACAAAAACAAAACAAAACCCCAACAACAACAACAAAAATTCAAAAAACCCCCCAAAATCCTAACACCTTTGTCTCCAGGCAAATAGGCAGAAAACCCCTCTAGTTACTTTTAGGTAAAAAAACTTCAGGTCTGTGAAGACTTGTGAATTTCCCTGCACGAGGTTAACTACTCTGCCTTTAGGTAGAGATAACTGCAATTCATAAAAGATAATTCCCTTTTCTCTCTGCTCTGGCCGAAAAGGAAAGCAAAAAGACTTCCAGCTGTTTCCAGTTGGAGACCTGCTTTCTAGCAGCCCAAAGGATTTTTAAAAATTCCTTTTAAAATCTGTTTTTCTGGTTCAAAAAAGAAACTCTCAAATTGATCTCAAAATGATTTCAAGTTAATCCCACTGCTCTGCCACCATGTCAAGGTTCCTTCCCCACTCTGAACTCCAGGGTACAGATGTGGGGACCTGCATGAAAACCTCCTAAGCTTACTTTTACCAGCTTAGGTTAAAACTTCCCCAACGTACAAGCTATTTAACCCTTTGCCCTTGGACTTCCACTGCCATCACCAAACATTTATCTGGGTTTATTTTTATTAGGAAAGTGTTGTTTGGAAACGTCTTTCCCCCCCAAATCCTCCCAACCCTTGCACCCCACTTCCTGGGGAAGGTTTGATAAAAATCCTCACCAATTTGCATAGGTGACCACAGACCCAAACCCTTGGATCTTAAGAACAATGAAAAAAGCATTCAGTTCTTGAAAAGAAGAATTTTAATAGAAACAACAGTAAAAAAGAAGTAACAATAAAAAGAATCACCTCTGTAAAATCAGGATGGTAAATACCTTACAGGTTTCAGAGTAACAGCCGTGTTAGTCTGTATTCGCAAAAAGAAAAGGAGTACTTGTGGCACCTTAGAGACTAACCAATTTATTTGAGCATGAGCTTTCGTGAGCTACAGCTCACTTCACGAAAGCTCATGCTCAAATAAATTGGTTAGTCTCTAAGGTGCCACAAGTACTCCTTTTCTTTTTGCAAATACCTTACGGGGTCATTAGATTCAAAACAGAGAATCCCTCTAGGCAAAACCTTAAATTACAAAAAGACACACAGACAGGAATATCCATTCTATTCAGCACAGCTTACACTCTCAGCCATTTAAAGAAATCATAATCTAATGCATATCTAGCTAGATTACTTACTAAATTCTAAGACTCCATTCCTGTTCTGTCTCCGGCAAAAGCATCACACAGACAGACCCTTTTGTTTTTCCCTCCCCCCAGCTCTTGAAAGTATCTTGTCTCCTCATTGGTCACTTTGGTCAGGTGCCAGTGAGGTCATCCTAGCTTCTTAACCCTTTACAGGTGAGAGGATTTTTCCTCTGGCCAGGAGGGATTTTAAAGGGGTTTACCCTTCCCTTTATATTTATGACTGAGCCCTACTAATCTCCTCCCACTGCTGATCTGCTCAAGGTCATACCTGGCAGTATCATTAGTGACCATGAAGATGAGCAGCATAGAGTAAGGTCAGCATAGAGTAGGGGGAATGACCCTCAGCAGTGTTTCCATAATGTCTTGGATGTGGGGTCAAATCAGGCAGCACATCTCTCAGGACACTGTGTCAGGTTGGTGAATGGATGTCTCCATCCCCCTTAGAAGGGAACGCCTGATCCCCACCACCCTATGCCTCCACCTACTGGGTATGGTGCCCAATGGCCTCCCATCCTTGGGTGAAAGTGGCTTCTCTTCCTCAGCCATTGTGGTCTGCTCCTCTTCTCATGTTGCCAGTACCGCATACCGGTTCTTGACTGTGATGGATAGGGGACCTGGGTGGGGGTGGAGCACTGTCTACTGCCTGAGGTAGCCAGCCCCTAGTCTTCTCCCCATAGAGCAGCCAGTTTTCCTTCCTCCTCTGATGCTTCTGTACTCTTCTCTAGTTGGCTAGCATCCCCCATCCCAGATGTCTCCATGTGCATCCTGTCTATGGTGTCCTCATGCTCCAAGTTGCTACAGTGACAAGCAGGGCTGGTGCAACCACTAGGCGAACTAGGTGGCCACCTAGAGTGCCAAGATTTAGGGGCTCCAAAAAACGGTGCCCTCCAATTTTTTTTTTTTTTTACACCATTGCTTAGGGGCAGGTACCTGTCAGTCTCCAGCGTTCGGGCCGCTCCAGGGCCAGCAGCCTCTTGACCTCGGAGCCTCCCCTGCTTACCTGGGGGTCACTTCTCCTCTCAGGCTCCCCGGCCGCTGCCGCCACGGCCACCCGGGAGGACACGGGTGGGGGGCGCCACTGCGGAGGAGAGGCAAGGGATCGGGCTCAGCTGGGGCCCCACACCTGCCGGCTGAGAGCAGCAGGAACCGGGCGCTGCCTGGGGGGAGCGGGGTGGCCTGAGCCCAGGGTGGCAGCATCCTCCGCAGCAGCAGGAGCAGATGGGGAGCGTAGGCACCCTGGGCTTGTGCCACCCGGCTCTCCCCCGTGTGGTGCCTGGTTCCTGCTGCTCTTGGCTGGCAGGTGCGGGGCCCCAGCCAAGCCCGGCCCCTTGTGTCTCCTCTGCAGTGGCCCTCCCCACCCACGTCCTCCTGGGCGGCAGTGGCCGGGGAGCCTGAGAGGAGGTATGGCCCCCGGACAAGCGGGGGAGACGAAGAGGCTGCTGGCCCTGGTGCAGCCTGAGCCTTGGAGACTGACAGGTACCTGCTCCTGCCCCACCCTGGCACCGCCTGCCCCCCAGCCCAGTGAGTGTTACCTGCCCCACCAGCCTCAGTGCCCTGCCCCATACTGTCAGCCATCCCAAGCTCACTGTGACACCAGCACCCCTTGGCAAAGGGCCTCCGATCTTCAGAAACAGCTGTCATCACAGGCCTGACTAACTCACTGCACCCCACCTGTGTCTTACAGGGCACTTACTCACGAAGAGGAACGTGGAAGGGATCTACACAAGGCTGGTAACTTGTCAAAAGTGAGAATCTTTGTGAGATATGTGCATGGGTAATATTGAAGGAATAATGTATTTACCTTAAAAGTCTGCTTTTCAGACTTGGAGTGGAAATTAGTCATCAGGGGATAATGGCCCTCTGGGGCAAGGGGGATTTGGCACCCTGCCTAACCTGGCTGGTGATGCAATGCAAGGCTCAGTTGTTTAGCTTTGCACAATAGTAAGGCTTTGAATGGGACACCATCAGAGGCAATGGCAAACAACTGAAACGCCTTAAAGTTAAAAAAGAAACATTAGAACAGCAGTTACCCATTCTGACAGGCTGTTTATAATGCTAAGTTTACTAGTTTTCAGAGGTTGTTGGGGGGGAGGGAAAGGGGGCGGGGCGCAAGGTGGAAGTTTCACCTAGACCGCAAAATATCCTTGCACTGGCCCTGGTGACAAGCCACCTCCTGCTGCAGTGCTCTTACCTGCTCCTTGAAGGACTCCAACAACAGACATCTCTCACATCAGGTGGATCCCTCTGCCTGGCTTTCTTGGGATCCAGTCTTTAAGTCTTGACATGCAGGCTACACTCCCAGCTTAAAAAAGCTTTAAAATTCCTAACTTGCAAGAAATGCTATAGTAATTGTCCAAAATATACTAGCTTACAATAATGTTGCTGGAATGTTTGTGGCCATTGTTGTAATGCTTTTTAAAATAAAAAAGTGTATATAGGCTCTTCTCACTAGCACTGGGACCATCTTTCAGCGAAGCAAACACAAATACAAATCCAAATGCTAACATGACATTGAAATTTGAAGTGTCATCTGACTAGAGCAGTGTAATACATGATTTTGGTAGGGGAAGTGGTAATGTGTTTAAAAGGATGAAATTATTATTATTTTCTTTTCAGAATACATTTTAAATGTCACAGTTCAGCACAACTGAAAAGACTGAATTAATTAGTCTGTCACATGAAAGAGCTATCCCCCTTTCTGTGTGGGAATGCAGTGTTTTGAAAGAGCACTAGAGACATCCCTCATCATACTTGACCTTTCCAGAAATCTGGCAGACAGATTGATGGGTAAGGCAACCAGCTGACACTATGCAGATAGGGCCTGCTGCAAGAGTGAGGGAATGACCACGTGGCTACAGAAGACCATGTTTTCATAACCTTTGTTTTATGACAAGACTAATGTATCTTTAGTTAAGGCGGAAGCTTGTCTTCCGCCATTTTGCCTGTCTCTTCATTTTGACTTCCCTAAACTTCATCAAAATTCAACCAGTCCTTCTGGAATTTCACAGGTATAATCTTATGACAGTTTTTTTTTTGCAGGGGGTGGGAGGGCAAGTTGAGGTAATCAGGCATGGTATTTGGAAATAGGATTAAAAATTAATGAGATGAGCTCATTTCTTGAATATTTGCCTAAATATTTTGGCTCATTAACTTTTAAACAACATCTAGAAACTCCAAATGTATTCTCATCCATTAATCTTGGTAAGAATTAACGCCTTTAGCTAGATTTAGAGTACCTGTTGGTAGAATTATTGCATTATTAAAATATTTTCCATGTCACTGCTGCAGAGTTCATAAACTCCTGGCATTGATGTGGAAGCAGCATACAGGAAACTAAATGGGGGTGGCTCTAAATTCTAATCTGGGGGAAATAGGCAGGGGCATAGTTCTATGGGAACTAGTCTGCAGATAAAAAAAGTGGGAGAAAGTTACAGAGGAAGAAACAGCCCACATAGCAGTCTAAAGTATGTTTCACAAATAAATCCATTCTACATGCCCACCCATGTAACACTGTCCTCATGATATGGAGAATAAGATGCAGGGAACCAAATGAGGTGATGAGGGTTATCTGGATTGGGAAGTTGCCTCATGAGTAAGTCTGTGCAGCTGACAAGCTCTGTTGATCCTTTCACTGAACGTATTTTTCAGTACTTGTGGGTATCCCAGTTTTCGGAGCCTGTCCTGCCATCCCAGTTGGTTTTATGAAAAGCAGCATTTTGCCTCACTTTTTGCCTCAGTAAAATCCTGTAGATGCTTTCCTCTTGTTGGCGACTCCTTCAGCTGGACAAAGGATCAACAGCTGTGGAGAAGGAGAGTGACTATGCTGACTTAGTCCAGTCATCCAGACCAGGTGGGTCTCATTATTTCCCATTCAGCACAGACAAAAAGACAGATTTCCTGAAGGGGGAAGCAGAAGAGATCCGGACTCACTTTCTTTCCTTCTTAACAGTAAGGTGGGAATTGAAGAGCAGAAAGTGGTACTGCAAAGGATTTTGAAGGAGTGACAAATGTGCAAAGCACAGAAAACCAGAGACAGGTGATGCTGACATTTCTTATATTTCCTGATCTTTTAAAAATATTTTTATCAGTGAGGTGGATTGCATTAAAACAGGATTGGAGGGGGGGGCAGGGGGGAGGGCTTATGGAGTAAGAAAAGCTGGAACAAGTCTGTCTTCACTTGAAGACAATCACTTTGTGACATCACAGTTGGTTGCTGTGGAGACATTTCCATGAGGCATCACAGACTTTTAAAGCCTATTTTATTTCCCTAAAGAGATCTCAGCAGACAAGGACACTAGGACTATAGAACTTCAAGATGAAGGCCCTTAACTTGCAGTGTGAATGTCTCTTTGGTATCTGTGCACATTAGTATACCATTAGAGGTTCTGATTTTGGTCAAGCAAAGTAGTAAACAAACTGAATTACTGTTTTAAAGTGCAAATAAACCTTGCAGAGCTATTTAAAATACATGTGTACATACTGACCTATTAGTATAGATGAATACATTTTAACTTCCCCTGTTGGGGAACAATTAAAGATACCCAGGCCTTAAACTGAATAAAGCACCTCAAAATGCAACAGTCAAAATTACTGACAAGGCATTTTAATGATATACAAGCATGATGATGGTCTTTGAACAAGAAGTCCCCTGAAAAACTGTGTTTGGAAGAGATGAGAAAAAGCTGACATTAAGGTCACATTGTTCCCCATAACTTTCCTATGCAAATACAAAATTAAAAGTTATCTTAATAAGTAATTTAGGATGATACATATGTATTGAATTATGATATTCAAAGATGAAGAATTGCTGATAGTAAAAATAAGTGTTATGTGTTAGTTTGATGTTGATGTAATGTTAATGATTTATAACATAGAATGGAGAATGAGACACTTTATGAAAGCTTGGATAAATGTATAACTGGATATGTGTAGTATTAAACAGCACTGACTGGAGGAAAGCTAAGGAATAAATAATATGAAAAGATAAGAAACCAAGTAAAGAGGGGCCAAAGTCAGAGAACACTAGACTAGAGATTGAGTTGACCATGATGCTCTGGGACCCCAGCTAGATTAAAGTTCGCTTGTGTATGTTGACTGACAATGCAATCGCACCCACTGATTGCAGTTCAGACAGATATATCCTAAATGAGAAGCAGTGGGTACTGCCTGGTACAGCCAATGTCTTAATCTAGTTAACTGGTACTGTTACCTGAAAATGTTGAACTGTTACCATGGGAATTGCCTTTGATTGATATGTATATTGAAAGGCCTTAAGGAAAGTTGCCTGAGAAAAATGTATTTTTACAAACAGGTAACAAAACCTAACATAAGTTTGAGTTGGAACAGAAAAAAAGATAATTGAAAAGCATTGTTTAGTCCTATCTGTCCATGTGAAATATTTTAATCGGGGTACAATAAAGTATTTTATATCTACTGTCAAGACAGATCTCGTAGACCAATGAAAATACAATAGGTGGCCAACTTTGGCTGTGGTCTCAGATCCACTGTGTTAATCCAGTTGCCAGGATCCAAAATGGTCAATTTGTAGAGCAACATTTTAGACATCATAAATCCAGAATAAAATTTCTCTACACGAATCATTTCCTGCTGGTGATGTCATCTTTTCACGTACTATGCATTGTAATGCAGTGCACAGTTTCCTCTACTGTAGTGTAGAGGAAACTAGATTTCACATACGTTTGGACAGGTGTACCATTTTTTAGCGGCAATAATCTAAATTCCCTGTCAGAATAAGCATACTTGCACCTGTAATGTATCTGCCTGGGAAGAAAGTTGCCTGTCGCGTATAAGATCATTACCTACGCTGTCATCAACAGCTTGCAGTGTCAATTTTATTAATTGCCTGTACATGTGAATTGCCTCTAAAAAAAATGGTACACCTGTCCAAAAGGTGTGTGAAATCTAGTTTCCTTTTGCAAAATGTTCACTGGGACCATAAGCCATGAATAGCTGCAGTATTTCACAAATCTGTTGATGTTCATTGATTGTGAAATTACACAATAATATATAGATTATTTTTTTTTGCCCCCTTTCCCACTTAGTCTCCTGAAACATACGCTATTTCACTAGCTTAAGGAGATCAGAGGAAGGAAGGATCATCTTGTGGTTAAGGCACAAGCCTAGGACTCAGGAATTTTGGGTTCAGTTCCAAACTCTGCCATAGCTTTTGTATGTGACCTTAGAACAGGGGTTCTCAAACTTCATTCTACCGCAGCCCACTACTGACAACAAAATTACACAACCCCAGGAGGGGGGACCGAGGCCTGAGCCCGCCTGAGCCTTGCTGCCTTAGATGGGGCAGGGGCAAAGCCTGAGCCCAAACATCCTGGACAGGGGGCCAAAGCCCAAGGGCTTCAGCTCCAGGTAGAGGGCCTGTAACCTGAGCCCTGCTGCCAGGGCTGAAGCCCTCAGGCTTTGGCTTCAGCCCTGGTGACCCCATTAAATGGGGTCCCTGACCCACAGTTTGAGAACCGCTGCCTTAGACCAGGTTAGGTACCTAATTTCCGTTGATTTCAAGGAAGTGCAAGGATTTCAGTAGAAGTTAGGCACCTAAGTACTTTGAGGATCTGGGTCATAGCCCATAATTCAGCAATGTGCTTAAAAATGTGTGTAGCTTGCTGAACTTGGGCCTTTATCCCTCAGTTCCCAGGCTACTAATATTTCCTGTCTGTCTTGATTATTTAGATTATAAATTCTTTGGGACAGGGACTTGCCCTTCCAATATTTATACAAAGCACAACAGGGCACTGAGACACTACTATGAACCAGCCAGTGACTGTTGCTTCTCTTTCTTCTGCGTATTTACAACCTGCCAGGGAGCTGAGACTCCATTAAACCTTGTTGGGAGTATACGGCCAAGGCACAGCCTCTTGAATTTTATTTTTTGCTATGTCATTTCCACTTCAGTGGAAAGTTGGTTTGGTTGAGTCCTGAGTAAAAATGATTCAGCAAAAGAGGAAAAGCTATTTCCTTAACAGGTCTGGGCTTCCTCTGGAAGAGTTTGAATTCTTCTCTCTAAGGAGACCATCGTTAGAGAAATGCATGTTTTAGGAATAATGGGGTAATCAATTTTAAGTTCAAAAGAGCAGTTCTTACCCAATTTGTCTCTTTCATGCCTCTGTCACGTTTTCCCATTTAAAAGTATGTGTGTTTCTCCATCTAGAGGATATAATTAAGAGTAAGGTAAACAAAAAGACCAAACATGCAGCCTCCATTACAAAGAGGACACTGACTTGTTGTGTAACATTCTTCATCTGAATGCAAACTTAAAATGGAAGTTGCCTCAACAGCCTCTGTAGCCGGAGCTTCTCTTATCTCATCTCTGAAGTGCAGTAACAAGAACTCAGTACGACTTCTCCTTTCAGTTCCATAGCTACAGACCCCAGAGTTCTATATTGACTTTCGATACTTATATAAGTGCATAATCTCAGTCATGCCTTTCAATGTCACAATAGTATTCCTGCAACCTTGCCCCACGCTAGTTCCCTGCCAGTTTCATCAGAGGCTAAGCATTTCAAGAGCATCAGCGGGTATAAATTAAACTTAAACTGGCTTCCATCTCTTCTGTGTTTCCATAGCTTTAAGGAAAAAAAATTACTTTTCTCGGATTCAGATTCACAGCACAAAACCACCACCCCATTTATGCACTCTGCACTGCATTCTACTGCCGTTGTCTGATTACTAAGTTGCAATTGATTCAGTAGACAGCAAATTGAAAATTATGTCAGGCTTCTCCATAAAATTGCCTCCAATATTGGGTGCATTAGGCAATGCTTAGTATTGACAGAGAGCTGTCAGGCTGCTGCCTCCTTTGCCAGGCTGTCAGGTACTAATGACTGCTAGGAGAAATTAAAGTGTACCTAGAATAACTATAGGTGCTAGCAGATCCCGCTAAACAATGGCAAAAGAAATGAGAGTGGCTTTGAGACATAGGGAGATTTCTAGCCTAACAGAAATGTCACTTCATGTTAAATAAGCCTGGATGCTTAATTGGCATTATTGCTAAATAGTGATTGCAGGATTTACTGTCCATAAACTTGTCATGGCAATCAGCCTGCTTGTACTTAAGGGGATTCTATTATATAATAGGATTGCTGGAAACAATGTAAAAAGAAAAGGAGTACTTGCGGCACCTTAGACTGACAAATTTATTAGAGCATAAGCTTTCGTGAGATACAGCTCATAAATAAAGGGAAGGGTAAACCCCTTTAAAATCCCTCCTGGCTAGAGGAAAAATCCTCACCTGTAAAGGGTTAAGAAGCTAAAAGGTAACCTCACTGGCACCTGACCAAAATGACCAACGAGGAGACAAGATACTTTCAAAAGCTGGGAGGAGGGAGAAAAACAAAGGGTCTGTGGTTGTCTGTGTGATGCTTTTGCCGGGGACAGAACAGGAATGGAGTCTTAGAACTTAGTAAGTAATCTAGCTAGGTATGTGTTAGATTACGATTTCTTTAAATGGCTGAGAAAATAGCTGTGCTGAATAGAATGACTATTCCTGTCTGTGTGTCTTTTTTGTAACTTAAGGTTTTGCCTAGAGGGATTCTCTATGTTTGAATCTAATTACCCTGTAAGGTATCTACCATCCTGATTTTACAGAGGTGATTCCTTTACTTCTATTAAAAGTCTTCTTGTAAGGAAACTGAATGCTTTTTCATTGTTCTAAGATCCAAGGGTTTGGGTCTGTGGTCACCTATGCAAATTGGTGAGGATTTTTACCAAACCTTCCCCAGAAAGTGGGGTGCAAGGGTTGGGAGGATTTTGGGGGGAAAGATGTGTCCAAACTCTTTTTTCAGGAACCCAGATAAAGTTTGGTGGTGGCAGTGGAAATCCAAGGGCAAAGGGTAAAATAATTTGTACCTTGGGGAAGTTTTAAGCTAAGCTGGTAAAAGTAAGCTTAGGAGGTGTTCATGCACGTGCCCACATCTGTACCCTAGAGTTCAGAGTGGGGAAGGACCCTTGACAGATGCATACAGTGGAAAATATAGTGGGGAGATTTATATACACAGAGAACATGAAACAATGGGTGTTACCATACAGACTGTAAGGAGAGTGATCAGGAAAGGTGAGCTATTACCATCAGGAGAGCAGGGGGGGGACCATTTGTAGTGATAATCAAAGTGGGCCATTTCCAGCAGTTTACAAGGACAGTAGGAGGGAAAATAAACAAGGCGAAATAGTTTTACTTTGTGTAATGACCCATCCACTCCCAGTCTTTATTCAAGCCTAAGTTAATTGTATCCAGTTTGCAAATTAATTCCAATTCAGCAGTCTCTCGTTGGAGTCTGTTTTTGAAGTTTTTTTGTTGAAGAATTGCCACTTTTAGGTCTGTAATCGAGTGACCAAAGAGACTGAAGTGTTCTCTGACTGGTTTTTGAATGTTATAATTCTTGACATCTGATTTGTGTCCATTTATTCTTTTACGTAGATACTGTCCAGTTTGGCCAATGTACATGGCAGAGGGGCATTGCTGGCACATATCACACTGGTAGATACGCAGGTGAACGAGCCTCTGATAGTGTGGCTGATGTGATTAGGCCCTAAGATGGTGTCCCCCAAATAGATATGTGGGCACAGTTGGCAACGGGCTTTGTTGCAAGGGTAGGTTCCTGGGTTAGTGTTTTTGTTGTGTGGTTGCTGGTGAGTATTTGCTTCAGGTTGGGGGGCTGTCTGTACACAAGGATTGGCCTGTCTCCCAAGATCTGTGAGAGTGATGGGTTGTCCTTCAGGATAGGTTGTAGATCCTTGATGATGCATTGGAGAGGTTTTAGTTGGGGGCTGAAGGTGATGGCTAGTGGCGTTCTGTTATTTTCTTTGTTGGGCCTGTTCTGTAGTAGGTAACTTCTGGGTACTCTTCTGGCTCTGTCAACCTGTTTTTTCACTTCAGCAGGTGGGTGCTGTAGTTGTAAGAATGCTTGTGCTACATTGATGACATCTTCATCATCTGGACCCATGGAAAAGAAGCCCTTGAGGAATTCCACCATGATTTCCACAATTTCCATCCCACCATCAACCTCAGCCTGGACCAGTCCACACAAAAGATCCACTTCCTGGACACTACAGTGCTAATAAGCGATGGTCACTTTTATCACTGCATTTATATACACCAGGATCCTAACAAGGGCAGTCAGGACCAAGGGTCAGAGCAGGGTCAAACCGGAGACTGGGAGTTGTAGAGGAGCTCATAGTTAGGTTACTAGCTAGGTTAACACCAAGGGTGAGACTCCAGGTCAGGTTTCAGGCTCCAGATCAGGAGGCAAAATCCAAATCAAGAGCAGGAGTGGTCATAGCAGCTATAGGAAATCCACACTATTGCTTCGACACTTCCTGGAATGCCCCTTAGGTTTATATGGAGTGAGGAGCCAATCAGGAGCCATGAGGCTGCTGCCTGTCAGACCCCTTGAGGCAGGACTTCTCATGGTCTGTGCCTAAAGAAGGTTGTGGGTGGTGGAACAGAAGGTAATGACAGCTGCTGCTACCTACCACAGTGCTGCAAGCGTGCATTTAAATTGTTCATAATTACTGTATCCTTCAGGAAAGACTTATCCCCTACAAGAAAACTTTTTGGAAATCAGAGGCACTTTCCTCCTTTCCAGGAATTCAAAACTGAAATTTGTGGTGTAGCGAGAACATTAATCTAATTGGCATCTAGGGCCTGAGTCCATGAATAATGAGTGCAGTACTACTTGTGCACTGGCATGTGAAATGAGAGAGCAGTTTATGCACCTGAGTAGGAAAAATAAATTCACTTAACAGCAAAAAGTCATTTATATCATGTATGAGAAGTTGATAATCTATAATAAGCTTCCTAAGCAATGAATCTGAAAGGCATTCTTTATTATTCTTATTAGTATTGCAGTAATGCCATAGATGGCCCATGAGGCTTACATGCGAGTGCTGGAAGCTCCCTAGGGGTGTGGAGGGGGGCCACTGGCCCCTCCTGCCCACTCCCCTCGAGGGCCCCTTTCCCAGAAGGCCCCTCCCACCCACTTCCCTCTGCCCCCTGCTGAGGTCCCACCCTCCCACCTCATGCTCCTCTCTGCCTCTTCTTCTGAGGACCCCCTGCCACTCACTCTGCTCCACCCCCTCCCCTGAGGGCCCCCCCGCCTGCTGCTTGCTCCTCTCCACCCTCTTATTGGAACAGGGGTTGCCATCACAGGGCCATGGCCCCATCACTTTTTCCTGCCCCAGGCAAGCGGTGGGGCCTCGGGGGAAGAGGCGGAATGAGGGCGGGGCCTCAGGGGAAAAGGTTGAGTAGGGCAGGCTGGAGCACAGGCAGGTGTGGGGAGGCCTCGGGGGAAGAGGGGGAGTGAGGGCAAGGCCTCAAGGGCCAGGCCTAAAGGGAAGAGGCAGAGCCTGGGCATGGCACAGCATGGAAGGGGCCACAGTCAGGGTGCTGGTGGCCTCCCCCACTTCTATGGAGCTTCCCTTCCAGCACTCCAACAGCAGTGGCAGGCCAGCACACCTCTGGAGGGGTGACCCACACTACATCTGCAGCATTTCCCCTCTGCTTGGATGACCTTTTGCAGGAGCTGGGGGAGCTTAGTCTCCCCATCCTCTTATACGCACCTCTCATAAGTAACACCAAAGGATTGCAACCAGGATCAGGGGCTCGGTTCATAGATTTGATTCCTAGATTATTGTACTAGGAGGGACCACTGTGATCATCTAATCTGACCTCCTGTAGAACACTGGGCATCGGATTTACCTGAATTAATTCCAATTTGAACTGAGCAGATCTTTTAGAAAAACATCCATTCTTGATTCTAAAATTGCCAGTGATGGAGCATACATCATAACCTTTGATAAATTGTTCAAATTACCCTCACAGTTAAAAATTTGCACATTATTTCCAGTCTGAATTTGTCTAGTATCAACTTCCAGCCATTGGATCTTGTTACACCTTTCTCTGGTGGCCAGAAGAGCCCATTATCAAATATTTGATCCCCATGTTCATACTTAAGCTATGATGGAGTCACCCCTTAACCTTCTCTTTGTTAACCTAAATAGACTGAGCTCCTTTAACATTATAATAATAACAAAAAATAATAATACCCTGTGACTGGGTGTGACTCACCACTGCAGCACCTCCTGCTGGCTGTCCTGGGGATTAGGTCTGCTCACCAGTGCACCTACTTCTGGTGATGTCTCGACACTGTCACTTCAGCTCTAGGACCCATGTCACTCCAAGGACTGCAGCAGACACAGCCCTCTGGCTGTGCTGCATTCTGTACTCCCCCTTTTCAGGGGACAATATTACAGTCCCTCAATCCACCCACTTCCTCAGTGGTGCATGGGGATGGAGGGAACCCAGACTTGCCCACTACTCTGGGTCCCAGACCAGGGACCCTGTAGAAGACTGCTGCTTGCGGTGCCCCCTCCAACTCCTTAGTAGATTTCCCTGTGCCGCTTCCCCACAGACCCACTACCCACTTTGACCTTGCCTCAGCCTGCAAATCTCCACAGCCCACCAGGAGCTTCCTTTAGCTCCCTGGGTTACTGTCTGCAGCACTGCTCTGGCCAGGGTGCTTGCTGCCTTCAGCCTGCAAGGCAACCAGTCCTCCTCCCTCCTTGAGCTCCAGGGAGTGACAGAGGCTGCTCTGCAACTCTTCTTATATGGGCCAGCCCAGCCCTGATTGTCTGCTCCTTGCAGCCACTCTCTAATTGGCTGCCTCCTGTACAGCCTCCCTAGGGCTCTATTAACCCCTCATTGGCCAGTGTTGGGCAGATGCCCCATCAAATACCCCCTAGCTTTTATCTAGTTTTTCTCATCAGATGATCTTAAAGCATGTTTTTTTAATCCTTTTATTATCCTTGTGGCTCTTCTCTGAACCCCCTCCAATTTACAAACATCTTTCATGAATTGTAGACAATAGGATTCCAATAATGATTGGACCAGTACCAAATACAGATATAAAATAACCTCGCTACTCATACTGGAGAGTCCCCTGTTTATACATCCAAATCTTAGATTAGCCCTTTTGGCCACAGTCTTGCACTGAGAGCTCATATTCAGCTTATTATTCACCATAATCTCTGTCTTTTTCAGTGTCACTGCTTCCCAGGGTAGTCCCCCATCCTATAAGTGTGGACTGCAGTCTTTGTTCCTAGATGTATGGCTTTACCTTTGGCTGTATTTAAACACATACTGTTTGCTTGTGCTCAGTTTACCAATCAATTCAGGTTGCTCCGTATCAGTGTCTTGTCCTCTTCATTATTTGTCACTCCTCCAATTTTAATGTCATCTGCAAGCTTTATTAATGATGATTTTATGTTTTCTTCAAAGTCCTTAATAAAAATGTTAAATAGCGTGGGACCAAGAACTGCAGGGACCACACTACAAACACACCTGCTCAATTATGGTTTTACAATTACATTTTGAGACCTATCAAGTAGCTGGTTTTTAATCCATGTAATGTGTGCCAAGTTCGTTTTGTATCATTCTATTTTTTTTAAATCAAAATGTCATGCAGTACCAAGTCAAATATTTTACAGAAGTCCAAATATATTAAGTCAACACTATTAGCTTTATCAACCAAACTTATAAACTTATCCAAAAAAGATATCAACTTAATTTGACAGGATCCAGTTTTATAAACCCATGTTTATTGGCATTAATTAGATTACCCTTCTTTAAGCCAGGTTGTTTTTTTAGCTGATGCAATCTTCTTTCTCAAGGCCGTGGCTTTTTGGTCAAAAATAGGATGTTCTTAAACAATTTACAATTATCATTTAAATTTTTCTGATTAATTGCTTTCTTCTAACAGATTTGGCTCATAATTGTTTTCAGCTTTATCAAATTGGCCCTTTTAAAACACCAAGTATATACACTATTGGTTTGGACTTTATTCTATGCCCATAACAAATGTGATCAAGTCAACATGATCACTTGTGTGACACTGTATGGAATATGTTGGACACATTATGTTATCATTGATACCATTATTGTAAAATTGCAAGGAATCTGACCAGATGCACCTTGTAAGGTGTCAGTGAAAATGTTATGATTTGAAAAGTATCATAATCTTGTTTTTATGTTTGTATCACCTTTGTATTATGAGTTATGGATATAATAGGGTATATCAGTATTTCCAAACCTGTGCTGTGTTTCTGGGCGACGCCCCCAGAGAGAATAGCATCAGCACTAGGCCTGCTTGATGGCCCATCAAGGGACATCAGCTGCACAGTGAACCCATTGGAAGGAGCCAAGGACTCTTGGAAGGAGCCTGTGGAGAGAACTCTAAGGCCTTTCAGTGTCATGTGCTGGGAAGTTTATGTTTAAAACAAAGGAAGTACCAGACACATGGCAAAGGGGCTATAAAGGGCAGCTGCATCATCTCCATCTTGTCTTCCATCCTGCTTCTTACCTCTGGAGGAACTTTGCTACAAACTGAAGCTCTGAACAAAGGATTGAATGACCTATCCAAACTGTGGATGTATTTCAGAGGGACTTTCAAGCCAGCAAACTCACCAATACTGTTAAGAACCTGGGATATGGACTTTGAAGTCTTTGTATGTATATGACTGCTTTACCATTTAACAATTCTCTTCTTGTTCTTTCTTTTTTCCTTATAATAAACCTTTAGTTTTAGATACTAAAGGATTGGCTGGCAGCTTGGTATTTTGGGTTAGATCCAAACTCATATTGACCTGGTAAGGTGGCTGACCTTTTGGGGTCAGAAGAACATTTTGTATATGTGAGCAGAGTTTTAAAATAACTTCTCTCTGTACTGGACTGGCTGAGTGGAAGCCAGAGAACTGGAATACAATAAGGGGGCTGTGTGATTTTCTGTTTTTGCTTCTTGATAAGCAGTGTAGGGATTAGAAGCACAGTTTGTGACTGGTTGGGGAGTTTAACTTCAGTGTTACTCCTAAGACTGGTGGGTGTCTGTTCTCCCTTTTGCAGCCTGCCCTGACCTTTGCATTTCCAGTGAGGGCTACCCTAGGCACCCTGGGTCACAACTTGTACCTAAGCTACCACTTATTTTTAGTTCTGTAATGAATTTCTCTCTTTCTGACAAGGTGTGGTCTAATATAGAGTTTCCTCATGTTGGGTGCAACACTTTTTGAGTTAGGAAATTTTCATCTGTTATGGTTAGAAATTCCAAAGGTGTTTTAGTACTGGCAGCATGAGATCTCCAGCATACATCACTCAGACTAAAGTGCCCTATGATCATGCTGTTTTTTCCCCTACACATTATAGATAGGTGCTTAAGGAGCCAGTCATCCTGTTCCCTAATGTGATTTGGTGGTGTGCAGCAGACACCAAATAATATCCCATCTTGTGCTTTCTCTATTAAGACATTGATCCATGAGCATTCAAGATCATTTGCTTCCAAACTGTCAGTGAGTCAGAAACAGATAATGTCATTTTTTACATAAAATGCCTCTCCCCCATGCCTTTTGCCCGCTCAATCCTTCCTAAAGAAGTTATAACCATTGATTTTAACATTCAAGTCAGATGATTCATGCCACCTGGTTTCAGTAATACCAACCAGATTGAATTTATGGTCATAAGTGAGGAATTTAATTTCCTTTTGTTTGTTACTCTGACTCCTAACACTGGTGTATAGGCAATTAATGAATTACTTCTCTTACCATCTTTTAGTTTCTTGATTAATTTTGTTCTCAACATCATGATTTTGTGCTAAATGAGTGATCATTTGTTCCCTCTTTTTACATTTCACGTTATTTGTTTAATACCCTCATGAGTAGTCCAGCCTGCCTGCCCCTGAAAAGATTAGTTCTCCTCCCCCTGAGGTGGAAGCCGTTCAAACTATGCAGCCCCCTCTCCCCACAGAAGGTGGAGCAATGTGCCACGAAACCAAAATCCATCTACCTTACATCACTTACCTAGCCAGCAGTTCACTTCCAGAATCTTCCATCTTCCTTCACTTGTGGGACAGGAAAGATCTCTGAGAAGCTCACGTAGACACTCTTTTCCTTCTGCACCTTTGCAAACTCCCTGAAGTAATTAATAATCTATGAGTAAGGCCCTGCTTAATTTATGATATTGTGGAAATTGCAGAGCTCGCAATATTAGGCTTCCACCGCAATTTTGTCAGCCACTTAGGGCTGATAGTGAGAGCCCTGGCTACCATCTGCCTGGGGTTGAAACAGGAGCCCTGGCTGTCAGCTGGGGCTCCTGCTGTCAGCTCCCGGCAGCTGGTGGCCGGGGCTCCCACTGTCAGCCCCACGCATTAATGACTGTAATATAGTTGCAAAAAATGTCTGCTTATCAAAAAAGTTAGCAGGCATAACATAATATATGTTGTATTGTTCCAGCAAATTTTTCTTAAACAAATAGGTCTTCTCTGCCTTTTCCAAATTACCTCAATTAATAAAAGCTCATTATTACTTTTCCATGATTTTCCATGTTTTGTCTGCAACTCAGCCACAATTATTTGACAGTCATCCAGCGATTCAAGTAGGGCCTTATCTATGAGATATCTTATGAAGCAGTATCATTAGTGCCGATATGCATCATCACCAGTGGATCCTTATCCGCCAGCTTCAGAAATGTATCCAGTCTTTAACCATCCCGGTGTCCACGTGTCCCTTGCAAAACATTCTTTCCATTCTTCTTGGTATAGAATCACCCAGAAGGATCATCTGTCTTACTTGGTCTTCCTGTCATGTGAGGCACTACACAAACACAAAGAAAGACACTACACCTGCCCTGAAGTGCATGTAATTTAATTTCAACAAGACACAGAAAGTGGCTGCAACAAGAAATAGATGGGGAAGGAGGAGAAGGCTAACAGCAATAAAATGAAATGGATTAGAAATAGTACAACTTGATTATACCGAATTGTGAGCGGTTTTTTAATTTGTAACTGAATATCAGCTATCGCAGACTTTCAGCAACCTAGACAACATTAGTTTGCAGGAGAAATGGACAGATTGGCATTCAGGGGTGTTGTCACTGGAGTAAAGGAGGGAATGATGCAATCAGAGACAAGAGCAGATAAGTAGTGAAAGGTGAAGTTTGATGGGTCTTGAGGTTGAGTTTAATGTGGTAGAAAAGAAGGAGCCAGTGAAGAACTTCAAAGGGGTGAGACAGGGTCTCAATCTTAGGTCAGGAAAATGGTCTTCACAACTGCATTGTGTATGGCTGAAAAGAGGTTGGCTGATGGCATGTGGATCTCTTGGAGGCTAGAGATGGGAGTAGGGAAAGAAAAAATGATGAGATATTAGCAGCATTATGGAGGAAGAAGCAACTGAATTTGGACACAGTCTAGATTTGTAGGAGAGGGCGGAGTCAAAGATGATATTTGGGCTTAAGTGTCAGGGAGAACAGTGGTGGGGTCAATAGCCAAATAGAAGGGAGGATGTGGACAAGGCCTCGGAGATAAATTCAGGAGCTCAGTTTTATCCATGCTGAGTTGAAACTGTTGGTGGGACATCCAAGAGGAAGTGTGAGATGTAGGACTGGATGGATGATTACATGTCAGGAATGGATAAATAGATTTACTAGTCAGGTGGTAGCGGAGTTTGGTGAACAGATAAGATCACCGAAGGAAAGGGTATAGTGAGAGAGGAAAAAAGAAGGGGGCCAAGGATGGAGCTTTGCGGGAACCCCAAGGAAAGTGGGTGGGGTAAAGAACCCACTGAATGATACACTGAAGGAACAACCAGACATGTCAAAGGGCTAAAAGAGGATAGGAGTCATGAAAGCCAAAGGAGGACCGGATTTGGAGGACAAAGATGTGATAACTGTCAAAAGCTAAAGCACAAGATAAAAGAAAATGAGGCTAGAGCAGAGTCTCAGGGTCAAGCAGGAAGATGCCATTCAAGACTTTAGCAAGAGGAGTTTCAGTAAAGTGGAGAGGCTGAAAGCTGGACTGGAGGGGACTGAATGTTGAGTTGGAGAGAAAGCTGAGGCAGTGATTGTACACAACACATTCACTGAGTTCAGAGGCGAAGGGCAGAAGAGACATGAGGTTGTATTGGAGGACTTAGTGGGCTACAGGGAGAGCTTTTGGAGGACAGTGAAGAGCAGAATATGCTTGTATTGTAAGAGAAAGCAACCAGGGAAGAAACTGAGGTTAAGGCAGAGGGAGAGGCGTTACTAACATATTCAATATTACTGGTCTATTTTCCATTTTCATTTATAAAATGAACACATTTGTAAAGAGGAAAACAAAGGAGGGGGAGAATTTGGGGGGCCAAAGGGGAGCCTGGAGTGTCTGCTGGGGCAGTTGCATTGTGTAGAATTATTGTGAAGCTGCTGGTGAGTAGTAGCAGGAGAAATGCAACATTAATGTTCCTAATTGAGGGTCAGTGTGTGCAGCCCATCCGTCAGCATTTCCAGCCTTTCACGAGGGCAGAAGGGGGTTATGCCGATAGAGAAAAAAATCTGACTTTGGGGCATGAGAAACTGAAGATATATATCCTCAGGAGATCCTCCAGGCCAAAAGGAGTCCATGCTAATGCTCACTTTATGCAGAGCCTGTGTTCTGTGCAAAGCTTCTTGGAGGGCCATAGCATCAAGTTTTCCAAATGGTGTCCTTTTCCTTGTTATATTCTGTGCTGTTTTTCCCCTGCCTTTCAAAAATGTCTGCATAGCTGCGGTGCCTTTCCCCTTCTTCACCCTTCCCTGTTTTGTGCATGTGTGTGCAGCAGTCCATTGCTCCATTGTGGCCCTGGCTTGTGAAAAATAAAGGCACGAGCACCAGCGTAAGTGACCCTTATAAATTAAGACAACAGCGTTTCACCCCCCACAAACAGTGTTTCTCCCCCTCGTACCCCCCCACAAGAGCCTACCAGTTGGCAAGGCCATTTTGCATTAGCATTGTGTAGTGACCCCTGGCCCATTTATTAATACTCCCTCTGCCCTCTGAAGAAAGGGCTGACATGTGTCCTCCTGTTTTCCTTGCACTCACACTATACTTTCTTTCCTTGCCAAACCCTTTGGCACTCTAACTCATTTTATACTTACAGTGATTTTCTGCTGAGAGCTTAATGAGTGCAAAAGGGCACTTAAGACTTACAAACATCATAAGGCAAAATAAGTGCTGTGTGGGAGCCAAGCTAAAAATGAACAGAAATAGCAGCACCCAAAGGGAGGGGCAGATGGTGCAAGGCTAGCTTCCAAAAGCATCCAAATGCCTTAAAATAGGTTATCTTACCCTAAACATTTAATTTTTCTTTGTAGTTTATAGATTTCGATCTAGATATTTCCAATGTTCCCAGCACTAGGTTTAACAAGACACTCTGTTACATTGAAAAGGAGTACTTGTGGCACCTTAGAGACTAACCAATTTATTTGAGCATGAGCTTTTGTGAGCTACAGCTCAATGCATCCGATGAAGTGAGCTGTAGCTCACGAAAGCTCATGCTCAAATAAATTGGTTAGTCTCTAAGGTGCCACAAGTCCTCCTTTTCTTTTTGCGAATACAGACTAACACGGCTGTTACTCTGAAATCTGTTACATTGGCTAGCCCAGTGTAAAATCCTTTCAAAATAAGTTCACTGTTATACAGAGGAATATTTTTAATGCTTGGAAATCCCTTGAGAAATACTCAGCTCTTATTCTAGACTCTAACTCATTTTAGCAGATTAAAGTCCAGATTATCCCTTTCCCATGGAAAATCACATGGAAGGGAAGATGTTACTGACAAAGATTGATTCTCATTTCCAACTCAGCATTCTGCCTTATGCTCTCCTGCCAGAGAAAAAGCCAGAGCAGAGGAAGCAGTCAAAGGCCAATGCAGGCATTTCTCATGGAGGTCTGAGATTAGGAGACCCAAGAACATTTTCCTACAAATCTCAGGCTGTTTGTCTCCATCCAGGTCCCCTATCCCACTAGCAGCATGGCTGTTGCCTCTGCCACTCTATGGCCTAACCAGGGTGTATATAAGTTACCATGCTTGGAGCAGTAATAATTTATGCTGCCTATTGTGTCCTAACTTTTGCTTTCTTGAGAGGGGAACATGCTGAACAAAGTGACTGTTCAACTCCCTGGCCTTTGGCTGAAGGGACAAGAGCCACATGCAGAGTGGGTGAAGGGGCTCAAGATACCAGGTAACTGCCTTTTCCCCAAGACACACTTTCCACTGGATTGCTGTGATATTTCTTCTCTGCCTTTTCAGATGCCAGGAGCATATGGCCCTAAATTCTGATATTTTTTGGCTCTCCTGCTAGATTAAATGCTCATTTGAGTCCCATATGGTGGCAAAAGAGCCCAAGCCCAATGCCATTGGCCATTGCTTTGAAAACCTATGATTTCAAAGCAATGGCCAATGCTAAAATTGTCCAGATCTGTGTAAGTTTCTTCAGTGTATGTAAACAGGGGCTAAATGAGCTCTCCCCCTGACATCTAGTGAGGAGCTGGAGGAAAAGACTTCAGGACAGACCATGTTTGTAGATACACTCCCACAGTGCCTAGGTGCACAGCCTGATGGAGCTGCTTTGTCAAAATGATCACTTTGGGCTGATGTTGGGTTACAAATCACTTTAGTACTGAGTACCGGGGTAATGAAATGCTATCCTTATTGTATAAGTAAAGGGCAGCAGAACTGTAATTAGCCTGTCATGATTGAGGGTGTCACCCTAAAGGTTAAGATTAAACTCGATAAATTTATGGAGGAGATGGTATGATGGGATAACATGATTTTGGTAATTAACTGATCTTTAAATATTCATGGTAAATAGGCCTAATGGCCTGTGATGGGATGTTAGATGGGGTGGGATCTGAGTTACCCAGGAAAGAATTTTCTGTAGTATCTAGCTGGTGAATCTTGCCCATATGCTCAGGGTTTAGCTGATCACCATATTTGGGGTCGGGAAGGAATATTCCTCCAGGGCAGATTGGAAGAGGCCCTGGAGGTTTTTCGCCTTCCTCTGTAGCATGGGGCACGGGTCACTTGCTGGAGGATTCTGTGCTCCTTGAAGTCTTTTTAAGCCACGATTTGAGGACTTCTATAGCTCAGACATAGGTGAGAGGTTTTTTGCAGGAGTGGGTGGGTGAGATTCTGTGGCCTGCATTGTGCAGGAGGTCGGACTAGATGATCATAATGGTCCCTTCTGACCTTAGTATCTATGAATCTACAGGGGTAATGAAATGCTATCCTTATTGTATAAGTAAAGGGCAGCAGAACTGTAATTAGCCTGTCATAATTGAGGGTGTCACCCTAAACTTAACCTCACTTGCTAAGCAGGGTGTAGAGATGCCAAATCCCAGTGGAGATGAAGGTGGGGACAGGTGTTCCTACTTAGGGGTCGGAACTCCACCTGAAGAGTCCTGGACACCATTTAACCTTCCCCTCTACAGGGTTTAGACAGAGCTGCTTAGACTCAAGTGAGAGTCATTGTTTCTGTTCAATGATTACTAGAGCTCAGTCGCTGTTAAGCAGGTCTCGAGGCTATCCATTAGACCTGGTGTAGGGGCAGCAGTGAAATGAAAGACAATGCATAGACTGTACCGGCAGTGAGGTTTCCTGCTACTCGGTGAAGTCCTAAGAGCTGAAATCACTAAAGACCTGCGTTAAGTGGTGGAACCTTAGAACGGGGGACTACAGAAGGGACAGTGAGCATCCAATAATGGCATCATAGTGACCAGTGGCAGCAGAGAAAATCAGTCACAGCAAATGACCAGTGGCAGGAGAGAAAAGCACCAGAGGCAGCAGCAAACCCGCCAGTTGCAGAGGTGCCCAGTGACCACAGAGACATTGCTGGACACCCCCTCTCCCTTTCAGGGGTGGAGGCAAACCCCTGTGAACAGACATCTGAACTCTGGGTCCTCGCTAATGAAGGACAGCCAACAGTGAATGGGGTGCAGTGGAGGGAGAGGGGAGTGATGTGTTAAAGGGACATTCATTCATCGGACTTTCTACCTGAAAGGTGGGAAACTGAGGTAAAGGACACTGCCCAATGCACTGTGGTGTCAGGTTTGTTTATGGTGGCAAGCTTTTGAATGTGGTTGTGGTGTTTTCCCAGACTAATGCTTGGTTCTTTTTCCCTTTTAATAAAAGTTCTCTTTTGTTATACCGACTCAATTCTTGAGAGTGGGGAAGTATTGCCTCTTAGAGGCACCCAAGGGTGGTGGTTAATTTTTTTTAGATTACTGGGTAAGGGCTCGAGCTGGTTATGCTTTGTATTATTAAGAGGAACCCCTAGATATTGAGCATGGCCTTGTTGCTGCCAATTCCACCTGACAGAAGGGTTATATTTAAAAACTGAAATCTGGCTATTTTTGTTGAGACAGCTTGAAGTTTCCTTGTGCAGAAGCTTGCTGGACTTTATATGCACCAAGAATTACACAAGCTTATTTCAATGGGAATGGTTCCCTGGATGAGCGTTGCCTCTTACATAACAGCTTCCCAAATATCCATGTTAAAAGTAACAAAGTAACTTCTACACAGGAAGACTCAGCAAGGGTTAGTGAACTCTTGAAGAGAAGAAGCCACTTGCTATTAAGTATGAAAACATGGATCTCATTAGTTGTTTGTATCGCACAGATTTCAATCCTAAAAGACATTCAAGAGCAAGGAAAAGGCAAATGTCACTCTTCAGAAATATTAATTGCTGAGGCTTTGCAGACCTTAGAGTGACCAGAGGGTGGAAGTATAGAGTTATTAGTCTTTTCACTAGCTTAGCAAACACTACAGACTTCATGAGCATGTATGTAGCTACCATAAGTGATATATGAGATACCAAAACTATCACCTGTTTTAAGTATAGGAAAAAAATCTCTGGTATTTCAGGTCTCACTGTGTGGAAAAAGTGTGGCAGAGATCTTACTCTATGACCTTAGCCAAGTGCCTTACAGAAAATTCCAAAATAAAACGTTCCACCTTATGCATTTCTCCCCATGGGAAAAGGATGAGAAAACAAACATGTAACAAATGCTTAATGTACTGGCAGGTGCTCAAATAGTATGTTGATAAACACAGAATGAGAACCTACAGAGAATAGAATTTCTGTGCCTTCAGTTTCCCTCCCTGTACAACTGGCATAATCTTTGTAATGTGCAGGTCCAATGAGATAGAGACATAGAACTGGATGTTATCTGCAAGGTAACAGCCCACACCACTTTTTATAGCCGCTGACATACTCACATACAGCACCTATAATGAAACAGAACTCTGTATTACCTTGCAGGAAAAACCCACAAAGGGCAGAAAAGCAATCTCCCAGTACTACCTTCTGGATCTTTTAAGAGACAAAGGAGCTCTATCTATGCTAGGACCTTCAGGCATGTCAACAAAACCTTGTGGTCAGCGGATTCAAAGGCAGCTGATGGTCTATACTAATTCTTTAAACAACAGGAGAGGCGTTGCATTCTCTCTGCCATAAAGAGTGTTATTAGTATTGTCCACTTTTGGTTGACAGCTTTGACAGCTTTCTGGGCCTAGTCTAACTGGTAAAAAAAGCCCTTTGAGGGGCAGTGGATCAGTCTTAAACAGATGGATTTAAACTTTTCCTAGTTGTAAAAATGTAATGGACAAATCCAAACCTGACCCATGAAAATTACAGGCACACTTTTTCAGGAGGGTTACACTCTATACTTGGGACAAGATCCTGAAATATCACAAGAGAAGTCTGCCTGCATCCCCACTGACAGCAATGCTATAAACTCAAACAGTTGTGCTCACTGCCTTTTCAGAATTTTACATAGCAGTGGCCATCTATCCTACCACAACTCTTTATTAACAGCATATTCAGAGCGCCACAGAAAAAAATGCATCAAGGAGAAATATGTCCAGTTTTCCAATATCTGCAGATGGAATATTATGCCACATATAAATCAAGCTCTGAATAAATTTGCAGGTCACCAAAGGAGATTGGAAATACTGTTTTTGGTGAAAAGTCCTGTGAAAGGGTTTATATCAAGAATATACAAAGCTCTGAAAAACCTCCTATGAATCGAAGGAACACTGGGCAAGACGGGCTTCTGACACAGCCCTTTTCACCAACCTGGTGGCTTAAAGGGGCAATAATGCTATCCTAACTTGAAAGCTGAGATTTCTCCACAGGTGGAAATCACTAGGTGATATAGAAGAATGGCAGAGGTTTGGTCAGATTGGTGCTGTGCTCTGGCAATCCTTAGGAGGCATACTGCCCTGTTGGGGACCATTACCATCTCATGAAAGTCACAGCAGTCCTGAGGTGGCTCTAATTTGTTCCAGGGGCCAACACAGCATCTATTGCAGAAGTGGGATCTGCACTGAACACTGCTCAGCCAGATATAAGGATTCTCAGAAAGGTAGAGAAGAGACCTGCAAATAATTTTTTCCTAATAAAGACTGTAACAAGGTTAGGTTATACATGCTGAATTGTTCTAATTCCTTTTTGTGTCTAGTGACACAACTTAAAATAGCATTTCAGATTTACCCCTCCCAGGTAATTAGAATAATATTTCCTCCAACTGCTGCAAAAACTGCTTTGACAGAGGTTCTTCATCCCTGGAATATCATGCTCTTTTATAACCAATTACATTCAGATTTCCTGTGTTCCAATCCAGTGCCTTAGCCACAAGACCAGTCTTCCTCTGTAATTATACTGCTGTCTGTACGGCATCATTCTATTTATACTTGTGCAGCTTTTAAATCAGGTTTCAATAAAAAAATTGATTTAAAAAGACGGAAGGAAAACGGAATACTTGTGAGGATGAGTCAAGGGGAGCAGGCTTTTAGGAACCATTGTATCAAAGACAAAATAATAGCAGTGTCCTACCATATCATCAGTAATGGTCTGTTGGATGAACAGCATTTTTCCTAGCAACTCTCTGAAACCTTATTGGTTCAATTAGTCTTTGGGACAGACCAATAAAATAGTTCTCTCCCACAAGAGAAAAAATGGAGACAGTAATTGTTCTTTATATTAATTATGTTGCAATAGCTTTTACAAGCCTTGGCCATGTTTGGGGCTAGGTACACTATATGCACACAATAAAAGTTAGTCCCTGACCTAAAGAGCTTACACTCTAAATAGATAAGACAGGCAAGGGGAGATAGAACTATTACACCACCTCCAGCCCCAACTGAAAGGCAAGTTTTATTAGAACAATGAATATTGCAAATGGGGCAAAGTATTTAAAATGTGTGACTGAGTTTATAAATGCAGATTTTTCTCTTTAGTACCCCATCTAAAATACATGTAGAATCAGACACTGTCTGTGGAGCTACTGATTAAAATGCAGGCTGATCTGTGTTAAGCAAATAATATTTAGGAAAAGGTTGAGCATCTTGATTTCCTGTCATGTTAACATTTATTAGTGAGTGGAGAGTTCACTTCATGAAAAGCATTACAGTAAGAGCCCAACTTTCCTCTCTGTGCAGTATTCATCATTCCTGTGTGTATTCTTGTAGGGGCAGGGGTTAGGCCAGCGTTGTCACCCCTGCTTGACAGGAAATGTCTGACTGACAGCAGCGTGTAGGCAAAGCTCCAGTGGTAGAAGGGTCTTCCCGTTTGCAGGAAAATGGTTAAGGAATAGGTTTGCCACATAACTAGAGCTGTCTCATTAGTAAATGCACATGGATGATGAAGATGTCCTGACCAACACACCTCTTAGCAATTTTTAAACATTTCTCTTGTGATGAGTGACCTTCCTCAACACTGAAGTCAATTCTAAAGTGAGAGCAGGGGCCACAACAGGCCTTGCCAGAACTTCCGGCTATTGTCCCCCAGCCTAGATGACAACGTATGTACGAGGAGAGCCTGGAGGCAAGGGGATTGTATGAGGAAGGTGGGAGTGACTTGTCCAGCCCAAACACTCAGATAAGCATCCAAATGCTGAACCTTTTTAAAAATTGGTATTATGGTAACACTAGATGTCTCAGGCAAGATTAGCGGCCCATTGTACCAGGCACTGTGCAGCACAAACACCAAGGGCTTGTCTACGCTTAAAATGTCGCAGCTGTGCCGCTATAGCGCTTCAGTGAAGGCACTACCTGAGCCGATGGGAGAGCTTCTCCTGTTGGTGTAGGTACTCCACCTCCCTGAGAGGTGGTAACTAGGCTGACAGGAGAATTCTCCCATGGCTCTAGCACTTTCTATGTCGGGGGACTAGATAGGTTTAACTGAGTCGCTCAGGGGTGTGGATTTTTCACACCTTTGAGCAACATAGTTATACTGACCTAATTTCCTAGTGTAAACCAGGCCATAGTCAGAGAGAGTTCATGCTCCCAAAAGCTTGCAATCTAATTAGACAAGACAGGCAAATATAGTATTTGCCCTTCATTTCACAGATGGGCAAACAGAGGCTCTGAGAGTCACTTGCCCAGGCTGTCAGTAGCAAAGCAGGGAATAAAACCCTGAGGCAGATCCTCAGCTGATATAAGTCAATGGAATTGTGACAATTTATACCACCTGAGGATCTGCCCCCAGATCTCCTGAGTCCCAGCCTAGTGCCTGAGGCACTTGACTATACAACCTCTCCAGGCACAACCTCCTTTTGAGCTTCAACCCGCCTTGCATTCGTATTCCACAGCAACAATCATCATCTTGTTGTTAAAGGACAGAACTGGAAGTTAGCAGAGCTCAGTGCTCTTCCTAGCTCTGACATCACTTGCTGCATGACCATGGGCAAGTCACTTGATCTCTCTCTGTTTTTCAGTTTCCCTATCTCCGAAGTGGGGATAACAACATTTACCTCTCTTCATATTGAAAGTCTGCTCATATGGATACATTTCTTGGTGTTTGGAGCAGTTCTTTGAGATCCTGCAATGGAAAGTGCTATAGAAGTGCAGCAGTTATTCAAGATACTATAGAAATCCAAACTGTAGTTTCCTCAGCTTTTAGTCACCTCTTTGGTGGTTGAAGTCACAAGTTCCTCCCCTTTCCCCTCCCCCCAATAACACACACGTTATGCAAATAATTGCCAGCAATAAAATACCTGGAGTATTTTGTTTCTTAATTAGTGTGGTTTTGATAATATGAATAAGTAAGGTGACATTCAAACTGAATGGGAGTAAAGGAAAATTTAGGGGATACAATCCAAGGAGGAGCTTCAACTCCCTTCACATCTGTTCTTCTATTCTGTTTAATTTAGAAGTAATTCAATTATTTTTTATGAAACCCCTTCCCTCCACCCCTTTGTCCATTCTAGTCCTTCAGCATCTGTCCTCCCAATGCCTTTGCTGCTCCGTCACACAGGGAAATAAAAGCCACTTCATGGCCCAGCTGGTTGAGTAGGGCTGTACAGTACTTGTCTCATCCCCTGGGGGACCTCTGAGTGATATGCTTTTGAAAAGCATCTGGGCTGCGGCAGGTTCTCTATTAAACCCAGGCTTTCTAGTCAGCAGCTGAAAGGGACAATGTCCTTCATCATTATTTCGGGTCACGGAAGGTTATAAACATGGAAAATCAAAGTCCATTGAGCATTAGTAAATAAATAAATAAAATAAAGCCTGTGATGTTTCTGTTTAGCGCAGGCAAAGTAGTTATTACTGATTCACCTGCTTTATACACTCCTCAAACAGTGCTTGTTGATTTGGGCTATTACAAGATAATATTATTATGAAAACATGGTCATAGTTTCTGAGTGGCCAGGAAAGAGTTGAACTCTGAGAGGGTGCATATGCCAGGGAAACAATCTACTGAACATAAATCAAAGAGTTTTATTTGATTATTTTTAAAATTCCCAGTTTTGTTGTTGTCTTTTTAAACTGTGAGCTCTTCAACGCAGTACCTGTGTCTTCCTTTGTGTCTGGAATGCACTTAGCACATCTTGGGCACTACTGCAATATAAATGCTAATAAGGCTTTGTGGACACAGATTCAAGAGACTCCCTTCAAGTTTACAGTCAGTCACATTATTGCCATAGTTCCAACTTGTCTTTGGTCAGGGATGACCATCAAACAGAGAAAGCATCAGCAGAGTCCACAAGTTACAGATCTCCAGAAAGCAGCTGTGTCCAAACCAACAGATGTTAGTTTCTCTGACAGACACTGTCCAAACTGCTGTGTGATTTGTATGTATGTTCTACAAACATAGTAAAGGATTTAAACAACATATATTTGGGCTATCAACTCAGTTCACCACCTCAATATATCAGTCTGAATCATCCCTTCCCCATCTCCTGGCTGATCCATCTTTACGCACTGGACTAGATTTAAAAAGATTCCATATCTTCCACCGTTTGCAGTGTTTCCGTAGCCATGTGGGTCCCAGGACATGAGAGAGACAAGGTAGGTGAGGTAATATCTTATATTGGCCCAATTTCAGGACCTGAAGAAGAGTTCTGTGTAGCTCAAAAGCTTGTACCTTCCACCAACAGAAATTGGTTCAATAAAATATACAACACTGCAAACAACGACGGAAGATATAGAATTTTGTCATTTAAAATGGAAACTTTACAATCTGAAGAAAGCAGCAAGACTAAATGTGACATCTACTTCCTGAATGTATGCAACAAACAAAACATCCTCAGAAGACTTATCTATAACCCTCTGGCCACTACATACAACTCCAAATATGCTGAACAGCTCTGCAGAAAGACCTCAGAAAAACTGAAGAACCATCCCCTGCACCTTACATCCTCCAGAAGGTACCATCTCAAACGAAAAATCATCACATGCCACCACAAAATGGAAGAAAAAAAAAGTAGGAACCCTACCTAGAGGTCATGCAGGAAACCTAAAACAACTATCAAAAGGACCCTTATGATAACCATCCCAGCACTTACCTGAAGAAGAGCTCTGTGTAGCTCAAAAACCTTGTGAGTTTTGGCAGCTCAGGAGCGTGCTGAGTCTCCTAGCAAGTTGCTGTGCATGTAGGAGAAAGGGAACAGAGAGTAGATAGAGCGTGACTCTTGTCCTGCATGTACTGTGCTGGGGGAAGTACCTGTACCCAGGGCTGCCGCTACACCTGAATTCCCCTGAAAAGCTCCCATACAATTGAAAATATCCCAAATTCTACTAATTTAAGAAATATCAGCCCCAGTCCCTACATTTTCATCATTTGCCCCCATCTTGGTAAATGACAGCGTCATCCTCAACACCACTTCCTGGAACTTGAGAGCTTATGTCACAGCTTCAAGTTTTATGTATTTTCATAGCTGACATGCATAAATACAAAGGAAATTATCACTGGACCCTGATGTAAGCAATATATATTTCTTTACATTATAGATAAAATGTAAGTATGAATATCAAATCCTTACACTAATAACATGTTTAGGAATGGTGAGTCTACTAGTCTCCCACTTAATGTGACAGGAAATCAATAGAAATCACTTAGGCTCATGTCATTTAGGAAAAAACTTTAAAAACGTAGGAGCTTTTACAGTAAGAAAACAACATTGTCTAGTAACTAGAGCACAGGATGGAGTCAAGTGATCCGGGCTCTGTGCCAACAATGCCATGGGCTCGCTCTGTGACCTCGAGCAAATCATTTCCCCTTGCTCCTGTAGTGTCCCTCATCTGTAAAAATGGGACTCATACTTGGCCACCTTTGTAAATTGCTTTGATCTCCAGATGAAAAGCACCATAGACTATAAAGTGTTATTTTAATGGCTGAATCAGAATCTTCTGGTTAGCTCTGCTCCCAGAGCCAACATAATGTTTGTTCCATGGGTACATTTCAGTCTTCAACTCTGCCCAAGTCAGAGAGTTAAAAAAAAGATTAAAATGCCAAATCCCAAACACAGGAAAACATCCCAGGGGTTTAAAAATACAACTGATACACAGATCAAGGTCTACATGGTGGGGCATTACAAGACTAATGTTATTGATGGGATCCTATAATGTAATACTTTGGATGATAAACTGGACTGATGTATTCACAAAGCTACAAAATGAAATATGCCCCAAACGCTCACTGTTTTCCATTCCCTTAACATTCCCAAGTACGTAGGGAGGAGTGTGTGTGTGTTACTGTAAGGCGACAGCTACCCCCCACACTACTCGACCAAGCCGTGCCTCACCAGCTGCACTGCTATTTATACCCATGCTGGGAGAGCTATGCAGGTACATACGCTGCATGCCGCCAAAACACATAGGCCGTGTAGACATACCCCAAAAGGAAATTGAGCCTTTCCCCCATTGTCAGTGGAGCAGTTGAAATGCTCTAGGCCAGTGGGTCTCAAACTTTTTTTTCCGCAGACCACTTAAAAAATTGCTGAGGGTCTCGGTTGACCACTTAATGATCTTTCCAAATGTCGTTTGTACCGTTAGCTAACTATTGTAAAGCGCTTTGGATAAAAGCGCTATATAAAAAAAACCCTTAATAATAATTAACTTTTTTCTGTTCTACAAATAAAAGCACACAACTCATATTTTAATATCCGTAGTCTTACTTTTCTAACGCAATGGATGTGTCCTCTCTCCTCCACCACGGCAGCCCAAGCTGGGGCTGGGAAGGAGGGGAGGTCTCCCTCTGGCTGCTGCAGCCCTGGAGCTGGGGAAAGGCTCCTCTTTCTCTGGCTGCCGCAGCCCTGCACATCCCAAATTCCCCCCACCCCCTCTTCTCATCCCACTGCCCCCTCCCACCTACCTCCTACTCCCCCCTCTGTGGCTCCACTAATTAGGTGGGTGGCTCTTCATTCTCTCGTGTGCGGCTGCCTAGGCATGCACCTTAGAAGGAGCTATCTGGGACCACCTGAATGGCACTCATGGGCCACAGTTTGAGAACCTCTGCTCTAAGCTAATGGCTCTGTCAGGGCTGTTCCATTGTCTCAGTTGAACAAAATCTCAGAATCACAGTCTGAAATGGCCAGGTGCTGCTGTCCAAAAACTCCCTCTCTTCTGCGACAGCGGAGACTGCCTGAGTCACTAGGGCGACTTGCCTGAGGTTTGGAGGTGGGTATGGGAAATGGGAGGATATGTAAGAAGGCAGGTACAAGCTTTTGTGTAAATCTATTCTGCAGGCAGTTTGTTCTCCAGTGTGAAGGAGAGATGCGAAATGAACTCAAAAGTGTGTGTGTGTTTGTTCTTGAGGTGGGGCAGAGGGGGGAGAGAGAAGGGCCGAAGATAAAGTGGATCACATAATCAATGTGCAAGGATTTCTTAGGGTTCCTTGAAAATATGTAAGCAAGTCAACCTCTTTAACCAGAGGCTAAAGGAAAAAGGAGCATACAGCTGGGTTAGCGGGGGGTAAATGGGTAGTCCTCACTTCGGAAGGTTGTGGGTGAAGCAGCATAATAATTCTTTGGGATGATCAGAAAAATCCTGTTTCCATAGTGCAGTAACTATTTTTATTTAATGATGTGAAGGGATTTTATATCAGAAACGTCCGTCTTCTGCCTAACCAGTTAGCTTCCAGCACTTTTATGCTCTTATAAGTAGGACATGAAACAAGACTGATTTATCTTATTGGCGGTTCAGTTAATAAAAAGTCTTTACAATCAGTCATCTTGGCGCTGTCAGGGTGTTATGGTCTAAACTGGTGCTGCTGAAGTCTGTTGCATTCATCAGACCGGCAAAGTTTAATTGTTTTTTATTATTACTAATTAGTATAATGATGATTCTGTTTCACTTTTCACTTTGGTGGGATTGTTGATTCTGTGGGTACTGTTGCTGTGCAGGCTGCCTTTCCTTAATGGGTTACTTACCGATCACTGCTGGAAACTGCGAGCATTAGAATATGCTCATGCCTCTTTAAAATACTCTCTACATTACTCCGAAGAGGTTGATGTGGCATGCTGCTTTTGTATTATTAATCAGTTCATCATGTTACAAACATCATTTAGGGAAGAGCGTGTGTAACGTCTGTAAACACCAGTTTGATATGTTTCTGTAAACATCCATTTGAAAATGGGAGTTACTGAAATGCACATTGATCACGGTAGGCAGAGTACTAAATCTATCAAGCATTTTACATCATGGGCTGTTCTATACCGCCTCGACTTACAAAACATGTTTAGATTTAGGTTATGTCTATGCTGGTCTGCATACTCAAGTACTGGATTGTACATGTGTGATGTTGCACTCTATATGATTTTATGAAAATATGCTAATGAGTGTGAATATAATGTAACTGGAATGCGCTTCATGCAAAAGGTCTCCTGTAAGGTATCATTACAAAGCTTATAATCTACTGAGTGTCTTCATCCTATTTGTATGAATGTATCATTCTTGTATCTAAAACTAGAAATATGAACTATAACTCTGAGGGCCTATTGTAATTATGCAAAGTGTGGGCCATTAATGGTGGTTTGGAATTTTGATGGCTCCCATTAACCAGGACAAGTGACTGTAGGTGGCTCTGTTTGCTTGTAAGTCTTCCTGTATACGTGTGTGCTGGCAAGTGGGTAATGAAGCCTTACAGTTACATGTGATCATGTCACCTGAACTGGAATCCATCTTTAACCTGGTGCTTTTCCATTTAGAAGGAGGGGTGTAAACCCAGAGAGGGACAAAGGATTCCCGCCTTGTGCAAGATATATAAGGGGGTGGAACAGAACAAAGGGGGCTGCAGTCATAATAAATCCCCTAGCTACCACCTGAGCTGGAACAAGGGCTGTACCAGGGGAAAGGATTGTGCCCAGACTAGGAAGACGTCCAGTGTGTAATAGAAGCTTATTGAAACGTCTCTGAGGGTGAGATTTTTGTCTGTGTTCAGTTTTCTTACTGTAGTAGGCTTAGACTTGCGTGTTCTATTTTATTTTGCTTGGTAGTTCACTTTGTTCTGTCTGTTATTACTTGGAACCACTTAAACCCTACTTTTTGTATTTAATAAAATAACTTTTTACTTATTAATTAACCCAGAGTATGTATTAATACCTGGGGGGGTGGGGGGGGGAGCAAACAGCTGTGCATCTCTCTCTATCAGTGCTATAGAGGGCAGACAATTTATGAGTTTACCCTGTAAATGTTTTATACAGGGTAAAATGGATTTATTTGGGGTTTGGACCCCATTGGGAGCTCGGTACCTGAGTGTTGGAGACAGGAACACTTCTTAAGCTGTTTTCAGTTAAGCCTGCAGCTTGTGGGGAACGTGATTCAGACCTGGGTCTGTGTTTGTAGCAGGCTAGTGTGTCTGGCACAACCAGACAGGGGACTGAAGTCCCAAGCTGGCAGGGAAAACGGGCTCAGAGGTAGTCCCAGCACATCAGGTGGTAGTCCCAAAGGGGGTTTTGTGATCCAACCTGTCACAACATGCTCATGCATGCTCCCCATCCTATGCTGAGTGTCCACATGCGTTGTGCTGGACATGGGTATAACACAGGGTACATGCACATACCTGCATCC
Organism: Natator depressus; assembly: GCF_965152275.1. NCBI lineage: Eukaryota > Metazoa > Chordata > Testudines > Cheloniidae > Natator > Natator depressus. Next base: position 92,307,186 of record NC_134236.1, read on the forward strand.
ATACTGCAGCCACTGTTACACAACATTAATGCTACCCTCTCAGAGCAGTAACCCACGATTCTGTGCATCACTCTATGAACTGCTTTGCAGTGTGTCATTGGTACTGTCTCCAGCCTTCACACATTTGCTGATTACAGTGATCACATCACCATTTCCCTGTTATGCCTGGACAAATGGGTGGAAGAGATGGAGCAATGGGCTGATTCTCTGGTATGATAGAGTGGGATCACATCATTTTGGAAACCTGGGATGGCCAGCAAGGGCTTCAGAACATCCAAACATCAGAACTTGGTCTCAAGTTGCGGTGGGGGAGGTTTAGGTTGGATATTAGGAAAAACTTTTTCACTAGGAGGGTGGTGAAACACTGGAATGCGTTACCTAGGGAGGTGGTAGAATCTCCTTCCTTAGAAGTTTTTAAGGTCAGGCTTGACAAAGCCCTGGCTGGGATGATTTAATTGGGGATTGGTCCTGCTTTGAGCAGGGGGTTGGACTAGATGACCTCCTGAGGTCCCTTCCAACCCTGATATTCTATGATTCTATGATTCAAAAGAAAAAACAGACCTTCATGGAGCTGTGGGAGGAGCGTGCACCAAACCTTCAGAACCAGAACACTTGATCTGGGTAAGCCATACTGGTCCAGAAGGGAGTTGCTATTGCCTTGTAGAAGCTGGCTACACCAAACAGCTATAGGTCAATTGCAAACTGGGATTGGAAAGTCCACTGTTGGGGTCATGGTTGTGCAGGTTTGTGAGGCAATTAACACTCTGATCTATCCCCTGGTGGTTGCCCCTGGAAACAATTTCAGAAGACAGGGCTTTTGAACTGTGCAGGGACTGTCAATGGCACCCTCATTCCAGTACTTTCCCCACCCCCGGGGGCAAGTGAATACGTGAATGGAAAAGGGTACTATTCACTTGTTCTCAAAAGCTTAGTGGTCCACAAAGGCAGATTCATGAACACAAACATTGGAAACACTGGAACGGTTCATGACACCAGGATGCTGAGGAGATCAGGATTATACTTGAAGGGGGAAGAAGGAACATTATTCCCCAGAAATGAGGGTTTTCTGTATGATGTGTCTGTGCCGACTGTTATTTTGTGGGACCCCTGCATACCTGCTCCTGCCTGGGCTCACGAAATGTACCCTGACATCAATGAGCCTGGAAAAAGAGCATTTAGTTACAATCTCAGTAGCTGCATGGAGTGTGCATTTGGTAGGCTGAAATCTAGTTGGCGCTGTCTGCCCACCCATCTGGATGCCAATGTGGCAAATGCCATTCTTAAATAATTATTGCAACCAGTCTATTTTTTTGACTGTTGAGTGTCAGCAGTGCTAACTGCACTCCGTGGCCATTATAGAGTATTAATCCCTACTATAACTGAAACTGATTAAGGTTTTTTTTGTCAGGGTTATGGGAGGGCTGTTTACACATAAGGCAATCGTACATGCTGTAATTGCCTGTATTGTTACTATAATTGGGTTTTGATTTTCTGTATATGAACTAAGCCAAAAAGACATTCATCTACCCCTTTAGACTTCTGCGGTGTTGAAAACTACTAGTTTTCAGTTAGCACATAACACTAATTGCACTGTCCCCAGACCTCCCTTGTAGCCATGGGACTTTGGATATTTCTGAACCTGAAGTGGAGGTCGGGGACAGACAGAAAAGTGTTTGCAGTATCATAGAACTAGTGGGTTATATACCATTTGATTTCATGTGCTGTGAATTGGGGGGCCCAATCCCAAACCTTAAAACATCTTCACTTCATTGTACTTAGGAAGGAGGGTCCACCCACAAGTTAAAGTATAACGTTTATTAAACATATGAGATAGAACATGTAATTGAAATGGTTTTAAAAAAGAAACATCTTGTACAAACGGAATGCAGTAGGGAACACGACCCAAATGTTAATGTCTCTGCACCTGTCTTCTTGCCCTCCTCCTGACAAGTGGGGAATCACAGGGGAAAATGGGGAAAACCAGGGATTAAGGGTTTGGAGAGTGGACACTAGGTGGGGTTCCAGAACTCCCACTGGCTCATCATTCCCCTCTTGGTCACACAGGGTGAGGTCTCAAGAGTCTTGCAGGCTCAAAGTTCTCCTGCTGGTCACTCTGTTGCGTTGGTCCTTAAAACAGGATCCTCTGGCTCAGCAGAAGCCCGGGCAGCAGATAGAGGACGAGGTGGCAGTGGCAGTTCATGGACAGGTGCAGTAGCTCCAGAAGCAGCTCCAGCCCCAAATTTGTTTGGCCATCAGGTCTATGACCCTCTCCATTAGGGAATTTCCTTAGGTGTGCCTCCTGCTCCATGAACCAGTTCATCAATGTCTCTTCCTGCTGAAGTGCCTGATCCTCCTGTGCCCTGAGGAACTCAAACTGTTCCTGGTTCTGTCTGTCTATCCGTATGAGCAGGTCCACCAGCATCCTTTGCTGTCTGTGAGGTGCTGCTCCTGCCCTCCTTATGGAATGGTTCCTTCTGAAGAACTAAGATCCTGCCAGTTCAAAGACAAAGATAGCATTATATATATATTTTTCCTTTGGAAGCAGCTGAGACATGCCCCCACATAACATAACTTTGCTGTGGAAGGCCATGATTTGGATATTTTTCAGCATTCCAGGAAAGTGACTATTAGACTATCCTTCTAGAGGGTATATTACCAGTTTGCAATTTCTTTTTTAAAGGTTGACCAACAATTGGAGAACCAGTGGTTTTCAAGGTACCAGAATGAAAGAGAGAGGTGACTTTCCAGTCCTGTGGAGGACATCTGGCCATCCATGCCAGAGAAAGGTTTCTGCTAATGGTCACCCTCTATACATTGCTGAATGGAGGGGCTTGATCAGCCATGAAGGTGTACCAAGGAGATTTGCACTGCTGTGGAACTTCAAGACTCAGCTGGAGTTTCTGCTACACCAGAAATTTGCTCAAGTACACTTACAGGGCTGGGAGGCAATTCAACTGGAAAATGACTATATTCTCAACTAGCATTTGGAGTTTCTGTGCAAAGGGAGATGTGAACCATTCACCCCGCATGGTCAGCATCACCAGAAAATCCTAACCCTGTGCCTGCCTACAAATGATGAAATGGACTGGGAAAGAAAGACACGACAACTTTATTTGGTTCCCTGAAGTTTCAGCTCACACCACAAGCCCATTGCCTCTCTACTGCAGGTGGACATCATCTGTTTGCACAGCTGCCAGTCTGGATCCTTCTCCCACCTCTGTATCCCCCATCTTGTGCAATATGCCTCCGTGTAGGTAGAGGCCAGACACCAGGGACGGGAATGGTAAAAATTGTGTTATCTTCTAAGGAAAAAAGGACTGCTGTGAGTAACTTTTCTTCAGACAACCAAAGTGTTCCTTAATTGTGTCTGGTTTCCTTCCCCTTCCTGAACCCCCTCTACCTCCCCTTCCATTCCGCGTGGCTCCCATTTGGAAGGGGATTTAAGATTGACAAGGTGGGAGAAACACAGACTGTAATCTTCCAAGGGACAGAAGAGCTGTTACTAATTTTAGACAACCAACTGTAAGTTTTCTACAATGGTCCCATCCCCAACCAGGACCTTCACTGCCTGCTTGCCAGCCAAGAAATGCACAGACCCCGGGCACAGTGATTTTCATTTATAATCTGTTTTTAAGAAATAGCTTTAGAAGCAAATGCATAATGGCGGTTAATCAGAAATCAATAAAATCATTGATTTATAACCATGTCTTCCTCAGGGACTATTTTGGGGGTGAAAGGGAGCAGGGGCTGCATGTGGGGGTGGGGGGAGTTGGAAGAGTTTGGTAAGGGGAAAGGGTGTGACAATGCTGTGGCTTCAGCACTGTAGTTCAAACACACAGACATAGCAATGCATGGCATATCATCTATCCAGGGAGGAAAAGTCAGTGCAGAGTACTTCAAATACTCTGGATCTTAAAATCAGGAATTTAGCTCCAGAGCAAGAGGAGTTATTGGTGGAGAGGCTGGAGGACCATTGTAAGTTTCCAGTCTCAGGTTTCAGAACAACAGCCGTGTTAGTCTGTACTTGCAAAAAGAAAAGGAGTACTTGTGGCACCTTAGAGACTAACCAATTTATTTGAGCATAAGCTTTCGTGAGCTGTAGCTCACGAAAGCTTATGCTCAAATAAATTGGTTAGTCTCTAAGGTGCCACAAGTACTCCTTTTCTTTTTACCAGTCTCAGGTTCTTGTTCCTACTGAGGCTTGGGGTCCTCCTCAGATTCATCAGGGGGCTTCCTGAACCTGCTTCTTTGGGCATAGGTGCAGAATCACACACTCTTCATCCTTGGGGTCTTTCTGGTCTTCCTCCCTGGTCCCTGCTGCCTCCTTGCCTTGGCTTCATCAGCACCCCTTGGACAATGAAGCTGGCGGGGTTGAGGAGGGGTTCACAAGCCACTTTAGGTTCTGTATTGGGAGCCCTTCACAGCACGCTGTCAAGGTCCTCGTGGAAGGGGCATGCATGACAAGCCCTCCCAAAGTGACTCTGAATCTTTAGCCTTCCTGTAGAGGAGCCTCAGGTGCTAGGATGCATTCCTGGCACTAGGCTAGAGTGCTGAATGCTCACCTGCTCCAGCCATCTGGTACAGGTGCATGTTTGTCATGTTTCTCAGGATGCTCAGAACTGTGCGTCACCTTGCTAACCCCCTGCCTCCAGTGAGAGGGAGCGACTTCTGTTAGCCACTCAAACAATCTCCTCTGGGCTATGCCAGCCCTTACTTTACAGGTAAACAAGAGGAGCACCCAGCCCCTGAGCCTCTTTGAAGCATTCCCTGGTAGTGTTCAGCCTCTTATCCACTGAACACTCACAGTGACACTGGGTCTGCTGTCCCCAAAGGAACAGCATACCCACCAGCTTGAATGATTCAACCCAGGATCAGCTTCTTGGATAACATTGCATCCCTGATTTACAGCTGTAGTGAAAACAATCATAAGTTTATTAAAGATGACGTTTTAAGAGCTAGTGAGTAAGGATAATAGACACGGAAGGGTTACAGATCAAATCATAACATGCTTTCTAGAGATTAAATTTAACAGAGCAGGCTAGCCTATCTAAGGAAGTTTATCTCACCCCAAATTTCCTTTGGACATTTCCAACCGAGACTGGTTGGGATTCCATTTTCATGAATGTAAACATGCTGTCCATTTACATCCTAAGATGCAGGCTGTCTTTTTGCCTTCTCCTTACATTTCCCAAAGTTCATTATCTGTCCCCAGTGACAGGGCAACCCCCGTGGTTCACTTTCTGGTGTCTTGTTCCCCACCCTCCATTGACTTCCCATCCCCCTTTTGACTTCAAATGTAAATGGAGCTTCCATTGTGTTGGCTTACAATGCTTAATTTACATTTCGACAGAGATACATATCTTACCTCTGTCTGGAAGAAACCTGAGGATTATGAAGTTCAGTATAACAAGCTTTTATTAGGGACTTCACATTACATCATTTATGACTAATACCAGGAAAGCGGTGTGCGAGGTGTTGTGAGTTTGTCAGGTCTGTTAGGAGTTGCTGTTACACAACAGTGAACCTTTTGCTGATTGGCACTGAGGGGTACTTGGGTCACGCTATCTGCCACTCCAGAAGAAGTCAGAGGATTGTGTAGCTCACTGATCAGCCAAGTGGCGCTCTCAGAGCAGGATCCATTGTCACTTGTATTGATCTCTAAAAAGTGCAGTGGAAAGATGTTCCGATCCGGTCAGCGCTGCATGCAACTACCGGCGAAAATGGGGGAACAGAGATCCTTATCGATTAAGGGTCAGGAAGAAAACGTTTGAGTGCATTGTAGGAATGGGGCAGAGGACTATTGAAACTTGAGACCTGGTATATGCCCCTCACCCCTGTCCATACTGCAAACTGGCATGGGTCTGGGGTAGTGCCACAAATGAGGTGTGTTCTTACCCTGACTCTTCAGGCATGCTAGCTTACTTGGCCTCTACTCACCTTCAGACATGTGCTTCTGGTGGTTTAGGGTGCACAACAGGGGGGTTATGGCACAATCACACACAGATACATGTATTGTTGCTAGTGTAGATGCACCCTACGCAGCTTGTGAGCATCTCTGCAGCTAGTCTGAATACCTAGAAAACATCCATATGGACTTATGAGAAATCTTTTCTATCATAACCTTTTAAAGGTCTGTGTGCCCAGCTCTTAGGGATTTGCTTGAAGAAAGTATGTAAATTTCTAACCATCAAAGTGCAAATAAAAGGGGAACAGGGTTTAAGCAGGCTCTGAAGTGCAGGAGGCCAAGCTGTATCTAAGCACAAGTCCCAGAGGCAGCTCTGTAAGTGCCTGGGGATGCTGTCAAATGGTATCTTTGCAGCTAATTAGCCCCTTGACAGGCATCCCAAGGTGGGGAAAGCAATCCCATCAATGCACTGGTTTTTTTGTTTAAAACACTAAGATAAATGTGTATGTAAAATGCAACATGATATAATGAGTCAGGGAAGGAGAGTTGTGTAAGAATGATTCTGCAACTCCTCCTGGGCACTTCTGGTGCTGGAGCAGCAGCTCTGCTAATGGTGCAGAGGATAAAGCATGATCCTGACTCTGCATCTGGCTTGTAATGGCTCCACCCTCAACCCAATCCTTTCAGAGAGAGCACACATATGCCAGCCAATAGCAGACATGATACTTCCCCGTGGAGTCTGGTTAGGCATGGTGCAGGGTGTGAAACTACTTGTGCCATTTTCCCAACTGTTGCACATCTTCTCTGCCTCCCAGAAGCCAGCCAGGATCTGACCTCATCTTCTAAAAGGTACAAAAAGAAAATGTTACTCCTACATAGTCCCTTGCAGCAAAGAAAGCAGCAAAACCTAAACATTTTCTACTGTCTCTTAAGTTGTTATTGACATTTTTTTTTAAAAGTTAGTGCTTCTGAAAGGTGTCCGATTAACAACCTTGTTTAAGACAGCAGCAGAGTAAGTTTCTCCATCTGACAGCAAGCTTTAACCCTGGACTAGAGGAACCATCTCTGAGAGGGTAGCTCAGTTTCTATACCAATTCAATGCCTGGCCTCTTCTCAAGACTTCTTGCAAGTGTACCACTTTTGGGACAGCCACACTTGTCCCCTAGAAACTATTCCTCCTCTCTGTTTCCCTGCTGCTCCTAATTGTCTTTTTTACTGGTTGTCTTTATGCCCTCTCTTTACCCCATTCATGGCTTCCTGATTTCATTCATGGTGCCTCTGAAGCTTGGAAAAGTCTTTCCACAAATTGTCCTCTCTCCTTCCCATCCCCCTTTAAAACCCATGTCTTCCATGAACACTCCCTACCTTGTTCTTCTCACCAATAATCTCCCTATGCTCTCCGCTTGTTTGGAAATTGTCCAGTGACTCACCTACGTTTGTCTGATCTGTCTACAAATGTAAAATCAAATCATGGGAGTGAACTTGTCTGTAGAATTATCTTAAATTGATGGTGTTATACAGCATAAATGATTGTTGTTAATAATGCATCACAATGATCTTTGTCCACTTATTTGACAAACTGTAGTTATTTTAATTTATAAATCTTTCATACCATTGCTAGTAAATGTTCTGTAATATATTTAATAAAAGTAATGAAGTCCCACTAATGAAGAATCTCACTACAGCTCGTGACTATTGAATCTGTGGTGAGAAGTTGAAAAAAGTTTTTTATGCAAATTGTAAGAGGTGGATATGAACATGGTTCTGCTGTATGGTACCGTGGCGCGCTCTCTCTCTCTTTAAAAAACACATTAAGCATGCTCATGGAGAGAGAGCAAAGTCTCAAAAGTTAAATGGAAATATTCTGACATCGGTAGAAGGGAAATTTTGTTTTCTGATTCTAAGTTCTACAAGTTAAAAATTCTAATACACACAAAACTTCACTGAAGAAGCAAAACAAATTAAATCTGAAGTCACGGATTTGTGTTAGCTAGACAGAGTGTAGTTCTGGATGATAATAAAGCTGATAATTTAATTAGCCATATATTACTGAGATAAAATAGAAGATATTTAATAACCACTGTAACTGGATTTAAAAACCTTTTAAAACATAAATCAGCCACTTTATATTGGTTATGAAAAGGATAGAGAAGGGCTAGTTTTTGCTTACATAAAGTGTTCCTTAAGACAGAGCAAGATGAATACGCCTGTAAAATTTCATGAAATTGTTCTTTGATTGAAGCTGAAATCCTGGCCGCATTGAAATCAATGGAAGTTTTGCCATTGACTTCAATGGGGCCAGGATTTCACTTTGTATATTTTAGTTCAGACAGGAAAATGTGTCTTCGGGCTAACATCTGTTGGTGAAAAAGGCAAGCTTCTGAACTGCACCGAGCTCTTCATAACCCACTTCAGAAATATCACTTATGTGATGTTAGAAGAGTCAGTCCATCAAAAAATATCAAAAGAATTGCAACAATAAGCTTCATGTGATCAGCCAACTCTCAACAGTCTGCCAGAAAATGTTACACAGATCACAGCCTTAGAATATACCATGTCTTCTCTTTCTCATCTTTTAGATTGGAAAAGAAGAATTATATGCGGCGATCTGTGGTATTATATATCAAATTTCACCTCACAGTGGGTTCTTGGCTAGTCCTGAGGACACCTCTACCCCAGTATAACGTGACCCGATATCACATGAATTCGGCTAGAACGCGGTAAAGCAGCGCTCCGGGGGCGTGGGGCTGCATGCTCCGGTGGATCAAAGCAATTTGGATATAACGCGGTTTCACCTATAACGCGGTAAGATTTTTTGGCTCCCGAGGACAGCATTATATCGGGGTAGAGGTGTACCACTTTGATTTACAAATGTCTTAGATTTATTAATGGATACTGTCTTGCATGCACATTAATTTCAGCTTTTCTAGTTTATGGAGAAAAGTTGTTGCATATGGACAGTAGACTTTTTTTTTTTTTTAAAAGGAAACTACCCTGACATTCCAAAAGGCACAAACACACACATCAGTGTACAAATATACTCATTTCGGGACTATCGAAAACAAACAAAAAAGCATATTCAGTTGTTTATCCAGCTACCGAGTTTATTCCAAGTAAGCAAAAGGGAAAGAATATCAACTTTTAAAAAACGGATTTTCTCGACAATCCCACTTGCCAGACATAAGTTAACATTAGGTATTAGCAGACAGCATTATGATGAGCTCATTTCTGTTGAAATTAGGTTTGCATACTATTGAAGAACAATTTATGAGATGAAAAAACATGAGTAGCTAATTAAGGAACCAAAAGGCTCTTGTTAAGTAGTAATACTTTGCTCAGTCCTCTGTTTGTGAGATTTACAAGGCAGCAACAGAAAGATGCAGACAATAGAATTGCTCTATTACAGGAGGAATATGGGTGCACTGAAGTAGAAACCAGTTACTCAGGCTTCATGTTTTAATAGTGGGCTTAGTTTTTATGCAGCTGTAAGATTGTAAAGAGAATAAAACACATCCCAGTTCACTTCTCTATTTTAAAGGGAGATTTTTGTGCCAGGCTCTTTCCTTAATATGTGTGAGAGAGACACTTGTATTCATGCTCTGTGCTAATTTCAGAGACACAGAGAGGGTGGTAAAGCAACTCTGACAATGAAATACCTAGGATTTCTTGGACTGTGGTCACTGTGGTTTTAGGCCTGCATATGGAATAGAAATGGCACTGGTTTTAATGGTTGATTAGTTTCTGTTAGTAGTGACTGCAAAGGTGTTACGCTGATGGAGTGCAGTGTCCTGGTGGCAATGGACACAGGCACTTTTGTGACCCTCCATTCCTTTCTTCCTGAGAGGACTTGGAGGGGAGTGGTAGATAATTGTTCATGATGAATAGTTTTATTAAGATAATGTTGAACTAAAAAGAAAACAGTACAGAGTTTAAGCATAGAAGTTTCTGGTTATCAGGGAATAAGGTACAGATTATCAAGGGGTGCAAAATTTGGTTTAGGAACGGGTGGTGTAAACAATAGATAATCTGCAATCTCCCCGATTGGGGGTAAAAGTTTAACCGGTCAAGGTACAGACATTGAGCTATGGGGGTATGTTGTCCATATAATAGCTATGTTCAAGTGTGGAGTATAATGAGCGGGTACGATGACGAGGATGGATCTACCCTCATTTGGTGGGATTTATTGTTGAGCGAGTTTATGGTTCCAGTTCATATGGTCCAATGGAAAAAGTCTCAGAGTCCCTTTCCCATAGTTGATGCATGATGTCGTACCAGCTCACACCTCCCGGTACTGTCGGTGGCCGGTGATGTGTTCAATGTAGATGTCCGTGGACCATCGGATGGTGTCCGAGACCATGAGGCACCTCATGAGCCGTGAGTAGCGTCGACCGATCCCACAGGTCCACAGCACACGCTCGTTGCAGGGGTCCCAAGCGCCCAGGGCTCCGACGATCAGGGCATCCACCTGCATCTCGTAGCCCTTTGCTCTCAGGGTGTCTGCCAGGGGAGCGTATTTTTCCAGCTTACGAGCTCGGGCTTTGCGGAAGGCCGGGGTCCTGTTCCCAAAGGAGACCGTGACGTCGACGAAGATCTTTTTCTGGGCCTCGTCAGTGACTACCATGTCAGGTCGCAACTTGTTGTCAGTACTGGGGATGGAGCAGTTCACGGCGACCTCCCCCAGGCACGGTGCGATGGCTTTCACCAGGCGGTTCTGGATGGCGTTGTGGCACAGCTGCCAGGCTCTGGAGTGGGGCTTGCAGCTGCACAGGACGTGGGGCAGGGTCTTGTTGGAGTAGCCGCACTTCCTGCAATGCTCGTCTCAGTTCCCGTGGCGGACGGCTCTGTTGAGCGGGACGCAGTTGAGCCGGGCGCGGTGGATGAACTGCCAGTCGGCGAAATGGGTGAAGCCGCCCCCTGGCGAGGAAGTGGTTGCTGGCGTCCCACTTGCTGGTCAGTTCGAAGGCTTTACCCTGGTCCGATTTACGCTTCAGGGCTTCCATGTACAGCGAGTGGATGGCTGCCTTCAGGGTCCTCTCCAGCATGCCCCTGGGGCTGGGGGTGATGATGGTGGTGTCGTCAGACCTGATCTGCGGCACCAGGACTCCCAGCTCCTGGCGCTCCTTGCACCACTCCCAGGGGCAGCCGATGCGCTTCCCCAGGTGAAGCGTGGCATTGCGAGCGTGGGACCACAGTGAAGCGATGTCGTGCCCGTCCGAATTCACCATCCAGGGAACCGCTCAGGAAGCTGGCGGTGTCTTGGTTGGAGGGGGCTCTGCCAATCTGCTTCTTTCTAGTACAGTAGGGTCCTAGCTCATCATCCCCTCTCTCTCCGCATTCTCCCTCCCCCCACTCCATGTTTGTGTATATGAGTCTGTTAGGAAATATAGAGGCAATTTCAGCTGAAGTATCTTCAGCGTCAGGATGAAACTATCTCTGTACATCTGTACAATATCTTGTTGGACCTAGATGGTGTGTTTATAACACCACAAATTGACAGAAGGCTGATTAATGACACTTGTCACCATAATGTCAGTTTGCTTCCCAAGGGATAGAGAAAAATACAAGTTTCCTTTCTACTTCCCTCATGGCACTCAGTTACTGCTTTTTCCTTTTAAATCTTCTACTGTCCTCACCTACTAATCATTCTCCATCTGTCCTTCCTTAACACCTCCTTTTGCTTGCTCTTCTCTCTCTCTTTGCTTCTGTTTAACTGTAGTTACTTGCACAGGAATGCTAAGTCACCAAAAGGAGTTTTACACTTTATACTCAAGACAGTGGGATTTGTGGCTTTTAGCATGGGCACCATTGCCTCCTGAGAGTCCTCTTACAGCTTAGTATGGCTCTGCTGTGGCATGCCTCAGGTTCCTCCCTCGATGAGGTAAACAGCCTGGTCAAGGAGAAACCAAAACACACTACTTTACAGTAGTATATCTCCCTTCAATAAAGCCTTCTGAAAGGAGCACTTGTACAATGGTTTAAAGGCTCTTACCTCAGAACCCTGATAAAACTCAGAAGTCCCCAAACAAGTCTCTAGGTTCCAGCAGCAATTCTTTCTCCTGTAAAGCCTCAAGTTTTTCCACTGCCTGGAGAGTTCTGAAGTCTCTCCCCCATTTACTCTACCAGGTCTCCCTGCCTGGGTAGTTTTTACCTAGTTCAGCTCTCCTCTCCTGGAGCTTCCTTTCTCTTCAGGAGTCCTCGCCAAACTGAGGTCCTTAGCCTTTTTCCACACTCAGGTACTTCTCTGCCTAATTAAATAACTCCCAGATGACCCTGAATTGCCTCATTCTCCCTTGTGGAGCCTGTCAGAAGTTGGCTGAGGATCCTTGACCCCTTCCGAGGGCCAGCCACCCTCCAACATGCCTATTTTGATCTTCTCAGCTCATGAGTTCCCAAACCTCAGTCCTGTTGCCAAGAGCCTGGTTCCCTGATTTCATGAGTTTCACCCATGAGAAATGGAGCTCTCAATGGAGATTACTACTGCAGAGAGGGGAGTACTCTGAGGCCAGCTTGACGGAGAGCCATGATGTTTAACACTGAATATCACCCCATATTCTCTGGAGAGCCAGCGTAGTAAGTGTGATTAGCTCCAAGTGATGGATGTTCCTGAGGAAGAGAACTAATGTATTCTGGACTAAGTGAACCTTTTTAATATTGCTGCACTCATACGTAGGTGTAATGGGTTGTAATTGTTTGTACTCGTGGTCACAAAGTCATGGATCACTGAGACTACACCTACGATAAGATTATTTGCAGTCTTCCATCTAACCTTACATGGAATAATCCATTTTTTGTAGTAGTTGTTTTCATCCGTTCAACAGCAACAATGAGATTAGGAGGACTCCATAGTTGCAGGCTGATTTAACAATCTGGGACCAGACTCCTTTGATGGACAGCAAGGTGGTTGCTGTGGTGGCTAAGCCCACAGTGAGATTTCCTTTCCACCACTATCACTTCCTAACTTTTCAGCCTCAGCTGCTTTTCATCCAACCGCATCCTCAGCTGCGTTTGATCTTTGTCAGGCAGAATAGTCAGGGGTGGTGCTCTTTTTGCATCAGAAGTTAAAAAAACAAAACAAAAAACAAAGAACCATACAGTTGAGTATTTTCTCCATACTGCAGACATTTTAAACTGTGCCAACTCCCAGTTTGGAGTAAATGGAGTCCCATTTCTATTTGATGTAAATGTTAAAAAGGATAGAGGGGAGAATACTGAGCCTTTTGGTACTCCACAGGATATTGCTCTAGAGATAAAAGAACAGTTGCCCATAACCACTATCTGTGAACACCTGAACTGGAGCCATTTCAGAGCCTTCATGTCAACAGTCTGCTACACTGTCAATGTAGGACAGGGATCAGCAACCCTTGGCACGTGGCCCATCAGGGAACTCCGCTGGTGGGCCGGGACAGTTTGTTTACCTGCAGCATCTGCAGGTTCGGCCGATCGCAGCTCCCACTGGCTGCAGTTCACTGTTTCAGGACAATAGGGGGTTGCGGGAAGTGGCATGGGCTGAGGGATGTGCTGGCTGCTGCTTCCTGCAGCCCCCATTGGCCTGGAACAGCGAACCATGGCCAATGGGAGCTGAAATTGGCCAAACCTGCAGATAAACAAACCATTCCGGCCCATCAGCGGATTTCCCTGATGGGCTGTGTGCCAAAGGTTGCTGATCCCTGATGTAGGATGCTATCATGCCATGGCTTACCGTACAAAATGGCATAGACAGATCCAGAAGAACGAGTATGGTCATTTTGCCTCATGTATAGACTAGAGGTCATTTGTAAGTGCTACCAATGATGTTTCCATTCAATAAGATTGTATGACTCCTAATGGCGGGATACTGACAGGGGCCAAGCATGTTTGGAGGTGTTTCTTTGCTATTTTATTTTGCTCAAAAATGGGAGGTTTGACATGAGGCAGTAATAGGCAGGGTCTCTTGGGTTCTGAAATGGTTTCTTGAGAAATGGCAGGACCATGGCATACTTTATGGTGGATGGTAGGTTTCCTTTTCAAATGTGGCATGGGTGAACTCTCTAGATGGTCCCAGAAATCACTCATCAGCCATGATAAGAATAGGTCCAACTCACCCCACAATGTGCCAAATTCTATGAAATGGAAAGGCACTTATTCCAGAGGGCTGTTGCAGTCCACAGAGGAAGTCCTAGATGTGGTTTACCATCTTGAGGTGTTACCAGTTATTCAAATTGCAGCATCCCTACATTGCTACAGACTTCCTGTGTGATCTGGGGCAAGTCACTTAGCCTCTCTCAGTCTCAGTTCTCCATCTGTAAAAATGGGGATAACAATACTTCCCATACTCAAAGTGGTGTTATGAGGATAAATATATTAAACACTGATGTGCTTTGAGATCTACTGGTGAAAAAGGTGCGAAATAAGAGTTAGGTATTATATTACATTATTAAAAAGATATGACAGTTGTGCTCTGTATGCTTCAATGGCTCCCAGGTAATTTCTGCGTACAATTTAAGGTGTTGTTCTAAAACCATTAAATGAGTTGGATTCTGATCGCTTTAAAGGTCACCCATCTTGTCATGAGATACTGTAGTAATTGAGATGTAAGGCACATGAGTTAGCATTCCCTTGATTTATAGAGGAGGGGGCTGGAAGCAGAGCATTTTCACTGAGGGGCTATTATTTACAGAAGCCAGTTCTTAAAAAAGCACAAATGTGCTAACGTCCAGTTCATGCTACAAGCTCTATTTGTTCTCGGACGCTTGTTGATGGTACAGGGGTTCTGGTAGTGAAGGGATCCCAGACTCGAGGTGGGACCATCTCTCTCTCTCACACAAAGAAAGAAAGACTACAGGAGGTAATTATTTCTGCTTGTCAGACTACAAAGAAGAAACCATTAAGCAATGTTCTACTTGAGTAACTTATTGAATGCTCTATGCACCCGGCACTCACTTGTCCCTGTTTCCTCAAGAAAGCTGTTTAACATTTAATCTTTTCTCAGAGGTTAGACTTTTATGCTATTTTGGGTAGTTACTTTCTGCTGTCTTCAAGTTTCTCTAGGCATCTGGTATTCTTCAATTCCTGCCTTGAACAATAACTAGTTGCTGCATCCCACACCCATTTTGGCTGCATTTCATTAGGGGTGAATCCTGTGTAATTAGTGTCCCCCTTGCATACCTTTAGCTTAAAAGGTGTTATATAAAATGTACCAATTAGGATTACACAAGAAAAAAATTATTTTTTAAGATTGCAGAGCCATTGGCCATTATCTTTGAAAACTCGTGGCGAACGGGGGAAGTCCCAGATGACTGGAAAAAGGCTAATGTAGTGCCAATCTTTAAAAAAGGGAAGAAGGAGGAGCCTGGGAACTACAGGCAAGTCAGCCTCACCTCAGTCCCCGGAAAAATCATGGAGCACTTACACGAGAGGAAAGTGATCAGGAACAGTCAGCATGGATTCACCAAGGGAAGGTCATGCCTGACTAATCTAATCGCCTTCTATGATGAGATTACTGATTCTGTGGATGAAGGGAAAGCAGTGGATGTATTGTTTCTTGACTTTAGCAAAGCTTTTGACACGGTCTCCCACAGTATTCTTGTCAGCAAGTTAAAGAAGTATGGGCTGGATGAATGTACTATAAGGTGGGTAGAAAGTTGGCTAGATTGTCGGGCTCAACGGGTAGTGATCAATGGCTCCATGTCTAGTTGGCAGCCGGTGTCAAGTGGAGTGCCCCAGGGGTCGGTCCTGGGGCCGGTTTTGTTCAATATCTTCATAAATGATCTGGAGGATGGTGTGGATTGCACTCTCAGCAAATTTGCGGATGATACTAAACTGGGAGGAGTGGTAGATACGCTGGAGGGCAGAGATAGGATACAGAGGGACCTAGACAAATTGGAGGATTGGGCCAAAAGAAACCTGATGAGGTTCAATAAGGATAAGTGCAGGGTCCTGCACTTAAGACGGAAGAACCCAGTGCACAGCTACAGACTAGGGACCGAATGGCTAGGCAGCAGTTCTGCGGAAAAGGACCTAGGGGTTACAGTGGACGAGAAGCTGGATATGAGTCAGCAGCGTGCCCTTGTTGCCAAGAAGGCCAATGGCATTTTGGGATGTATAAGTAGGGGCATAGCCAGCAGATCGAGGGACGTGACCGTTCCCCTCTATTCGACATTGGTGAGGCCTCATCTGGAGTACTGTGTCCAGTTTTGGTCCCCACACTACAAGAAGGATGTGGATAAATTGGAGAGAGTCCAGCGAAGGGCAACAAAAATGATTAGGGGTCTGGAACACATGACTTATGAGGAGAGGCTGAGGGAACTGGGATTGTTTAGTCTGCAGAAGAGAAGAATGAGGGGGGATTTGATAGCTGCTTTCAACTACCTGAGAGGTGGTTCCAGAGAGGATGGTTCTAGACTATTCTCAGTGGTAGAAGAGGACAGGACAAGGAGTAATGGTCTCAAGTTGCAGTGGGGGAGGTTTAGGTTGGATATTAGGAAAAACTTTTTCACTAGGAGGGTGGTGAAACACTGGAATGCGTTACCTAGGGAGGTGGTAGAATCTCCTTCCTTGGAAGTTTTTAAGGTCAGGCTTGACAAAGCCTTGGCTGGGATGATTTGATTGGGGATTGGTCCTGCTTTGAGCAGGGGGTCGGACTAGATGACCTCCTGAGGTCCCTTCCAACCCTGATATTCTATGATTCTAAGTGAATAGTAGCTAAAAAGTCTTCAATTACTTTTGCTTAAATTCTAAGAGAAACTTCTTAATACAGTCACCTATTTCAATACTAAATGTACATAAGCTCACAAAAGTTTACACATTGTTTTATTTTTGGGGAAAACACAATGCCAGCATGGCTGTATGTTGCATTTAACTTTCCAACAGTGCCAAATTATACCAAGAAAAAAAGATAAGTTTGTTAACTAATATATTTCCAAAAGGCTTTGTACTTATCCCAAGTTGTAGAACTATGAACTGTATTCCCAGAATGCCTTGTACACATTCTAAGCTTTAGAGTGGAAATTTACTCTAGGTAAACCGTGTGTAACCCGTTCCTTGTACATGTAGGAACCGTCAGAAACACAATGTACATTCTGAACTATGCTTGTCAAATATAAAGTGTTGCTAGATGTGGTTAGCATAGACGCTAGGGTATTGGTGCCAATGTCTTTCTGCTAAATAAGAAGAGGTAATGTTGGTACTAATAAAGTGGAATTTTCTGTTATAAACAAGGGAGTATAACATATGAGCCAAACTGAGCTCATACTTTTGGAACAGAGTGAAGATGTAATCTGGAAGTCTGTTCTCCAGATTGGTATGCATTTGCCTTTGTATACTGTGCTGATCTATCTTTGATTAATAAACTGATTGAACCTGGTTATCTGATGTCTTAATAAAATTACTGAACCCCTAAACAAGTTAAAATTCTCAAGGGCACATACCCACATCAGTACAAGATAAGTAGCTGCGGACTGAAAGAACAAAGCGTACTTCTGAATTTTAGAAAATTAGAAAAGTTATGTGGCCACAAAAAACCTAAACCATAACCAAGACAATGGCAAAAATTCTTGTACTTTTTAGTTCATTCATCAGCTTGTGCCTTAGAGCAATATAGTAACTGTTTTTGAAAAGCACACCTGATATATAGTATCACATAATTAGGACTCCGTGTCTGTCACAGAAGTTGCGGAAGTCACGGATTCCATGCCTTCCTGCAACCTCTGTGACTTCTGCAGTGGCCAGCGTGGCTGGCCCCAGGACCAGCTGCTCAGGTGGCCCTGGGGACAGCCACACTGGCTGCTGCTGGAGTGGTTCTGCAGCCAGCCACATCAGCTTCTGCTGCAACTGCCCTGGCCACGGCTCTGGTGGTAGCTGGCCCCAAGGACCACCCGAGCAGCGGCTGATACAGCTGGCCCCGACGACTGCCTGAGCAGCGGTTCCAGGGGTGGTGGGAGCAGTGGCTGACCCCGCGACTCCCCCACATTGGCGGCTTGAGGGGCCACAGATCCCCCAGGGCTCCCACCCCATAATGCCCTCCCCAGATTCAATCAGGGGTATTTATGCTATAAGTCATGGACAGGTCATGGGCTGTGATTTTTTGTTTTTTTGCTTGTGATCTGTTCATGACTTTTACTAAAAATACCCATGATTAAATCATAGCTAATGGAGAAGAGAGGGGCTTTAAGGAGAGATTTAAAGAGGATTCGTCACACAGCTCAGTAGTAATTTTTGAGTGGGTTTGGAAATATAGGAAGTCGGAGAAATTGCAAAAGAAATTATAAGAACCTGTTTCTATATACTAGTCTGAGCCTCCGTAAGTTAGGAATTTAAGATCATAAGAGGGGGTTGTAATACCCAATACAAGATTTCAGCAGAGCAAGGCTATTTATGGCCATGGTTCCAGCAGAGGGTAGATTACCACAAGGGAGATGTAGAAAAATGTTTACTGTCAAGAATGATGCCGTAAATTTCTGCCCCAACAGCAAAAGTTAATGTCTGAATAAAAGACTGTGACAGAGTCAAGCGACTTTTTCTACAGGAGGGGAACTTCATTCTTTGAGGCACTTGTAATCAGGAAGTTATGATTGCCTTCTGACGATTGCTCCAAAACCTAAGAGGGATAGAAGTGAGGTAATGTATCAGGTGCTAGACTAAACAGAAATGGTTTCCAAGGCTGAAAATATCAATGGGCTCACAAAATTCAGAGACAGAGAAGACTGATGATATAATCTGGATCACCTCCCTGGTGGTGGAGGATTGTTCCCCATTATACATTTGCAGTACTAATATTTTATCCACTTGAGTGAGATGTCCACATGCAGAAGAAAGCCAAAGGCAAAGCCTTGAGGCATCTTATACCAGAGGAGACAAGAGGAAGATGTAAAGCTTCCACCGTGTGGTTTGACATCAGACCAAGCCAGGAGAGAATGCTGAAGATACTGGACCAGATATCCATGAAGTATGCAATGGAAGTCAGAGGGCTGTTCAAAGAAGAGTCACCTTAGCACTCCCATTCTTGGGGCCCCAGGCTGATGCCCTGAAATTCCTTTAGCAACCGCATGATGCTCTAACAGCCCCAACTGTGTGAACTAGCAGCTGGAGAGCAGCAGACCATAAGGACATCCTGGCCATGACTCCTATGTCAAAAGCAAGAAATGGCAGCTGACGAGTCTTTGTGGTACCAGAGAATCCTTTTTTGCACTGGGTAATATTGCTGGGGAGGTGACTACACTGGTTTTATGGCCAGGATCCACTGACAATACAATAAAAAGTGGCACCTACAAAGAATTTTGCTTTTTGACTCCATGCCAGAGGTACTCAAGAATAGTAGCAGCTTAGTGCTACTCTGATCAATAGTGTGAAAGTAGCACAGTGCTCAAGTAAGATGAGAAGAGAAAGGGATCAATACTGAGATGTAGGTCATTAAGCACCTGTAGAAGGTCAATATCTGTACTGTGAAAGGTTAAATGCCTAACTGAAATCAGCCAAAAGGTGGAGAGCGGATAGAAGTTAAAAGATGAGTTTTTCAAAAAGAAGGGTGATAACAGTGGTTTTGAATACAGGGAGACAGCCCGTGAAGATGGAGTAGCTGATGATGGCAGAGAGATATAAGTGCCAATCGTGAGGCTTTAGAATGGAATAATTTGGTGTGGAAGGGAAGTCTGTTCACTATATTGGTTCACAGATGAGGTTGCATTTCAGTGAAAGCAGGAAGAGAAGGGAGTATTGGGCTGAAAGTGGATCAAGAGATTATGCACAAACATCCATTTACAGTTTAAATGGAATTGTTTGGCAGTTATGTAAAACAGTGGCATGACTCAACAATTTCACAATTTATTACTGAAAACTCAAATCAGAAGTTAATAATAATTGGATTTTAGGGCATTTCTACATTCCAATTAAAAACCCGCGGCTGGCCTGTGTCAGCTGACTCGGGCTCATGGGGCTTGGGCTAAGGGTCTGTTTAATTGTGTAGATGTTAGGGCTTGGACTGGAGCCCAGGGTCTGGAACCTCGCAAGATGGGAGGGTCCCAGTCCCTGGGCTCCAGCTCGAAGCTGAATATCTATACCATCGTTAAACGGCCCCTTAACCTGAGCCCAGCGAGCCTCAAGTCAGCTGACATGGGGCAGCCATGGGTATTTAATTGAAGTGTAGACATTCCCTTAGACACTTTATAACCATTCAGATATAAACCCTCTGAAGCCCAAGGGCCCAATCCTTGGATTTGGAACCTGCTCTTTGATGCAGGACCTACTCCTTTAGGACAAGGCTGGTTTAGTCTCAAACTTAAGATAAAGCAGCCAAAAGTTTGTTCCCCAAGCTAAAAGTTTGTTCACCTGAGCCCAGCCGCTCTTTGACTACATTCCTTTTCATAGACATGTCTCCATGCTAGGTCAGGTAGAGAGGGAAGGGGAAGAACAATAGGACAAAGAAGAGTTGGTGGATGCAGCAGTGTGGGAAGAATAGGAGGGAAAGTTAGATGGAAACAGTGGAAGGAGCTATGAATCTTGCCTATTTACAGTCTTGACTTGAAGATCTACTCAATGTCATGTGATACAGCATGGCCAGAAGGCAGCAGGAGAGTGATATAGGAGAGATATGTAAGTCCCAGGATGAGGAGAAGCCTTATTCCCTGTAGAGGGAAGAAAGGTTTCTAAAGATTAATTAAAAGCACCTGAAGCCAATTAGAGCACCTGAAGCTAGTCACCTGATAAAACCCCCCTGCTTCAATCAGCCAGGGGAAGGAGTTGGAGCAGAGAGCAGTTTGAAGGAGTTGAAGTAGAGGAGAGTCTGGAGAAGTGCCATGGCTGGCTAGAAGACCAAGACCCTAGGTAAAGAGACACCCGGCTTGTGCAGAGAGAGAGAGAGAGAGAGAGAGAGAGAGAGAGAGAGAGAGAGAAGGAAGCCCCACAAGCTGAGGAGCAGGAGAGGAAAGTAGCCCAGGGGAAGGAAGCACTAGTTCAAGTGGTTTACCACTATCCCTAGGGCCCCTGGGCTGGGACCCGGAGTAGAGGGCGGGCCCGGGTCCCTCCCTCTCCACTACCCTTCTATGGGTTACCAGTGGGACAGTAGATACCCTAGTTCAGGGGCAGGAAACTGCGCCCTGAACCCCCCCCCCCCCCCCCCAAGAAGAGGAAGCGCGGGACCTATCATATTCGTACCGGCAATTTGCCACAGTCATTTAACACCTCCAAAACCAAACACCGGACACTGCTCCTCTAATGCAACTTGGCACACGGCTTAATCCACATTTGTAAAATAAATGTTTTCAAAATAGTGTGTTTAATCATTTGGTTAGACTTTCCACTAGATAAAGGTTACATTTTTCATTTAATAGCACTTTGTACATAGTTAGTTGTTTCCTCCTCCTATTTGTGTGGTCCTGTGAGACAGCAACACGGAGACAAATGAATTTTAAAAAACAGAAAGATGTGGATGTAAAACAATGTATTGGCAAGTGGATTTTGAGGCAGGTGCATTATCTTAAATAACTTTTTTTTTTTTAAATTGAATAGTGCGTCTAAATTAAGAAGCCTTTAGTTTTAAAGTGATATTTAGAAATTTGTCCTGTAAAAATCAGAATTATTTTGCTTACCAGATGTTTTTGGAGTTGACTGTGGTGCTCTTCATTAAAAAGAAAATAAGAATAAGCTAAAATATATTAAACAAAAAATCTGTTAATTCAACAATAAGGTTGAGATCTTAATCACCCTCACTCACAAGCTGCAAAATGCAGTCACAGTTCCCATGACAACTGTCCCTCTATCCTGTAGTACATACACTAATGATAACCTTTCATTACATGATCACATAACATTGGGCAATCTGACAGCCTTGTCATTTGAAAAGCAGTGTTTACTGTATTACTAAGTGGGAGCTAGTTGAAGAAGTTTGCTTGTGATCCCCACAGCATGCATATTCTGATCATTCTCAGAACTGACCTTCTTTTAGATCATTCCCAACTACCCTGTCATCTCTGTCTGCGCAATTTCCTGTGTCTTTTTTCATTTTGTTTTCTGTTGGTTACCACATTTTTGCCCTTTTTTCTGTTACTAATAAATATTTCTTCAATAGGACTGATTTAGTGTCCACAGATTTTTGTTATAGCAGCAATTCTATACCCTATTTCACAGACATTAATTGGTACCCTTTGATTAATTACAATACCTTAGCAAGTGATTAACAGTATTCTGCATTTATCAGAGCCACTGATCAGAATTCAGCAGAACAGTGTCCCAACCAGGGCTATGAAGCAGATTACCGCATTTCTTCTGCACTTATTTACAAGCCTCTGAAATACTTACTGTAATTCTTGTAAGATCAGGACCTTCATCCACTTAGTAATACAAAGAATAAACTAACAAAATGAACAGATATATTAAAAGACTTTATTCACAATAGAGAAATTTTTACAAATATAGTTCTTAAAAATTAAGCATCTTGATCTGTTATGTCTCTCATTACGTCAGAGATTTATATAAAGGTGGAAAAGACTAAATGGAATATGTACAAATCAAAAACAATTTAATGGAGAGAAATGGATAATACATATGATGAAGTCACCATAGAAACAGTGAGTCATTGGGTATTGTAGAACTGTCATACAACAAACATATGCAATATTCATTCCACAAACAATCAAAACAATTGTTGTTTCTGCAACTTAATTTAAGTGCCATTTAAATTATTCACCATTTAGAATTTAACATGTAAACTTAACTGAACTGTTATATGCTGAAAAGGAATGAGAGTTTAGGCAATGTCTTCACAAAGATATCTGATACACTGTTTACAGTTTTTCAAAATTCAGCAGTTTCTCTTCCATATGAATTATCAATTACATATACAGTGGCCTTTAAATCAGCAGTTTCCACAGAGTTAATTTCATATTGTAAATACTAGGAAAATACCATTTTAGCTGTGTGGTAACTGTTGGTAAAAGCGGACTGATTAAATGGTGATCACTAGAACATTTCACACTTTGGTGTTTTGGGGTTCTTTTTTAAAAAAAATCAATATTCCTGAACTTACAAAATAGGGTATTCTTACAGTTGGCAAACTCTACATGTTGTACAATCTTCTTGTCTACTTACATAGTTTACAAAAGGTACAGTACAGTGCAGTTCGTACACCTGAGTACCAAATACGTTGTCAGCAACAGAATCACATATCAACTTTGTGCTCTTTCAAATCATAACCCCCCAAACCAGAAAAATTACACTCTTTAAAATTTCTGTATTCCAGGGAAATCAACATGAAATTTAAATATCTAAACACTTAGAACCCAACTTATACAACCATTTTGCATTCTTTACCTTTATTTGCTGGGAGTAAGGGAAATTTGTATGCACAATAAATTTCCCGCAATTTGTCCCAAGATCACTAAGGGTGTAGAAGACCCTGATCAAGAAAAGGTAAAAACCAGGTTTACAAAACACGTCTCCAAAATACGGTTTTTCTGATTTTATTGGTTTTATCATCTGACTAAAAGAAATGAGACCCACAGAAGCACGCACACGAAAATTACACAGCAGGCAGCACAAGATGTTTATGGATTAAGAGTAACTGGATAAAAATTCAATATTGCCTTTTTTTTTTTTTTGGAGTGGAAGGAAGTGAAAAAATTAGTTGTACTCCAAAATTAGATGGACTTGTATTCCTTTTAAAACCACCTTGTATTACATTGGTGCATCTCATAATGAAAAGGATGACATAGTTAATATTATCCTCAAACGACACAAATCCTGGCCCACTAAAGTCAATGGGAGATTTACCATGCATTTTAATGGAGCATGGTAAATTATCGAATACAAGGCACCTAAAAATGTGGATACCTTGTCACTGATATTTTTTTTAATGAATACACATATGGATAACGAAGGCTCAAATCCTGATCTGAGCACTGATTAAGAGTAGCCAGGCAGGGCACCAGGCAAGTGTGTGTGTGGCACAGGAATCTCCCTCCACACCCAGGTTGTGTAGCCCCCAGCAGGTCCTCTCTGCAGGCTCAGCCCAATGATGCATTGCCTCACAAAGGCTTTATGTTCCCACCAAACCCCAAAGGGGGAGGATTAGCATACTAGTGGATCCTCCAGCCTTGCCTCCACCCAGGCAGATTGCGTGGGATATACACCCTTTTCTGTACCAGCGGAACAACACATGTGTGGCTGTAAACGGCCCTCTGCATCTGCAGAGGAGGGGATATGGATTTGCTCCAAAATGCAGGACATGATGGTAGTAAGTTTCCTTCGTTCCTAATTTTTACCTGAAAAAGCCCCATGTTGCAGCACTTCCAGCATTAAGGGGAAAAAAAGGGTTCTTGTTCTTTTGTGAAAGAAGATCTATACCTAATTACGGTTGTGGAACCATAGTGCCTAAATAACTAAGCAGGACATTTGAGTCATCATATGCACTTATTTAAAAGAAAATTGAGAATTACTGTTCTGAACCATGTTGGCTTCTTTGCAGTCACATCACCTAATAGTGTGCTTTTTCATGCTGGGAAGCCAGTGGTCACATCCTACTCTGAACATACAGTACAGTCACCCGGCCTGCAAAAGTTAAGTTCCTAATATCTATATGAATTATTCATGTAAACTATTCCAAAATGCATCTCAATAGAAAAGGAATTGTGCCTGATTTTTCCCTTTGGTGACTCCATTAAAAGTAGCTTTTCTTGGTAATCCAGGTCTTATGTCTGAAGAATACTTTTAAACACGTTATATTTCTATAACTTTGGTCATCCTTGGAAGAAAGAGTTCTGGGCTTCCAAAATGTACTAATTCTCTGCTGGTCAATTTCCATCTTCCAATGCAAACAATACTTTTTTTTTTTTTTTTTTTTTTTTAAAGACAAGTTTCCTTTGAGCTATTCAGAACTCCTGTTCTGATAATCTTTTTATACTACTTTGTTCCACCTGACTGTCTTAGGTCACAATCTAAACCAAATGGAATTGTTGAAAAGTAAGATCACAACAGATTAAAAAATCATCTCCCCTTCTCTGATTAGAATAATTTGCAGCCTTTAGAAAGGATTTCATAACATCTTATTTATCTCACACATCCAGTCAAACGAAAAAGCTAACAGATTACGTAAATACCTATAAACAAGATATGATTCCCTTTTTAATAATTCAATAATGCCAGTTTTTCAAATTGTTTATTTTGCTCTTACCAAACTGATTATAGAAATGATAGTAACTCTAGCTAGAAAATGGAAGAAACAATTCAGTTTGCAGTGATATTCTAAACAAAACAAAACCGTGAGTTTTAATAAAAACTAGGATCTGTCCAACTAATGTAATGGATTTGTAAAAATGTTTAGGTTCAATTCAAAGTACACTGCAGTTTTAAACAGAATTTGTGTCTGCATCAGATGAAACTATTCCTATGTAGACTTCACTGATAATTAAAAACTTCAGAAGATATTTTACCAATTGATAGACCCGCATAAGAAGAGGCTGTCACACAGTTACAAGATTTGTCTCAGGTGACAGACAGACAAAACAAAATTAACATAGAACAACAAAAAAAGCTCTTTATACTTAATTCTTTATGGCTTTTTGCAACATGGCAAAATATTACAGCTTAAAGCAGACATCTCCTCACAGAGGAGGAAAGAATTTTGCAGTCAAATCAAAAGTGAAATAGGAAACAAGTCACATGCAGACCCCTCTCTTCTATTTGGCAAAGATGACACTGCAGCTTAATGAAGTCTAGAGACGTCAGATTTCTTAAAAAAAAAAAGTGGCTCAGCTGGAAAAATAAGATTAAAAGTTTTGCTGTAATGAATTTAGGTCCATTCATAAGTCTTTACTGGCAAATATAACAGACTGCAAAAAGGTTGGCTTAAAACTCAGGAATTTAAGTAAAACTGCATCGTGTGCCCAATATTGGAAAGAAATTTCTAAGGAATGAAACAAAAATTAACTTAACATTGTTTTATTTGTGTTTTTCTTCCTTCTTCCCATCATCTCTGTGAAGAACTGGTAGAGGGTGAGCCTCAGTGTTGAAGATCCAATGTTCAAATGGAAGAAGATCATCGTCAGAAAACAGTAAGTATAAGTACCTGGCAAGAGAAAACAGGTAACATGACAGCACCATGAAATAACCTCAGGTTTAAAGAAGAGAAAGATGGAACTAATTCATTTTCATGGATAAATATTAACTCCCCACTTCTATCGATGGAGATATTAGGTAGCAGATCTAAAGTAAAACATTATCAACCAGTGACAGTTACTAACGTTTTGGCACCAAGCATTGAGACTACTTAATTAAAATTGGCTTCACGGCTTGACAGTAGCAGGTGGTGATGTAAAAATTTCTGTTATGATAAACAAACAAGATATAAAGTCTAGGTTCTTGAAGTTAAACAGCACTTCTTTTTCTGTTTCATTCTTTTTGGTTACATATTATTACAGCAATATACAGTCATGACAAGCTTTTATAAATGACCACATGCATCAAAGAAAACTGAGTGCATGTACTGCATCACAAATCCTGTTTGCCTTACTCATAAGAGCATGATTTGGTTCAAGGTATGATATTTAGATAAAAAACAGAGATTGGAACAATACCGTGGATACGTTTACTAAATAGGACTATATTAATACTAATATAATAATCACCATTAAAAGCAACAACACTTACTCACTGTTACACACAGAGATCTTGGAGATACTGTAGTACAGATATAAATTGTACACTCAAATACCACTGCATGGGAACTGTTGGCAAATGCTGACCTTTTAATTCTTACCACTATACTTAACCTTTTAAAGTACTTTACATTTTTCAAATTACAAAGTTTTATAGCAAAATATAATCAAAATAGTTTTTAGAACCCCCTGTATCTTTCTTTACCTTTGTCATTCAGTGCACAGTGCAGTTGGCACTTTCAGCTGAGGTTGCCACATTGGCTGTCTACACTAGGGTTCGTCTGAAAAGGTTTCCGAATGTTGCTAACACAGGTGGAACTTCCCTGGTGACAGGAACAGTGTACACAAGGCTCCCAAGGCTATAAAGGACTAAAAGGATCAGCTTTCCCTTTAGAAGGCAATGGAAATCAGAATACTTGTAAGCTGTCAGATATGCTGTCTCATTTTAAAGTACCTAGTTAAATGAATCAGTGCCACTGTTTAAGTAAACAAAAAGATTAAAAATGTTATAAAACATATTAGAATAGATTTGGTACGTTCCGATTTCAATTGCCTTCTAATAAAATGGAAAATTTCTTCCCTTCCTGTCTGCAGTTTCTGGACGCAGTTCAAAGCTGTAGCACAGCCTGTGCTAGCCACGCCCCTTTCTCCAGCCTGCTGCCAGAGGATTCATTCCAAAGCTGTGTAAAAACTTGTAGAAAATAATTAATAAAAGTAATGCCAACAAAGTAACTAGGTGCAGTGAGTCCTTGCTTATACTGTAACTATTCAAATAAAATGTCGACCCACATCTGGAAACCCATCCAGGGTGGGTAGAATTGTGGGAGACACTAACAGCAGAAAAGAAATGATCAGGTAAGAAAATTTCCAATCTTCAGCACAACATCTCCCACAGTTCTGTTCTCTGGACAGTTTAACTACTCTGAGGGACCCGATAACTGAAGGTGTTTGACCAGAGAGCCCAAGGATCCTGCAAACAGTACGCTACTGAGGGCTGACACCTGGGCTGTTGTGTTTGGCTGAAGTCCCTTATCAACCCCTTCTTGAACAACGTCCAGAATAACTGGAAACCCAGGATCTCTTGGATTTTCCTCTGTGCTTGACACCAAACACTGACTTTGGTCCAGATGAAGGAATAGGCTTTTAGTGAGGAAGCTTTCCTGGAACACAGCAGAGTCTCTATCACTTTAGAATATAGGCCAAGCGTGGCTAACACTTCTCTTGCAACAGTCAAGCTGTCAGATGGAGACTGTCTGGGTCTGGATGGAGGAACAATCCTTGATAAATAGTGTCTGGCCTCTCCAGTAGCTGCAATGGTGGTTTCAGCTTCAGTTCTCAGTCTGGAGAACCAGGGTCTCCTGAGCCAGTGTGCTAGCATGATCACCCTTGCTTCTTCTAATCTTATTTTTTGGATCACTTTCCCTATGAGAGGGAAGGGTGGAATATGCATACAGCAGGCCTTGAGGCCATCTGTGTGACACAGCATCTGTCCCCACAGACAGGGGTCTGCTTTCCTGGTCAAGTATTTTGGTCACTTTGCATTCTTGTGACTGGCAATCAGGATGACTGAAGGAAGACCGAAAGTCTGTGCCGTCAGATTGTAGACTTCCTGGTTTAGGCACCATTCTGGGTTATTGACATTGTGATGACCAGTCTACCTTTTGGCTCAGCTCCCCATTTATGTGAATTGCCTTTAGGGAAGGGAGTGTCTTTTCTGCCCATTCCATTATTTCCATTGCCTCTGAATGTAGAGCTACGTTTCTCCTCTCCTTAGTTGTTTATGTATGCAACTATGGGGTTGGACCAGGATATGCTTCCCTTCCAAATGGCTCTGGAATCTCAGAATAGCTAGTTTGTCCGCTCGAAGCTCCAAGACATTGATGATATGACAACTGGATGAGGGAGGGATAAGGTGGAGCCCGTAGCTTGAGGGAGCACCCCTGGTGCACTTTGTCTCTTACATCCACTTATCTGCGGTAGAAACAAGCTATTAATTTAGAAAGTGGGAAACCCTGCCTCCCAAGCTCAGGTCTGGGAGGAGGCACATGCTCATTGCCATAATCAGCCCCAGGAGGTTGTGGGAGCATCTCTAGGTTTTCCATTCGCTTTCCATTCCATCGAAGGTTTTTCCCTTGACATGTGTTATCTTTCCTCTGGAACCTCTGAGAGGAAGATGGATGAAAAGGAGCATCTCTGTCTGATAGAGGGTTTGTAGTCCCCTCTTAGAGCACTAATTGGAGAGGGGAAGGAACTGTAAGTTTGGCAGCATTTTCAGCCACTATTTTGTCCAATTTTTCTCCAAAGAGAAAAAATCCTGTGAATTTAGATGAGCACAGGACTTGTTTGGAGTGAGTATCTACTTTTCAGGTAGGAAGTCATGTGTGTCTCCTGGGTACTGAGCTGGATGCCATGGCCCTCACAGAAAACCTCATAGCATCCATTGAAGTATCTGCCATGAATGATGTTGTATAGATGTAAAGTTGGGTTGATCTCTGCCTGTAAGGGCTTTAAGGTCCTCCAGCCATGACACTGCTCTCAGGGTGGCTTCCACCTTCCTATTTGTTGGATTCTTGGGGACTAAGTCCCCTTTGGATGGAATAACCATATCCTTTGGTAGAGAAGCTATAGCATCATCAACCTTAGTTACATTTGTGAAAGCATTCTTTTGGATCTTGAAGCTTGTAGAAGTTGAGAACATGGCTGTTAACATATTTACTCTTTCCAGGAGATTCCCTCTCCCCCAGATTACTTCCTCAAAGGATGCATGCAGGGGAATCGCTGCCTAAGGACAATATTTGGAAGGGAGGTATTTGCTCCAAGGCTTGAGGGCATGCTCAGGCTGAAACTGAATTATGGATACAATCTTTTTGCAAACGGCTTCGAGCTTCTCAAGAGGGGTTGAAAACTTGGTTGCATTTTGTTTGTGTCCTGCTCATAATCAGAGTCTGATAATAAATCTCCTTCCTTGGTAGGAGGCGGCGGTGTCTGGGTCAGAGGACGAATACCTATTTGGTTTTTTGTACTTTTTCTTACCCTTTAAAATTTCTTTTGGATATTTTAATTTTTTTTTTATGTGCTTTGCAAGCCAGCAGACTGTGCCCTGGATGGGGTCTTTTGTGGCTAGCCTTGTGCAGGGTCATGAGTCCTCTAGAAATTTCTCTCTTGGAGTCCTCCCGTGTAGACTCCCACTCCCACAGGTTGGGGGATGGGAATTCACTGCTATTTTTCTGAATCAAGCTGAGAGGAAGGTGGGGCTGATTGTGAACCCTGCTTCTACCCCAAGAGCATTTAGGGCCCATTTCAGGACTTGGGGTAGGACAGTAGCCCTAAAGTGTCTTATTCTTATGGTCCTGAATTGCCCCAGGACTTATCCTCTTGGCCATCTGAATTAAGTCCTCCCTCATCCTTACAACCTCCCCCTATTCTGCTCTGTCTCCTCTGATCAGGCATTTCTGTGGGGGAGTCAGGGTTTCTTGAGGAGATGGGGTACCAACATGGCTGTCTGACTCAAAGTTCTGTATCCTAGCAGTGCTAGGGCTGGCTGGCTGAGAACAGGCAGGGCACAACTTGCCCTCTGTAAAGCTGCCTCACAAATGGTGCACCTTTTAGGCTTAGTCCAGTGCTCATGTGGCTGCTGTATCATCCCTGAAAGGGAGGACTACTCCAGATGGCTTCAGCCATGTGCCATTAAATACCCGCTTTAAGAGGAGGAGCGGAGGAAAGAACAAAGAAGGGTGCTCGATACAGCCCGAAAACAAAACAAAGTAAAAATAAGAAGGCAAAGGAAAGTTCAGAAACAAAGGGAACAGCCACTCACTGCTGTGGTGGAGGCAGATGATCTGACAGCAGGCTGGAGAAAGGAGTGTGGCTAGCACAGGCTGTGCTACAGCTTTCAACTGCCTTCAGAAAGAGCAGACAGAATGGGAATAGCCCATATGAAGGAAAACTGTGGGAGATGCTAGGCTTCAGAAAAAACTTGTCTCTTCAGTCCTCCCTTTGCATAAAACTGTCAAAAAGGCTGTTTGACTGTTAAGTGTTTTTTTTTTTTCTTTAACTCTTTCACAAAAGTGTGTTTTGGAGCATGGTTTCAGACTGGGTTATTCAAACTAATATAATCAGAAACTCAATGGGCTCAACGATAGTTGAGAGCAAAATCTCCAAGAAGCCATAACAAGTTTGTTTGGTCAAAATCCTTACATGGCTGGCTTAAAGGACTGTATTATGGAGACAGAATACTAGATTGTACACTATGCTCTTAAAAAAATCCCACATGTATAGACACAAAATTAAAAACCCACTAGAGAAATACACTTTCAGTAGAAACTGCAGGATTACATTGTTATTATACAAGGCTGGGTTGCAAAGAATAGAAAGAAATGGGGGAAAAAAGATTGATGCAAGATTTCCTTTCTTTCATTAAAAGCTGAGGAGAGAATGAGGGCCCCTTTTTTGTTCTCTTATCAAGTCTGTATGAATTTACCATAAAAGTTAGTTCCTTTTTTTCTGCTCCACAGTTGACATGAAAGGTATTCAGTACAAGAGGACAATCTCACCATCTTGTCTGGTAAAACAGTGGTACTGGTATTGGCATGTATAACTAGAACCTATCAAAATTGTGAGATGTAATTTCTTAACAATAAATATCAAGTGTCTTTAACCGAGGTAAAGATATTTCCAAAAGTCACAGAATTCAGTTTATTAATAAAAATGTAATCTGCCTGCCATGTAACAAAAGCTGCATACTGTTCCAGTCAGATTTTACATTACCTGAATGTCAAGACTACTAATGTTAAGTACTCATCTGTAAAGAAAATCTGTAGAGGTTCATTAATATAAATTAAGTCTCCTTGCTAACTTACTTGAGGGTCTCTGAAAGGAAGAAACTCTGCTGCACATCATCATGGCTTTGATGGTTGCTATAAACATCTCTAATTCCAGAATAGCCACCATCTACTCTGCAATGTTGTTCCAATGCCTGAATTCATGAGAGAAAAAAATTAAGTTAAAGAAAATTAATCTTCTGTCAATTTTACTGTTAGTCTGCCAAATCCAATTACACTGCAGCTAAATGAGAACCCTTTTGTCATAGTGTCCTTGGGAAAGATTTGAAATTGCAGAACTAGATAAATATACTTAAAATTCTTGTATTTTTACTTTTGACAGAGTGCATATATTGGCATAATTATATATTTATGGGGAAAAAAGCAAAAATGGAGGTGACTTACCTATAAAAGGAGGTTCTGTGAGATGGATGGTCCCTATCTGTGTTCCACATGTGGGTACGCAGGTGCACCAAGTACCTGGGGCCAGCGGATCTTGCCCCACCTTGTTTGTTTATATAGAAGAGGGTCATCATGTTGTCTGACGTTATCTAGGCACATTGGGATCGTATGAATGGTAGGAATGCATTGCAGTCCTGTCTGACTGACATTAGTTCCAAGAGATTGATATGCATCCTGGCCTTCCGAGGTGTCCACATATTTTATGACTGCTTATGTGGGCTCCCCAACCTATGAGGGATGCATCTGTGATTATTGTCACGCTGGGTGTGGGAGGCAAAAAAGGGACTCCAATACATGTATTTCAGGTTTGTCCAAAAGGTAAGTGAAGCACTGATGTTGATGGAGATTGTTGCTACAGCATTTATGCTATGTCTGTCTGATGTATATCTTGCCCTGAGCCAGGCTTGCAGACAATGGAGATGTAGCCTGGTGAACGGAATTATGTAAGTACAGGAGGCCATGTGGCTTAGCAGAAAAATTTGGACCTAGACTGGTGTTCAGGGTTTATGAGTGACTTGTTTTTATCAGACTGCTCTTGGTATGGAATCGGTCTGCTGGGAGGTAGGCCCTCACTGTGGTCAAGTCCAGGGGTGCCCCTATAAAGTTTATGAGATACTTGGGAGTCAGAGTAGACTTCCCCATGTTTAGGCATGTTCCCAAGTATGCCAGGAAGTGGTGCAAGAACAAGGTTGCCGACACCTTCCAAATATGATCTGCCTGTTAGAAGCCACTTGTCCAAGTACAGGAAGATGGTGTAGTCATTTTATCTCATCTGTGCTGCGACCACTGAAAAGACCTTCATGAAGTTCTTGGGTACTGCTGCCAGCCCAAACAGAAGTACTCTGAACTGGTAATGTTCCTGTCCTACCAGAAAACTGAGGAAACTTCTGTGGGATGGGTGAAAACACCTTTCACATTGGAGGGCTGCAAACCACTTGACTTCCTCCAAGGAGGGAATTATTGATGCCAGCATAACCATGAAGAATTTTCATTTGCAAAAATAAATAAATAGCTGACATAGGTTAAAAATGGGCTTCCATTCTCCCTTTTTCTTTGGATCTATGAAATAGTTGAGTAAACCCTCTCTCTTGATCCTGAGGTGGCACTTGCTCTATATCTTCCTGAACCAGAAGAGAGTCCACCTTCTATTAGAGTTGCTCCTTGTAACAGTGGTCCTTGAAGAGGGGCTGGGAAGGGTGTTTTGAAGAAGGTGGGGAGAGAAACTTGATGGCATAACCGAAGAGGATGATGTCTAGTATCCACTTGTCCATTGTTATAGCCCTCCAGCTGTGCCCAGAGTATGCAAGGTGGCCACCAAAACAGACTTTGGAAACAGGTTGGAGATGGCATCATTGTTAAAGGTCGCAACTCTCAAGCAACCCATCAAAAGTAACCTTTGGCTGGTGGATGAGGTTGGATGGCTGTTGTCAAGGTGGATGGTAGTGGCACATTAGCCACTGGACCAATGGGGCCCATGCCCAGGAGCCCCACCCAATTGGGGTGCCCCTGCACTTTGACCGCTCAGCGCTC
This sequence comes from Natator depressus, assembly GCF_965152275.1. NCBI lineage: Eukaryota > Metazoa > Chordata > Testudines > Cheloniidae > Natator > Natator depressus. The sequence goes on from NC_134236.1 coordinate 92,340,524, forward strand.
CTGCCGGGGAGCAGGGTCAGGGTGCTGGGTCTTCTCCGGCTCCCTGGCAGAAATGCCGGGCAGATGGGGGGGAGGGGCGGGGGGAAGCAGGAAAAGCCCCCATGCCCCAACCTCATTTCCCTAGCAGGAGCGTGGGGCGGGGGAGGGGGGAAGAGGGGAGAACTGCAGGCAGAAGGGATGGGGAGGGCTCCCCACTTCCTCTAGTCCAAGGCCCCACAAACGCTAATCTGCCTTTGGTGGATGGGACTGCATATGTTGGGCTCCGCATGTTCTAATGCTTGTGCGGTGATTTTTACAGTCTTCGGTGGTAGAAAGACTGCAGAAGGGTCTTGGCTCATACACCTGTTAATGACACCTCCTTTTCGTGGCTGGGATATAAATGCCCAGGGAGCAGAGAGCTGTCCTGGAGTCTTTTAGTGAGTGCAAAAACCCATCTGTTTTCTCCCTAAAGATATTGGTTTAATCAAAAGGTAAGTCCTCACTGGACCTCTGAACGTGTCCGGAGAAACCTGAAGATGAAGCCACAACTATCACCACATTTCTATAGTGGTCACTGTACATCTTGATGGGGTACTGGCCGCGCCAACTGCAGTTTGCAAAGAAGTTTTAGCCACAATTCTACCTTCCTCAACAAGGTTTTGGAATTGGGCCCTTTCCTCCTGGGGGAGTTTTGTCTTGTGAGTAGTTCATAAAGTCATATGTCTCTATCAGGGCCTTGTAGTTAGAGATTCTGAACTCCAGAATGTCCCGTCCTGCCCAAAGTCCCTAGTAGTACAAGCAGCCATGGAAAGACCCAAGCAGCAACACCCAAAAACCAACCCTGTGGACATGAGATGGTCCAGTTGTTTCGCTCTGTTGTCCACAGGAATGGTTTTAGTGTGTTGCTGCCTGGATCTTTCCATGGCTGCCTGTACTACCTGGGACTTTGGGGCAGGATGGGTGAACAAGTATTCTGTCCCTTTTGCTGACACAAAGTAATGTTTCTTAGCTCTCTTAGGGGAATAGGGTACATGTTGCCTGTGTAGGCCATATGCTCTAGCTGGTTCTATAATGGTTTCATTCACTAGGAGAGCTACTTGACTGGGTCCTATAGGCTGCAGGGTATCCAAGTGCTTATATCCTGAACTTATAATGGGATCTGAAGTATTGTCACCATCCTCCGCAATAATTATTGGTATTCTTTATGGTCACCAGGTGGGGATGGTGAAGATGGAATAATTGCCTCATTGGGTGAGGAAGATTACTCCTGTTGGTACGTCCAGTACTGGCGTATCCAGCTTGTCATCTTCCTCTTCCACACAGTCCTGCACAGCCAGTTGCTGTTGCCTAGGAGGAGAGTAATTCTATGGTAGAGTGTACAGGTCCAGGGTGTTGTGCAAAAGGATCCCATGATCCCCAGTAGGGCCAGCATGAAGGGTCACAAAAGCTGGTTGGGGGGGGGAGGGGAAGGGCCCCCCAAAGCAGGATACCAGCGGTCCTTTGGAGGATAATCCTGCTTGGGCTGAGGATGGGGTCCATCAAAACAACTGAAGCCCTGTCTGGGCTAACCTCTCTGGGGGTTCATCCAGGACATCAGATTCAGCTGATAAAAAGGCAGGGTCAGTTTCCACTGGAGGTCCTGCAGTGCCAGTGGAAGGAAGCTTTGGTGTGTGGTCAGAGAAGGGATTTAATTCCTCCTTGAGATAGCATCCTCTTCTGGGCTGAAAATATCCCTCAGAAGGACTGGACTCAAAAGCAGAGGATCGCGTGGGTGCTTAGCATGAGACAATCCACGATGCTGGCGCAGACCAACAGATACGACTTGCAAGGTTTTTCAGTTATAGGTGTATGATGCACATGTGTACCCATTTATTGAACAGACATAAGGACCAGCACATGAAAAAAAAAAACCAAAATAAACAACAACAACAACAACTTTATAGAAGAAATAGTATAGTATAGTAACTTTTTTTTTTTTACAAAACTGAATTTTCAGGGTGAGGAAACAAGAAGGTTTGATCACCCTTTCAAATATTCTCCATGGAATCATAGTTACAAAGGCCAGAAGAGATCATTGTGATCATCTAGTGTGACCTCTTGTATAAAACAAAGGCCCAGAGAATTTCCTCAAAATAATTCCTAGAGTGCATCTTTTAGAAAAACATCCAATCTTGATGTAAAGTGGTCACTGATGGAGAATCCACCACAATTCTCAGTAAATTGTTCTAATGGTTAATTACTCTCATGGTTAAAATGCGTGCCTTATTTCTAAGTGACAGCTTATAGTAATCTCATTTTCCTTTCATTAATAGGGCTCCCTCTATCACAGGATAGTCCCTATAATCCTACAGGTATTCAAAGAAAGATCTCTAGCACAGTCTATTAGATTCCATCATATTAGACTCAATTATCATTAAACTCCTGATTTAATCCAGAGATCTACAACAACCTGAAACCAGAAATAAGTCATATAAAAGTGAAAACGAAGTCAAATTACTAAGAATGAATATAAAGAACACCACAAGCACGTAGGGACAAAATTAGAAAGGCAAAGGCGCAAAATGAGATTAAACTAACTATGGACAAAGTGTAACAAGAAATCATTTTACAAATACATTAGAACCAAGAGGAAAGCTAAGGGTAGGGTAGGCCCATTTACTCTATGTGAAGGGAAAGACAATAACTGAAAATGCAGCTGTGGTCTAAGTATTAAATGCCTGTTTTTGTTTTCACCAAAAAGGTTAGCAGTGACTGGACAACTAACAAACTGAACAGTGTAAATGAGGTAGGATCTGAGGCTGAAAAAGGGAAAGAATTACTTAGACAAGTTAGATGTCTTCAAGGAGGCAGGGCCTGATGAAACACATTATGGACTACTGAAGGAACTGGCCAAAGAGATCTCTCAATCATTAGCAATTATCTTTGAGAACTCGTGGAGGACAGGAGAGATCCCAGAGGGCTGGAAAAAGGCAAATAAAATATCTATGTGTAAAAAGGGGAATAAGGACAACCCAGGAAATTATAGACCAGACAGCTTAACTTCGGTACCCAGAAAGATAATGGAACAAATAATCAGTTTGTAAGCACCTAGAAGATAAGATAAGAAGAAACAGTCAACATGGATTTGTCAAGAAACCACCTCAAACCAACCTAAAATCCTCCTTTGATAGAGTAACAAGACTTTTGGACACGGGAAGCAGTAGATGTGATATAGCTTGACTTTAGTAAGGCTTCTGATACTGTCTCATATATATCTATAACTAGGGAAATGCAGCTATATGTCCCTAGCTTAGATGAACCTACTAAAAATGGGAGCACAACTGGCTACAAAACTACTCAGAGCAGTCATCAATGGTTCACAGTCAAGCTAAATGGGTCAAAGATCTCTTCAGCCAGTTTCTTAAGTACTCTAGGATGTATTTTGTCAGGTCCAAGCTTCAAGGACATACTGAGCAGGGTCCTGCAGGGATCTGTTCTGGGTCCAGTTCTATTCAATATCTTCATACATGATTTTAATAATGGCATAGACAGGACACTTATAAAGTTTGCAGACAATATGAAGCTGGGAGGAGTTTCAAGCACTTTGGAGACAGGATCAGAAATCAAAATGATTTTGACAAACCGTAGAAATGGTCTGAAATAAATAGGATAAAATTCAATAAATGCAAAGTACCACGCTCAGGAAGGAATAATCAACTGCACAAATACAAAATGGGAAAGGACTGCTTAGGAAGGAGAATTACAGAGAAGGATGTGGGAGTTAGAGTGGATAACAAACTAAATATGAGTCAACATAACATAATAGTGTTACAAAAAATAGAACATCATTTTGGGATGTATTAACAGGAGTGTTGTAAGCAAGACATGAGAACTATTTCTTCTGCTCTATTCAGCATTGATAAGGCCTCAACTGGAGTATTGTGTCCAGTTCTAGGCACCACAGTGGAGAGCAACAAAAATGATTTAATGGTCAAGAAAAACATGACCTACAAGGAAAGATTGAAAAAGCTGAGTTTGTTCAGTCTGGAGAAGAGAAGACCGAGGGGGGACATGGCAGCAATCTTCAAGTATGTAAAAGGTTGTTATAATGACAAGGGTGATAAATTGTTCTCCTTAGCCACTGAGGACAGAAAGACGTGATGGGCTTAAATTATAGCAAAAGAAGTTTAGGTTGGACATACTTTCCAACTGTCAAGAGTTGTTAAGCACTGAAACATATAATCTAGGTAGGCTATAGAATCTCCATCATTGGAGGTTTTTAAGAACAGGTTAGACAAACACCTGTCAAAGATGGTCTATATAATACTTAGTCCTGTCTCAGTGCAGATGACCTACTGAGGTCCCTTCCAGTCCTGCAATTCTACGATTCTATGCTTCTATAATGCAGAGCTATACCCTTACAAAGAAAGCCCTGTATACTCCACAGCAAGTTTGAACTGAATTCTATGGCAAGGCCCCTATATTATTCTGCACTTCTGAGCAGCAGACTGGAGATTCTACATCAGGTTCTGATAAATTTAAAATTGGAGGTTTATACTGAAATAAATATGAAAATATATAATGCAATCACTACAGTATCCCCCTCTCCTATCTATTAGTTCTTAATTCAGTTTATGCTGTTTCCAAATTTTTTAATTTTTCAATGTGCTGCAAAATTTTGTATTGACAAGTATAAGCATTACAGAAGGCAGAGGTTTTTGCAATTGTGTAAGGGACAGTTGGCACCAGGGAAGGTATGGGAGGTAGAGTTGATTTGTGTGAAAAGCATTTTCAAAGCTGATCATTTTACCATCCAGCTGAACAGTTAACATTATTAAAACTGAAATTTACAAGAAACCAGCTGAATAGTTAGCATTAAATTTACAAGAAACCCAAGGACTAGGTTATTAGATAAACCTGTATTAATTTGTTATTTCTGTATTATGGTGGCATTTGGTAATGACTTCACAGTTAGGGCTGTTTTCTAAAATGAGCTTTAAAATGGGGCATAAATTCCTTCTTTTATTTAAAAGTAAGTGGCTAATCAGTATGAAATTTCACATAGGATTAGTTTTTATAACCTTTAAATTTTCTATATAATTTTTATTTGGTTTCTTTTCATAAATTTTTAAAGGGAAGTCACTGAAGTTGGGATCTGGCTGAAATTTTCCTTGGTAGTAGTCCCACTTTTCATTGTTGACAGATATCTCTTAAAATATTTTCCATGTACCCATATTTTGGTAATCTCTGATTAGATCTGGTGCAACAGGTAGTTGTTTTAGATGTTGGATTGAGGGTTATTTTAAAAGTTAATGAAAGTTTGTGCTGCGCACACAAACTGATTGACTGATGGAAGCCAGGTGTGAATAAAAGATTTTTATACTACAACAAAGAAGGATCTGTATTCATTGGCTGACAAACAAGAGCTTATGTACAATTACTGACAGATAAAACTTCTGTCAGCCCGTGCATTAGCACCCACATCTGACCTCCCATCTCCCCCTCACCTCTTCGCTGCCAAACTCCAGGCGCCAATTATTAATTTAAAAAAACTAGCAAAAAAGAAAGTTCTCTGCTCCAGGGACCTTGGGGAAGGGGTGGAATCAGGGCATATTAGTGTTGAGGAAAAATTATTTAGTAAAGGGTGTGCCCAAGGGAAGAGGTGGATTCTCTATCTCTTGATGTTTTCAAATCAAGACTACTTTCTGATGCCTTTCTGGAAGAGAGGTGTAAGCCCAACTCAAAGTATGGGCTCACGGCCTGGGGCTGGAGGGGAAACTAGCAAATTAATACCCAAAAAAAGGTCACTGTGAAGTAGTCAGGGTTGCCCCGCCCCATAAACCATACCTGACACAAATCCAGAAAAGAAAATGATACATTCAGTTATTTAACTGTCCATACCCTCTACTCCTCCCCAGTCACACGTTTATTACCAAAACAGGCCATCCATCACAACCTAATTCTGACATCTCTGTGGGGCCAACATGCCGTTTAACTCCCTTTCTACCCATGTCCGTTTACCAAACTAACTCTCTCCCAACATAACCAAACTTTACCTCTCCCCGGCTTTTACCTCTCCCCCTCCGTAGCAAGGGCCGTCAGCTGATCGGCCGCAGGGAGGGAGAGAAGGAGGGGCAGGAATCCAGCATGCATGGGGAAGAGGCGGGGGGAGGGGGGAGCTTGCCTGCCCTGCAAGGAGAGAGCAGTGGGTGGGGGTCTGGAAAAGAGCGGGCCGGGCCTGACTTTTAGTGGCAAGGTGCTGTATGCCCGGGTCCGGCAGACAGTAGCGTGCCATTAAAAATTGGCACGCGTACCATAGTTTACCGACCCCTGGTCTAGAAGACTAAGGCAGAATGAGTTACAATGGCTGGAAGTTGAAGCTCAACAGCTTCAAAATAGAAGTAAGATTCAATTTTTTACCAGCAAGGGTAATTAACCATTGGAACAACTTGATTTTTAAATCAAGAGTGGATGTTTTTGCTCTAGTTCAAACAAGAATTAATTCAGCAAAGTCCAATGACCTGTATCCCTACACAAGGTCAGGCTAGATGATCAGAATGGTTCCTTCTGGCTTTGGGCTTTATGAATCTATAACTTATATTGAATTTGTAACAGAGATAGGGAGAGCTTCTCCATGTATTGAGCTGGTGAATCTTCACATTATGCAGTAACTTATCAGGTATCTATAGTGATGCTAATTATTTTCATCCTAGCACAGAAGAAGAGAACACCACCAGCACTACTACTAGATGAAGACAAAGGCTCGAGAAGGAAGCTCCCAAAAAGATCATGGATAAGAAAGTGCAGGTAGCCAGCCAAAGCTTGAGCAGCATTTTCCAGTACATTATTAACCAAGGAGGATGGTGAACAACAGGGATACACATTTTAAAATCTGCAGTTCTGAATAACTTGCACCCAAAAGTCCTAAAAAAGCTGGCTGAGGAGATCTCTGGCCCATTGAGTTAATTTTTAATAAATCTTGGCATATCAGAAAAATGCCACAAAACTGGAAGAGTTCTAACATTGTGCCAGTATTCCAAAAAGGTAAGTGGCATGAGCCAGGTAACAATAGGTCTCTTACTTAGACATCAATCTCAGGCAAAATAAGGAAAACACTGATAGGGGGTTCACGTGATAAAGAATTAAAGGATAGGAATATAATGAATGCCAGTCAACATGGTTTTATGGAAAATAAGTCTTGTCAAACAAACTTGATTTCATTCTTAGATGAGATTACTAGTTTGGGTCACAAAGTAACTATGTAGATGTAACACACTTAGATTTTTGTAAAATGTTTGACTTAGTACTACATGACACTGATTAAAAAAATCAAAACTACACAATATCTAAAAAGCACGTTAAATGAATTACGAGCTGGCTAATTGACAGATCTCAGAAAATAATCATAAATAGGGAATCAACACTAAATGGGGTATTTCTACTGAGCTTCTGAAGAACTAGGTCTGATTCTAGTCAACATTTTCCTGAATGATCTGGAAGTAAATATAAAATCACTGCTAATAAAATTTGTGGGTGAGAGAAAAGAGTGCTGCAATGATAAATAATGATGAGTAGACAGGGCAGCGATACTGAGCGATCTGGATTGCTTGGTAAGCTGGGCCCATTCAAACAAAATGTGTTTTAATACAGCCAAATACAAAATTAATAATCCAGGAACAAGGACTGTATCCTGGAAAGCAGTGACTCTGAAAAGTATCTAGGGGTCATAGTGGAAAACAACTCAACAAGCACTCCCAGTGAGATGCTGTGGCTACCAGGGGCTAATGCGATCCTTGGATGTATAAACAGGTTAATAACGAGCAGGAGTTGAGAATAGATTTTACCTCTGTATATGGCAATGGAGAGACTGAGCCTGGAATACTGAATACAGTTCTGAGGTCCACGTTTTAGAAAGGACGTTGAAAAACAGGAGAAACAGTAGAATAGAGCCACAAAAACAATTTGAGAGCTGGAGAAGATACGTTACAGTGATAGACTTAAAGATGTCAGTTTGGCTCATAAAACAAGATTGAGAAGTGACTTCATTATATTGTATAAGTACCGTGATGGGGAGAAAATACCAGGTACTAAAGGACTCTTTAATCTAGCTGATAAAGATATAACAAGAACCAAAGATGGGAAGCTGAAACCAGACAATTCAATTAGGAAATAAGGCACAAACTTTAAACAATGAGGGTGAGTACTGGTTTTTGGAACAAACTACCAAGGGAAGAGGTGGATTCTCTATCTCTTGATGTCTTCAAATCAAGACTGATGCCTTTCTGGAAGAGAAGCGTAAGCCCAACTCAAATTATGGTTTAGTCAAAAGTTATTTGACTCAGTACAGGAGTAACTGTGAAACATAGTGGCTTGTAATATGCAGGAGGTAAGACTAGATGATCTAATGGTTACTTGTGGCCTTAAACAATATGAATTAAGGCCAAGATTTTCAAAAGTGACTTAAGTTTTGAGACTCCTAAAATTGACTGTCAAAAATCTCTGGTCACTTTTGAAATCTTGGCCGAAATTTACTTTAAGAAACCTATTCACTGTGTCATCAAAATGCAATTATTAAATATCCCTGACACAACACTTTTTGCAAAACATTTAACAATGTAAATTTCCCCTAAAAATCAATTTTAGTGCATATTAGTGGTCATACAGCGGACACTGCTCAGATTTCCCCAATAAGCCCTGACTATGCACCTGGTACAGACCTGCAGGATTTCTGGCCTAAGAGGCAACTAACAAAGAAAAACTGTGAGGTGTTTTACGGATGTAGATCACTGGGAAGACTGGGTTTAGCCAAAGCCAAAATTATCTGATTTCATCTAAATCTCCAGAGAGTATTTTACTGCATTACCGGTTGTTTTAGACAAACAAATCACAAAATGAACATGTTTACTGTTACTGAATAGTAGCAAAAGTAAATCATTTATCAAGATGTTAAGTTGTAATAGGAGAACTCTCTCTCAACAAACAAACTAAAAACGCACCACACAATCCCACAAAATGTGTTACCTCTACTGCTTCCCATCCCCACTGCCTGTATTTTGGATCATGAGTGAACCTCCACATATACATGTAGGTCTCTAGAACTTCAGGTCGCAAGATATAATATTTCTCATTTTGCCTTGTAGCAATGGCCTCTACACCTCCATCGAATCTGAAAGCTTCTGGTCCCAATTTCATACCTAGACAATAAAAATTAAATGTATAACAATGTTAGCAATGATTTTGTATGCAGGAATTTAACTGTACGTCTTCCAATTGTTTGAGTATTTTTTCACTGTAAATATAAGTATTAAAACCTACAAATGCTCCTTTTCAGGCACAAACCATGACAGTTTATGTAAATTACTAAACATTAATCATACTTTCATATGAAGTTAATATTACACATGTAGTCAACACTTTAGCCAGGGGTGACCAAACTCCTCCTTATAATTGTTATATTTGGGAAATCCCAATAGCTGGGGCAAAAGGGATATGCTGTATCAATGCTTTAAATTGCAGTTCTACTCCAAAGAGTAACTGTAAAGCTTGTATTGTGGGATATTTCATGTGTATTGTGGCTGATTTTTTTCCAGTTCGCTCTGGAAAATTCACCGTGATTGGATTCTTTCATCTTCTTGCTTCAGCAACTTTAAGAATGATCTTGAAGGACAAATTCTGCATTCAGTCATCTTTGTGTAACCCTACTGTCTAAATGTTACACAGGAGGATCTCTGAACAGAATGTTGTCCTTGTATTTAGAACTTCATTAATAGTTCTATGTATGCACAAATGAACAGAATCCATTTCATCTGTGGTGGGCTCAACAGAGCTGGAGGGAGCAAAAATATTTGTCACTAATGAAAGAAGATGAGATGCAATAGACACAGACAGCATCTCTGTTGACAATGAGGGACCATTTTTAGAGTCACTATTCAGAGCAAAACAACAGTTTAAATGAGGGAACAAAAAGGACTCTACATTAATTTTACAGAGTTCCATACAATACCTTCTGCACCTGTTTTAACCAGGACAGAATTATAGATAAAGATTAAAGCACAGCTAATCTCTCAAAATTCATCATACTGTACTTACTTGTACGATCATAAGACTCATGACACGTGCGAGCAATTTCAGCACCAAGTTCAATATGACGCCCAGTTTTATCATTGGGTGCCCCATCTGCACCCAGCGCAAACATGCCTCCAGCAAAACAGGTCAGATGTCCCATTTTATGTTCAAGCAGGCCACCCTTCCACTCAGCAATGTACGTCAGACCTCCACTAGATTTCCGGATCAGATGGGTTTCTATGGACTGCAAAAATATACATTTTTAAACCAAGTTTACTACTTTGTAAGCAATGTGTGAAATACAAAGGCAAAATTGCACAAAATAGGAAAGTAATAAATTTACACCCATCCAGCTTTTTTTGTTTTCAGTTTTATCTTCAGTATAGTTTTTGCTTTGATTTTATTTGCCACTAATGATGCTAATTAACCTCTAGCACAAAGAAAATGCAACTCTTCTTTACCAGCGCAGGTTGGCATACAACAACAACACGATAAATTTGCTGAGACTGTCTGTATACTACCTGGTAAATTTTCTAAAAAAGTTGAATTAAAAAGATAAGAAAATACCATTTTATGATTCAGATCTTCCCCTCAGTTTTATGAAAAGCATATCTTGTATACATAGGCTATATTTTTAATGGCTTCAGTGAGTTAGCTTGCAAATTTTCCATCTTAAAATACTATTGTACTCAAAGGATATAGTTATGGTATCAAATATAATTGTGTAGTAATGTGATTATCAAAGGGTTAATTGCGATACTCAAAATACTAGAGGTTGGAGCCATGCTCCACCTCCTCCCCTTACTTTGTTTTGTTAGTGCACATTTTCTCCCACTGTTTGTTACATAGCTGAATAAAGCAGCAGGTTCCCAGACTGCAGCACTGCAACTAAAGTGTGTTTCTTATGCGCTGAGTGGGTCTCTTCATAAAACTGGTGACGAGGAAGAAGATAAAAATGGTAATTCATGGGAAAACTGAGGAGTTTAATTCAGAACGAAGATTGACAGCAATATATTGGAAGATTGGGCCACTATGTTATTGCAAATGAGATTACAAACAGAAAGCAATTTTCCTCAGTGTCTGACAGTAAAACCCACTGTCTCTTAAGGAGTTCGTTACAACCTCAGAAACCAGGAGATAAGAGTTTGAATGACCTTCAGAAGACTTTAACAGAGTACTACATGCCAAAGCCAAACATTATTACAGAATGTTTCAAGTTTCATACTAGAATGAGGTGGCAAGGTGAAAGTGTACCTGTGTATGTGTCACAGCTAAAAAGACTAATGGAATATTGGTAATTTGGAAGCGTTCTAGAGGACATGCTGTGGGACAGATTTGTTTGTGGTATCAGTAATAAGAGAATTCAAAGACAACTGCTGTCAGAGGGGAACTTAACCTGGCCCAAAACAGCAGAATTAGCAACAGCAATGGAAGCAGTGAGAAGCTTACGAGATTTGCACTTAGAATGCAGGGACAATCAAGCTGATTCAATATGCAAAATGCAAAACCAGCTGCAAGGGATAGCGCAATGCCGTAAGTGCCTCAAGACTGGACACTCAGCTAGATGATGCAAAGCAAACAGCATCTCAAGCCCAGACGGGGTAGACTGAAAAAAACAGAGCAAACAGAAGAAAGCAGAAAGGAAGACACAAAGGAGGTACACACTATGTATTGTCTATAACGGAAGAACGTGGGACCTTACAAAGTAACAGTAAAGTTAAATACAGGGGTTTCGGCTACTGCGATCAATGAATCTACAAACATATCAACAATGCAAAGCAGAACCGAGCCTGATAGTGAATGCAAGAATGACCCTGAGAGCCTACAGCAGAGAACCCAGCAAGGAAGTAGATGCTGTGCTTGCCCCTGTAAAATATAAAAGCCAAAAGAAAAATTTAGCAGTCCTAGTGGTCAAGGGACAAAGGCAAAACCTGGGAGGCTGAGACTGGTTCCAAGAACTAAAACTAAACTGGGAAGAAATTTTCAAATTAGATCGTAGCACAATACCAGCATTCCAGGAAATCCTATATGCTCACCCAGCCACTTTTAAAGAAAGGTTAGGGACCTTGGATGGTGTAAAAGCCAGGATTTACACCCAGGATGGGGTATACCAAACACTTTAAAGCAACTCCAGTTCCTTAAGGTTTCAGAAAAAAAGACAGACTGAGTTGCACAGACTGGAAAAGAAGGTATCATTTCACCAGTGCAATTTTCTGAATGGGTCACACGTACAGTTCCTGTGGTTAAACCCAAGACCATCCATATCTACGGGAATTATAAAGTCAGGTGTGTCAAGGCTTCAGGTTAGACTATTACCCCATTCCATGGATGGAGGACTTGCTAGCAGTGTTAGGTAGAAGTTCAAAAATTTAGTAAGCTGGACATGTTGCAGGCATACCAACTGATGAGGCTGGAGCAGGATTGTAAAGACAAAAAAAGTTACCCCTATAAACAATCACAGGGGCTTATACCACACAATAGATTGTCATATGGAATATTGTCAACATGTGGAATTTTGCCAAGGCCATCACAAGCAGAAATGACACTGAACATCTATCAACACTGGAGAAGATTTGAGGTAGCAGCAGTCTGCTTACAAAAAAATAAATGCTTTTTGATGACACCAGAAGTGGTCAGGGGTGCTGGAACAATTTGTACAGTGGGGGTGCTGAGAGCCATTGACCTGAACTGCAAACCCTGTATATGATGGAAACCACTTCAAGCCAGGGTGTAGTCAAGTGATCATCAAGGGCTATTCAGAACATTATGAGCTGCAGCTATGATCTAGCCCTCCCTTACTTCCTGTTTAGCTTGCCTGTCTTTTCCCCCTGCTCTGTTTGCTATGCAGTTGAATAAAGCAGCACGTTCCCAGCTTGCAGTGCTATAAGTAATGAGTATTTCTTGTGCACTGAATGGTTCCTTTACAAAAAAAAGTGTTATTCAAATTGATGTATTTTACATATTCCAGAAGTGAACATACTAAAGCTCTGATGCTGTACTGAGAAACGTAGCTGCAGAAGCCTACCCACATGAAACCCTTGCACACAGCTAAAAGCCAGCAGAGCTCCACATGGACTCAAGGTTCTGCCTAGGCAGTTCTCAGTGTATGATGTCTTGGAGACCTCTGAAAAACCCATCAATAAAAATGGTGAAATATACTAGTAAGAAAGAATTAGAAGTAGGGGAAGTCTGTCATCACAAGATTTAGGGAAATCTGAACACACTATGTACGTACCAGAAGGCACACTGTGTGTAAGGGGACTGTTGCCCCCTTACTAACATTCAGTGGGGGTGTTTTAGTTGCTAGCTCCCAGTACTAAAAAAGGGGGAAGCGTCGATGGGGAATCAGGACCCTGAGACTCATAGTCCCCAGGAACAATGGGGAGAGGTCAATGCTTCAGGTCAGCCTGAATGACAGGACGGGCAGGCGAATCAGAGAGTCAGGAGGCCAGGGAGGTCCTGGTCCTCCGTGTGAACTGGATTTGCCTGGGTCAGACAGAGTGGGGCCGAGCTAAGGAGAAAGCAGGGGCCCAAGCGAAGCTGGGGAGCAGAGCTGTGCCAGATCCAGAGGGACCAGAAAAGCAGCCCAGAGAGAGCAGACCCTGTCCTGGAAGCAGAGCTGCAGCCCCAAAGCCAGAGGCACAGCCCAGAGAGAGCAGACTTGCCCTGGGAGCAGAGCTGCAGCAACCAGAGCCAGAGGGGCCAGAAAAGCAGCCCAGGAAGCAGGTCAGTGCTGGGAGCAGAGTCATAGAAGCAGCCTGCAGAGCAGCCCTGTCCTGGGAACAGAGCTTAGCAACCAGAGGCAGAGGGGCCAGAGAAGCAGCCCATGGAGTTGGAGGCAGAGCAGCAGCAGCGCTGAGACAGCGGTGGAGCTGGGGCTGGAGAGCAGCTGGGGAGAGCGAGGGGGACCCTGGGCAACGGGCCCAGCACAGGGAGATGCCTCAGCCAAGAGGCTCTGCAGGTCAGGCTTGGATTGTAACCCTGACAGGGCAGGGGTGACACTGGGAAGAAGCCTCCTACCACTTAGAGCCTGAGAGCGTGTGGCCACCACCAGAGCGAGCGTCCAACCCACAGCATCCCTACAGCACAGCCAGGCCTGAGAAGGCGGCCTGGGACTTACAAGGAACAGACTGTGAACTGCCCGGATATTCCAGAGACAGTGTTTGTGATGTTCCCTGCCACAGAGCGGGTTGATGTGTTTCCTTTAACCTTTCCCATTTTTCCTTATTCTTTTTAAAATTAATTGTTGATTAAATAACTTGCATTTGCTTTAAATTGTATGTAATGGCCAGTGGGTCAGGGAAGTGCCCAGTGCAGAGAGAGTACCCCGGAGTGGGGACACCGTAGCCCCTGTCCTAGGTAATGACAGCAGGGTTGGGCGTCGAGCCCCCCAGGAATCCTGGGCCCAGCCTTGTTGGGGTTACGAGGACTCTGCCAGACAGGAGAGTGGAAGGGGAGTCCTCAAGGGCAGGGAGGCCACCGGGTAAAGGAAGTGGGAGCGAGGACTCAGATCCTTTCGCTAGCCCACTCACCGGGGTAATGCAGAAGCCAGGAAAGTTCCCCACAATAGCGGGACTATTCCCCCACTTACATACGTACCATGAGATTAAATGGGAGGCATAAAGAAAAATCTGAAAACATAAGATGACAGTCACAGGGAATGGGACCCATGTGCTCTTGAAAGGGACTAAAGATGAACAGTGCTATTGTTTATTCAGTTGTCCACCAAATGCTTAGTTTATTCCATTACAATAATAAAACCCAAAAGGATGGCTGGAAGATAAATTAAAGAGAAGATAAATTTGATAGTCCACACTAAATCACCCCCTGCCCCATCTCCCCCAAAAAACAGTACAGGGAACCATTAAAAACAAAGATAAAAACAATAAACTGACCATACATGGGAAATATTGATCATAGTTATTTGTTCCCTTTTAATGCCAATCTTATTTTTAGTAGCAATAAAGGTCTTCTATATACTGTAACATCAGCAGAAAATTCTTTATTAACTTTTACTGCATCTATCCATCAAGGTACTTACGTTGTGCTATCTGAGCACCTACAAAAATAAAGCCAACAAATTCTGAAAACTACTAACTTTGTCTTCTCTCTCCTATGCCCAAGAATTTACCAGTGACACTTTGTCTTTTCTCTGGCATCACTTACCGACTTAGGAAGTTCCTCAACCTATTCTTCTTTCTCTTTTGGATTCCTTTGAATTCCCCCTAGCTACCCCAGTTTCAGGCAATTCAGTTTTCCTCACAAGATACAGAACTTTGCTAAAAAATTACAACTGCTTGAAAAAAAAATCCTCACACATTTTTGAAAACTCTGGTTTGGGAACTGAAAATGTGGGTTTTGGCAGATGAAGACTTCCTTCCATTTTTGACGATAAAGATACAAGTCAGGGGGTTCTCACACTTTCCTAATGTGGATCTTATGCTAATGTAGGGTTGGAAGGGATTCACAAGGTTCACCCCCACCCAATACTGAGGCAAAATTAAATATACCTAGATCATCTCTGACTATTTAAAAGACTGTTCTTCAAAACTTCCAATGACAAGGATTCCACAACATCCCCTGGTAACCTGTTCTGGAGCTTAACTCTCCTTACAGAAAACTTTTCCTCAAATGTAACCTAAATCTCTCTTGTTGTAAACTGAGCTGATTACTTCTTGTCCTATCCTCAGTGGACATGGAGAACAACTGATCACTGTTCTCTTTATAACAACCTCTTACACATTTGAACGCTATCAGGTCTCCCCCTCGGTCTTCTTTTCTTTAGACGAAGCTTGACCAATTCTTTTATCTTTCTTAATTGGTCTTGCTTTCTAAACCTCTTATTTTGTTGCTCTCCTCTGGGCTCTCTCCAATTTGTTCACATCTGTCTTGAAGCGTGGTCCCCAGAGCTGGACACGGTATTTCAGCTGAGGCCTCACCAGTGCTGAGTAGAGCAGAACAATTACCTCTCATGTCTTACATGTAACACAGAATGAAACTAACTGCATCACATTGTTGACTCATGTTCAATTTGTGATACACTATAACCCCCAGATCCTTTTCAGCAGTACTACTGCCTTGCCAGTTATTCCCCATTTTGTAGTCGTGCATTTAATTTTTCCTTTCTTAATGTAGTACTTTGCACTTGTCTCTACTGAATTTCATCTTGTTGAATTCAGACCAATTCTCCAATTTGTCAAGGTCATTTTGAATTTAAGTCCTGTTCTTCGAAGTGCCTGCAACCCCTCCCAGCTTGGTGTCATCCACAAATTTTATATGAATACTCTCCAATCCATTATCTGTCATTAATGAAAATACTGAATAGCACCAGACCCCGAACAGGCCCCTGTGGGCCCCTACTAGATACTTTCTCCCAGTTGGACAGATAACGACTTTTTGAGTATGTGTTTTCAACCACTTGTGCATCCACCTTATAGTAATTTCATCCAAACCACATTTCCCTAGTTTGCTTATGAAACTGTCATGTGGGACTTTGAGAGCGTGTGTCTCATACACCCCTATTTTTCCCCGATTTATCCTCTTCCTTTCATTCTCCCCCACTTTCCCCCCTAGAACCTTCAATGTTGTTTTTCTTCTTCCTCCATCCCAAAGCTCCCTCCTGGGTTCTCTCTCTTCCTTAGCCTATTTGGAATAGAGGCTGGAGCATGGATTCTGCTCCCCTTCCAATATGGCTGGCAACAGGATTACAGAGATTGAGTCACTAACAAGTGAATTGCATTCCAAATGCATGAAAAATTGCTTTTCTGTCAGGTGGGAAAGCTTCTTTCTTTTGGAGTAGCTGGGTAATTATTTTTTTTAAAGAATGTTGTTTAAAGCTTGTTTTCACTGGTTATTCCAATAGGGTTTAAAATATTTTCATTTATAATTATATAACTAAGAAGTTGGGACTCAAAGAAGCTTGCAGTGAAATATATTACTGCATAATTGTATTGGAAAGTAAAAATAAACAGACAAAGAAATTTCCAGACACTTTCAACTGCTATGCAATAAAATGATTTTTGTGTTATAATAAAATATGCTATTATTTAAGATACCCACACAACTATAGGCTAACTGCTTTTTGAATATTAGTAAATTCTAATATTAAACTGTCAATAGTTTAGGACAAAACAATCTCAAACTAAAACTTTTTGTAAACCAAAAGGGCAAACCTGTCTCAGAGTAGCATCCTTAAAAAAAAAAAAAAAATCACTATTCTGGTAACAGTTGGTAATTCTACAATAAATTATCTAACAGCTAGATTGGGTACATTAAAATAAACCAATTCATAAATCAAACTATTATATGTAGCAAAGATTGATTTAATTCCCATGCATGATAAAGCCACTGATCATCATGAAGCCACTTAAAGGCCTGATCCAAAGTAGAATCAATGGACTCTAGTGATTATAGTTAAGGCTGCGAGGTAGTTTGTATTATAAAACTTAATTTTGAAACACAAACACATCTTTCACAAAAGCCCAGTAAATTGCTCCCTACCTCCAATCACTGCCCACCTGATCTCTACTCTTTCTTACTGATCTCTACTCTTTCCCTAACAATGCCAACTGGTTGCCCTGAAAGATTAAGTCCATGTGTCAGTGTTCTTCTGGCATGAATGGATTAAGTTAAATTGGAAAAAGTCAGTCTTATTTTGGAATAAGTGTCTCCACACATGGAGTTAATCAGGAATAATTCCTGGTGCAGGCAAGCATTAAAATATGAGCTCTTGTAGTCTCTGAATTTTAGTGGTATGTTGCAGTCCCAATCCCATATAAATTAGTGTTTCACAATTTGTGGTGTGAAAAGTTCTGGCAGGGAAATCAAGTCTCTAAAATGTATTAGAAAGGGATATTGGAGTGAGGTAGTGGTAAAGGGAATCTTTATAGATAATAGTTCAGGACAGCATGAAATTCAAAATTTTCTACTTATGGCCAATTTATTTTCCTTTTTATATAATACATAGATTTTTTTTTTAAAAACATACATGACATTTATTTTAACTTTTAACTCAATTTCAACAAAGATTTGATCTGGGAAAAATTCCAATGATGTTTCCCCACTTGTGAATCCGGTGATCACTATGAGATAAATTTATTATTTCATTCTACATAGTGAAATATTCTCTACATGAACCAATTTACAGCATCTGCAAGGAATCAAAAAACTAGAAGAGGTGGTTTTTGATTAGATGAAAATATATTACTGATGGATAATTGTTTGGAACTGGTATAGTTTTCCTTCACAGTAAACAGAAATGCACTTGAGAGAACAGGGGCAAGAGTACAGTTAGCACTCTATCAAGACAGCTGGAATAGAGGGTGCAATGCAAGAGGTTGCAGGGAGGAAGTGGCTGGAGTGTATCATCATAAAGGGAACAGCAGCAGATGCTACCTGGGAGCAGTTTAATAACAAAATGACAGCTAACATAAGGCTGCAGAGATAGAAAGACGAAGAGAAGGAAAAAAGGAATGTTGTGGGCTAGAAAGCAGCTTAGAGGAGTGTCCACTGCCTGTTCTTTCAATCCCCTCCTCCCTGCACATGGGTTTAACTTTTTGGAGAGGAGGGAGGGAAGTCCTCCATTTTCATATTCTTCCAGAAAGATGAATAGTTTGTTTACAACAACAAACATATGGGGTGTAGACTTTGTTTTGGCTTCACCAGAGGGCTTAAGTGAACAGTGGAAGACTAATGATGACAGACATAAATCTACTTATACAGCTTGTTATAGAGTCTTGTTAAAAGTATGCCCAGATGTAATAAGATGCAATACAAAACATGCTCATCTATGTGGTAAAGGAACAGGTTTTAGTAAAAATAAAAAAAACCCCACAAAATTGTCTTCGTTGAGTTGATGTGGTGCAATAGTTTTTGAAAAGAAATAGATTAAGAGGAGGACTGTCAATTAATCTCAGTTAATGCACACGATTAAAAAAATTAATCATGATTAATCACAGTTTTAATCACACTGTTAAAGAAGTTTCAGAGTAACAGCCGTGTTAGTCTGTATTCGCAAAAAGAAAAGGAGTACTTGTGGCACCTTAGAGACTAACCAATTTATTTGAGCATGAGCTTTCGTGAGCTACAGCTTGCATCCAATGAAGTGAGCTGTAGCTCACGAAAGCTCATGCTCAAATAAATTGATTAGTCTCTAAGGTGCCACAAGTACTCCTTTTCTTTTTACTGTTAAAGAGGATACCAATTGAAATTTATTAAATATTTTTGGAAGTTTTCTACATTTTCAAACATATTGATTTCAATTACAACACAGAATACAAACTATACAGTGCTCACTTTATATTACTTTTGATTACAACTATTTGCATTGTAAAAATGACAAACAAAAGAAACAATATTTTTCAATTCACCTCATACTACTACTGTAGTGCAATCTCTATCAAGAAAGTGAAACTTAAAAATTTAGATTTTTTGTTACATAACTGTACTCAAAAACAAAACAATGTAAAACTTCATAGACTACAATTCCACTCGGTCCTATTTCTTGTTCAGTCAATCGTGAAGACAAACAAGTTTGTTTACATTTACAGGAGATAATGTGGCCTGCTTCTTATTTACAATGTCACCTGAAAGTGAGAACAGGCGTTCACATGGCACTTTTGTAGCCAGCATTACAAGGTATTTACATGCCAGATATGCTAAACATTTGTATTGCCCTTCATGCTTTGGCCACCATTCCAGAGGACATGCTTCCATGATGATGATACTCGTTAAAAAACTAATGTGTTAAATAATTTGTGACTGAAATCCTTGGGGGAGTATTTTATGTCTCCTTCTCTGTTTTACCCACCTTGTGCCATTTATTTCATGCTACAGCAGTCTTGGATGATGGGGTCTAAATTGGCTGTTACCACACAAGAAAGATCTTGGAGTCATTGTGGATAGTTCTCTGAAAACATCCACTCAATGTGCAGCAACAGTCAAAAAAGTGAACAGAATGTTTGGAATCATTAAGGGATAGATAATGAGACAGAAAATATCATATTGCCTCTATATAAATCCATGCTATGCCCACATCTTGAATACTGCGTGTAGATGTGGTCACCCCATCTCTAAAAAGATGTATTGTAATAGGTTCAGAAAAGTGCAACAAAAATGACTAGGGGTATGGAATGGCTGCTATATGAGGAGAAATTAATAAGACTGGGATTTTTCAGCTTGGAAAAGAGATGACTAAGGGGGGATATGATAGAGGTCTATAAAATCATGACTGGTGTGGAGAAAGTAAATAAGGAAGTGTTATTTACTCTCTCATAACACAAGAACTAGGGGGTCACCAAATGAAATTAATAGGAAGGAGGTTTAAAACAAACAAAAGGAAGTATTTTTCCCACAACACACAGGCAACCTGTGCATCTGTGAAGGCCAAGACTATAACAGGCTTCAAAAAAGAACTAGGTAAGTTCATGGAGGATAGGTCCACCAATGGCTATTAGCCAGGATGAACAGGGGATGGTGTCCCTAGCTTCTGTTTGCCAGAAGCTGGGAATGGGTGACAGGGGATGGATCACTTGATGATTACCTGTTCTGTTCATTCCCTCTGGGGCACCTGGCATTGGCCACTGTCAGAAGACAGGACACTGGGTTAAATGGACTTTTGGTCTGACCCAGCACGACTGTTCTTATGACCCAGCACATGTTCATTTTAAGAACAGTTTCACTGCAGATTTGACAAAATGCAAAGAAGGTACCAATGTGAGATTTCTAAAGATAGCTACAGTGCTCAACCCAAGGTTTAAGAATCTGAAGTGCGTTCCAAAATCTGAGAGGGACAAGGTGTGGAACATGCTTTCAGAAGTCTTAAAAGAGCAACACTCCGATGTGGAAATGACAGAACCCGAACCACCAAAAAAGGAAATCAACCTTCTGCTGGTGGCATCTGACTCAGATGATGAAAATAAACATGTGTTGTGCCGCACTGCTTTAGATCGTTATCGAGCAGAGCTCATCATCAGCATGGACACATGTCCTCTGGAATGATGGTTGAAGCATGAAAGGACACATGAAACTTTAGTGCATCTGGAACGTAAATATCTTGTGATACCGTCTACAACAGTGCCATGTGAACGCCTGTTCTCACTTTCACGTGACATTGTAAACAAGAAGTGGCCAGCATCATCTCCTACAAGTGTAAACAAACTTGTGTCTCTTTGCAACTGGCTGAACAAGAAATAGGACGGAGTTGACTTGTAGGCACTAAGGTTTTACATTGTTTTGTTTCTGAATGCAGTTATTTTTTGTACATAATTCTACATTTGTAAGTTCAACTTTCATGATAAAGAGATTGCATTACAGTACTTGTATTAGGAGAATTGAAGAATACTATTTTTGTTTTTTATAGTGTAAATATTTGTAATAAAAAATAAATATAAAGTGAGCACTGTACACTTTGTATTCTGTGTTGTAATTGAAATCAATATATTTGAAACTGTAGAAAACATCCATAATATTTAAATAAATGGTATTCTATTATTTAACAGCACGATTAATTGCAATTAATTTTTTTAATTGCGTGATTAATCTTTTAATCGCTTGACAGCCCTAATAGTAATTTTTTCATTATTCTTCATAAATTTAAGTATATCTGTCAGCATAAACTGAAGAATAAGATCTTCTTCAGAATCACAGAAGGAATTGTCCTTTTTCAAAATGGCCACTATTTCCTACTGTTCTCAATAGGACTGAGGGCATAAACTGACACCGCCTCCTTTTGTTCCTGATGGAAGTGAAGCCCTCCTTTCCTCAGAGAAGGTCTCCATGCTATCAGGATGCAGAGAGGAGAACTGCTGGGAGACCCGAAGGGCGATGATGACCATGTCTGCTAAGAGCAGCCTGTGGCATCTACTCCATTGCCAATAATAGGAGATGGCAACCATTTTGAAAGAAGGAAATTCTTTGATTGTTTTTCTGAAAAAGAATACATTTATGTGCCAACTTTACTGAAGAATAAAGTTTAGTTGTGAACAATAATGGCAAAAAGTGATTGTTAACACTAAAAAAATGATTAAATGTAGTTTACATAGAAGATTTAAATGTGTTAGCTCTATGGAAAATGTGAAGAATATGTATTATTAAAGTAATTTTTGGGGGTGGGAGAGGAAAGATATCAAGAAGGGTGCTAAACTTCCTAAAGGACCAATTTAAAAATTAATTTTAACTCCAACTAATGTATGCACTTGGGAATTCTCAAACAAATGTTTTGTACACGAGTGCTGTAATTTTGAGAAGGATATGTTGTATTCTTCATACCTAACAGAGCAGTTTAATTCCTACTTTGCATGCAAAACTCAACTCATCCTTACCTATGGAGATGCAACTGGCAGCTCCATATGGTCAGAAAAACTGTTTATGCCAGCCATGGCATAAAAGTTCCAGTTTCTGAACTCAAGTAGAAAGTTAAATATCTGATTAACAAAAAGTAATTACATCATATCCTAGACTAATCACCTACCAAGTTTCACTGAAATATACGCACATAATATACCTGAGACATTAAGATTTTTTTTTATAGCAAATATATACCACAATACTTCCTGAAAAGGGTTGACACTTATTGCTTCTGGGCCTATGCCATGCACCATGTGACAAGCTTTAGCTTGATGTGAAATGTGAATTTTTATAGCAGTTATATAGGAGTTTATAATAGAAGTGCTCACTACTCCCTGATTGTCTGTGAAAGTTCTATGCACCACCTACTATGGGTCTGCATTCATTTAACCAGTTGGTTGGGTCACACAGGCTTATGCTAGGGCTGGATGTATTGTAATGCTGTACAGGTCTGTTGACCCTATGGGGACATAAATTTTGTCATGTTAATTTGATGCAAGGGCTTTATCAAGATGTAATATAAGGCAAATTCAAGCACGTTTCTGGTTTCAAACTCCCAAATGATGTTTAGGAAAGGGTGTGATGGCTCTTCACACCTGCTCTCTGATGATCATTATCCAAAGACTTTGTAGGATTTTCCCATGGTTTCTCTCTATATATGTTGGAACCGCAAAGGCTGCCCAGCAGTAGCGCTGCAACACCCCCTACACTACGACCATGGGGAGAGAGAAGGCTACTGGAATAGGATCCCTCTATTTTGTAAGCAATCAAAAATGAATATGTTACCACTTTTAAGGTAAGCAGTAGGAAGGGGTGGTTGTCCTTCTGTGCCCCACTGACAGTGTGCTTTGGTCTGACTTTCTCCTCTTCCAACCAAGATCGGTTTTAGAACTGTTTGTCAGGAGGTCTCTCTTTTGCTGCAGCTCCTTTAAGGTAGACTCCCCAGGCTGCTTGGCCATTAGCTAGGGGATTACATGTTCCATCCTGCACAGTCAGGGAGGTGCTTTATATGCACAGTACCTTCTCAGCACCTTCTCAGCCTCATTTTTCAGGCCCTAAATGGGGTGATTGGTTTGGGCAGCCACAGGACTCGCATTGGCCCTTCTGGCCACAGCTCCCAGTAGCTCTGTATAATTCTGGCAGGCTCCATGTTGCAGACACCTCAGAATGGAGGATTCTTTTTTTGCCAGGTAATAAATTATGCTCGGACCAATATTCTGACCAAACTACTTGACAGTCCCTTAGAAAGCAACTGCATTAATCCTAAAATAACAGACTAGTTATTGTATTGCATATGTGTGTGTGTGTGTGTGTGTAGATTGATATTTTAGCTCATGAACAATTAAATATGAGGAGTAAAAAATATTTTGTGGACTCTTTATTCTTGGGCATCATCATCATCAATGAGGCATTAGCTCTTTAAAATTCTTCCTACCTCCACAATCACTTGAAACATGAGGATTACTTAAAGTATAATGCTTCCTTTTAATGGGGGAAAACAGGCCTAAATTTGGTTATGTATTCATTGTCTCTCCCACATAAATTCCAGTTTTTAGGAATCTTTCTAAAGATTGCTTTATAAGTACTTTATAAGATTATGTTCTGGTAATTGAAATGAGGATACCTCTATTTTTTTTTGCTCATCACAAACCAACTAAATTTTAAACAAGGTCAACCACAAAAATATATTTTAATAACGACAGTTTAAAAATATAGATTTTCAATTTAGTTCTTGCTTTTCATGGTGGCCATAAGAAAACAACATGCAAGGACATTATCACATTTTAAAGAAACGAGCTTGCTTTTAACATACAAGCCCCTGGACAGAAGAAAAAGAAGATTTCAGCAAAATACTTCTTTCTAAACAAACTCCAAATTAATGATTTTTTCACACAAAACTAAATCCCACCATGCTATAGACATCTACCTTTTTAGTTGCTGGGCAATATAAAATAATGAATTAGGCATTAAATCTTGCATCAGCACTACTGCTTTTTTGGTGGGGAGGAGTAGCACTGGCAGATGGGAGTATACTGGAATATACAGGTCCCTGTGACTGCTTTGGGTTAGTCTCTCGCACACTGAAAGCATTGGGGAAAATTAATCCCACCGTATGTGAAGTAGACTCATAATGCTTTTAGAGTAGGACAGTGGAAAGAACAAGGGGCCAGTACTGACAAAAGCATAACACCACCACACATAAGGATGTCATTCTACCAGCAACGTTATAACATGTAGACGTCTTGCACATGCTTCATGATCACTGGATACTAATAAGCTTGCCAACTACCACCGTATCTCTAATTCTGCTGGCTGGTAATGCTGAACAACCACCTAAGAGCTATTTATGCCTAAAATACACCTTAGATATAAACATGATCATAAGCATATTAATAATAGAGTTCAAACAGCCGTGCTAATGTTAGATTTAACGACACTTCTTGATCGTGAGGTACTGCTCACCCACCAAATGTCTAGCAAGGAAGAGCTAGATTAGCTTTTCTCCTTGAACAGATCCCAAGGGATCACGATGGGCATCATCTCCTCTTTGCTGAGAGTTCTCACATGCAGAGGTGTGCACAGTTCAGTCCTTTCTTAGGGCTTGTCTACACAGGAAAGTTATACCAGTGTTGGAATATAGGCCTACCTTAGACATGGGTGAACTATGGTTTTCAACTGGGTTGTGATACTAGCATGAGAAATAGGCCCAAAACATGTGACCACAAAGAATGAGATCATGAGAAAGAAGAGATGTGTTAAACTTGTAGTGTTTTCTTATTTAAGATTTGGTCTGAAGTAATTGAAATAAAACACGGTTAATTGGGTACCAGGTGCAGTAAATAATTGGCTATATGTGTTAGTTTAATGTATTGTAAAATGGACTTCGCTCAGGTCTAATAATTGGCAATGACATCACTTGTTTATTATAGGATATAAAAAAACACTCTTTTAAAAGGCTATTGCTAATACCTGCCCGACCAAGCTGAAAATGACCAATATGGGTCTAAGCACCCTGGGTCAGCCCTTGTGTAAGTATTTTAATCAAACACCTATAAATATTTTGTTATTGTTTGGATACAGTAAAATGCTGCTTATTTAAGCTTTTTAGACATGCTTAGAGCTATTGTAGAAATATCTTGTGACCTTTGATTTAGTAAAGGAATTTATGGTTAAACTGATGTCATGGTAGTATCCCATATTAATGATAATAATTCCAACAACTAGTATAATTTAAGGTGTGAATTTAAACCAACTGGTATAACATACTCTTTCACACCCATCAACCCACCCTTACTCTGGTGTAAGGCGGCATTTTTTTCAGTGTAGCTTATGTCACTTGGGAACAGGTTTAAACTAAACCAAATAAAGCCACTTTTGTACCAGAACACGTGCGACCACCGGGGGTTATACTTGTATAACTACATCAGTTTAACCAAACCGTGTAATTATGTCGATATAACTGGTAACACTTTCCTGTGCAGAAAAGCTCTGTTCAACACTTATGTAAGGCATGGGTAGACTGAAGGATGCTGTAAGTTACAGGATCATCACTATGCTAACAAATAGCTGTGCCTCACCATCTAGCACAGATAATGTTGACTGCCCTTTGTTACAGTATCTGAGGCAAACAGAAACCTAGATTAAAAACAGTTGGCTCATGCTCAGTTCAGAAAAAATGGAGGTGAAATTGGTAGGCAAAAGGAAGCCTAACAAAAGACAAGAAGGATCTGAACCGATGGCATTAATAAAGGCAGCTTGCTCTCCTGTTTTCATCCAGGTGGTGAGCAATCTCTGGACCTTTCATTGGTGGCCAGAACGTATCTTTCCCCATTGATCTTTTGCTGGGCAGGAGGGTATGCCTTTTCTCTTGGATGCAAACTTGGTCGCAGTGGTCAAGACTGTATTATTGCACTGTATTCTGCATTTGGGGGTGACTATGCACAATTTTTTATTTTTGGGCAAACTTTCCAATCACAGTTCAATTCAAGCAGTTTGTTACTTCACAAAAGCTGAAAAATGAATATATGATATAACTAATGTGCTTATACAACACTAATCCAGTACTGTAATTTTACTGATAATTATCCACAGACTGATTATATATTAAGACACTATTATGCCCACATTCAAAATACTCTAGCACTTTAAGTAATATGTTTTGGGAATTAAAACACACAGTAGAGGGATTTCCTGTATCATAAACATAAGAAAAGGGACAAAAAAGTATCTAATTTATGTTATTGTGAGGAAAAATGGAATCCTTGTTGGCACTGCTTGCAGATAAAGCTTTCTTTAAAAAATTACACACTAATGCACATTTTAAAATATTAGATACTGTTTTTATAACTTGAGTTGAAATAATTTCAGTTCAGTTTTAGATTCCCACACAGCATCTGCACTGTTCTAAGATTTATATTTGATAAAGTCTTATAAAACAACTAGTTTTTAAAAAACTTATTCATTGTGGTAGCAAAGGCATAAATCCCGCATTCTCCCCAGAGCCTGTTCCTTTAGGAACATTATAGATTAGATTATTATGGCAAGAAAGATTTAAATATCTCATTTACCTGAACAGCATCATAATACATTTTCTTGCCTTCTTCATCTGTCTTGTCCGACATCAGCCATGCCTTGAGCAAATACTCATAAAAGCTATCTCCAAGTCCTCCAACAGAGACGTGATCTGAAAAGGGAGGAAGAGGATTCAGCAATTCCACCTTGAATTTGAGCACTGAAACACAATTACAGTTTGAAACTGTGACAGATTAACAAATTTCAGTATGCCTCCCTCTAACACTCATGTAATAAATATAGCCCAAAACCTCAGAAAAGTACTTATTTTACAGCAGAAAATATTTTTAAAATAAATGGTTAGTCTTTCTGCTTGAATGACGACCTGTAACAGGGTGGGAGAAGGCAGCATTATTATTTACATAGTGTCATTGGAGTTCATGGTATTTTACAGAAATGAAAAAAGTCAATATCTCTGCACTAAGTGTTTATAATCTAAGATAGACAAAAGATGTGTAACTATAATATACTGTAAGGTTTTTTAAAAAACAGAAAAAGTTGGCAAAAAACCCACTTCTAATCTCACAAATGCATTCCTTATTTCGGGGAAGGGGTTGGAATGGGGGCAGGGAAGGGGTGGGAAGAGGTGGGGCCTCATTGAAGGGGTGGAGTGGGGGCGTGGCCAGGGCAGTGGCGGGGGGGAGGGGGGTCAGTGATGCAGCTCTCAGGCCAATGTACTAGTCCTCATGTGGTCCTTGTGGTCATTTGAGTTTGAGACCCCTGCTTTAGAACAAGAGCACTAGATAAAGATTTCCTCTTCCACAAATAGTATTTTCTAATAAAACTATTGTTACTCATATTAATAATTAGCATTTATTGAGCATCTTCAATAAGAGGACTTCAAAGTGCTTTACTGATACTAATCAATTAAAATAATCTAGTTTCACAGATTTGGGAACTGAGGCACACAGAGGTTAACAGGAAGTCTGTGGCATAGCTGTATAAAGAGCCAATGACTCCTAACTCCTAGTCCTGGGCCTTGACTGCAAGGCCATCCTTGCTTCTCTATGAAGTTGAATGCGACATTTTGAATTTTTTAAAATTCCTAAATTCTCTCCCTCTCCCCATTCACAAAATGCATCCTCTTGCTCACCTTGGGGGTTGGAAAGCCATGCAAATGTAGAATCTACATCTATTTCCATTAAAGCTTTGCCACGACAGTGTGTCTTTTCTCCACTAGCCTGTGACCTCCAGTGTCCAATTTAGGTGTCCAAAATGTTTCCTACTATCCCATCCCAAACAAATGTACTATGATTATGCAGAGCTTTGAATTATGAAGAGCTTTTAAAAAAATTAGATCTTTTAATTTTTGAAGAGAATATACCATTTAATTATTATTCATAATCCGAAAGGAAAAAAGGCTTCTTCAAAAAAACCCATGAGCAGTTCTTCTATGATGGAGGGCTGATCTCTGAATAGCAGCATTTAAATGACCTTTACAGTTTTCTAAATAAAATTACCATAGAAACCCCTGACATTTGCAAACTAAATAGCACAAACAATCTCATCAATAATAAGTCTTATTATTATATACATTATTGCAGGAGACAAATCCAGTTGGTGCACGCTGCAGCAAATCACTGTAAGGTTACTGTCAAAATAACAAGGACTAAATGAATTTACAAGAACAACGGCAGTGAACCAACAACGTCCTTCAGAGTTACAGCATTGTAAGTGAAACACTAACATTCAGAAGCTGTTATTTTCCCCTGGCTGATGTTTGTGAGACGAATACTTCTATGTTGTTGCAATTAGTTTTTTGGTGCAATCAATAGGCACTGGAAAAATAATCTTAAATAAAACATCTTTTTATGACTTATGTTCTTGTTTTCTTCCACTGTTAAAAATCCGTGCTTGCAAACAAAAAGCAAGTGAATTGGCACAGAGGAAACAAATGTAGATTTTATTTTATTTGTTGCTTTTTCAACATGCCATGGATCGACCTGCATCAACACTTGTGTTCGTGGTTTGTATGGACAAGAAGCTAATTTCCATATATAAATTACATGCCACTGGTAAAGGAAGATGGCTTTATAATTTACAAGCTCCCGGATATGCCCCAGGGATTTCATGCAAAAGAGAAGTTTGAGGCACTGTTATATAAACATAAGAAAGGTCAAAAGCCCAAACAGCAGAATTAGAATTTGATTCACTTTTAAAAAAGGACAATCAGAGAGACACAGTGGCAGCTTTTAAACTGGGTGAGAGTAAGGGCTATCCTCCCAGGTGAGGCACTGCAATATTAGGTAAGGTTTCAGAGTAGCAGCCGTGTTAGTCTGTATCCGCAAACAGAACAGGAGTACTTGTGGCACCTTAGAGACTAACAAGTCTATTTGAGCATAAGCTTTCATGGGCTCCAGCCCACTTCATCAGATGCATATATATCTTCTTACTATATGTTCCATTCTATGCATCTGATGAAGTGGGCTGGAGCCCATGAAAGCTTATGCTCAAATAGACGTGTTAGTCTCTAAGGTGCCACAAGTACTCCTGTTCTGTTTGCGGATACAGACTAACATGGCTGCTACTCTGAAAGATATAAAAGAGTATCATTTAGGTCCTCAAATCCATTATTCAATAAAAACAGTCACTTCCTTTGCCTTTGGGGACAACTCTCCAATATACCCAGGCTGCAAACAGAACAGTGAGGATTCCTCATGTCCCCTCCCATTGTGTGTCTTGTTTAACTGACTGCATGCTTGGCAAGTTTTGAAATTAACTGAGCTGCATGATATAGTCAACATGACAGAACACGACAGAATAAGCAACCTGTTCCTCTGTTTAAAGAAAAAGAAAAAAAAAGCGAAAGGATGAAAGACCACCAGATCATGCCAACTCAGTGTTGTGCCACACTGAGAAAGTAAGTGGGTGTCTAGAGAATAAAATCTGTGTGTTCATGCTGACTTAAATGATTTTTCCGATCCACCTTTTCTTTTGTCCTGTAGTGTACATGTAGATCATTTATTTAAAAAGCAGAAAACACGAACAAATATAAGGAAGTCAATATTAAATAGTTTCTTCAAAAACTGACATTTAAAACCAGCAAGAAACTTTCTACACTATGTCATTCCCTCTAAAATACTTTACTAAACATATTTAAAAAGAACAACTTTCCCAAAACAATTATTTTTCTTTTATATTCTAAGGTCTGGCTCCCCAGAGGAACTTAGGTGCTGCAATGCCTAATTTTTAGGCACCTTGAAAATCACTAGAATCCACAAAGCCTGGGTTAGGCACCAAGCCTCTCTGTATGATGAATGAGGAGAGATAGGCATCTAAAAATGGGATCTACAAAAGCCAGCATGCTAGGTTTAGAGTCATTCTCAGTCTCTCTCTCTGGCCCAATGACTATTTCAGCATCTATCCAAAGTAGAACAGGTGCAACAGGAGAGATGGAGAGAGACCCACATTAGAATATCCCAAAATCCAATGGATAGGGCTCTCTCCTTAGAAAGGATTTGAACCCTTCTCCCCATCAGCCAGAGCTGCCCACATCCTCGGTGAGTGCTCTATCTAGTGGGCTAAAAATTATAAGGGTGGCACCACTACCTCTTCCTCATTCTGCTGGATTTTGAATGGGCTTCAATCCAATAGATGTGCTCAGAGTATGCCTACCAAATCAGGTCCTGCAGGTAAGACAGGTGAGGGAATGCCCATCTTCACCTGGCTTGAGAATCCAGCTGGGGCTTGGGCATGAGATAGATACCCAAGTACCTTTGTATATCTCGGCCTAAATATTTTAATAATTCCTATTTTGTTTCTTTTCAGTGGGTGCGCAGAATCAACTGTTCAGAAGAATTTCTATGATGGGATTGCTACAGTAAAAGCAAACCAAAGTTCCTTCTTGTAAAACCCCCCAAACCACAATCATTTAATAGTGTAACAATATAAAAAAGGGATTCTAGTAACACCTTCTAGTTTAGCAACCCATGTTCTCAACATGCTATAGAAGTACAATAGGAAGTGTTCATACAGGAAAAAGTCAAATGACCAGAAAGGGGCCAGGAACTTAAAATGCCTGAGACGTTGTTCAATATATTCATTCCCCACTAATTTTGTTAGTAGTTAGATTTTTCCTCATGATGTTTCCAATGGAATTGAAGGCAATATAATTCTGTTTATCTTACTTCCTTGTCTGCCTACATCATTTAATGTCAGCAGAACAAATACTCACCTGCAGAAAAATGTTACTCACCTTCTCATAACTGCTGTTCTTTGAGATGTGTTGCATATGCCCATTACACTGTAGGTCTGTGTGCATCTCATGCACCAGTGATGGGGAATTTTTCTTAGTAGTACCCATAGTGGCAGCCCTGCTCATGCTCTGGCTCCTCATGCTCTGAATGGAGGATATAAAGCAGAGGTGGCCAACCTGTGGCTTCGGAGCCACATGCTGCTCTTCAGAAGTTAATATGTGGCTCCTTGTATAGGCACCAACTCCAGGGATGGAGCTACAGCCTCCAACTTGCCAGGGGGGTGCTCACTGCTCAAGTCCTGGCTCTGCCACAGGCCCTGCCCCGCCTCCATCCCTTCCTGCCCCCTCCCCTGAGCCTGCAGTGCCCTCGCTCCTCCCCCCAGAGCCTCCTGCATGCCATGGAACAGCTGATCAGGAAGTGCAGGGAGAGAGCAGGAGATGCTGATCGGTGAGGCTCCTGGTGTGTGTGAGGCGCTGGGAGTGGAGCTGATGGGGTGCTGTTGACATATTTACTGTGGCTCTTTGGCAATGTACATTGGTAAATTCTGGCTCTCTCTCAGGCTCAGGTTGGCCACCCCTGGTATAAAGGGTGGAGCCACCCTACCCCTTCTTTAGTTTCTTCGGACCGGCATGTCAATGGTAGACTCCGATGTGTTGGGAAAGAGGGTTGGCATATAGCAGACATACGCAACATATTTCGAAAAACAATAGTTACAAGATGGCGACTAACCATTCTTTCTTCTTCGAGTGCTAGCATACGTCTTTTACACTTTAGTTGACTCCCAAGCTGTTATCAAACGCAATGGGCCTTGAAGTCGCATCATAAGAGTAATTGTAGAACCATTTTTCCCTTGTTTGTGTCTTTTCTTGATGCAAGCAGTAAGTGCATATTGTCTAGTAAACGTGTTGACGGAAGACCATGTTGCTACTCTGAAGAAGTCAGTAGGGAAACGTCCCACAAATGCATGCTTTACTTCCACACTGCCTCTGAAGGGTGCAACTAGAATACCAGAGTTCCCGCAGCCGAGTTGACTCGGGGGGCAGGGAGTGTGTCTAGACAAATGAAGGGGACTTGAAGGGGCTGGGCACCAGTTTCAGGATCTTAGCAGACCAGGGTCATGGTGGATTCTCCAAGGAGTAATTGTTGAGCTTCTTTTTGACAACCAAGAGGGTTCAGACATTGATCTAAGAGCAGCCTCCACAGAATACATCAAAGCTGCTCTTCCCTCAGCTTTTTCATTCTGGTCTTTAAACCCTGGCATATCAAGCATCTGTCTCTTATGTGGCCCTCATCCAAGCACTTAAGACAGTGTGAATGAGGGTCAGCTCATGAAAGCTTATGCTCAAATACATTTGTTAGTCTCTAAGGTGCCACAAGTACTCCTTTTCTTTTTGCAAATACAGACTAACACGGCTGCTACTCTGAAACCTGTGATAGGAATCCGCTTTTGACAACCAGAGCAAGGCTTGAAACCTGGCGACCTTGGCATAGGCTCCTCAATACTAGGTGAGACCTGGAGATCTGTCCAATTCAGAAAATATACTAAAAGGGAATAGTTTTTAATATAAGGAAAATACAGAAAGAAAAATAAAGTCCAATGGATGAAACACAGTAACAACAGGCAAAAGTTAGCTAAAGTACTCACAAGTTTGTTCTCAAGGAGCAAGGCTGTGAACACAGAATGCTCCGACTACTGATCACAGAAGGTAAGAAAAACTCAAGAAGGGATGGGGTAGCTCCTTCCTCTATGCCCTCCATTCAGAGCTTGGTTGTGGGCAGGGCGGCCCCTACAGATACCACTAGGGAAAACTCTCTGGAACCAATGCATGAGACACATACGCCTACAGTGTAATGGAGTGGAGTAAGCACTCACAGAAGAAACACAGAGGCAAATCCTCAGCTAATAGAAACTGGCACAGTTTCATTAACTTCAGTGAAACTAAACCAATTTATACCAACATAGAATTTTGATCCAAGACAAGCTGATAGCATTTCTTTAAACAGCAGCATTAACAGAGCACTTTAATTTTTTCAGTGAAAAAAGACATTTTTCAATCACACACTTAGACTCATTCAAAAGTTTTCAACTAACAAATATGCTAGAGGTCAGAGAAATATAAATTAACATATATGAAGTAGGTAGAAAAATAAGTAACCCAAGCAGAACTCAGGTTTATCAATTGCTAACAGTGCAAGAAACAACCAAGAGTTGATGTCTTCCTAGAAATGGTATGTAAAAATAGTTAACTGGCAGTTCTGAAGAACTGTCGTACTTACGTTGACCCCATTGACCGCTACTGGGATTCAGGTAATTAGGGTAAAGACCTTCTGGTTTATCAAGCCGGTTCAGAACTTTACGAACGTTCATTACCTATTACAAAGAAAACCAAACAATGAGCACTTGATCTAGTCTTATATTCCCATTAAATACAAGTAGCATCAGTACATCCTTTTTTAAATCAACATGCATAAATACATTTTAATTCAAACAAATATGTATTCTTTCAACATATATAATGTCCCTATCAAAATACCTCTATGCATAGACAGAGGATTTCTTTTTAAAATAAACAAAATCTAATCTGGTCATCAACTAAAATGCTCCACAGAAAAAAAAATGCTCCACCGATATTGAGATCATTGCAGGACCACAAGACAGCAGCTATATTCTGCATCAGCTGAAGTCTGTGTGCCCCTCAAGCATGGTTCATTGTAGATAGAGCACATGTAGTATTTTAATGGAATTTTAATGAAAGACACCAGATTAACTGCACTGAAGAAGGAAGATCATGATTTAGCCACAGAACAGAAACAGCAATGCAGGAGCACTGGAAGCTTTTCCCTAAAACACTGTCAAGATGTCCTCAGCTCTGTTGGAGTTCCTACCTCTATGATACAGAATGTAGTTCCATTTAAAGGTTATTCAAATCTTTGGCTTCTTTGCCAAGATTATCAATTTGTGCATTTTCATTAGGTTTTTCTTTGTTCTTAATACTAGTTTAAAAATTAAAATATGTTATCTTAAATGTTACTTCTTGTGAGCCTGGGGAAAAAACATTTGAAATTCAAATTTATTTAAAACAAACTCTGTCCTTAATTAATCTCGTTTTGCCATATGCATTTCATGGATTACAATAATTGTGAGCGCTTTAATATTGCACTCTACATAATGGGACAATACATTGTTCAGCCAATCCATGAAGCTTGGTGTACTTAATACTCAATTAAAAGGTTTGACCACTGCTTTTGGAGCTAAACAAAGTTTACAGCTTCCTTTGGAATTTCTTATTAAGATGTCATAATTTAACAGAGAAAAGTCATTTTTAAATATGTATATTGCTGTATACATGTCTGACCTATTTCTAATTAATAAACAAAATTAAGTACATAAACTACATTTATGCAATATTCCTGTTGCGATCTAAAATATACAAAAGTCAGGAAATAAAAACATATGATTACAACATCTATAATTCTATTCTCTTGTACATAGTAATATTTTATATAAATGCATGTGATATATATGTTAAATGTAGCTGAGTTACAGTTGCCTAGGAACCAGTAATTTAATTTTAACCCCTCTGCACACAGTTTTTTGTATTTAGTAATTTTGTTTCAAAAATAAAAAAAACTTTGAATACATAATCAATAAATCTACCTGTATAAGATCCATATCCCCCATTTTGTCACCTTTTTTAGTCCAACAGAACCAAATCTATTGACCTTCAGAGCATGCTGCAGATCTCTTTAACAAGGCCTTTAAGGGAGCTGTTGAATAGACCAACTCTGGTTTTTCTGTGGAGTTTCTTACTTGATATCTGATTAGGTTTTTTAAATTGTGCATATGCACAGAGGTCTTTTGATAGGCACATTATATATTTTGAAATAATAATATACATTTTTCTTATTTAAAATGTATTTATGCTTGTGATTAAAGGAACAATTCACTGGGAACATTTTTATATTGTACATACACATGGGATTATTAAAATTATTGTGGTACATTTATTCAAATATGTAGCTATTCCAATAAACACATCTGTACTGATTCAATATAAATCTGTACACCAGTAAATGAAATACTGTACCGTGGTGCAATATGTTAAAAACTTAATAGAAAAAACATACTATGCATGCACCATAGGCTTTTTTAGAATGCATAAAAATTTATTTGTATGCGATGTTTCTTCAAATATGTAAAAAATCATCAAGCCACATTTGAAGTTTTTAAAATAATCCATTTGTAGTTATCTAAATGTGAATACAGGGCTAGCCACAACAATTTCTGAAGTAGTGAAAATGTTATTTTTTTAAAGCTCAAAAACGGCCACGTAGAATTTTACCAAACTTGGAAAAAATGCACCTTTGGGCTGTGAACAAGTATGAGAAATATCACTTAAAGGGTACTTTCCTCAAAAAGTTATGAACACTCTATAAAGACGGACATGAAATGGAAGAGACTCCCAAATCCCTTACTTACCGTAGTGACACCCTGTATTTTTAGAAAATGCATTGAAGTGATTGCTAGGTCACAGTCCTTTGTACTTCTGCATGAACACAGTATATTATCTGAATATAAAATTCATTTGTGGTTTTCACCTTAACCCAACAAGTTACATCAACTAAAATAAGTGCTGTGTTCCAAATGCCTAATCTACCTGAATTTACCACTTACCCAAACTTCCAGATATTATGTGGCCTGATAAGTGGCTTTCTAATTTTTATAACCATGACAAAATGAATGTCAATTCAGCCATGTGCTTTGTGTTCATTAATATGGATTTCCACAGAAACTATTCACCTGCTTACTGTGACACACTTAAAATTACAGAAATTCCAATTTTTCATTTTTTAAAATAAAAGTTTTACCAAAGAATCTAACCTTTTCAGCAAACACTGGATTTCCAGACAAATGGCTCAAATGTATGAACTCCAAATGCAGAGTTCCAAATTCTGCCAGAATACTGCTTCCTCCAGAAGCCCAGGGCCAGTTTCGACCAATCCCACTAAAGGGGGGAAAAGGCAGAAAAGGTCATTAGCATCTATAAAGTAGTACTAATAAAATATACGGTATATTAGGTACACTCTAGCTACCAGAAGAGAATTCACTTCAAAGCTTTTAATTAATAACACAATGAAACTTGTAAAAGTAACACCCTTACTAGGCCACCTTCTGTTTTATGAAACTACCCCAAAGTTAGCTTAAATGTTTGAGTACAATTCAATTCTGCTCCACTTTTATTAGACCACCTTTTTAAGCAAGTCAGACATTGATCACTTAAAGATTTAGCTGTATTTATGTTTACATGACTACTATGCATTCCTAAAGTTATAAGCCCTTTGGGGATTCATGTGTTTGTGCACAACGCTTAGTACAATGGATCCGGATTCTGATTGGGTTCTCTGGGTTTCTACTGTAATCTAAATATTGAATATTAAATTTATGAAGTCTCAATAAAAGATTTCATAAGACTTTAGAACATAAATCCTACCCTAATAATGTAGATCTTAACTACAGGTATGATAGCTATCATCCATTGTCTTTCAGGGCACTCTTTAACCATGATTAATGTTTTCAGAATTAAATTCAGAGCTAACAACACTTCACCGAATAAAATTTAATCTTTACAGATGGGAGGCTGAGCTCTGGGACCCTCCCACCTTGCAAGGTCCTAGAGCCCAGGCTGCAGTCGGAGCCCGAATGTCCACACTGCAATTAAACAGCCCCTTAGCCTGAGTCCTGTGAGCCAGTCAGCTGGCATGGGCCAGCTGTGGGTATTTAACTGATAAATTCAAAGAAACAAGTGCCACCTCTTTACTATGCTCTGCCTGAAGCTTGACTGACAGTTGACAAGAGGCATTGGAGACTTTTTTTTTTTAAACGAGTCTCTCAATTGATTTGCATAGGGGAGTTTAAACATTGGACTCTATCTTGCAGGTGGTGCTCACTGGTAAACTGAATTCCACTTCCACAAAAACATTTGAGGGTTTTTTCTGGGGAGAAAAAAGTTGTCTAAAATTGGGACAAAAAGCCAAAATCTCAAAATTTTTCATGGAAGTGAAATTCTGCAGAATTTTGTTTCAGTATCACTGAACTATTCCTGCAAAGGGAACATTTTAGTGTTTCTGAAACAAAATATGGCCCACAGCCTCCTCAGTCTCTTTGGAGCCTGAAGCCTTGGCAGCCCCAGCACTGTGGAAGCCATTCAGGGGAGCTGCTGAGGAGTCAGGCAGAGGTGGTGACAGGAAACCAGGCAGATTTCTATGGGAAGTTTCAGCAAATAGTTATAGTCCCATAGCAGATCTCAATTGTGGCAAAGACATTTCTGATAAAAAACTTGCAATCAGAAAATTTCCAATCCGCTTCATTTGCGAGGTTTCTAGCACGTAGTGAAGGTTTCTTTAGTACTGGCTGGAGTATTAGAGGTTTTAGGGTGGGTGGCAGATTCTCCTTGTCCAAGGTGACATTACTAGGGCACAGGTATTCTCTATTTCTACTCCATTAAAAGTAAATATCAAACTTCCAGGCTTCAGAGTTTTTTTTTTCTTCTAAAGATCCTGAGGGACTTGTATTATTGTCTTCACAAAAGCAGGGAACTACAGCTACTGAATGTACACTTATGTCTTTTCATACATTTGATCACAAAAGTTGCTTAAAATAAGCACAGATGGATTTTCGCAATTATGCAAAGTAATTAAAAATAGTGTTATCTGAAACCTGCCGGTTTTGGCTTTTGCAGATGTCACTGGTCAAAATTGCAGGTGGTGTACCCTAAATTCAAACTAACTTCAGTATCTTCAGCAAACTGGCCAGCTGGCATCTGTGCAGCACTCTGCTGCAGATAGTTGACCTTGTCCCCTCCCATGTCATCTTCATGAGCCAACAAAGCAGGAATATTCTCCCCATCCCATCAGGATATTCAGGGGAGTGGGCAACTTGCCATCCTTGATATTCAGCAGTACAACACTGGTCCTACTGCAATCTATACTTACTTCATCTAGGGGAAAAAAGATGTATCCCAGAATACATCACAGGCATAGGGAACACTGCATGTGGCCACTTTCTGAAGAAATAGTATGGGAGTTAGCTGTACTTCCACCAAAAGATTTCGCAGAAGGGGAATGAGGAATTTCAGGGCATCTGGTCCCCACCACCCAAAAACGAAAGCAGATATCTCTAACAAGGCTTGAGTGAGGGCTTAAAGCTGAGGCCTCTGATGTTTGCATGGGCTTTGAAAAGTAATTTTCGTAACCAGATTAGGGAATCATAAGTAAGGCTAAGATTTTGTCACGCATAATTTTAGTAAAAGTTATGGACAGGTCACGGGCAATAAAGAAAAATTCACGGAAGCCCGTGACTTATTCGTGACTTTTATTTAAAATATGCATGACAAAATAGAGAACTGCAGGCTCCCCACACCATCCAGCGGTGCCTGGCTTGGAGCTGCAGGGTCTCCACACCACTGGCAGCTCCAAGCTCAGGGCACCCCCACCTCTGGCTTGGAGCTCCTGGGCACCCCTGCTGGCTGTGCCACTCCATGCTCCCGGGTACCCCTGCCAGTCACAGCAGCTCTGTGCTCCGGGGCACCCCCGCTGTCTGTGGCGGCTGGGAGCTGTGAGGTACCCCTGTGGCCCTCTGCAGCTGGGAGCTTGGGCCCTGCAGTTCCCAGCAGCCAGGGGTGGCGGGGACCCTACAGCTCCCATGCATGGGGGCTCAAGTGACAGAGGTTTCTGGAAGTCACAGATTCCATGATTTCTGTGACAAAGTCGTAGCACTAGTCATAAGTGATTTGGATTATACTGCGTTTGACAAGTCAAAAGCAGTTGACTATGCATGATTATTTATCGATCAGTCATTTGTGGAAGAAAGGGCTGTTAATTTTTCAACAAAAGATGGAAAATGCCAATTTGTTGAAACCAAAAATGTGAGAAAGGGTTGCTTTTGGTAAAATTTCAAAACATTGTCAAAAAATGTTTTGAAATTGTTGATATATTTCTTTTCAATATTTTCTAAATGAAGAGTTTTATTTTGTTCAAAAAACCTTTTCACTTAAAAATGTAAGTTACTTTAAGTTACTTATAGTAAAAATAGGTTGAAAATTTCAATCAAATATAAATTTTTTTATTTTCAAGATTTATTTCAAAGAAAATTTTCAAGATTTTCACTTTTGGTCTCGATTCGGGAAGGGATAATTTTTCAAAATCTCAGAAATCCTTGTGGGATGGGAAAACAATTTTCTGATCAGCTATATTTTGAGGTTCAAACTCATTTTTTAAAATTCCATTTAAACAAACTGCTCAGATTAATTAAATGGAATGATGGTTGATCTGATCTGCTGCTCTGTAAAAGTTGGTCTCAAAACAATTGTTCTGAAATTAAGGGCTTGTCCACATGGCCCCACAGTTTGGACTACAGGATGTTAATTGTAGGGAGCACTAGTGTGCTGTGCAGCTCCCCTGTTTGATGCTGCAGACATTATCTATAAGGTACCTACTCCACATCAACTTAGTGCTGTTTAAAGAGGACTACATTTAAGCAAAGTAAGTCTTCTTTAGTTTGTGCCTACACTATCCACACACAATTCACACCCTCTATAGTCCAAACTGCGCAGAGATACTTCCGGTAGAGACACATTTTTCTCCTACTCCTTCTAAAATTCATTAGAAAGGCTTTTAGGATCTCAGACGTATGTTTACTTAAAATGGTCCTGTTTTGGAAAGGTCATTTGCAATAACATTCATTATAAATATTATTATTTATTTGTATTACTGTAGCGCCTAGGAACCCAAGGTATGGACTAGGACCCCACTGTCTGAGTGCTCACATAGTGCTACAACATATTTTTTTTAATCTGTGCATTTTATATGACTAACTAGTTACAGCTAGGCAGATGGTACAGTACATTGCTCATTATAATGCTCTCTGAATAAGTTTCAAAAGTTAACATGATACATTATGAATGTGAAGTGCCACTATTATAGATGTCATACATGTCAATTTTATTAGTTATCTTCCCTTATGCCTCTACCCAAAGAAAAAAAATATCTCCATGGGTACATTCCATTTAGGTTAAATTGATTGTTACATCCATACAGGCATCTCCAGTTTCCATAAGTGATACCTTTGTGAGTCAGTTCATAATGGCCAGTCATGGCAGTTGTAATAAGCAGTATTCATACAGTGTAAAAATTCTCAGGTCTAGTTCTCATCTGACACAACCACTTTTTCAGAACAATATTTTATTAAATGAAACCTCCTTAGCAGCAGTGAAAAAAGGTCAGTACCAATACAGGTTTTTATCTATACGTTCAATGTCTACCTTTCATATGAAGTAAAATATTTTAACAGTCACACCTGCCACATAACCAGATAGCATAAAATAAGTCAATATGATAAATAAAACATAATTGCTTCCAACATTTTTACTAAGCAAATGAAAGGAATCAATAGTAAAAGAATATGTTCTAAACATTCAGCAACACAGGTGCACACATAAAAATGAGCTACCGGTGAAGAAATTTGTCCCAATTGTGCTCTTTAGCTGAGCACAATGATTCTGTAGGTCAAGTGACTCTTGACAGACAACCAATGAGGTGGCTACAGTAGGTCTGTCTTCTTCAAATATCAGATATTTTATACTCTATTACAGAGTACTACCTCAGAAATGCTTTCTTAAGAATAATCCTTCATTTTCCCTGAACAGAGGTTAAATTTTACTGCTTTAATACTTAATGAAAAACTGATCAACTTCTTTTATCACCACAACACTGGTGATAATCCAATATGGGGAGTTATGGTACAGGCAAGAATGGTAGGCATTTGATCCCCTAGAGGGTTTTATAGGTGCCCTGTCCAGGGTTTTCAAAAGCCTCTTGTAATTTTGGGTACCCAACTTCAGACACTTAAAGGCACATGGTTTTCAAAAAGTGCTGAGCACGCTCTGAAAATCAGGTTCCTTTGAAGTGTCTCAAATTGGGCACTCAAAATCATTACTTACTTTTGAGTATCTTGGTTTACGTATACATAAAACCTAATATATACATACATAGGGTGAGACAGTCCTTTTCTTATACAGCTGTGCAAGGGAGCAAGGTAACATAAGGCCCTCCCTTACCTCATTGTGCAGGCTACCCATATCACAGGTGGCACTGTGGAGTGAGGGAGAGCAGCCTCTGTAGGGCCACCACTTTCCTCCCTCTACATGTCAACATAGCCGTGTCTCTACCTCTGTAATGTACAGGCAGAAGGCTGGGGTGGATTACTTCCCCCAGAGCAAGGGTGAACAATTGACCATGTTATGAGTGAGTCACAATAGGGTCGTTGGGCTGCTCCTGGAGCTGTGCAATTTAGGATTTTTGGGTTCTGATGTGTGACTTTTGAACACTTGGACTTGGCAATACTGCACCTATTGATGCTGGTTAATTGTGAGGTTACTAGTCAAAGTAGCCAATATACACTCTTGGTTAGGGTTAATTGTATAACTGTCTCCATTCTGTTTATCCTGATATTCCATGTTAACCTTTTCTAGTCTTCCCTCATTGTTCAAATGTAGTGCATCTATTTGCACTCAAATGGGCATTGGTTTATACTCCTTTCAACTGGTTGTCTGTCCTATGCTAATATGATGAAATTAGTAGTGCCCTGAAGATGGAGGGCTAGCAGACCAGGAAGCATAAGGTACTCAACTAAGCAGTAAATGTCGAGATATTGTGTGTGTGTGTGTGAGTGTGAGTGTGTGTGTGTGTGTGTGAGTGTGTGTGTGAGAGGGAGTGAGCGAAAGAGGGAGACAAAAAGACAGACACACAGGGTAGTGGGGTAGTACACAATTTAAACATTGCTATTAGAAATGCTAAGGTTTTAAATGCAATTTTTCAATGTTACAATCAAAAAATTCCTCTAACTTTATTCATTAACACAATTAATTTTAATAAAAATTAATTTCACCACAGGTCTTAAATATGTTTCCTGAAATACACTAATGAATAATCTAAACAATTCATGTTTCCTGTTAGTTTATGCACTAAGGGTTTAAGTAATCAATTTCCAAGGACTAAAAAAGCTGTAGGAAACAGAATACCTCAGAACAGGGATATCAATAATGCATACTAGTGGGAACTACTTTTAATAGAGTCCCCTAAAGAAAAATGAACAGCAAATCAAAAATCATTAACAGGATTCTACAGTTCTGCCATCCATGTAATAATAAATTAGAATATGTAAAACAGAGAGCTATTAGAGCAAAATTCACTACTGCAACCACCTGCATAATTTGGGATGCTGAGTAGAATCAGTATAAATATAAAAAGAATTCTCAGAAACCAATGAAAACCCCCTCTGAATTGGAAATAACTGACAAAAAATTAATAGAGTTTTGACAGAAACTATGTAAAGAATGCTTGTATATAAAATACACATCCTGTAGTACTTGGAGTAAATTAAATCCATTTAGCTTAGTCTACAATATGTCTTTGAACATCATGGTTAGTCCTTCAAAAGCACCACACTATGCCCATGATCTCACAATATACGAATAACCAGATTGGGTGCCACTAACGTGTTCTTTACATGACTACTCTGGGTTTCCTCTCTGCAAGGGGAATAAACGGACACTCATCACATTTCAGCAATCCCAGCAGGCAAAGGAGAAGGGGGATCTATCCTCTGCTTCCACCATAAAAAGCCTGTTATTCACTCAGCTATATATTGACAAGCAGCATATTCGCTCCAGCAGTATCTTTTTGTGGACTGTTCTTTACACAGAAGCTGTGTTCAAATACTAAAGAAACTATAGAGTCCCACAGAAAGACTGTTTTACGCAGTGGTTGATTTGTTATAAATAAAAGCTACAGGTATATATGAGGCATTCATATGTGCTTTGTTTTTGCCAGCAGCATGCATTTCCTGAAATCAACAATGCTGTAAAGAGGACTGTGAACCAGAGTAGTGGCTACTTTGAAGACTTAAAAAAGAGCATCTTCAACTCTTCTCCCTCAATCCTCCCCAGAAGTACCAGACATTTCCCTCAACTGCCAACTTTTCACTGACTCATCTCAGGTTTTAAAGTTGCTTTGTAAAAAGTTGATTGAAAGATAGTTAAGATGGGCCTCCCTGCCTCAGATTCTGGAACAATGGTTTCTTCTACTTCAAATTAGTAACCATGCCTGAGTAATAAATGTTAAAAAAATTGTCAAAAAGTCAACTTCTCTTTTAGAAGCAGCACGCAGTCGTTTTCTGAAAGAAAGCCACCATCAATTTTCAAGGCAGGAGAAGGTTAAAGTATACCAGCCCTTCCAATTTGATGGAGAGTTTTCAGATCAAGGGAAAACTGTCCATTTACAAAGGCTTGATGCTTCAAAGCATTGGATAGCATACACTGACAACTGGGAGACTATCATAATTTATCAGGTTATACAAATAATTTCAAATGGTTTTATAAAGCACTATATCATAATCTTATAAATTAAGATTTAACAGCTGAGTTTAGATAATTACTTTTATATTGCCTAAACCATGTTTATTATTCTTTCATATGGCCATTTTAATATGGATTTTATCCTTCATTTTTCTGAAGTCACTTCATCCTCTTGTGAGCCTTGTGTCCTAGTCCTAATAAAATATTTTAAGTACATCAAAATACATTAAATTGATATATTTTGAAGTTACAAATAATTAATGCCTTACAATGATTCAACTACAATTCACATTTATTTTTCTTGGTATTGCATGGGGCATGATTAAATTTTTGTTCTGGGAATTAAATTATTCTAACTGCATAGATGCATTATTAAAATAAATGGCAGATACAAAGTGTTGAAAATTTATTTTAACACTTAGCGCATCAAC
Source organism: Natator depressus (assembly GCF_965152275.1). NCBI lineage: Eukaryota > Metazoa > Chordata > Testudines > Cheloniidae > Natator > Natator depressus. Next base: position 92,384,504 of record NC_134236.1, read on the forward strand.
CAATCATATCAAGATTTATGCATCATAGTCATTTTGACTGACAACCCATTTATTTCTTTTGAACACAGCAATTGTATCAACACTCGTTTCAGATAGTGGGTAACTTATCGTAAGACTGCAACTATGACATGCATTATGACATGAATTTATAAATGCCTTACCTTGTTCATTTTCATTATGTAACACATTTATAAATATGTATATATATATTTAAACATGCATAACACACATGGACCCCATGCTGGCAGTGCGTGGCTGCCTTTCTGATCTCTACTTTCAGAGATTCTATGACACTTACATGAAAGAGTATTAAATGGATTTCTGTTTTTCGAGATAAAAATTCAAGTTGTCTTTTTCAGACTTGTAATTTTCCAGACATAATCTACTTTGCCAAATGTTTTTTTAATTTTATTTTTCAGAAGTTTTAACATATCCTTACAGATATATTCAAATACAGTGACAAAGAAAACACAGCAGGAGTACAGCAATACAGTACCACTTCCCCCAAAAGGGGAGAAGCCAAATGTTTTAAGAAAGTATGAAATATCTTTTTCTCCCAGCCTGCCCCAATCTTCCTTTTCTCTCCCACCCCCCATTCTTACTTTTCTCTTATAAATACATTTGTCCTTGGATCAAATAATTCTTGTTTTTATCAGTGACTGTCATCATAGGCATGATCCTATGCTCATCGAAGTCAATGGTAAAGGTCACATTGGCTTCAATGGAGAAGGATCAGGCACTAAAAGTTCCTTTAGTTAGCCTTAAGCATTGTAACAAAGGACATAGATAACACAACATGACCTTCCTAAGCAAGTTCCAAGTGTATGAAAAAAGGTACAGAGATGGCTGCAGAGAAGAGGACAGACAGGGTATCAAGTTTGGAGTGGAAAGGTGTCATGTTTTTCAGACTAACCCGGATAAGTAGGCAGAGACAGAGTTATGCAGAGCCTTTAGGAGAAGCCTGAACCTGATGTGGTGGAAAAGGGGAAAAACAGAAGGGGGTCAAGCCCCTCATTCAGCAGAGCACTTAAGCATGGGCTCATCCTGCTCACTCCATTTCCCCACTCTCTCTGTTGCTCGCTCACGCCCACCCTCACTCACTTTCACTGGGCTGGGGCAGGGAGTTGGGATGTGGGAGGGGATGCAGGCTCTGGGCTGGGGATGAGCCTGGGGTAGAGGGGGAGGAAGGGGAGCAGGGTGCAAACTCGGGGAGGGAGTCTGGGTGCAGGAAGGGGCTCAGGCCTGGGGCAGGGGATTAGGGTATGGGAGGGGGGAAGGGGTCCCTTCGCTTTGCTGCACTGGGGCATACAATGCTAAAGATCAGGGTATATTTTTAGTTAATTACAAATAAAAAATAGGAACATAGCATTGCAAAGTCTTACACTGCAAAATTGGGTAGGTTGACTACAACATAACTGTCACTGTATAAATATCTTGCATTAAAGCTGTTTGGATTTGAGAAATGAGAGCCTTCTTTATGGGAATTAATAATCTTCAGTAAAAACAGAGTTTCCTCTCCCCAGCACAGGGTATGTTTACATATCACAATTTTATCCTTTACTGCCCATGACTATTTCATCATTAAGATGAAAGTCAAAATCCTGTAAAAAATGCATATTTATGCACTTTTTACAGGCTCTCTTTTTCCATAACATACATTTTTTAATAGTGTATTATTGTCCAGTTTAGGATCCAGTCAATTTACTAATAAAGAGCTATTTTGCTTTTCACAAGATACATTTATACTAAGTGAAACACTTCTGGTATGCTAGAAAATATCCATGTTATTTATGAATTTTTTATTTTAGTGCTTCACTTGCGCCTCCTGATATAGTACGGTATGATAAAACAGAAGTTAATTCATAGTGGGGAGTTATGCAATTTCAAGGGATTCCAAGTTTATAAATGAAACTACCACACTCAATCATGTAGATAAATAGAAATCAAACAGAATGCCTGAACTATGATCAATTTGATTAATCAGCACTAGTGTAATTACACCTCACTAGAAATTAAATAGGAATATTTCTTTACTGTTGTCTAGGGGATTGATTGAAAAGTTGGCACATTTGTGAATATTGTGTTGCACGTGCCTGGTTTTCCTCAAGTTTTACACATTCAGGCATTGATACAGTGACCTTATAAAGACAATGCAGTCTTCCCCAGGTGCGAGACTTTATTACCTACCAGTTAATTACATTCTAGTGACCCTGTATCTCTTCCTTTCAGCTATTTAGGATTACTTCAGGCAACCAATATTTTCACATAATGGGTAGCCACCTTACAGATGGCCTAAGGTATTTAAAAAGGAATTAACTGTAGTGTTATATACTAATTGTCTCAAATAGCAAGGACGCAGAATGTCATGACTCACTGGCTCCCACCTGTTGTGATAAAAATTATAATCCAGTACATTCTCCATCTGATTTTAGTGTAACTCAAAAGTTTGTCTAAAACTTCCCGAATATCCCTTTAAGATTAGGTGAGTCTAAAAACTTTTTTTTTTTTTTAAAAAAGAACAAGCATACAATGTCAAAATACCTACTCATGAGTGGATAGTTAAAAATGCTTGTTTTGCCTTTAATCATTATTACTGTTAATTAAGTTAGCTACATTAACATTAATTTTGTTCAGCAATCTTTTTGCAATAATCTGTGATGTAAATTAGAACAACATCATAGCCTGAAGTAGGGAATATCCAAAGCAGAATTTTTCCTCCCTTTCAATTTAAGTGCCAGATAATTCAGGAGAGCTGAAAAAGGTTGAAAGGGCTGTATCCCCACAGCAGGGTAGAAAATACGAGTATACTTAAATCATATGTTGAAGAATAATCCTTTAACATGAACAGAAACAAATAATGCTCATAATATGCACTAATATTTCTATCACTTCAGTTTAAGGCATTTAATTGAGAACTGTGTAAAGTAAACTGTTAAATTAGCTGTCATCAAGTTTTAGAGTAATTCTCTTATTAAAAGTAAAGTGATTTTAATCATATGGCACAATGAAAATTATACATATTAAAGTTAAACAGAGTTAGCATAAAAGCAGGACAATTTAGAGCAACTGACCAATCAAATCCCCAGGAAAACTATCTTCTTTGAATCCAACTGGATTCAATAAGTACATTTTCCATGCTAAGGACTTATCAGCACACTCTCTCTAATCAACACCACCATAAGTTTCTGAATATACTAAAATGATGAATAGTTCATCAGTAAAAGTACCTGGTGTTTTCTTATATTTTTGCTTTTTCTATTATTGATATAAGCAGATATTTAACTTTTGAAATACTTTATAAATATGATTTTTTCCATCTCTCTCAGGACAGTTGGGTGAAAAAGTATTTTAATTTGCTCCCAAACTAACTATACCAGTGGTTCCCAAACTTGTTCTGCTGCTTGTGCAGGGAAAGCCTCTGGTTGGCCGGGCCGGTTTGTTTACCTGCCGCATCCGCAGGTTCGGCCAATCGCGGCTCCCAGCGGCCGCGGTTCGCTGCTCCGGGCCAATGGGAGCTGCTGGAAGCGGCGCGGGCTGAGGGACATACTGGCCGCCGCTTCCAGCAGCTCCCATTGGCCCGGAGCAGCGAACCGCGGCCACTGGGAGCCGCGATCGGCCAAACCTGCGCACGCAGCAGGTAAACAAACCGGTTAGGCCTGCCAGGGGCTTTCCCTGCACAAGCGGCGGAACAAGTTTGGCAACCACTGAACTATACAATACTTGCAACTTCCAAGCTAGAAATTTTATAAATGTAGCATCACCACGTTTCTGTCTCCGTTTCCCCAGCTGAAACACAGGGCGCAATATGAGCAGCAGCAGCAGCCTCACACAACTTGTCATGCTGCTTCAACCCTAACTGGAAGGGCAACCTACAGGGCTGAAAGGTAGTTCAATCTTCATGCGCTTAACCTAACACTCTGAATACGAATGCCAATTGTGACGGCTGTTTCAGCAGTGTGGCCAGCAGTCTTTGGGGAACTAGCCTGACCACCAACTCATTTCACGTAAGCCATTAAACAACTATCAAATAAATGAGTTACTTAAGACAAATCAGTGAAAGGCTCCAAAAATTCCAGTATCAAACCCTTGAGCTTTATAGTTTTGCACATCTAGAGCATGGGATCAGCTCATTTTATAAATCAAAACAGAAATTATGGTTGGTACAAACTCAACGTATGTACATCTGCCAGTTTTATCAGTGCAGTGTCCCACTGCTTCTCCACTGCTGGAGTCTCTCTCTACCAGCAGAAGAGACTCTAAAGGGGAAAGACTATGGCATAGAGAGGGGATGTTTGCTGGCTTTTCTCCTGCTGTTTCACCACTGCCAGAGCCTTTCACTGACACCTGTAGCTACATACGACAATGTAGATGTGGTGTGCTTTTCACTAAGGGGTGTAGCTACATGTATACTACATGCCACCCCCAATGCTGAGTAGGATCAGAGGAGAAAAGTACTTTGTGACTCATAAGACATTTAGGGACATCATGGTTTGTAAACTTCTTGAATTATGGAGGGCTGGAATTTCTTATGAAGTGTCCCAAAAAGCCAGAACACAGGCAATGGGGAGAATGATAAAAATTCTCAGTGGGGAAGAATCTACTTTCTTGATGGGATTATGTGAAAAAAGCATCTCAATAGCACATGGTCTGAACTGTTGGGTTCACCCATAGAATTGTATATGTGCTAAGGCTACTTCTGGGAGAATTCTTTGCCACTGCGTGAATGCATAATTAATGTGTTGTGCATAATTTTTTTGTCTGCAGAAAATAACTTCTGCCAAAAAGTTGTTGCAGTCAGGGGCCACTGTGGTGCTAGAAAAAAGCAGGAGCAGCAATAGCTGCTGACAGGGAAGGGAAGAGGTTGCCTGCCTGACAGTGCCATGCCTGTGGAGCCAGGTCAGGAGACAGGGGCTGGGGGTGGTTGGGGAGGGGACAGACAGCGTGGGGCTGGGGGGGGGGGGGTCACAGACTGGGGGTTGTAAGGGGGATTGGGGAACGACAGACTGGGGCAGGGGCTAAATGGGAATGGAGGTGCTGGGCCACTTGGGGACAAGGGAGGGGCTGCAGGGCCACATGGGGGAAGGGGGCTGGCTGAGTGCAGGCACAGGGCCACATGGGGACAGAGGAGAGGGGGTGCAGGAACACATGGGAATGGGAAGTGGAGGCTGGCTGAGGGGTGCAGGGCCACATGGGGACAAAGGGGGTGACTGAGTGGGGGCATAGAGACATGTGGGGACAGGATGGAGACTGTGCAGGGGCACATGGGGGTGGATGAGTGAGGTGGCGACACACGGGGATGGGGGAAATGGGTATCTGAACGGGGATAGAGGGACATATGGAGATGGGGGTAGGTGTGCCTGACTGAATGGGAGAGGCTAAGGGTCAGCCAGGATCTGCATGGGAGAGGCTCCCTAACAATCCCTCTCTGCCCCCCCCACCGCCCCAAAATCTATTCCATATTTCTCCCACCCACACCCAACACCTGTCCAGGTTCACTCCCAGGCTCCTTCCCTTTCCCACAGCTCCTGTTACCCTGACTCCCCCAAGCCTTTGCACTGCTTCTGAGGGGGTTGGGAAATATGATTCTGTATTGTAGTTGAAATTAATTACTCAAAGTTCTGTATTTATATGCCTGGTAAGGAATCTATATGACAAAAAACATTTCCTGAATCTTTTTCACTGTCTGTATTGTTCAGGACATACTTAACAGGTATTTTGAAATAAATTACCAAAATAATTGAAGCTGGTGTGATTATATTGGGTTATTTTGACAAATAAAATATGCAGAATTTTGCAGAATTTTAAAATATTGTGTGCAGAATTTATTTTTTGGTGCAGAATTCCCCCATAACAAGGTATTTAAAATGAAACAGATGGCTAGGCAGAAACGCAGATCACCTTTCAGTCCTCTAAAGGTTGAGGGAGGTGAGAGAGAATCAGAGAGACCTTGACAACATATAACTCAAGAACAAAGGAGCAAGGGTTCCATAAAAAACAGCCAAGATTTTTAACAGGTGTTTGTGAACTATACTAAATCTATCTACATCTTTGACAAAAACTTTCCAATAGAGTGAGCTCATCTATAACGTTTTAATATACCATTCCCCCCCCCCTTTTTGTGTATTCGATTTTTATTTCATGATTCTTCTGCTGCATTTTTGGCCTTGTGACATTTAATAAATACTGTAACTATACTTACCTATTTAAAGATGACCTGTGGAGTTAAAAATAATGGCTTTTACACTTTTTCTAGTCTTTATGATGTATAAAGGGCTAAAAGGTTGTAACTTTACCCCTTACTCCATCTCCAAAATATAGAACTTCTGTATGTTCCTCACATTAAAAATGCAGGCCGTAACTAGGAAGACTTGACTGGAGAAAGACAAAATGACACTGTCACAAAAGCAAAGCAAATGAAAATTGAGCAACTGAGAGAAGGAATTTTTAGTGTGACTATATAAAGTCTTTGTTAACATTTATATGACTAATGTTTTGGCTAAAATAAGCCTTTGTTAAAGATTTAACTTCCCAGTATTTTCAGTTTAGCTGTTGGAGTTCAGAATTAACATCCCTGAAACATCCCAGAAGTCATTCAGCAAAACCAGAGAATACCAAACCTGACATTCCTCATAACTTTAAGGTTTTTTTTAAAAAAGCTGTTAAAATACTTTTAGAATTTCTTTATCCATCATAAGGAAGAAAAAAGGAACAACTTGATTTTTAAAGATTCTTTGCCAATCACTTTTAAAAGTGGGGATACTCAGAACATCTTTGATACATTATCCCAGAGAACAAGTCTGTTATGCACAGAACTATTCACACTTTATTATCTAGACAGAAAATAATCATAGTCCCAGAGTTTTGTCTCAGTCAGAAGCAAGCTAGGGAGCATTTACCACTTGGATTAAAACCTTGGCTATCAGTCAAATGTCATCATAATATGCTGAGCATTGAAAAGAGAGTTTCAAAGCCTCAGAGAGATGTCCAACAGCGACATTTTAAAAGGTGCAGTTTAAACTATGAATCTACATAATTCAACTTATTTACAAAGTCATACTGTGGAATAAGCAGAGCAAGTACAATTTCCGTACTGTATCTGCTGAACACCAAAATGTGTTGCATTGTTCACTATCTGCACAGTCTAATATTTGCATTAATTTGAAAAATTATCAAAAATTCAAATCAAATTACGTGTGTTCTTTAAGGGGATGTATTTTGTGTGCTGTGGGGGCTCCAGTGTGTTGCATACCCTACAGGGTATGAAAAGACTGAAATGGACACCCAGAGAGGTTGAGCAGAAAGCCTGCCTTGGACCCCTTTTAATACATTTTACTGGAGGTATTTAATGTAGACAACCCTACCAACACTATGTACTCAACTAAAAGTATCTACCTCAAGGAGCCTTTGACAGACGACTAATAAAAATACCCTCTTCTCTATGTCTTGTAGAAACCACTGAAGGGCAAATATCAACACTAACAGCTTTATAATATACATTATATATACCTACTATTAAAATCCAATTATAATGAATACTTTCCCCATTTATTCCATTATAAGCCACTGTGGAGAAGTACAGCAATAGTGTTTCACAGATGTCAGTGAGATATAGTAGCCTTTCATTTAATTTGCTGAGGGATTATTTGCTTCTGACATCTCTCTAAGAAGAAGTTAACTTTCTAAATAAAAATGTAACTTTTTAACCTAAATTTAAATCCACGAAGAAAAATTTCTAGAACAAAACTGTTTGGATGGCTTACCTACCAATATCTGTCATTCTATGCATGTCTCAGTTCTCTTTTTAATAGCTTTTAAATTGCCCTATGGTTGTGCAGTTTCATTTTGTCCTTCCCTTTGGTGTCCCAGATGCTGAGTGACATTAGTTGCCTCGACCACAGCTGCTACTGGAATTCTATTACTTTTTGCCTTGATGAGGGTGTATCATTTATTACTAAGTAAATAAAATTTTGGGATATTAAGATAATTTAGAAACACTGACACGAAAACACTACTCTCCCCCTCTTTCCCCAAAGCTCTCAGGACAGAGTAGGAGAAAGAATGAGGACTCCTGGAGACAAAGCTTTCAGTACTAGCCAATGAGACACCCCATGACTTCCCGCTCCATACTGTGCTTTCAAATGATATCCTTGAGAAAAAAAATATCATGACATACAATTCCTGCTGTGACCAGTAACAAACCACATAGCCTGTTGATGAATAGTGGGAAAACCGCAGCCTTGCTGGGGGCATTTAGCACCCATAGTCCCCATCTGGATCAGTTCACCTGGAGAACCAATCTGAAGAGCCCCCTTGAGGTTTATGCCTTGCTCTTAAGAGATTTGGTGGTTTTGGGAAGATGCACAGAGCTGAGAAGTAAGGAAGCTGGTGGGGCTCCTGCTCTTGATGCAGCCAACCTGATGTGGCAAGGGGCATGGCTACTTTAAACTTTCTCACATAACCTCAACCTTCAAGCAGGATCAGTTCCAGGGTCCTATTATTAGGGAAGGAGAGCGAGTATTGTGGGGCCCCAGGATGTCACTAGTTAAAACACAAAAAACCTTCCAGGAGTCTAAGGGCTAGGCAGACCCTTGGAAAATCTCAGATTTTAAGAGTTTAAAATTTTAAAAATTGACTACTGTGTCAGTTATTTGTAATAAAGGGTGAAAACTGTACATATTGTACATATTCTGGCCTGTAAATAGATTAGGATTCCTTGGAGATCATTGTGGGTGTGTGTGCTTGTGCACGCAAATGTCTCCAGGTCTTGCCTTCAAGTGAACATGCAACACAGACCAGCGTGATCCCTGCACACAGGATGTTCTGCAGTAGATCAGGGAGATGGTGACTCAAAGTTAATCTTGAACTGTCTGATTAGATGTCGATTCTTTGGCAACCCTGATTCCTCCCCAACATGAGACTTCCTAGACCCAACTATCAATTTCTCTCCCTTATGAACAATCCTCAATATTAAGCCAGCAATACCACAACAGAAACCCAACGATATGGCAAAATATAGGGATGAATTTAAAAAAATTATCAGGAAAATAAAACAAGACTAAGTAAAACTACATAACTCAGGTGAAGTTCTAAAAAAATGTAAATTTAAATAGAAAATTCAGGCAAGCCTAGCATTACCAAAAACAAAGGTTTCAAATCTTTAAGCTATATTTTAATTTTGTTAGAAAGCACTCTACAAAACTACTAATACTCCTGAGATGAATACATAGTTGAATTTGCTTTTGAGGAATTTGTTGTTTTGCATGATCCACTTGAGCAGTGCAACAATATACTGCGTCAGCACAGCTTTGATTGAATTACAGCTTAGGATATCACTCCAGACAATACATTGTACGATATAAATCATCACCGGTTTTGTAAGGTATATTCTGTGCCAATCATCTTTTTATAAGATCATGTAGTCCATGAAAGTATCCCAAGAAAATACTGCTGATCTAAGAGCTGAAAGGTACAGTATGGTAGAAGCTTCAGCAGAATAAAAATTTGACATGCCACAGAGAGAGAAAGAATTTGGACAAGTTCTCCAGGGTCTTTTTGCAAATTCTCAGCTGTATTTCACTTCAGCAGTGTTTATACTATTTTCATTTGCTTTTGAACCAACATTTGTGGAAGCAATGGTTTATTAGGATAAATGTTAATGAAACAAGTTACTCAGGTACTACATTTTCTGCAATGAATAATTTGATCAGGTCTAAACATTAATAAACAGGACTGAAGTACATAGGAAGTTAAATGATACAGAATATCAACTAACTTACTAGAGAACCTTCAATGAAAATGTAAGCCAAAGACAACCATAAGTTGGCTGTGAAGTGCTTACTAGGAAAAGCACTAACATTGTGCATTCACAGAAATATTAATATAAACCCAAATAGCTCTGTATTCATATTTACATATATCACTGTCTTTTAATGCCTCAGGGAGCCATATCTGAAGTCAAAACAACATAAGCCCTTGCCCTCTCCTACTATTTCTTCAATTGGGTGTATGTGTGTGTGTGTGTGTGTGTGTGTGTGGGGGGGGGTGATTCTGTTCCCCGAATCCAAGTCAGTTCCTGGTGAAATTCTAAAGTAAATTGAGTAAAGCTTCAAGAACTTCCTCTTAAAGCAAATATGTTATTTTTATCCAGGGAATAACCAAAGTTTTCATTTTGGTTTAAAGACTTGAATTTGATATTATTTATTTGTACCTCGGTAGTGCTTACGAGCCCTAGTACTGGACTAAGACGCCTTTGTGCAAGGTGCTCTACACGGAACAAGAAGACTGTCCCCTGCCCCAAAGATCTCTCTCTAGTCAGATTCTGGTAGTAGCATATATTGAATCTGTGAGAGTGGCCTATACAGCCTTGATGGACCAGCCAGCTACAGCCATCAGGGATACATAGGGTCTGGGTTTTTTTTTTTTTTAATAAACATAACATTCTAATAAATCAATATAAGAGAAACATTACTTGATCCTCAACAAACTCAAAAGTCAAATTGATCTAATATGTGTTTTAATTAGAATTTGCTTTTCCATTATTTCAGCGTTTTCTTCTTTTTTTTTTTTTTTAAATGCTTCAAGAAGATCCAATTTCTGCACATGGTAAACTATCTCTAAAAGGCCAGTCTGAGTTATGTTTAGTCTCTTCATCTGGAATTTTTGATGACCATCTTAAAATGGTTGTATTTTGCCTTTATTGAGGGTTTTCAGATTTCAAACCCTTTTTGAATTTTTAATTATTTTCTGGACATTGTCTGCAGTTCTTTGAGGCACAGTTACCACATAGTCAGCAATCCTTTAAGCATTTGTGGGAAGCTCTGTGTGGTTGAGTAATCAACTTTAGGCTTTTGAAGATTTGGGGTTATTTCAAACAGAACCAACTTCTCAAAGTTGATTCTGTTAAGCTATAAATATAGCAGGGTTTCTATGCTACCCTTGATTAGGAAATTAGTTTAACAGACCAAACTGCATTCATTATTATCTCCCCTTAATGGGCCTGGTTTGATTTTTTGTGTAAATAAAGCAATGCATTTATAATAATAGTTCACTGCAACACTGATTTATTTTAAAGATATGGCAGACAGCACTCAGACTGATTTGCACAGATCCAAATCTAATACACCTAAGTAATTTTTATTTTCTCCTTGTGTTGCAGAAAAACAGATTTATGGATAAATTATGAAAAATGCAAGTTGATAAAAACTATTACAGTAATTGCATTGGTTGCATTTATTAATTTGTCACAATTAAGTCAATAAGAGCTTTAGTAACATCCTTATATTACTTGATTAGTTTTGAAAGTGATTATCTTAAGAACTCTATTTAATTGGAAGCCTCTCAATTTACAAGGAACATTAAACTCTCAGTAGCATTTTAAGATTATTCAACATATGCAGGTCAATTACCAGTAATCACTGCTTTATACAAATGTTCCATAAAAACTACACTGACACTGACAAAGAGGAAAAAAGAAAAAGTGCTTTAATTAATGCTGCTGAGCTTCAATTGACATTTTCAGAATGAATGGGCATCTGTAGCACTTTTACATATAAAGCTTTCCTGAAACTGGTGCAGTTGCAAAATTGAATAAAGATAAAACAAAACAACTCTCTGCCTTAAAACAGATGAAGATAATTTGTCATGACTGCTAAATCACAAAATTGCACTAACTGTACTCATGCCCAGCTGCACTTTAATTTCCAGATTAGAAAATTACAATTAATTTTCTTAATATTGCTATGCCATATTTCTTCTTCCAGTTAATAAAAACAGATTACAATCAATCGTTAACCCATGTTGCAGAACAGAAGTGCTGTAGTTATTTCCATATACGATTCTCTGCAATGATCTTTCTGCATAGCACCCTCTCTGGGAGCTATTTTTTAAATTATTGTAAGAAGGTGTTATAATAAGGGAAATAAATTATAACTGGATTTAATGTAGTTGGGAGAAAAGCTAGAGTCAACTTTATAGTAAGGGATTTTTAAGAGCCTTTTATGGGTGGAATACTCCAGATTACCACAGAGTATTTTAATCCCTATTTCAACTATACTGTATTTTAAGCATCCTTTTTAAATGGAATTTGTTGAATGATTCAAGTTCACTGCTAGAAATATTTAATCATAATTAAAGAAGGTATTCCTTCTTGTAGTGATTTTTTTGGTCTAGTTAGAAACTATTAAAATTGCTCAATACCTGTCTGACCATCATAGAGCATGAACTGAGAAATTTACAAGAACTGAACTGAAGTGGTAAGGGTAGGAAATTGATTTTTAAAAGATTTAGACTAATGGGTATTTCAAGAGTGCTTTGGACATTTTCGTTTAGATATATTTTCAAGTGAATTGGTACAATGTTTCACCAGCATGGCCTCTTCTTGTGTGTCTGTACTAATATCAAAAGAAGGCTTTTATAGTGCACGTGAGTGGAGAGAAACAAGCAGAATGAGGCTTACATGTGACCTAAAAAAACAAATTAGTCTCTGCCTTTTGTTTATTTAGAGATGCATCAGGAAGGCCTGAAAGGACCTTGTTTCTGCTTGTTTATACAGTAGGAATTTGTTTGTCTACTCCTTTTCTCCTGGAAGAGCATGGATAACTGGAGAACTAGTCAGTACGTGACATCACAGTTTCCAGGGAAGTGACATCTGATGGACAGGGGAAGTGATTAAATTAGAACTCTGAACATATTCTCAGGTACATGAGAAATTATGGGAAATTCAACAACTAACAAAAGTTGGAGATTCAACAACTATTAATAGCTGAGAAAGCTCTCGGTGCACTTAGATACGCTTGGAAGAATTAGATTTTTATCAGTAAATGTCCATTTCACCACCCATACACCCGCCCCCCACAAAAACATATTTTCATTGATAAGATATATAGATCTAGGCAAAGTAAGCAGAATGCTGCATGAGAACTGGTAGAGTTTGATTTAAGGATATTTACTTTGTATATTTTGATGTGATTTGACTATTTGTTTTAACGTTTATAAAGCTTTCTGAATCTCAACATCTACTCACATTACATAATTCCCTCACCCATCCCATAATTTCCCCACTAACTGTGAACATTTAAAAATCTTAAAAATAAAGTCATAATTACAAACATAAAATTTGAATTCTGCCTACCCTACATATTACAAAAAATCTTCCTAACGCTATGAAGAGTTAAGTGCTATAAGTTATCAATGGAGGTTGTGGAATACTCTTCATTACAGGTTTTTAGGAATAGATTACACAAACACTTGTCAGGGATGGCCTAGGTATACTTGGTTCTGCCACAGTGCAAGGGGCTGGACTAGATGACATCTTGACATTCCTTCCAGCCCTACAATTCTATTTCTATAATTTCTATAAAAGTAGAAGAATATGCTATAGAAGACACGGTTGACCTGAGGAGTTTTCAATCAAAAACAAACAATGAATACAAACACTGGGAGACGCTCAAAATACAATTCAAGAATCAAATGGAAGCAGGAACAAACCAATAATCCTAAAAGAAGGGTCTTTGCTGAATTACTGAGAAGGATCTTAACAACGGGGGAAACATCATTCAACCTTATCACAGAGGCTAAAGAAATTATGGATTTTGATGTTTGAGAACTGCTTGGCTTCAGTGATCTTAATATGATGATGGGATTCTTTGATTACTACAGGAAAATAATCTATAATAAGTGGAACTGTTATTTAGGGAAAACAAATTGTAAAAATTGTTTTGAGGGCACTCCAAAAGCACTGAACAACAAAATGCTACACAAGAATGCTTGATCTCTTTATAGCATCCTCAGCAGATTTATCACAAATTTCAAGACAGCAAACAACATTGTAAACATCCATCCTGCTAGCTAGATTTAAAGTATGGTACCAGAAAGTAAATATGCTTATACAAATTGAAAACAAAAAAGGTGGTGGGGGTAGAAGGAAATAAAGAGTTATATGTAAAGGGCCATAAAAAAAAAAGAGGTATGAAGCAAAGATCCGTGACATGGCACGGATGGAGATCAATTTACAGTATCTCCATTTGTTTCCTTCTGAGTGTAGTAGTCAGTTATAATGGGCAACCGCTCATCCTTCCTGAAGGCTCTCTTGTGTATGTGGGGAGGCCTCAGGGTTATGTCCTTATGTTTAATATGTATGTGCAGCTGCTGGGTGAGCAGAGATGTTCTGGGTCAATAATACAATCAGAATGCTAATGGTAGTCAAGTATAATCTTTCTCAAACTCTGGCTCTGATCGCTCTGCTTTCTTAGTGCCTGGCTCAGATAGCTTCCTGGATGAAAGCTAGCTGTTTTAACTCAGACCTAGTGTGTAGCGGAAAGCAACTTGAGGTTACAATGGCTGCCTCCTTTTCTTCTCTGTAGTTAGCAATCTTGGAGTCTTATTAGATCAAACAGCGCTATTGGATTCCTCATTGACTCTGGCAGCCTGAGGAAGCCAGTTCTTCAGTCCTTTGGTGACACCCCAGTTAGGGTTGCCAACTTCCTAATCACATAAAACTGAACACCCTTCTCCAGACCCCTTCCCTGAGGCCCCCTGTCCCGCACTCACTCCATCCCCGCTCCCTCTGTCACTTGCTCTCCCCCACCCTCATTCACTTGCTCATTTTCACCAGACTGGGGCTGGGGTGTGTGCTCTGACTGGGGGTGAGGGCTCTGGGTGTGGCCAGGGATGAAGAGTTTGGGCTTCAGGAGGGAGCTCCTGGCTGGGGCTGAGGGGTTTGGAATGAGGGAGGGGTCTGGGGCGTGTATGGGCTCTGAGCTGGGGGTAGGGCTCCAAATGAGGGCTTCAGGACATGGGAGGGGGCTCCAGTTTGGGAATGGAGTGCGGGGGGGGGAGTGAGGGCTCTGGCTGGGGGGCTGGCGATGAGGGGTTCAGGGTACAGGAGGGGGCTCTGAGCTGGGGCCTGGGAGTTTGGAGGGGTTTCTGAGCTGGGGCAGGGGGTTTGGGGTGCAGGCTCAGGGATGGAGTTTGGGTATGGGAGGGGGCTCAGGGCTGGGAGCAGGAAGGGGTTCGGGGTGGCACTTACCTCAGGCAGCTCCTGGGAAGTGGCAGGCATGTTTCTCTAGCTCCTAGGCAGAGGTACAGCCAGGTGGCTCTGCGCATTGCCTCCGCCCACATATGCTGCCCCCGCAGCTCCCATTGGCCACAGTTCCCAGCCAATTGGAGCTACAGAGCCAGTGAGCGGGGTGGGGCCAGCACATGAAGCCCCCATGGCCATGCCTACCACTTCCAGGGAGCCATGCAGAGCTGGGTAGGGAGCCTGCCAGCCCCATGCTAACCAGACTTTTTATGGCCTGGTTAGCAGCGCTGACCAGAATCGCCAGGGTCCCTTTTTGACCGAGTGTTCCGGTCGAAAACCGGACACCTGGCAACACTAAGCCCAGCCCTAATGGGAGCAACCACAATGGTTTTAATCCCTCTTTGAGGTATTAGACTGCTGGAGACACAAAAGTGTTTTGTGGTCTTCCCTTAATGGTCTTGTTCCCTACACAATAGCAGCAGAAAATTGAAAACTTATAACTTTTCAATTTGCATTTGAAGGTCCTGGAAATCATAAAGCAAATTGGTTAAATGGTCAGAAATCACCGTAAATGACAGTAGCTTCCAGAGTAGAGGTATCAGTAGTAATTTACTTGAGGAAGTGTTGCCCCTTCTTGCAATTTTTCTGTTAGTCTCATGATCTCTTGTGTGTTTTTCTTAAGCCCCAGCTCCCAGAAACATGTGATTAGGTAAGAATCTCAGTTTTCATTTAAAATTTTCTACCTCTCATGGTTATGGAGAAAACCTTGAAAACAAGTATATCATAAAGGCTCATAACCCAAAGAGTAAATAAAACCCCTAAATGTATTTTAAAAAATAATCTTGTTATTTAAGACAATCTCAAAATTTTCTGGGTCCTGACTCAAGTTTTAAATTATAGGTATTGGAAGTACTGTTGAGAGATCAGTAACTGGACTGTTAGATGTACTGATGAAATAAAGACTGGAATAGGGCTTTAAGCAATGTAGATATTCTTCATGAGCATTAAAACATTAGAGGAGGCAGATAGGTTGGTTTCAGCGGTTTTCCAAATGACATTGATTTTTACAAAAGGAAACGAAGTGATGTATTCTGGGTCATAAAAATGATATGGCAATTGATAGATAGCTGGAAAATAACAAATGTACAGGCAATTAGAGCAACTTAGGGAATCAAATCAGCAGTGGCATAACAGTATCAAAGAACACAATGCAGTAGAACCTCAAAGATATGAACACCAGAGTTACAGACTGACCGGTCAACCGGACACTATGTGGAACCAAAGTAACAAATCAGGGAGGAGTGGAGACAAAAAAAAAAAAGCAATTATACTGTACCATGCCTGTATTGCATCTTAAAAGGTAGGCACATCTGGGCTGCCTGTCCTCACCCTCACCCCCATACACGGGTCAGCCACTTACATCTAGGAGTGAAGATGCTGGGGGTGCCAGCACAATGCAGTCAGCAGAGCGGGAGCAGCACTGGGGTCTGCACTGCTTTCATCCCTCCCTCAGCCAGGAGGAGGCAGGGCACAGTTTTCAAATCCCCGCCCCCCAGAGTCAGAAGGAGGACAAGGTTGCAGTCCAACCCAGGAAAAGAAGCTGCCTGCAAGGAAGCTGCTGGCACTGAGGAGGGAGTTCAGCTGCTCCTGGAACCTGGCTTGGAGTGTCAACTGCTGGAACTGGAGCCCGAACATGCATTCTTGTTTCAGAGAAGAATGCCAACAGGCTTATAGGATTCCCAGCGACCGTCAAAAAGGTTAAAATTCAGACAAGTGAAATATTTATTTATTGTATGTATGCACCTGGGGCACACTACTACTATCCACATATAGAAATTCCAGAATAGAGCTACTAAATTAACCAAATATATGGAAGGTTTCAGCTATAACAACCTAGGGAGACTACACCTTACACTGTTTGGAGAAAGGCTATGGAGGGATTCTATTATGTAAGTACTTCAGGGGAATTATATAAATATAGATAATGATCTATGTATCAAGAGGAGAACATTTTTTTTTTTTAAAAAGGTCAATATGGAAGGAGGTCTTGTTTCTTCAGGGAATAAGAAAGACGCAGAATTTTCTGCCTCTGAAGATCCTAACAGAATCCATTTTACCAGCGAATTATGAAAAACAGTTGACAATTATTTGTTTTTAATGATATTTTGGAATGTTAATAAGGTTTTGGAGTTTAATTATATTTGGGAGTATTGCCCCTTCTCTCAATAAAACCATGGCCACCATTTGTTAAAAGTTACTCCAGCAGTTTGAAAACTAGACCATTGAAAAGCTAGGTTAAAGCAACTTCAGATACTGTACTCAAGTCACTTTGTCAATTTTTGTGGCTTGAGAATGATTTATTTCTTAAATTTTCTTTTTCCTAGGGGCTACTGACTCATATAGGCAAAACCGTGAAACTGAATCCAGTATACTCTGGATTTTCCAAAACCTATTATCCAAACCTCCACATTCTCTGTATCCCATCCTTGTCCCGCAGTTGATTCGGACAATAGAACAGAGACCCCCAGGTGCAAGGGAGGCCATCCTGCTGCTTAATGGCTCCTGCTTCAGTGCAGAGAGCCCTCTGCAGTCCTGCCAACACCGGAGCCGGCAAGCGGGGCCATAACAGTGGAGCTGCAGAGAGCTCCGGGTGCTGCTGCTTCTGCTCTCTCAATTATCTGAACTCCTGCTTATCCGAATAAAAACTGTGTCCCCCATGCTATTCAGATAATGGAAACTACACTGCATATATAACGTCAAATGCACGAAGTAAACTGATAAAAGGTTTTCCTCTAATCTTTCAATTAGAACAATTCCAGATGTTATTTGTGACAAAGGTAAAAAAAATTCAACTTAAGTGTGATTTTACGTTGACTCTGCCCCTTACTGTTACTTGAATGGGGGAGTGTGCTTGTGCCCTCTTTGCCTTCTTTATTACGCATGAAAGCCATGTGTCGTCTCCTCTCTTTCCCTCGCCCCAAAAAAGTATTTTCAGTTTTGTTTGGTTTTACATTAAACACTTAAATCTTTTCTATTATGAAACTACAGATTACTGGACAACTATTAGAATTAGGACATCAAAAGAAATCGAAGCAATTGATAGGGAAGGGATTTTTAATTAGATTCTTTAGGTTAGGTACACAGAATCTGAGAACATAATCACTCACACTATAATGAATTCATATACAGTAAGAAAAAAACAATTACTATATACATCTTGTATTGTGGGGGAAGGCGGAACTAGAACCGTTGTCTTTCAGATCCAAAACAATCACAGGCCTCTGGTACTTGGGCTAAAGGAGATATCCATGGTAACAACAGTTGGTCCCTCATCCTTTGTGTAGGTGAGCCACATGGCACCTTCACACACAAATCAAATGTCTTAAAGCTGCAGTCTGAACTACATATATTAATGAATGAGCTAACAATGAAAAACATTTTTCTTGTTTTTAAAATGGCTACATGCTTACACTATGTTCCCTGGAGCCTCTTCTGAAATGTTATAGTTTGGGATTCTGCACTGCTCAGCTGCAAATCAGACAGCAAACAGGTTTAAAAATGTCTTGAAATTTATATAAAAAGGACACTTATTTTCAGTGCTTTGCCATTTAGAGTCAAAGTAATACACAGTCCAAACTGTAAAGTCTTCTGTATCATCATGGAAGTTTAACTTAGTTTTCTATATACTGCTTTTATTTTATGCATGCCCCTTGAAAAAGTACACACACCAACTTAAAGCAGCACAAGAAACTTCATTTTACTTTTAGTACTGCTCATCTGATTTTTACTATTAAAGAAATACACTAAGCACGTAACATACAACCAACTAGTTCTCCATTTCAGTTAAAGCAAAGCCTTCTACAATTGCCACAAGGAGGATTGCGTTGCCTAAAACAATTAAACAGCTAATAAAACTGTTTATACCCTGGTGACATAATTAATCAAATTAATCACTGATAGATAGATCCTTTGCAGAGACAAAGATAATGTAGACTATTGTCTGCTGGCCACTCAGAGTCTCCAATGCTAAGCCACAAGACTTTGCGATGCCAGCAGGGAGGACTTAAAACCTTAGGGTACATCTACACTTAAAGGACTGCAGCAGCACGTGTATGCAGTGCACAGATACTACCTATGCCGACGGGAGTGTTTCTCCCATCAGCGTTGGTAATCCACTTCCCTGAGAGGTGGCAGCTAGGTTGATGGAAGAAGCCTTCCATTGATCTAGTGCTGCCTACGCTGGGAGTTAGGTTGGCTTAACTATGCCATTCAGGGGTGTAGATTTTTCACACCTTTCAGTGACAGCAGACAATTTTCTACAGTAGACCAGTTTTTAGCTTGTCTCTCTGACACAGTTGGGACTCTCAGGGCTCCCAGCGTTATGCCCTAAACCCTACGCTTTTTATTTATTTTTTATTTATTTTTTTTAGTGTTGCTACTGCTTTTAAATGAGGCATTTGTCCTAAAATTCAAGCAAGCAATCAAAAGAACTCCTAGCTTTTTTGTTTTTTTAGGACTCATTTCTCTCCTCTACAACTACATATAATCTCCAGAATTAGACAATAAGATAAAAGGAAAAATGCCATTTACAGGTGTAACTTCTGTATGGTCAGCAGTGACAGCTGGAGCAGAAAATATGAGGAGGTTGATGCTCTCACTACAATCCCCTACATGTACAGCTATGTTAGTATGTACAATTAGAGATTCTGTACGATCAACTGAAAAAAAAATTTGCTTTTAAATCTGTACCTACCAGTTTTTCTTCCAAAGTTTCTCTAGTAGTTAACACAATTCAATCTCTGCAATATTCATGTTTTAGGTATTCTTGATAAGTGGAATTGAGCCAACAGATAAGGTTTCTGATTTATTGACTTCTCTCATTTGTTTTGATCCTCTTTCATATATTCATTTTCTCATTCCCATTAAGGTTTCTTTAAATACTCTTACTAGGTACAGTCTCTTAAATAGGATGATTATTGTTTCTTTAAGATGAACAAAATGTTTAAAGGAGTTTTGAATAAAGTCCAGAAACTCAAAGGGAAGTGTTATTTTAAATACTAAAATCTGTATCTTTCCTCAAGTAAACAAAATGACAGCTGAGAAAGACAAAGAGTATAATTTCCAAAAACACTTAAGTCCCTTTTTGGCACTGTTGTAGCCGGCATTGCAAGATATTTACATGCCAGATGCGCTAAAGATTCATACGTCCCTTCATGCTTTAACCACCTTTCCAGAGGACATGCTTCCATGCTGATGATGGGTTCTGCTTGACAACGATCAAAGCAGTGTGGACTGACACATGTTCATTTTCATCATCGGAGTTAGATGCCATCAGCAGAAGGCTGATTTTCTTTTTTGGTGGTTCGGGTTCTGTAGTTTCCACATCGGAGTGTTGCTCTTCTAAGACTTCCGGAAGCATGCGCCACACCCCGTCCCGATCAGATTTTGGAAGGCACTTCACATTCTTAAATCTTGGGTCGAGTGCTATCTTTAGAAATGTCACACTGATACCTTCTTTGCGTTTTGTGAAAGCTGCAGTGAAAGTTTTCTTAAAACAAAGAACATGCTGGGTCATCATCTGAGACTGCTATAACATGAAACGTATGGCAGAAAATGGGTAGAACACAGAGCAGGAGACATACAATTCTCCCCAAAGGAGTTCAGTTACAAATTTAATTAATGCATTTTTTTTAAAAAGAGAGTGTCATTAGCATGGAAACGTCATCTGGAATAGTGGCCAAAGCACAAAGGGGAATACGAATGTTTAGCATATCTGGCACATAAATATCTTGCAATGCCAGCTACAACAGTGCCATGTGAACATCTTTTCTCACTTTCAGGTGACATTGTAAATAACAAGCAGGCAGAATTATCTCCCGTAAATGTAAACGAACTTGTTTGTCTGAACGATTGGCTGAACAAGAAGTAGGACTGAGTGGACTTGTAGGCGCTAAAGTTTTTCATTGTTTTATTTTTGAGTGCAGTTATGTAACAAAAAAAAAATCTACGTTTGTAAATTGCGTTTTCACAATGAAGAGATTGCACTGCGGTACTCTTATGAGATGAACTGAAAAATACTATTTCTTTCATTTATCATTTTTACAGTGCAAATATTTGTAATAAAAATAATATAAAGTGAGTACTGTACACTTTGTATTCTGGGTTGTAACCAAAAATCAATATATTTGAAAATGTAGAAAAACATCCAAAATATTTAATACATTTCAGTTTGCATTTAACAGTGTGATTAAAACTGCGATTAATCGCGATTATTTTTTTATTTGAGTTAATTGCGTGAGTTAACTGCAATTAAATCGACAGCCCTTCTTAATATACTAAATAGATTGGATATGAATAGCAGTTTCTCACCGTAAGACATGATACAAGCAGGCTGCAGATTCTTAAGGGGCAAGCTGCACATGCTTACAGTTTGGAATCCCCAGGTGTTCCATTCACAGGCTAAGAATCCCTTTAGCCTGGGTCCAGGAGTCTCTCGTGTGGGGAGCGAAGAACACCAGATGATGTCATTCCCTGCCTTATACAGCTTTTGCATATATCTGGAACCCTTTGTTTCAAAGCTTAGTTCCCAGACTGGTCTGTGGAAAATTACTGACATCCCAAAATGGAGTCTAGAGACATGTGGTTTCATCACATATCCTTGTAGAGTCATAGCAGCCATCACTCACAGGCTGTTTGGAGCATTCACAGGAAGGCTCCCCAGGTGGGAGATAAGCTTCTCCTAAGGCCTGTTGTACTCTCTAATGGCTCTTCCTCACCCACTATCTAGAATGTAGGTATCTTGTCTAGTGGGTGTTCCCCAAGTGTAACTACATTTGAAATACAGAGATATAGTCAATATTCATAACTTCAGATACAAAATGACACATGCATACAAATAGCATAATCATATTCAGAAAATCGTAACCTTTCTAATGATCTCATGACTTATCTTGCATTCATCATAACTATGTCATAATCACATCATAACAACACCACTATGAAGAATATGGGGTGCAGTGTCATACAACCTTACTTTTTCTGCACTATTTTAAAATATGTGGTCTGTCATTACCACGATTCAAAAAGTATACATTAAAGTATTTTAGGACAAGTTTTTTTCTTTTTTCAAGACTGAAGAGATAATTTATACAGTATATGGCCTTAGAGTGAGATTCTGTGCTTCCTATAGGCATATTAGCTAAATTGGCTTTAGGGCACCACCTTTGTGCCCTCTCAATTCTGGGCTGCTTCAGGGATTGACAGACCCCCAGCCTAACTCAGACAGCCATTCTGTACAGTATGGTGATTAATGAAAATCAAAGCCTAGCCTGCTATAAAGACATTACTTATTGATACAAAGATATTCACAATGCTCAAACAGCATAAAGGTTGTTTTTTTAAGGGAACTTTCTTCCTCATCCAAAAAACTAAGCATGTTTAGTCTTGAGAAAAGACGACTGAGGGAGAGACCTGATAACAGTCTTCAAATATGTTAAGGGCTGGTATATAAAGAGGATAGTGGGTCAATTGTTCTCCATGTCTACTGAAGGCAGGACAAACATTAAACGGTTTACTCTGCAGCAAGGGAGGTTTAGATTAGATATTAGGGAAAATGTTTAACTTTAAGGATAACTAAGCATTGCAATTGCTTACCAAGGGAGGCTGTGGTATCCCTGTCATTGGAGGTTTTAAAGACTAATTTAGACAAACACTTGTCAGGGAAGGTCTAGGTATACTTAGTCCTATCTCAGTGCAGGGGGGGGATGGACTAGATGACCTCTCAAGGTCCCATCCAGTCCCACAATTCTATGATTTGAGTAACTACTGTATCCAGTTTGTTCATAGATATTTCAACCATTCTGTCAACCATTTGCTTTCAGAGTTCAGCTCAATTCCACTTTTAACTTGTAACAGATGTTAAAATGTAGACATAAGACATAATTGAATCTATCGTGAACAGATGTTATTCTCAGTCTACACTCAAACATAGTCAGTAGCCTATGTAGTGTACAAACTTGCCGTTTCCTGGCGTTTGCTTTTATTAACATTCAGCTCAAATTTTCTCCCTAGTCTTAACTGCTCTTATGGTTCCCATCTCAGGATTGTTCTCCCCATCTCTTATATCCTTTCCTTACAGACAGCTCCCTTATATTTCTGGTGGGTAATGACTTAGTGGAACCTACATAATATTCCATCACAGGACCAACACTTGCTAACAGTGTGGAGTGTGGGGGGGGGGGAGAGAGAGGGGGTGTCTAACAAACACTGAGAACCCTGTTCTAACTACACAAATGATAATTTTATTTAGACTGGCTTTAACTTTCACTGTACGCTTTTACGTTTACAATTTTCTTTCCAGTGTTTTAAAATATATTATCATGTAATAAATATACTTTACACATGGTGAAGAGCTAGTCAGGATGTTAAACATAAATGTTATTCTAAAAAGGAACAACTCAGTGGATTAGCAGTAATGTTACCTACTAACAAGTAGGTTCTTAAGTAACCTCCGGACTCCCTTTCTCCAGGCGAGTGGAGACCAGATATTTTATGGAACAGCAGAAAGCCTCATGCCCTTTACTTCTGACAGGCAAAAATAATACTTGGATGTTGTGGAAGAGTGGTAACATTATCTGAATGGGAATAATATGGACAAATGTCCAACTCTGCTCAAAAATAAAGAGGTGGGCTGGGTCATAATTTTTGGAGACAATTTCCCTCCAAAACAGAAAAGTATTGTATAGGAACTTGTCCCCAGGGATAGAGATTTACCCTTGACTGGCCCAACATGACAAAAGCAATCCAAATTACTTTTCTGTATGTCATAGTTTGTCTCCTGCCCACAAGTGTCAGTCCCTTTCAAATGTTATAAACACTGGCTTCCCTGAAGCAAGGGAGGCAAAGGACAAAGCTTCTACTGATGCTAGAGCTGGGAAATCAATTGATTTTTCTGTTTGGCTGGCAAAAAAGTTAGTTCAGTTCTGAAAGCATTCCGAATGGTTCTAATTTTGGGTGAGGAGGAGGCACTGAACCACTTGGTGCTGAATCCACTACACCCTTGATGCCCTGGCCCTGGAATCAGAGACTGATTTCACTGCCCAAGACTATACAGAATCTCAATATTGTGCTCCCTCAAAGCTCCTGCGGTACGTAGATTGAAGCCATCAGCCCTTCAAAACTCCAACTAATTCGTAACACTGCAGCACGCTTCCTCAGCAACACTGGCTACCATGAGCAAACCAAACCCATCCTCTACTCTCTATGCTGGATTCCCATACAACAGAGTCACGTTCAAGGTCTTGATGGCAGTTGATGGCCTGTCCCAGGATATCTAAAGGATCATTATTCTCTGGGATGAGAACCGTAGTCGACAACTCCACCCTTGGATAAAATGGAACTTTCTACAATAAAGATGACGCTCATCTGTGCAGGAGACAGAGCTTTCCTGGGGACCAGTCTTTCTCCCAAAGAAACTAAGGACCATCATAAACTTCCTTCCTTCACCACCTTTTGCCCCAAGTCCAAGGCACACTTCCTTCAACCTGCCTTTAACACACACAATGTGTATATTAAAAAAACCTGAAACAAAACCCTAGTAAACCAAAACACTGCACTGCACACACAATTTTCTCCCTGGGGAGAGGAAGAGAGAAGAGAATGAATCATATGATAGATGTTACTCACATCTCTTAATGCACTCCCAAAAGTGCTGTTACTATTGAGATTAGTGTGGTATAAAAAAATATTGAATAGAATATGTTTCCCCCAAAAGGCTTTCCAAAACTGGTTAAAATGGGAAAAATCTCTATTTTGGTAAGTGGGGTATTTCTATTGCACTCATGACTAGCAGCACAGTAAGTGATAAAAAGAAAATGGGAAACACACTTAGGAATTCACGTACGTTCTCTAACTTTTTATTTTTAATTTACATTCAGAACTGCAAAACATAAGATCTTATAGGAATTTCCCCCCAGTGAGCATGTAGGAAGACTAAAATTTTCTAGAATATTAAAATGTGACTTTTTCCGTACCATTTCGTGGCTGTTCACAGGTCCCTGTGGAATGAGTTGACATCAGCCAAGTTCAGAGCGAAGAAAAATTCCCCCCTCAATTGGCATGTTTGTTGGCAGTCTCCACAGAGTTTAAGGACTAAATGGACAGGACTGAATTATTTTCGTTGCTCAGAGGTGATCTCTTCAAAACAAAGTCTGGGGTACACTGCTCAGACTGTAAACCTGAGAAAGTATATGCTCTGCCTGTGCTTACACCTCTTCTGTGGATAAACACAGGACTTCAGCTTCAATTTAACTGAATGCAGCCCTTCTCATGTGTGCTAAATTCACAAAAAATAGTTATTTTTACCTCTTAATATTAAGCAATGCCCAAGGTATTCCAGTGGGAGTGTTAAACGCTGGGAGCAACTTTTCTCCAAGTTCCACTGCTTTCTTTCGAAATATCTGAAAAATAAAAACCAAGCATAATATTATACCGTATAAACTATGTACTAAGTACTAGGAAATAAATCGTGTTGTTGATATTACTATTGGTAGTGTTTTACAAAGCATCCCTTAACACTACATAGTATAGCACCCTGGGGTTTGTGCAGAGATGTTGAAGAAAAAGGAAGATACAATACTTTAGTACCGAAGGAAAAGTTATACCTGGCATTCTATTCTAAGATTTAGAACTACTTCAATATGTCTAACTATCAGCAGGAAACACAACAGAACTTTTTATGCTTAGAGAAAAAGTATCTAGTTATAACAATACTGCAAATATGGGTTCTGCTCTCTCCAATTGCCAATAGTTAGCTCAGGCTGCACTGAGCTAACTGTTGGAAGGCTTTCTTTGAGCACTATCTGATGATCTCTTCAAGAAGAGAGTTTTCTAATACAGGAAAACTGTTCCAATTTAATATAGAAACCTATTTATGGAGAGCAATTACAATACTTGGTTGTTCAAGCACTATTATCTGCTTTGAATCACACTGGGGTTTTATAGAACATACAAAAAATAATTATCCCAGGTGTACTAAAATATCAAAGTCACCTTTGCTGATTTTCTCTCCAACAGTGCCTCAACTTAGTTTTTCTCATGAAAACATTTACATTACATGTTTTTAGGCATCAATTTTCAGTTTGATATATATCACAATTTAAATTGGTATTCTAAGCCAAATTTTCTGAGGAAGAAAAATGCACACATCAACTTTGTACAGATGTACTTGTGTGAGAGGAGAGAGGAGCACACTCATTTACCTTCTCATAAGTAACAGCAGTTCATAAGAAATACTGTACTTTCCAAAAGCCACTTTCAATATTTGTAAATAAAGTAGGTTTTTATTTAATCAGAGGATCTTGCACTTTTTGGTCAAATTTCAGTTGCTGGATTTTAGTGCCTGGATGTTGGGTGGCGTTGGTGGCCTGAGATATACAGAAGGTCACACTAGATGATCATGATCCCTTCTGGCCTCTGATTCTGTAACCACATGGGACACCAAAACTAACCATAGTTTCCTGTTGGGTCCTCTATCTTACCATTTGTGACTACGAATGATTGTGGGATTGGACTTGCAACAGAAATGTGTCTGATTTTGGATGGGGCCGGTTAGCTGCATTCTTGTACTAGAGTTGGTATCTGCATGGAGTTGGACAGCAGGAGTTGGTGCTTGAGGCCTACTTCTCCCGCTCTTAACCGTGCTCTACTCCAGGGAAGAGAGGCAGGAATTAAGTGCTGTGAGCAGGGCCAAAGTAGTATCGAGGTAGATTTAACAGAAATTTGACAATGAGAAAAATAAGCAATTTGTTTAGGATGCTTTCGATATCCAGTTTGTTTCTGAATATTCGAAGTAGTTTATTATATTTTCATTATGGTATGGATTTTGCCACAAATTATGGCTATGTCCTTCAGACTGCTTTACAGTATGCCTGGGGTTAATGTAGAGGATACTTTGAAACCACAGCTAGTGTAGAATTCAACCGTCTCCCTGCTTGGAGGCATTAGCTATCGGGAGCATGTTAAAATAAGTCTATGAAGACTGCGCTGGCTTTCCATTTCTTTTTGTTTGCAATTCAAGTTGTTCAGATTGATCTATAAATACCAATATTGTTTTTTGCCCTAGCTACTTTAGAGACCATCTCTTTTTCCTATACGATGTCATGACAGTGGAGATCAACTGGACAACTCATGCTAGCAGTCCCTATATTTAAAACATCTGGAGACTGGCTGTACAGTATATCATGATGGACCTCACTCATGTTGGAATTTATGTTCCCCTACTAATGCAACAGAGGAGGACACAGTATGAGATCATATCTTTTCTCAGGGTTTTGCCTGAATGAGACATTGTGGCAGTACGTATTTTGTTTTGTGGAACAGGAGTCAAGGTTGATGGTTGTCAATGTTTCATGGGTATTATTTTTAAGACATGTGCCCCGGGACAGTCTGAGTTGCTTTTTATAAATAAAAACATACATACATTTAACTATACTATAAGATACAAGGCCATGACCATGATTTCATAACTGTGGTACATTATTGGCTGTATTAATCATTATTAAGCAGCCTATACACAGGCTCAGCAAGAGATATATTAGAGTAACTGTTTCTGGACAAGAAAATATTACTTTAACTAGTTTAACATCAAGGTTTTAATGCTGCAATACTGAACTACAAATTATTCACAACTTTCAGTAATAAAACTTCCATCTTGTTATACTTATTTGTTGACATATCTCAATTTCCTTGAAACTTGTTTTGTCTGTTTCAGGGAGACAAGAATTGGTTAGCCAAAACTAATGGTTCTAATATTAAGCATTAAGGAAATATTTTTCCACTTTTAGATAAGCAAGGAAAGCCATAAGTTATTCATGTGAACTAATGCTCTGAACAAATATTACATCAGCTTTAAAACACAAGAAAAAATTAAGCATATTGGTGTAAGGAAGTTAATTGGAATACCCTTTTCAAAATTAGCAGCTAGAAGTACAGGAATTGAAACGGAAAAGGAAAAGCCACTAAGAAAATAGGACCAGAGTAATTTTTAAATTGAACTAACATTCTAGAACAAGTCTTGAGCATAAAAGTCCACTCTTGTCACTTGCAACAAAGATTTTCATAAATTACTCAACTGATTCTAATAATTTTTAACTTCTTTCCAAAATTCAAAATTTGAACTAGAATAAAGGAACTATAGACATTCTTTAATTTTACCTAAGACTATAATTTAACATGACTGTACTACTGACTGTGCGGTAACTATCTAATGAGTAAGAAAGAGTACTGGCAACTGTGATTTCAAGCATACAATAATGCTGGGTGAATGGCTGAACATATTGAATTGGAACGTGATCCAGCAAAAATCACCATCCTTGAATAGATAAAAAGCCAACAGCGAAAGCCACTTTTTATTCATTTAACTGAAACCTTTAATACAGTTCAGCAACACAAACAAGAAAAACTCATCTTAGCTGCAATTAGTTAGCTCAATCTATCTCAGAACATTTTTTTCTTTTGCAGACCATACATTTCCTAACAGTGTGCAAGAAATAAATGCTATGCAAAAGAATCCATAAGGTACTTGCTTTTTACAAGTTGATGAAAATTAAGAAGTTGAAACTTTCATTTTTAAAGACACATCCACATGCCAATATAGATTTTAGCCAATGTTTACCAAACTTGTCTCTGTTCCCTCAGAATATTTTAAACATGTCTATTCCATCTATTGTCATACACCAAACTTAACCTGTCATTTAATTCATTCAATGAACACATTAAAATTGTTAACTTATCATTCTGCCTCTATAATTTAGCTTCTTAATTTTAAAAAATATTTAAATAAATTTATTCCTCATGAGAGAGGCTAGATTAATAGTTTTGCAAAATGAACTACTTTGTCGATAGGTTTCAGAGTAGCAGCCGTGTCAGTCTGTATTTGCAAAAAGAAAAGGAGTACTTGTGGCACCTTAGAGACTAACCAATTTATTTGAGCATCAGCTTTCGTGAGCTACAGCTCACTTCATCCGATGAAGTGAGCTGTAGCTCACGAAAGCTGATGCTCAAATAAATTTGTAAATCTCTAAGGTGCCACAAGTACTCCTTTTCTTTCTGTCGATAGGATACACAAGCTCTGGGGAGGCATGCCTTGGTATAACACAATGCCTATGTGTATTGTGGCCCCTATTACTAATAAGTCACCTAGATTCCTCAATTTTAATTCTCTGTCTTTCACAGTATTAACGCTTGTTAGAACTATTCCTTGTACAAGATAAGGAAAATAACCACATCTACATACACTATATTTTCATCAGCAAACTTCCTACAATAATTGCTTTTATAATTTGTTCAATCGTCTCTCAAAGTGTGTGAAGCACCTTTCTGACCTCCTCCAAACTCAGAAAGTCATCCCTGTTCAGCAAAGAACTTAAGTTATATGCTCTGGTGAACTTGGACACCAACTTTGGACTGTATGTGTGGAGAGTTTAAATAAATTAGTTTTTAAAAAGTCTATTTAGAGAGATTACTCCCATTCACCATGCTATTATATGGTATGCAGAAGTGGTAAGTGTACTCATAAAACTTTTTTCTTTTACTGAATTGATCATTGTGGATTTAAATAAAAGCTTTATTTTCAAGATAGTAGATCAAATATTCAGAACTGAATAGTTCAAACTAACAAACAGAAGCTCCAGTCCTGAGATCACGTCCATGATGGCAGGCCCTTATACTCCCATGGAACCTCATTAACATCCACATGGGTACAAAGGGCTACTCGCCCAGATCTAATTGCAGGATTGAGGGCAAAGCTATTTTCTGTGGTGAGAAGGAACAATCCAAAGTATAGGGTTTTTTTTTCCTGAATGAAACAGGCATACATATTCGCTCTCAGAGAAAAATGATGCCCTCTACCTGGAACGACAAATATTTATGAAAGTCAAATTAGCCTAATAACTATTGCAAATGAAGTGATCAGGAAAAAGGGAAAACAGAACACAAAGGAGGAACAAGTGCCTCCTACAAATTCTAACTATAATACACAGCCAAGCATAGTGAATTATTGTCAATTAAAGGGCATTTCTAACTCCATCAAAAGACATTAACCTTCACCAGCAATGATGGGGTAATTTTATCTTATCCTTCAGCTCCAAACTAATTTATGCATTGTGGTATCTGATTGATTAAAAAATAAAATAAAATAAATTATAAAACGTACACCCCTGAAAGAATTCTCTACAGAATGATGAAACTGGAAGTTAAAGTTTAACAACTACATCAGGAAAACATCATACTTAGAATTTTAAAAACAAGTATTAAAAACATTTTCTTCTCACTTCTATATCTGTTCAATAAAACATTATTCACTTTTTTCATTACACTTACAGATGGAAATAGACAGGACTCTGACTAAGATGCATTGTTTTCTTTGCAGCAACTGACCGCCTTTCCCAGTGGGCCAGCCCAAGAATATTACAATGCAAAACAAAGAAACAAGGATACGAGAATGAACAAGGACAGTCTGCTTTGCTTTTCCTCAGGCAATATAATAGAAGACTTTTTACCACAACGAGTACTGATTTATTTACGTTTAAAATGATCTGCTAACAGAGAACTCTTTTGAAAAGCTCATTCTGATACTTTCTATACAAGACCACCTACTAAAATAATGTTTTCCCCCCCACACACAAAAAATGTTCAAAGCTACACATAGAAATCCTATTTTCCACATACTGGTGTGTCCTTTAGCATGCAACACCACTTTTATATACAGAGTACTAGTTTAAATGTCACATTATTTTCAGCAATTCCTATAACGTCATGTTCCTGGTCTTTATGATCCATCTGCAGATTATCCAGATGCTTTCACAAATTCAACAGCAAATCCTTTACCTGCAGGTAAGTTATTTTATAATTGCCATTGCATTGTTAGTTACAAGTTATTTTGAGAGTTTGCTAGTATGTTAAATTCGATGCATTTCCTTAAAAATGCAATGGATCAACCTAAAAGCATAGTTTAAAACAATGGTGAACTTATAAAATACCTATTACTAGCAATGCAACAGTAATTGTAAAAACAAACAACTGCAGGGGAAGGCTCTGTTACTGAATTGGTCTCAGCATTTGAATAACTTGCTAAATGATTATAAGGTAAACATCATAAACATGGCAACACAAAAAAAAAGTCCTTAAGACTCTAAACTGCTTCTCTGTAGGTCACTGAAATGGAAACAAAGAAAAATCACAAAATTCTAAATGTGTAGCATATATCAAACTCATTATGTTAGCACATTGCTGAAGATTTGATTCCCTTCACCATCACAAAAAAAAGCAAGTGAAATGTGAAAGTGTATACATTGTGGTAGTAAAGCAAAATGGGGAGATACAGATCATATAATGGAAGCCCCTTTATGTTTACTGAATATTTTTATACGGAAGTGCATGAAACAAGCACAACATCCTTATCAAAAGTTGAATATTCTGGACAAGATTTTCAGAAAACAGAAGTTAGAGTGTGTAGCACTTCTAAAAATCAGGCTATATATTTCAATGCCTAATAAATATAGATTTAGGAGCTTAACTTTAGGATCCAACTTTCGAAACAGTCTCGGTCTAACTTTATTCAGTGTAAAGAAACACATTAAACAGATGCAAGTAACAGTATTCCTATAGGACCCTCGGAAGTTATGGTCATGAAAAATCCAGAAGTGAATAAATAAATGTGCCAGTAACAGTATGTTGGGCATCTCATAGCTATATTGGAAATCTGACTCCAGTCAAATATGTGTAGTAGTCTACAAAACATTTCCACATACAGACTCCGCTAGTACCCATGCCCTAAAAGTTCTGCTTCTGTTATGCTGCACTCCCAGAATTTAGATGTCAGTCAGTGCTGAAGGTCTTTGATTTTCTTAGTTCTTTAGTTACTGTTACCTTTGTTACAGTTATTTTAAATCTTCTGCTTAGCTTAACACATTGTGGCTAAACTCTTAACTGCTTATTCATAAATTGTCGAATCCCTAAATATGATACTGGAGTATTTAACATATATAAATACATAATGTGGTACATACTGTTCTGTATTTTGTGTTTTTAGAATGATGCTATTTTGAGAGTCAGAGCATGGAATGTACCCATAATTTTACAAGGCAGTTAAACCTTAAGACAAATTGCTGTTGGTATTACATTGCTCATTGACTAAAACTAATAAAATTGTTCTGAAGTGTTTTCTATTTAGAAATAAAGAGTTACCTAATGTAACAACCAAAATCCTGCCACTATTTTCAGTAGATTAGCTTTGGCTGTTTTATGGTACCATGAACCACAGGAAAAGGAAATTACTCCTCTATTGTTCGAATGATCATCATACCAAAAAAGAGTCAAACAGTGCCATGAAGTTATCCCTGTCAGAAAAGGCTTTGGAGAGCTTAATCAGACTGAAATAATTGGATTAGTGAGAGCTTCCCACGCTTAATCCAAATATACAAACAGTGAAAAATTAATCAATCATACTTGCTAATCTTAGCAGTATCTAACATGTATAATGATTTTTTGAAACACTGTAACTAGGGAACTAAAGTGTAGCTCTACTGTGTTCTGAAATCTTTTAGGGAAGCCAGTAATGCCAAGCACAAAATACTAAAAAGCTTGAAGACCGAACTAAACAGAGATGGACGAGAAACTGCTGTATAATAATTTGAATTTAGATTTATGCTTGAAACTGGCAGTTAGGCAGGTGACTGCTCAATTTTAGGCTCAAATCAAAAATAAATACATAAAACAAACTGCAAGACAGAGGGTTTTGTTTCAATTATATTGAACTGTGTCTTTTGGTTATGCTTCTGTACATTTAGGAAGTGCTTAGGTAGCTATAAATTGCAAAAACAGCCTAAAAGTTTTGAGGAAGGGCCCTTAATCTGGAGGCGAAAGGCAGTAATTGCTAACGTAGCTGATATTTATAACAGGTATTTGTAATTTCTTTAAGGTTTATGTTTATTGGTACAGTTAAAAGTGAAGTTAGAGGAACATACAAATGGAAAAATTTCTCAGCTTGAGGTATTTAATTTTCAGGTATGAGTTGTGTTTGAAAAAGCTATACAACAATTAATGAATGAATAACTATACAGAAGTCACAGAATCATAGGGTTGGAAAGGACTTGAGATGTCACCCAGTTCATCTCCCTTCACTGAGGCAGGACCATATATACCTAGACCGTCTCTGACAGGTGTTTCTCTAACCTGTTCTTAAAAACTTCCTAAAATGGCGATTCCACAACCTCCCTTGGTAACCTATTCCAGTATTTAACTAATCCTTAAAGCTATAAAGTTTTTCCTAGTATCTAACCTAAATCTCCCTTGCTGCAGATTAAGCAGAACACTTCTTTTTCCACCTTCAGTGGAAATAGAGAAACACTTGATCACCATCCCTCTTTATAAAAGCCCTGAACACATTTGAAGACTATGGCATCAGGTCCCCCTATAGTCTTCTTAACACCAGTTTTTTTAAAATAGCATCTCAGTGTCAATAGATCTGTGACAGAGTTTGGAAGTACCATTCTTATCACGCAGGAACAGAAACAGAATGTTTTGTATCACTGTAAAGGCTGGAATCCCAAAATGGCAAGATATCAGATGTTAAAACTCTTAGTGGTCCACAACTGTATACTGATCCTAGATCTCAGACCAGTGTAAATGTCAAATCCCTGCTTTCACATGACCTATATGTGTGGGGAAAGTAACCTGATATTATCACATTTATTATCATCTGTACTGTGGTAGTGCCCAAAGGCCTCACTTGGGATCCTTGTCCACACTGTGCAAAGCACTGTACAGACATATGCCACAGGTAGATAGTCTATACCCCACAGAACTCACAATCTATGACAGATTTTTTTTTTCATTAATTGCTGTTGGAATGCTGCTCATAGAAATGGAATGTTATTTGTCCATTAATCTCTTCTGGGATAAACAGTACGTTGGGAGGCCAAAAGTGCAACATAAATGCAATATATTTCTTTGTTCTGTTTCCTCCATGGCTAAGGAAGAAAGAAATTTAACACTACATGGTTTTGACAATATACTTTATGTGGTATAAATTAAAACATTTATACATTTAAGTAAAGAACACAGTATACAACAGCGAGACATACTATATCACATTGTGAAGAGACAGTATAACTCTGGATGTCATCTTAGGGGTTTGAGTTTTTCCTGATTAAGGAAACAGATGTCCCAATAAAATTGTTCCTTATTCACCAGTAATGAGTATCTTTAAGCACAGTTCCACTGTTAAGCCACAAGCATCTGCTTCCTAATTTTCTGTTCATTTAGCTTTGTGTACCAAACTCTAGCTACAACAGCAAACTTAGAAACTTCATTTTACATGTTGTGAGCCACCATATCCAAACAAGGTGTAGCACTTTGCATATAAAATTTTCTTTTCAGATAGCTGACTGGTAAGATTTGATTTGCCGCATAGCTTGTGTGAAAGGAGGGAGGCACCTAATAGGTGCTATGTTGTGAATCAATAATTACATTCTCTAAGCAGCATAAAGCACTCACAGAACGTTCATTCCTGGCCTCATAAATCTGGCTATATCTTTTAATTCTAATGCCATTAAGTGACTTTGAGCCATGATTTAGCAATAGAATAAGCTCCTAAATCACTATGGGAGGCACATAAAGACTGAAATTATGTGCTGATGGCATGCAATTTGTGGAGGCAGTGGCTGTCCTACTTGCTCTTTAATGTCAATAGCGAATGAGGAGATGGGTTGTTAAATTTCAGGTTCAACATCACAGGACATTTGTAAGCTTGTTCTATTTGCTAGTGGGAAAAACACTTCTTAAAAGCCCTTATTCACATTAAATTTTGTCGTAAAACAATAGAAATAGGCGCAGTATTTTACTGAGTACTCCTATTAGTTGATTTATGCTTCCAGTCAATTTTATTAATTTTGGTATAAAATACCTGAATTTCTTATTGGTATGTCAGAACAACGATTTAAGGAGCTCCTCAACTGGTAGCAGCGCAGTGTTAACTACTAGGAGTAAGCAGTAGCAAACAGACATTCCCCTTTTGATGGAACAGGAGCAGAAACCAGACAGTTGGGGATTGGCCCTGGGATACAAAGGGCTGAAGAATTCTTTCGTATTATAAAGGTGACCATCTGAATAATAGTAAGTACTGTTTTCATTATGTTGAAAATGAACACTTCCCTGTGAAGAATCTATGTATTTCTAAACAAAACATTTTTTGCAAGTGACTTGAAACAATTCTTTGCCTTTAAATTAAAAAAGTGGAGGAAACTGTTGTAACACAACTGATCAGAGGAGCTCATTACTGTTACATCAAAAGGGTTCGAGGTAAACAGAGACTTGCAGGTCTCATGTAGTGTAGAAACAATGGATCTGAAGTCCTATGCACACACTCCATCTGACTGGCACCCTCGATTTCCTCCAGGAGAGGAATGAGCCCAACAACTTCTATAGAAACTTTGCTTTTGTTTTCAGAAGTTGTGAACAGGTGCATTAGTCAAACCTTTGTAAACAGTAGTGGATGGACACAGGAAAAAAAAGCAAGATGGCAGCTCAAATTTGGTGGTTTCTAAAGGACAACAAATTTCCTCAGTTTATCTGCCAAAGTTTTAAGGTAAGTCATCATGTGTATATGGATGTTTCATCAAGTCTACACTAAACTCAAAAATCTAAAACACACTAGTTCAATATTTCTTTCAAGAAAAAGTGAACATTTAAAGCTTATTTTACTGTAATTTATGCACAAGATCTATTCTGTTCAAGTTCTTATACAGCACTATCATTGTGGTAGCTGCATACTACTGCCCCCCCTTGATACACATGTATAATTCCACTGAATAGTAGTGGGATTTGTTTATGCATCAAGAAAAAACACAGCACTCCTTTAAAGAGTAACTATTTCCTTTACTGTTTTAACATGAGGCAGCAGAAATTGAATACGTAATATTGAAATACAATAGAACCTCAGAGTTACAAACACCAAAAAGAGTTACAAACCGATCGGTCAACCACACACCTAATTTGGTACCAGAAGTACGCAATCAGGCAGCAGAGACCAAAAAAAGCAAATCCTGTACAGTACAGTCCTGTGTTAAACACAAACTGCTAAAAAAATAAAGGGAAAGTTTAAAAAAAGATCTGACAAGGTAAGGAAACTGTTTCTGAGCTTGTTTCATTTAAATTAAGATGGTTAACAGCAGCATTTTTCTTCTGCATAATAAAGTTTCAATGCAGTATTAAGTCAATGTTCAGTTGTAAACTTTTGAAAGAACCACCATAATGTTTTGTTCAGAGTCACAAACAACCTCCATTCCTGAGATGTTCATAATTCTGAGGTTATACTGAATATTTCATGTTTAAAGGGCAAAGTTCTTCTAATTGTTAAACTAAAACTGAAATTGGATTAGGAATAACTAGCTCTTATTGTGAACTCCCATATTAGAAGCATCATATATTAGTAAGATGACTTCCAGAAGAGGATAATATAGCACAACTGTAATTATACTAAACTTGTTCAGCTTCTATCACTGACAGGTAGCCATTTTAATAAAGGTTTTAGAGTAACAGCCATGTTAGTCTGTATTCGCAAAAAGAAAAGGAGTACTTGTGGCACCTTAGAGACTAACCAATTTATTTGAGCATAAGCTTTCGTGAGCCACAGCTCACTTCATCGGATGCATACTGTGGAAAGTGTAGAAGATCTTTTTATATACACACAAAGCATCAAAAAATACCTCCTCCCACCCCACTCTCCTGCTGGTAATAGCTTATCCAAAGTGACCACTCTCCTTACAATGTGTATGATAATCAAAGTGGGCCATTTCCAGCACAAATCCAGGTTTTCTCACCCCCCCTCCCGCCCACATACACAAACTCACTTAATAATGCGTTGGAGGGGTTTTAGTTGGGGGCTAAAGGTGACGGCTAGTGGCGTTCTGTTATTTTCTTTGTTAGGCCTGTCCTGTAGTAGGTGACTTCTTATTAAGGATCTACAACCTATCCTGAAGGACGACCCAACACTCTCACAAATCTTGGGAGACAGGCCCGTCCTTGCCTACAGACAGCCCCCCAACCTGAAGCAAATACTCACCAGCAACCACATACCACACAACAGAACCACTAACCCAGGAACCTATCCTTGCAACAAAGCCCGTTGCCAACTGTGCCCACATATCTATTCAGGGGACACCATCACAGGGCCTAATAACATCAGCCACACTATCAGAGGCTCGTTCACCTGCACATCCACCAATGTGACATATGCCATCATGTGCCAGCAATGCCCCTCTGCCATGTACATTGGTCAAACTGGACAGTCTCTACGTAAAAGAGTAAATGGACACAAATCAGATGTCAAGAATTATAACATTCATAAACCAGTCGGAGAACACTTCAATCTCTCTGGTCACGCGATTACAGAGATAAAAGTCGCTATTTTAGAACAAAAAAAATTCAAATCCAGACTCCAGCGAGAAACTGCTGAATTGGAATTCATTTGCAAATTGGATACAATTAACTTAGGCTTGAATAGAGACTGGGAGTGGCTTAGTCATTATGCAAGGTAGCCTATTTCCCCTTGTTTTTGCCTACCCCCACCCCCCAGACGTTCTTGTTAAACCCTGGATTTGTGCTGGAAATGGCCCACTTTGATTATCATACACAATGTAAGGAGAGTGGTCACTTTGGATAAGCTATTACCAGCAGGAGAGTGAGTTTGTTTGGTGGGGGCCGGGTGGGTGAGAAAACCTGGATTTGTGTTGGAAATGGCCCACCTTGATTATCATACACATTGTAAGGAGAGTGATCACTTTAGATAAGCTATTACCAGCAGGAGAGTGGGGTGGGAGGAGGTATTTTTTCATGCTTTATGTGTATATAATAAGATCTTCTACACTTTCCACAGTATGCATCCGATGAAGTGAGCTGTAGCTCACGAAAGCTTATGCTCAAATAAATTGATTAGTCTCTAAGGTGCTACAAGTACTCCTTTTCATTTTAATAAAGATCATTCCCCCCGCCTCCCTCCACCACTTATCCTCGAGAGAGACCACATATCCTTCATTTAGTTTGGAAGAAGAACTGATGATTGAAGCAGTTTCTAGATGTTTTCCTCCACAGCAGTTCCACTGAATATGGGACATTTTTATTTACACTTATAGAGATCAGACCCAGTAGTGGAGCTATACAAGTATTAGGTTTTGTGGTAAAAAAAAAATTACAGCAGATTGCAGAACTATTTATTTACATTGTGTTCCTCATAATACTGCAAGAATTCAAAATTTTAATGAGCTAGAGAGGCTAAAACTTACTCGCAAGTGCCCCACTCTTTGTATACAACAGTAGAAATGGAGACAGATTTGGAACCCAGGATTGTGACTTTGTGCACCATGTATCTGTTGATTCAGTTTCAAGGGTGGTTCAAATCTGAATAGTGACTGTAAAAATTAGTAATTTCTTCCTAACAGATCTGTGCTGTGTGCATCTTCAAGTCATAGCTACTTAGGCAAGTGACAGTAAGTTTTTATGCTTTTCACTCCTGTTAAACATTGTAGAGACTAACTACACATTCTTGTGCTCAGCAGAAATGCTTCGTGAATTCCAGTGATGTCCAGGCAACTCCATTAAAAGCAATGGTTGACAGATATCATTAAGGACCAAATTCAGCCTGTAAATCCTTTATTGTACATGTGAGAAGTGAAACCAGAGATGGCAGGACTTAGAGTTAGAAAAAAATCTCTTTGTAATCCGATATAGAAATGACAGAGGCATACATGGAACCCCAAGATGCCATTTTTAGAGTGTGTCAATTTTCCCCCCAGGGGAGAGCAACATTTTAAAGGGTAGTATATTCAGCACATCTTGGAAAACTTTGGCCATCACCTTCATATGGCACATCTGTTACAAGGCACAAAATGAACATGTGTTTTCTCTTGCAGGGTAGGAAAGGATGGTCACCCTCTCCTGAATGGCTGGTTTCTTAATTACTACTGAGGATTCTTTCAAAGAGATGGGCTATCACTGGCTACAATCCATTTGATTGTTAAAACCTAACATCTAAGACACCACGCCTATTGGCTTTGTCAAAACAAGTCTGACTAATGCTAAGTGCCTACACCCTTTATTTAATTTAATATAGGAATTGTGAAGTCTTCCGCAGTTTGTGTAAACAAATAAAGGCATTGTGAGTAACCACCACCTTTATTTTTTGGGAAAGCGCTGGCAAGGGAAGAGGGATAGCAAAAAGACTAGGGGGTTGCTTAAGTCTGATAAGAGATCAAGTGGTCTTATCCTCTAACCAGAATCCAGCAATACTGACCCGTCCTTTAAACAACTCCCGTCTTCAGAGGAGATGTGCAGCTTGGAATGATCTCAAGTTAGAATTGCTCTGCTCCTTGTTGCTTTAGCTGGGCTGGTTTACTGGACCAAGAGAGGACTGTCCCCAGCTTCAAGGTCTTCAAGTGCCACCCACATGAGTTTAGAACTTAAATGCAGAGAAGTGCACATTTAGGAGTGGGGTAAATGGTGACAGTGTAAATGTAAGGTGAAGTTTCATTTACTACTGCACATTGCATTAATTGACTTATTGAAGTACCCCTACTGATTTAAATTGGTTGTGCCATTTTAATTAATCTCAATCTGCCCCATCCCATGAGAGAAAGAAACAGATGGAGCCTGTTAAAGAAAAATACTGAAGGTATATTTATTCAGGCTTGAGACAGACCAGAAGTTCTGCTCCAGGCAGTTGCCAAACAGGATTTACATTCTTGTGGCTTCAAGTTTTCCTTTAGATCTATGACCTAGAACTAACCTGTCAAAGTGGTGATCTTAGAGGGCAATGACTCTGGAAAACATTGTCATAACTAAAGCACTGAACCTAATCACAGAATAATTTTTGCTCTCATTGGATTTATAGTGAAACCTGACAAGAAAGCTTTTGAAAAATACTTGGGCTTGGCAGACTGCAGTTTATCCTTATGACTGTCAGGAACAGCAAATGCTTACTCATTAAGTTTCTTTAATGGTAGCTGTTACCCTCACAATTTGGGTCCTTGAAGTTTGCTTGTGAGTGGAGGAAACAAAAGGGCAACTTCCTTCACAGCTGAGCTGTCCTCTGGAAAGATTGCCATAGTCAGAGCAGAGGAACACTTCTTGGCCCTCTTTTTCTAGTAAGACAGACTACTCTTGTTCTTTAAGTCATTAAAAAAAGATCAAACACTAGAATACTATTGCTTTTATTTTAGAATATATACACATGCATGCACACAACAGGGTAGCATATCTTTTTGTTTTTATTTGTTTTCTGTAGACTTCTCATATTTTAGCCATTTACAGTACTGATCAAATTAAATATTCAACATATAAGTAAACTGGAATACAACTACATTTTTAGTTGTATAATTCGAAATAATTTATTGAATGGTGGAACACCTTTTACAATAAAAATAGCAAATTTGCATTTAAGTGACTAGTTCTTTCATCTCATATCTACATTTCATACACAAATAGTATATTTTGTGACTAACATCACTACGTTTACATTCTGATTGTCTGACTGGCTCAGGAGACATATCCCCTTAAAATCAGAATTTTGTCTATTTTCACATTTTTGATCATCTGAATTTCAGATAATTGGGGTTTAGCGGTACTGGAAAAAAATAAACCTTTGTATTTGGTTCATTTTGCTGACAGACAATACCACTAAAATATAAAACTGTCCCCAATCATCTTCCTAGGATGTTAACTTATAGCTATGTGAATACGAAACACAGGTAGTCAGAGAAATTTCAACTGCGCTATAGTCTGCCAGACTATGCAGTTCTATCAGAATCAAAACACTTCACAAAATCAAGTTGACTTTACTGGAACTTAGTTTTAGAAGGAAAAAAAACAACCCCAAACAGTTTCAACCATGTTTACATGTCTTATATACATTTTCAGAGCAAACATTCTGATTTTCCATTTTGAAACTTTTCATTTTAAAATTTTTACAATGTTAAATAAAGTTCTAAAATATACTCAAAATCAAAACAAAGAACATTTGATCAACTCAAAGTGATTTTTTACCCCCTCAGAATTTTCCTTCATAGAGAATTTCCTTTTGGAATGAAACCCATTTTCAAAATTTCAACATTATTCACAAAACAGAACTCCCTCTGCACACATCTCAAAAAACTCCAATTATGAAGGGTAAGCAACTTCCCCTTCTTCTTCTTCTTCTTCTTCGAGGGCTGGTCGTATCCCACTGTGTGTGACTGATAAGCACTACTTGGTGAGGAGGGTGCAACGTGGCCTAGCTGCTTGTAGAACCATTGTCCCAAAGAATGTATCAGAGGAGGAGGCTTGGACCAAGGTGTGGCGTCTTGTGAATGTGTA
The DNA here is from genome assembly GCF_965152275.1 of Natator depressus. Taxonomy (NCBI): domain Eukaryota; kingdom Metazoa; phylum Chordata; order Testudines; family Cheloniidae; genus Natator; species Natator depressus. Next base: position 92,425,926 of record NC_134236.1, read on the forward strand.
AATGGAACTCCATGTTACTGTCTTGCAAACAAGCAAAAGTACCCTCTTGAAGTGATGCTACTGAGCAGGGCTGGCTCCAGTGTTTTTGCCGCCCCAAGCGGCAACAAAAACAAAAAACAAACAAAAAAAACTTGCAGCCGAACAGGGAGGCGGAGTGATGGAGCAGTTGCCAAATTCCCGCCACCGCCGAGGATGGATTGCCGCCCCAAGGCCCGACGTCCTACTGCCCCTTTACACTTGCCGCCCCAAGCAGCTGCTTGGTTTGCTGGTGCCTGGAGCCGGCCCTCCTACTGAGGCTGCTTGTGCTCCCATAAGAATGAGCCCAGATCCTGTGTGGGGGAGGAAGATATACAAGCTGATAAAGTAGAATACAGCCAGAAATCCAATTGGGAGACCCTCGGAGGAAATAACTAGTCCTCAAGCTTGTTCCACTATGGCAACAAACAGCCCGAGTGACTTTCTGACCTGCTTTGTTCTCTGTAGGTAACATTCCAAAGCTCATTTTTTGTTCAAGGAATAAAGTTCTCGCTCTTCACTGGAGGCTTGGGGCTTTGGGAAGAATACAGGGGAGTTGATAATCTGGGGGTTTATGGGAAATTCCAAAACTACTGTAGGGGTAAATTTCAGATATAGTAGTAGCAGCAGCAGCAGTAGTAAGTAGTAGTAGTTTGTCTTAATGAAATATTGCATACGGAGGGCCTGCCATTGGTGCCCCCAGTTTACTTATCTATCTGGCTGATGCAATGAGGAATGTAAGTGCTTCACTTGTCTATGAAGGCTAACAGGGGGTGGAAAGAAGGCTTGGTAAGTGCTGAAAAAGAGTTAATTAAGGTTCCATTGAGGGGTCAGTTTTATTACCAGTGGGAAAGTTCTAATTAAGCTCTCTAAGAACCTGGAGGTTAGTGGGTGAGTAATTACAGGGTAGCTATGCACTGGAGGTAGACATGCCCAGGGGGGAGGGATAGCTCAGTGGCCTGCTAAACCCAAGGTTGTGAGTTCAATCCTTGAGGGGGCCATTTAGGGATCTGGGGCAAAAGGAAATAAATACAAAATTAAATTTGGATGATTTAGTTGGGGAGTGGCCCTGCTTTGAGCAGGGGGTTGGACTAGATCTCCTGAGGTCCCTTCCAACCCTGATATTCTATGATTCTATGTTGATCGCTGCCAGGAGAACTTGTATCGAGCTAAGGGAAAGAACTGTCATCTTGAGGGTAAGGCGGTAACCCAATATACCAAGGAATATCTGTCGTCTCTGGGGACACATGATTGTGTTGGGCCCAGAGAGGTAACATTTCCTGGTGAACTCCTTTCTGCTATTAGTAAAAATGGCTTGCACAGTTGCAGAACAGGAATGTTCTAGATCCAATGCCCATCCAAATAACAAGGTGAGGCAAAGAGCTTTTGGAATGGGATGTCTGACCCTGCTGTTCTATTGAATTGAGGTCTGGGAAGGGAAGAATGTTGATGGGCAGGCAGCTGGGCTGACATATGGAGAAGACCTTGGAACCTGAACTCTCTAAGCCATTTGGGCATGATGACAACTCATGCTCTTGTCCTGTCAAATTTTCCACATTACTTAAGGAAGCAGCAGGATCAAACCATCTATCCAAGGGAGTAGGAGATGATCGCCTCTGGAGAACTGGCCCTGAGCTTTCCTAGAGCATGGATGCAGATCACTTGCCAGAATTATCCAGGTCTCTCTCACTTATTCATTTCCCTGGCATTGTGGGGGCCTTGGGCATTGGTGCACCTCAGTCCTTCCTATTTTCTGCCTGTGGCATGTAATAGTTTAGTCTTCTATGAGCTGTAATACTCAGGTCTAATTTCAGTTGTTTAATGTGTGGACACTGGGTGCTGTTGGTGACCTCTGATATACAGGAGGTCAGACCAGATGATCAGGTGGTCCCTCTGGCTTTTAACTCTATGGAACAGTGTGTGCTACATTTCCTGTTTGTCTGGGAGGCAGGATGGGATTCCCCGCTGAGTGAAGAAGCTGTTCACCAGTTAGCTGTATGCCACCATCTACGAGTGGGAGCTAAAGCACCTGCTGAGGCTGTCCTCCAGTGAATTCTGGGTTCCTACAAGGTACGCTGCAGACAGGGTGTTGTGGTTCTTGATATTCCAGTTCTATAAATTGGCCACTTATATGCACAGTGGAATGGATCTCACTACTTCCTGTTTGTTTATGCGGATCAGTTGTCATGTTGTCTGACATTATGAGAATGTGCTGAAACTGGATTAACGGTAAGAATGCCCTGCATGCTTCTCAGACTGCTCTGAATTCCAGGGGATGTGTGTGTATCCTGATTTCGTGGGATGTCCAAGTGCCCTATACTGTGTGACCATCTATGAGGGCTCCCACCAATCTAACAAGAGGTGTCTGCTTATTGTCCTGTCGGGTGTGGAGGGATAGGAAAGGAGTGCCCATAGCTAGAAGAAAATTCAACATCACTCAGAAGCAGCAGCCAATGATAAAATGAAAAAGTAAGTCAAAGAACTGCCTGTCCTCTCTGTACAGCTCTCATTTGTCTAATATCCATGTATAGTTATCAATGACAAGAGCTTGAGAGGGAAGCTATCGTGTTTATTGACAATAGCACCACAGTTCTTCCACGCTTACCTGGGACTGCAGTGCTGCAGAGCAGTAGAAGAACAGCTCTTGTGGGGATTCCAGTTAGCCACTCAGTTGCTGATTATTGTTAGCAGATCAAGAGCTTGACTCCAAAAAGTTGTTAAAAAACTAGTTTTGTTCATATGACTAGACAGGAGTTTGTTGTGTTCCCATTAGCAGAAAATAGAGAGTGGGGACAGGGAGAAGGTATGGTGAAGCATGCTCAGGAAGCTTCCCCTCCAGTAAAACCTCTTTTACAGGTGCAGCATATGGTGGCCATCACATGGCAGCTCTGACACTGTCCCCACCCTGCCCCTAGTAGCAGTCTTCCCAGGACAATAATGGAGAGAGCATAGTGGTAGCTGAGAACTGGAATCAGTCAGTCGGTCATACGGTTTTAACAGATTTAGACATTTTAATTCCGCTAGCAATTAAGCAAAAATTTGCAAGAAACTTGGCCCACTATTATAAGCTATACTGACCATGCCATAAGCAGAACTGAAGATAAAATAATAAATTCATTGTCTAACTGCAAATGAAGTGTAAGAGTGGTCAAGCTAAAGAGGAAAAATCAGCATTAGTGGCACCCTCAAGGAAAGCAAAACAAAACTCCCAAAGATTTGTATTACTTCCAGACAAATGATGATTTCTCTCTCCCACCCCCAAGTCAACTTTATCCCCAATTCCTCCCTCATAAATGAACTCTATTTCTCCATAGCACATCTGATAAATAGCAAGAAAGCAGTCTTCAGTTACACACACAATATTCTGTAGTAATCCAGACACACAACAAAAGAAAAGATCTTAAAATCTAAGACTTCTTTTCAGATTATGTTGTCAATAAATAGCTGAAGTGCTCTTAACACTGATGAAAAGTTTAGCTCGTCTTAGTCAAGTTTGACCTTTCTTGTGTGTTCTCTCTATTTTAAGACTAACATTTAAATCCAAATGCAAACAAACTCCTGGTTTCAAATCTAATTCTTTTAATACTTGTTTATCATTCATGGTAGCCTGATTAAATCCAGAAATGCAATTTTTTTTCAGTGGGTTTTAATGTAATTACAGCAACAAGGTGTGTCAAATATGCCATGTAAAGACTTGGCTATCAGACCAAAGTATTCAATGTCTATCACATTTTTAAAATGAGCTACATTCACAATTTTATTTGAATGAATTTTAGCGCAAGCAAGATGTTTTAGAATCTATTCAATGTGTTTCAATATTCCTAGTTAATTATGATTAAACTTAAATTTACAAATAATTATGGAACGTGCAATATGTTACTATTTTAGATCATTAACCATGGGCATTTAATTCCAAAGTACCAATAATTATTGTTTCAATCACTTCTTTTTACATAACCAAAGCTGTCTTTAGTTACACTACTGAAAACAAAGCACATCAACATTACACTTTTCATAGGCAATCTGATTATGATGTGGAAGAGCTGAGGATCTGATCTTCCAAACTTTACTCACACAAGAGGTTCTGATTACTTACAAAGGCTTACTCATATGAGTAAGGGTCAGAGGTATTACAAGGATTATTCTGAACTGTGGCTGAAGATACTAAAAACACAAAACAGAAATATTCAATTAAGGATATGTTTAAAATTTTCCGTCTCAAGTAATCAATTGCCATAAATTTCTCATTTAAACATGAAGACTATTTCCCCAAAATGTTTTTAGACAGAACATGTCATACTATATTATATTAAAGCTTGCCATGTTCAGCTTTTTGATCATTTCCAGAGTTTACCTTCATTAGAAAACTAGATAATTTGTAGTTCACTGCTTCTGAAAGGTAAGAATCTTTTTAAAGAGGCCTACCAGAAATAGGTCAAGACACTGAACTTAAAGCACTACGACAACTGCTAGTTGGATACAAGGAGGGGAGGGGTTTAAGTCTAACTTGAATATCAAGGTTGTTACAAATTTGGTCTGAGGACGCTGGTAGAGCAATTTGGGAGTGCATATGTAGCAGTTCCCTTGCCATAAGCTGGGGCAGGCATAACTAAAGCCATGAAAAACAATCAATCACTGGGCATATATTTCAAACACAATAAATGTAAGTGTGTTCTAAAAAACCAAACATCTTCAAAGCAGTTCACAAGTTAAACCTAGTAACAAGACAGGCAAATGACCACTGTACTTTAAAATAAGTTGTAATACTTAGCCTTGAGAAAAAGTGAGAAGTGCCTGTATTCAAACATTATAAATTGTTGTTTGCCAGTTGCTTAATTAACCAACTTATTTGCTTCTGGAAAAGAGTCCACCTAACTGGGCAAGAGAATTACCACCGAAACAATTGTTTCCTATTAATTTTAGCCATTTTTTTTTGTCAAGAGGAAAAAAATTCCTACACTTTGAAATGTCTGATTTAAAAAGGTGTTTCAACTACAGACTAAAGCTTCACCAGTGGCCATGTATAGATTATGCTCAAGCAGCCACAGCATGGGACCCAGAAAGTAGCTACCTGACAACTGCAGGGACAACCATATCCAGCCGATTTTCTGAAATCAATAATGAGACCATGGAGTCCAAAAATGTTCATTTCTAATCCAGGAAAAAAGGACCAACATCCCAGAGACTTTCAGATGAACATAAGCTCTTTCCAGTCTACATCTTAGAGATATGCAGCTACCCCATGACATAATTCTAGATAGCAGTTCAGAGAACTCAAGTAGCTGAATTTGAAGTGGAAAATTATCTACTAATGCAAAATCAAAATATTTCCAAATGAGAATGGAAAATAAGCCAAAAGTTTTTTTGGGGAGTGTTCCAACAGAAACTGTTTTCTTTAAACTAGACAACTGTTTAGGGAATTCATGATCTCACACTTGTCAATTAAGAATTATCTGACAAAAATAATAAAAGGACAAGATGATACTATATTATCCATTAGGTGGTGGTACGGTAACAATATACACAAGGCTTTCGGGGGGAGGGGGGGGGAATGGGAGGAGTGAAGGAACCAGAATAAAAAAGGTGCTGAACACTCTGCCCAGTATTTGAGAGGTACTATAACAAGCACTGATATCTTGAAATAATCGAGACATCTGTGAGGTGGTATGTACTTATCAAACACAGCAGAGATCTTTGAAGGTGGAGGATGTCAAATCCAGCTGCTCTCCTCCCTCCCTGTGGAGGATGCATTGTCACTAGATTTGATTTGTAGTAGATGAAAAAAGTTTGAAAGAATGCACAAATACTTATTCCACTTGGAATTGGACTGGATGACCCAAGAGATGTTGGTCAGGTATCAACTAAAAAGTAGCAGCTATGTGTCAATTTTTGGACTTGTAAGATTTTCACCCAAAAGCTCACATGTAGCACCATAATGACCTACCCTCCTTTCTTCAGCCAAGAAAACTATTTTGTCCTACAAAGATCTTACATAAAATAACTTATTCACAGCTATAGACTTAAAGGCATGTTGAACACACAGGCCTCTTTTCTTACCAGTTAGTATACTGGTAAGTAATTTCTAGAGGAATGTAAGTACTAGAACAGAATACTGTATCCATGATAAGTAGTGTGTGTTTATGTATAATCGCACAAGAGCATTAATTTTCTCCTCATATGTTTATATTTTGATGGTTTAGAATAGACCTAATAACTGACAGGTCAAATATTTCTTGGCAGTTAATGACCAATTGAGTTCAGAGCCCTTAACTCTTCTAGCTGGTCATTAACTGCCAAGAAATGTTCTCCACGTCTGTTACTACTGCTTAATTAAATGTTAACAATAGGTTATATTGCGAAAAGCTCACTAGTTTGTGAGCAGCAGCAGCTTTGCTGGAAGAGAAATTATTGGTGGAGTATAACTATTTAATTGAAAAAACCCGATATTTTTGTTTCTAAAATTACTCTAGACGGACTCATTTCTGGGTCAGTAAGTTATTGTAGAACGATGGCTGATTTCCTTCAAGTGTCAGATGAAACATCTCAGTTAAAATGTATATTTACTAAAAACAAAAAGGTGGTTAGTTTCAGCCTCTGGGATTTACTATCATAATAACGTTGAATGTGGAGCAATATCTCTATGTGAGAGTATAAACTGCTTCAGAGAACTTGAACAGGGGAGTTTAAACATAGAACCTTTAGAATTTTAACTATAAACCCAACGCCTTCTGTGTAACTGCCACTGTGAAGAGCATCATAAGGCGTGCTTGCTTGTGTTTGCTCAAGAAAAAAACAGGCATAACATTGCGAAGGAAGTCAAGAGGAAATATCTAGCAGCAGCTATCAAGACTTCTGCAATAGTTGCCAGCATGCTCTTCACTGGAAACTACTGGTAGGAGAGCTACTGCTTTTGTGGTCCCTGAGGCCTCCAGACTAGCTATGAGAAACAAGTAAAGATTGACACCACTGGCTGTTTGAGATTAGAGGACAAATTCCAGCTCTGCTTTCTCCACATCTATACAACTGAGAATCAGGACAAAAGTTAAAAACCACACAGCAATCTTCATTCTCTTTCTGCAGCTGGCCAGAATACCAAATACCAACTCACCTAAGACCCAAATTTCATACCAACTAATCTAAGACCCCTGCGCAGTGGTATTTTTAGGGGTCTCCTTTGGCATCTGTATGCTAGTTATTCATTCTGTTCCCCCTTCAATCATATCAACAGTTTCTCCAGTCATATCTTCCAACTGCAGTTTTGCTAACACTTGGATGAATAATTAGTCCTGTTAGAGTTGTAAATTGTGCGAGTCTGTGACAATACACTCCAAACTGGCCTGTGAGAAGCATATGATCCAAACCACCTCCAGTAGCATCAGCAAACTTCACTACTCTGTGCTTGAATGTAACACATAGCGTATACACTGATTACAGTTTTACAACTGAGACAATTTTTTCCATTCATTAGACTCATACAAAACAATAACTTGGGGGGGGGGGGGGGGCGGAAGCAGGGGGAAGGGAGGAGCACAAATCTTCAACTGGTCCACTTTCAGATGGGACCCAGTCAGCATTTTCAAAAACCATGGCAACAAACAGAATAGACACCATTTAAATTTAACACTGAGAATGGAGAAAAAAAAAATACATTATCCAATTCCAGTCATCTGGATGATTGGAATTTTAGATTGACAATGCAGATAGATAATCTTACCTCTTCTCCGGAAAGATAATATGCTGAAAGCAGTCCACCAACAAAACGGATGTTCACTTCAAAAACTGAAATTTCTGCATTCTAGGGATATAAATACACATAGTTAGAGCTTGAACGTCAGTTTTATATGTGAAAAAATCCAGTGTTAGTTTCATAAGGCCACAATGGCATGCAAATGCATGCTGTATATAATGTATTCACAATTTCAATTATAGCAGAAGAAATATCTCAAGTTCACCATCCTCCACCTTACTTTGTGGGTGTTAAACTCCATTAATACCAAACATCAGCATGCAGAAGAGGGAAACAAATAATTCGAAGCATAACACTGTTAGTTCTTCTTCCTAACTTTAAAGATGCTGTATGACTTTAGTGCTGACTAGCTCTGATCCCCACACAGTTATATCTAAAACACCCCACATCTTGGTATTCTTCTCCTACAAGTGACTCAGTACCTGTGCACAGAATGTGCTCCCAGAGCAAATATGTTTTTGTTAGACTTGCATCTTGACCAAGGTTTGTTCCCTCAATCTAATAGATTGTTTAAAAGAAAAATTACATTGAGTAGATTATTAATTATAAAAATGGAATAAAAAAGCATATAATCTTTCACATTTCTAATGTTAGTCCTTCCCCAGATGCTCTTGGCCCAATGTATTTCTACATATCAATATTATGTAAAAGCTTTCATGGAACAAAGTTGCTTTAACAGGGAAAAATTTCCAATGGATTCGTCATGTCTGCTCTTCTAAAACGTTTGACAACCTACATAATTTGATAACGTCCTTTCAATGAGGATGTAGGATTTCTGAATACTGATAGTTTAAAAGTTACTTAACCTAGTGCCTGACTGCTCTCAAAATATTCTGTTCAAATGTTGCCTTTATTTTGCAGAACTGAACTCAGCAGACACTTCAATTAAAAATGCCAGAGAGGTTAGCACATTAGTACTAATGATTCTGTCATACATTCAGATAGCACAAGGACACCTTAAGTGAGTTTGTATTATACATGAAAGATCTGAATTTTGGAGCAGGGGCCAAGGAGTGCAATAGCACAAGGGTAGCTGTCAATTGCTCGAGTGGTTCAAAATAGGGTGACCAGACAGAAACTGAAAAAATGGGAGGGGGGTGGGAGGTAATAGGTGCCTATGTAACAAAAAGTCCCAAAAAAGGGGACTGTCCCTATAAAAAATGGGACATATGGTCACCCTAGTTAAAAACTACTCTGAAGTTAGTGAGTTTCCCAATTAGCAAGAATCGTATTTTTGCAGTGTGATTAGCAAATAAAGAATTGGCTGTAGAATAAATAGGCTGTGCTAAACAAACAAGATATGTGGTTTCTAAAAGATATATTATGGGTTCAAAAGACTGCATAAACAATACAGAACTAAAATCAGTGACATATGAGCATAAAAGATGGAATGCTTCTTGGTATAGAATGGGTTTCAGAGATTATTTTGGAGGCTGTTCCAAAATTATAATGTTATGTTGAAGAAAAGCCAAAGTCAGCCGAAAGTCAAGGAACTTGGTGGGGCTCACCATCTATCTATTTCAAGAACCTCCTGACAATCTTCTGGATATGACTACTTTTTCCAGTATCCTCCCTTTGCCCATTCTTATGTTTAAGAATTAGGACATACAGAGATGTAGAGTGGATTATGCAGTCATGGCTTCACATGCCATTGGTTTAGTCAGATGTTTGCAAGATGAGTTTGTTGGGGCATTGAGTAAGCCTGAAGAGGGGCAAGCACTAAAAAATATGAATCACGGCCAGGATTTTGGAAGCTCAGAGGGAGGGCAGTGATAACCCAGGGATCTCCATAACAATGGTCCTGAGCTTCGTAGAGATGACAGAGTACATCTGTCATAGGCTGTGGCAGACATTTGGTCCCTTGACCAGGATCTGGGTCAGGCAGGAGACGGGTACCAGGGCTTAGTGAGCGTGAGATGAGTTCATGCTAAACACTGGTGTTCCCCGTGGCTAGTGAGGGTAAAGTCTAAAAGGGCCATCTCACAGAGGTAAATGAGACCCAGGATTGCGCAGCTGGACTTCATGCTCAGTGGGGCGGAAGGTGAAACCTGAAGTCTCAGACCTGAGATCCTGCTCCCACCCAACCTCGTGGCCTCTGTCACTTCACCTCCACCTTACATGGGGAAGTTGTGGGAGGAGAGCAGAAAGATTTCACAGAGCTTAGTCAATGGGTAGACCCTTCCTTGTCTACCCAAAATAACTGTTTGCTTTCTGATCACAGCTGTGTAACCCACATGGGAACCAATTAATGCCTGGTATCAGAGCAGGGGTCAGGAAGCGTAGCAGCCCTCCCTGAAATATAATTAAAAAATTTGCAGCCTGCTATTTAAGACCATCCCATCTGTCTGCCAATCATTCACCTACTTGTCCTGGTCCTCAAGTGTCTTCAAGAAGTTTGCTGCCAATACTGAAAAATATTCTGACATACAACTTGGTCCATCAGCTACATTTGCAATGTCTCAGCGCTACCACAAACCCAACAGAGGCCTGCTAGTACTCCAGTAGTCTTTAAGAGAACCACAAAACAGAAGTCTGGACACTATTTCTAGCTCCAAAATTGGTTTGAGACTGCTGTTCATAAGTGTTCTCTCCTCCCAGGGGGTGTGCTGCCTGCCAGGAGCCCATATCCAAGACATTATACAGGAATTGTCAAGGATCATCCAGCCCTCTGACTACTATGTCATGCTACTCATCCATGTGGGCACTAATGATACTGTGAGGTATGACTCTGAGCAGATCAGGTGACTACAGGGCTCTGGGAGTAAGGGTGAAGGAGCTGGGGGCGCAGGTGGTGTTCTCTTCAATCCTTCTGGTCAAGTGTAGGGGCCCAGGCAGAGACAGATACATCCTGCAGATGAATGCCTGGCTGCAAGTTACTTGGGTGGGATACATGGCTGGAATATTGGTATAGAAGGGGACAGCTTGCTCAGGAAGGATAAGCAAGGGAAAAAGGGGAGGAGGTGCTGGTTTATATATCAAAAATCTACACACTTGGAGAGAGATTGAGAAGAAAATAGAAGACAGACTTTTTTGAAGCTAACAATGGTTTGAAAGTTATCAGATTTACAAAACTTCATCCACATACCTCTCTTTGCAGCTTTGTTTGAAATCTCAACTCTTAGCTCTGGTCTACACTAGGACTTTAGGTCGAATTTAGCAGCGTTAAATCGATGTAAACCTGTACCCGTCCACACGATAAAGCCCTTTAGTTCGAGTTAAAGGGCTCTTAAAATCGATTTCCTTACTCCACCCCGACAAGTGGATTAGCGCTTAAAATCGGCCTTGCCGGGTCGAATTTGGGGTACTGTGGACACAATTCGACGGTATTGGCCTCCGGGAGCTATCCCAGAGTGCTCCATTGTGACCGCTCTGGACAGCACTCTCAACTCAGATGCACTGGCCAGGTAGACAGGAAAAGAACCGCGAACTTTTGAATCTCATTTCCTGTTTGACCAGTGGTCACCTGCAGCTTGCCACATGCAGAGCTCATCAGCAGAGGTGACCATGATGGAGTCCCAGAATCGCAAAAGAGCTCCAGCATGGACTGAACGGGAGGTATGGGATCTGATCGCTGTATGGGGAGAGGAATCCATGCTATCAGAACTCCGTTCCAGTTTTCGAAATGCCAAAACCTTTGTCAAAATCTCCCAGGGCATGAAGGACAGAGGCCATAACAGGGACCCGAAGCAGTGCCGCGTGAAACTTAAGGAGCTGAGGCAAGCCTACCAGAAAACCAGAGAGGCGAACGGCCACTCCGGGTCAGAGCCCCAAACATGCCGCTTCTATGATGAGCTGCATGCCATTTTAGGGGGTTCAGCCACCACTACCCCAGCCGTGTTGTTTGACTCCTTCAATGGAGATGGAGGCAACACGGAAGCAGGTTTTGGGGATGAAGAAGATGATGATGATGAGGAGGTTGTAGATAGCTCACAGCAAACAAGCGGAGAAACCGGTTTTCCCGACAGCCAGGAACTGTTTCTCACCCTGGACCTGGAGCCAGTACCCCGCGAACCCACCCAAGGCTGCCTCCTGGACCCGGCAGGCGGAGAAGGGACCTCCGGTGAGCGTACCTTTTAAAATACTATACATGGTTTAAAAGCAAAGCATGTGAAAGGATTAATTTGCCCTGGCATTCGCGGCTCTCCTGGATGTACTCCCAAAGCCTTTGCAAAAGGTTTCTGGGGAGGGCAGCCTTATTGCATCTTTCATGGTAGGACACTTTACCACTCCAGGCCAGTAACATGTACTCGGGAATCATTGTACAACAAAGCATTGCAGTGTATGTTTGCTGGCATTCAAACAACATCCGTTCTTTATCTCTCTGTGTTATCCTCAGGAGAGTGAGATATCATTCATGGTCACATAGGGTGCTTTTCTTCAGGGGACACTCAGAGGAGCCCGTTCCTGCTGGGCTGTTTGCCTGTGGCTGAACAGAAATGTTCCCCGCTGTTAGCCACAGGGAGGGGGGAGGGTTGAGGGGGTAGCCACGCGGTGGGGGGAGGCAAAATGCGACCTTGTAACGAAAGCACATGTGCTATGTAGGTAATGTTAACAGCAAGGTTTACCCTGAAAGAGTGTAGCCACTGTTTTATAAAATGTGTCTTTAAATACCGCTGTCCCTTTTTTATTTCCTCCACCAGCTGCATGTGTTTCAATGATCACAGGATCTTCTCCTTCCCAGAGGCTAGTGAAGATTAGAAAGAAAAAAAAAGCACTCGTGATGAAATGTTCTCTGAGCTCATGCTGTCCTCCCACACTGACAGAGCACAGATGAATACATGGAGGCAAATAATGTCAGAGTGCAGGAAAGCACAAAATGACCGGGAGGAGAGGTGGCGGGCTGAAGAGAGGGCTGAAGCTCAAATGTGGCGGCAGCGTGATGAGAGGAGGCAGGATTCAATGCTAAGGCTGCTGGAGGATCAAACCAGTATGCTCCAGTGTATGGTTGAGCTGCAGCAAGGCAGCTGGAGCACAGACTGCCACTAGAGCCCCTGTGTAACCAACCGCCCTCCTCCCCAAGTTCCATAGCCTCCACACCCAGGCGCCCAAGAACGCGATGGGGGGACCACCGGCCAACCAGCCACTCCGCCACAGAGGACTGCCCAAAAAGAAGAAGGCTGGCATTCAATAAATTTTAAAGTTGTAAACTTTTAAAGTGCTGTGTGGCATTTTCCTTCCCTCCTCCACCACCCGTCCTGGGCTACCTTGGTAGTCATCCCCCTATTTGTGTGATGAATGAATAAAGAATGCATGAATGTGAAGCAACAATGACTTTATTGCCTCTGCAAGCAAATGATTAAAGGGAGGAGGGGAGGGTGGTTAGCTTACAGGGAAGTAGAGTGAACCAAGGGGCGGGGGGTTTCATCAAGGAGAAGCAAAGAAAACTTTCACACCATAGCCTGGCCAGTCATGAAACTGGTTTTCAAAGCTTCTCTGATACGTGCCGTGCCCTCCTGTGCTCTTCTAACCGCCCTGGTGTCTGGCTGCGCGTAACCAGCAGCCAGGCGATTTGCCTCAACCTCCCACTCCGCCATAAACATCTCCCCCTTACTCTCACAGATATTGTGGAGCACACAGCAAGCAGTAATAACAGTGGGAATATTGGTTTCGCTGAGGTCTAAGCGAGTCAGTAAACTGCGCCAGCGCGCCTTTAAACGTCCAAATGCACATTCTACCACCATTCTGCACTTGCTCAGCCTGTAGTTGAACAGCTCCTGACTACTGTCCAGGGTGCCTGTGTATGGCTTCATGAGCCATGGCATTAAGGGGTAGGCTGGGTCCCCAAGGATAACTATAGGCCTTTCAACATCCCCAACAGTTATTTTCTGGTCTGGGAATAAAGTCCCTTCCTGCAGCTTTTGAAACAGACCAGAGTTCCTGAAGATGCGAGCGTCATGTACCTTTCCCGGCCATCCCACGTTGATGTTGGTGAAACGTCCCTTATGATCCACCAGAGCTTGCAGAACTACTGAAAAAGTACCCCTTGCGGTTTATGTACTCGCCGGCTTGGTGCTCCGGTGCCAAGATAGGGATATGGGTTCCGTCTATGGCCCCACCACAGTTAGGGAATCCCATTGCAGCAAAGCCATCCACTATGACCTGCACATTTCCCAGGGTCAGTACCCTTGATATCAGCAGATCTTTGATTGCCTGGGCTACTTGCATCACAGCAGCCCCCACAGTAGATTTGCCCACTCCAAAATTGATTCCCAACTGACCGGTAGCTGTCTGGTGTTGCAAGCTTCCACAGGGCTATCGCCACTCGCTTCTCAACTGTGAGGGCTGCTCTCATCTTGGTATTCATGCGCTTCAGGGCAGGGGAAAGCAAGTCACAAAGTTCCATGAAAGTGCCCTTACGCATGCGAAAGTTTCGCAGCCACTGGGAATCGTCCCAGACCTGCAACACTATGCGGTCCCACCAGTCTGTGCTTGTTTCCCGAGCCCAGAATCGGCATTCCACAGCATGAACCTGCCCCATTAGCACCATGATGCATGCATTGCCAGGGCCCATGCTTTCAGAGAAATCTGTGTCCATGTCCTGATCACTCACGCGACTGTGCTGACGTCGCCTACTCGCCCGGTATCGCTCTGCCAGGTTATGGTGCTGCATATACTGCTGGATAATGCGTGTGGTGTTTAATGTGCTCCTAATTGCCAAAGTGAGCTGAGCGGCCTCCATGCTTGCCTTGGTATGGCGTCCGCACAGAAAAAAGGCGCGGAACGATTGTCTGCCATTGCTCTGACGGAGGGAGGGGCGACTGACGACATGGCTTACAGGGTTGGCTTACAGGGAATCAACAAAGGGGGTGGCTTTACATCAATGAGTATTTCAGGCAGGACTTCACGGACGGTTCCAATAAGAAATGGTGCACCTAAGTTATTGTTCTTATTGGAACAAGGAGGTTAGTCTGGCCTCTGATTGATACATGGCTAGATTTACCTCGCTGCACCCTCTCTGTGAGTGACTGCAGTGTGACCTAGAGGAATGAGTCCCCTAGACGGGGGGCAGGTTTGCAAATGAGTACAAAACAAATCTGGTCTATTTCTTGTTTTGATCCACTCCATCTATCTTTTACATCTTTGGCTGGCAGCAGACGGTGCAGAAGGACTGCATGCCATCCACATCTCACGGCTGCCCGGCAGAAGATGATGCAATAGGACTGCTAGCAATCCGTATTGCCTGCCTGCTCACCATAAGATGGTTCAATAGGACTGACTGCAGGACTAAAGAGAATGACTTGATCAAGTCACTCCAACTTTAGCCCCTGCGCCCATATCTGCCCAGGCGCTCCTGATCGACCTCACACAGGCAACCAGGAGCACCTCGGACATGACGATGATGGCTACCAGTCCTATTGCACCGTCTGCTGCCACAAGGCAAGGGGTTGCTGCTGCTGTGTAACAATGCAGTACCACGTCTGCCAGCACCCAGGAGACATAGGGTGACGGTTACCTGAGCGGGCTCCATGCTTGCCGTAGTATGGCGTCTGCACAGGTAACTCAGGAAAAAAGGCGCGAAACGATTGTCTGCCCTTGCTTTCATGGAGGGAGGGAGGGAGGGAGGGAGGGAACGGGGGCCTGACGATATGTACCCAGAACCACCCGCGACAATGTTTTACCCCCATCAGGCATTGGCATCTCAACCCAGAATTCCAATGGGCAGCGGAGACTGCGGGAACTGTGGGATAGCTACCCACAGTGCAACACTCTGGAAGTCGACTCTAGCCTTGGTACTGTGGAAGCACTCCGCCGAGTTAATGCACTTAATGCACTTAGAGCATTTTCTGTGGGGACACACACACTCGAATATATAAAACAGATTTCTAAAAAACGAATTCTATAAATTCGACCTAATTTCGTAGCGTAGACATACCCTTACTGAATTCTTGATTCAAATCCACTGAAACATATGAAACAAATGAAGGAGCCAGACATTTCATCGAGTGCAGCTTTCAGAGCTGCATCTTTAATAGGATATTTATCCTTAAGATCATTATGCCAAGAAAGTTTCACCTTGGCAAAGTATGTGGATGATATAGAGATTTGTAAAGCAGCAGAAGAGGTTTTATATCTTCCCCTGAAGGAAGCCTCCATCTCTAACTCTCCCTCTAAGGAAAGAAGATATTCTATAAGCAGCAGGTTACTGATGTGTCAGTCTTAGGAATCAGGGTAAAGTTAGATTTATTGTATTGCAATATTTAAGGTGTAAAAAGTCCTATCTATTTCCCTTTCATTATGTTTATTTGTTCAAAGGATGGATATAAGGCAAAATGAAAAGCTATTTTCTCTATCAGACCCAGCTGAAAATTAAGATGCATATCATAAAAGAAACTTGTAAATGGGGCCAAAGAATTCTAGGACAAACCATTAACCAGCTTATCTTATTCAGACTTTTCCTTCCTCATCCACTGAATAGGGCTCTTTGGTTAGGGCTCACCCCTCCCCTCCTCATTTTTGCAAACCCCAAGAGGATGGCTCTTATTTTTGGTCCCCAGATCATGTGCCCTTGTCTTCCTTCCTCTTTTATACCTCCAACTGATCACTCAAAAGGATGTCTGAAAAGTTTTTTTAATTTATTGTACCATCCTATCAGAATCCCTGAAGAGAGGTAACTGGATTTTTGCTCATTTCTTTCCTTAGAAATAAAATAATCACATTTTGGGTCAGGAGAAATTGATCCTTCATGTCCCCTTTGTAAAACTATGTGGAGCAGAGACTAAGTTATCCTCATCAGCACATATGATTTGGTATTTCTCCCAACTTAATTTTGTCATATCATTCTTTTCATTATCCTCAGCAGCCTAGTGTGGAATGTACCAGCATGTGCCTCGTTGACTGGCTAAAGATACAACTAGTTTAAAGATTTCATTCTAAACAAAAACTTCAGTAAAAATACTCATACTCCGGTTGCTGAACTTGTCTCCTCAAAAGTATATTTTAATGCAGGGGTCAGCAACCTATGGCACGCATGCCAAAGGCGGCATGCGAGCTGATTTTCAGTGGCACTCTGCTGCTGGCCTGGGGTTCCGGCCACCGGCCCCTTGCCGGCCAGGGTCCCGGCCGCCAGCCCTGCTCAGCCCGCTGCCTGCCTGGATGGATGGAACCCCAAGCCCTCAGTTTGCTGCCAGCTGGGGTCCCGGCCGCTGGCCCCCTGCCAGCCGGAGTCCCGGCCACTGGCCCCGCTCAGCCCACTGCCGGCCTGGGGCACCAGCCACTGGCCTCGGGCTCTGATCCTGGCCTCGGCCTGGTGCTCTGCAGCTGCCCCAAGCTGTGGCCCACTGGGTGCAGAGGCAGGAGGGGGCACAGCTCAGTTCCCCCCACCTTAAAAATTGTTCCAGGCCACTGGGATATTTTTAAGTCCTGGTTTGCTGCCTATATCAGACCACGTGGAAGTGTACTGCGTCTGACCTTGTGCATGCCCTCTGTCACCATTTTTTTCCCCCCACTGAGTTGAGGGGTACATTTGACAAAATGTCAGCTCCTAGGAAAGCAAAGTTAGATGTCCGTTCATTTCAGCCTTCTTGGACAGACATGTATGGATTTATTCAAAAGGACCATGCTGTTTGTGCTCTCTGTTGTGAAAGTGTTATTTGTCGCACATCAAGTGTTCGATGACATTTTGAAACTAAGCACGAGAAAACCTCTCTTGACGAAGCAGACAAGACAATCGATCAAAAAGGCAGCAGCAGGATATGAGAAGCAAAGCAGTATTTTTAAATGCTTAAGTGTAAGTAAAAATCAAGCTACAGAAGGAAGTTACAAGACTGCACAGTGCATTGCAAAAAACGGAAAGCTGTTTACAGATGGGGAATATATAAAGTTTTTCTCAGCAGTTCGGAGGTTTTGTTCAATGATTTGCCAGATAAAGATACGATCATATCTAGAATAAAAACTGCCTGTCTCTGCCAGAACAGTTGAGAGAAGCATAAACGAAATGGCAGAAAACATTAATGAAAAGCAGACGACTGCATTAAAAGACAGTTGGCGTTGCAGTTGATGAGAGCGTGGATATAACTGACATTCCACGTTTGGCAGTTGTTGCAAGATATTGTGCTTCCGATGAAATCCAAGAGGAACTCTGTTGCCTAAAACCCCTGCATCGTAAAACAAAGGGGGAAGATATAGTGGAAAGTTTTGTAAACCATTTTGAAGAATGAGGAGTTGACATCAGAAAAATATTTTGTGTGACAATAGATGGTGCTCCTGCCATGGTTGGAAAAACAGAAGGGATTTGTAAAGTTACTTGAAGATCAGATTGGCCGCCTGACAGTCAAATTTCACTGTATCATCCATGAAGATAACCTGGGAGCTATAATTTCTAATTCAGAGCTTAATAACGTGATAAATACAGAATTGTGAATTTCCTTGTTGCTCCACCTGCTTTGACTCACAGACAGTTTCAAGCACTGCTAAAAGATGATCGGTGCTTATAACGACATTCCAGTTCACAGCAACATTTGGTGGCTAAGTTGTGGCTAAGTCTTGGCAAGGTTTTGGTGTGCTTTGTAAACTGTTTTGATGCAATCAAGGCCTTTTTGTTGGGAAAAGGACAAAACTACCCCAAACTGGATGATGACAAACGGCTGTGTAAGCTCATGTTTCTAACTGACATCACCCCTCACCTAAATGAGCTCAACCTCTGTCTCCAGGGTGCAGGGCAAACAGTTCTGGATCTTTATGAAGCCTGGAAGACATTTGTTGTAAAACTAGCAGTTTCTTCTTGGATATTCAAACTTCTACTTTCCACTACATTAAAAAAAGCTATCGACACGTTACACTGTCAGTGTCGATGAGATTGGAATGTATATGCAAGAACTGGAATCAGAATTTTCTGACAGATTTCAAGATTTCCAGTGATTTGTCCCAATGTTTTCTTTTCTAATTAAACCTGAAAAGTTCAACGAAAGCAACTTGGATTTGTCTGTATTTCAGTGGACGGGTGCTGAAGATTTCAAAGTGCAGCTCATTCAGTTAAAAAGCTCAGAATTGTGGCATCAAAGTTTGGAGATCTGTGGAGTGCACTTGAAGCTACCGAGAGAGATCATGGGGTCTCTATTCTGACCTGCTGGACATCCCTGCCAGTGAAATTTAACTGTTTGAAGAAAATTGCATTTGCAATGCTTACAGGTATGTGGATCCATGTACCTGTGTGAATAGGTATTTTCACACATGAAATCTGTCCTCTGTCCCTCTTTGAGCCGGTTAACAACTGATCACTCAGAAGCCTGTGTGCAGCTTAAAGTATCCAAAAACATGCCAGACACTGGAAACCTCAGCAAGGAAAAGCAAGGGCAAGGATCACACTTAACTGATAAGATCTGAATTTTAATTTAATTTTAAATGAAGCTTCTTAAACATTTTAAAAAACCTTATTTACTTTACATATAACAGTTTAGTTATAGAATATAGACTTAGAGAGACACCTTCTAAAAATGTTAAAACATATTACTGGCACACAAAACCTTAAAATTACAGTGAATAAATGAAGTCTTGGCACACCACTTCTGAAAGGTTGTCGACCCCTGTTTTAATGCATTAGCCACACTGGAAAGACTTGTCTTATCTCACTCTGGCCGTTTAGTGCTTTGCCAAGCAGCAGCAAATACTCAAATACTCTGGGACCTGTATGCAGACTCAGGAAGACATCACATCTGTTTAATAAATACATATTCTGCAACACTGATAAGCCTGTTTTCATTGTTCAAAGGTGAAACAAACAAGCAGCATGTGGTAGAAGTAAATTGTTCTGTTCCCTTACAGTCTCTTTAATGAAAGGAAAGTACACTCCCTCACAGGTTTCAGAGTAGCAGCCGTGTTAGTCTGTATTTGCAAAAAGAAAAGGAGTACTTGTGGCACCTTAGAGACTAACCAATTTGAGTATAAGCTTTCGTGAGCTTATATTCAAATAAATATAAATAAATAAATAAATATACATACTTATCCGATGAAGTGAGCTGTAGCTCACGAAAGCTTATACTCAAATAAACTGGTTAGTCTCTAAGGTGCCACAAGTACTCCCCTCCCAAACACTCTTACAATTAAAAAAAAAACAAAACGAAGCCTCCACAAACTTCCTCTCAGCTACATCTGAGCATAAGGAGCTGATACAAAAAGGTATATTTCTGAAGACACTGTTACACTAGCTGCTTACAATCCCTTTCCTGTGCTACAGGAAGGCACCTGGCAGGTCCCTGGCAAGTTCACACTGCAGTGATTGTGCTCAGAGGGAAGTGCAATGTACAGGCTGAGAGAGGCCACGGAAGAGTGAAATGGAACACTGGCTGACGGAAACCTCCCACATTTGATTGTGAAGTGCAAGCTTCTGTTAACTTTACCATAAACAAAACCCACAAGCTTTTAGGGTCTTTACATGCTAGTCTATTATTGTCATTACATATTGCCCTGCTGTTGCCAGATATTTTATAGTGCAGCCAACTGTGCAACGTAAAGAGGATATGAAAGCAAAATAAGCAAGTACACATGGTGAAGACCTCTGTTTATCTCACAGCCTGTCAGACCATAAGGGCAAAACAAGACACCATATTGAAAAATATGATAGCAGGCAAAAATATCTGCTGCAAGGTAAAGGAAAGATATTTTGAATGAGGAACCTTTACAGCAAAATCCTAACAAAAAGCAATTTTACTGTCTTTTCTTATTCAAGAAAATAAACTGCAATATCTTCAGTATTCTATGTGTGTATATCAAGCGCCATATAATAAATAGTAGGACGAATACGTTTTAAAGTTAAGTACAATTTCAGTAAAGGTCTTTTTCAACTAAAATAAAAACCATGCAGAAGAGTGAAAGCACAAACTATAAAAACGGAGCCATCCAATCTAGCATAAACAGCAAATGGGATTATTTTATCAGTTATCTCCACAATCTGTCAATCTTTATTCAGTGTTAACCATTAACCTGTCAGAAATGCAAAAAAGAAATGCGATATTTACAGTTGTCAGTGTGACTTAGTTCTGCTCCCTTGTGTCTGCACCCTTTGAACTAAATGAAGCTGAGTCCTCTCAGAAAATATATCTGATCTGTAACTGAAGACTGTATCATAATGGATACACGGAAGGGAGAGAACAACAGGTATACTATGGTTGCACAGGCATGTCCTAGCTGTTGATTTTGCGGCTTAAAAAACCTGTTAGAACCCCTGAAGCTTCAGCCCCAGAACACAGACAGTTCATTACCTGAAAACAGTTAAAGGCTGTCGTCCCAAAGGGAAGGAAGGACCACTAGGTTCAGGTGCCGGGGGAGTCAGTGGTGGGCAAGAAGGCAGGGCCAGCCCAGACCAAGGGCATTCCTCCTCTGACAAATGACAAAGGTTTGTTGCAAACAGAAGCAATGGGGGCTGTGGGAAGCGGTGTGGGCCGAGGGACGTGCTGGCAGCTGCTTCCCGCAGTCCCCACTGGCCTGGAACGGCGAACCGTGGCCAGTGGGAGCTGCGATCGGCTGAAACTGCGGACGCTGCAGGTAAACAAACAGTCCCGGCCCGCCGGTGGATTTCCATGACAGGCTGGGTGCCGAAGGTTGTTGATCCCTTCTGTAACCTCAGCTCCATCTCCTAGGGTTGAAGCCCTCGAACTCTGGCTCCAGACCTCAGTAAGTCTAAACCAGCCCGGGTGTCCCCATTAAAATGGGGTCGCGACCCACTCTGGGGTCCCAACCCAGAGTTTGATATCCACTGCTCTAATACCAACATAGGAAGCAGATCTGAAGACAATCACTGTAGAGTGAGCAGAGATTCTTTTGTGAATTGTGTAGCAGAGATTTAGGAAGTACAGTACTAATTCTCATGTATTTTTATAGTGATTCAGTTTTATACCACCAGAGTAACATGGATGTATTCCTGCTATTTTGGAAGGTACCTAACCCTATACCTGTGGTCTATCAAGGTGAGCAGATATATCTTAGGCAAGAAAGTATGAGTCTCAATTATATCATATATAGCATATTTTCTTACATTAGCCCTGAATCAACTTTGGCCTCTCCTTCCAAGATCTGTACAACCTACTTCCTAACTTTGGTTTGCCAAAGCAACATACCTAACTCCCCCTCTTTGTCACCTCCTCTCTCTGCACCGCTTCCATGCAACATGCTGCAACTTCTTTGCTGACCCAGTCCCCATGGCTCCCACTGTCTTTTCTGATATTGATGGTCTTCTTGAAAAAAGTATTTCCCCCCAGTCATTCTTTAATGATGTAATTAAAACAACATACAGACCGAGAAGGCATTTTTATCACCACCAAGGTTTTGTTTGATTACATTGGCTTGTCCATCCTTCATCTGCTTGTCGTCTATTTACATCAGGGTCATCCAACATGTAGCCCAAGGCTAGGCCACTTGGGGCTTCTGAGAGTATAAACCATGGCCCTCAAGGTCCCCTCTGTTAAGTAAAAAGAAAAGGAGTACTTGTGGCACCTTAGAGACTAACCAATTTATTTGAGCATGAGCTTTCGTGAGCTACAGCTCACTTCATCGGATGCATAAAGTGGAAAATAGAGTGAAGATGTTTTTATACACAAAGACCATGAAAAAATGGGTGTTTATCACTACAAAAGGTTCTCTCTCCCCCCACCCCACTCTCCTGCTGGTAATAGCTTATCTAAAGTGATCACTGTCCTTACAATGTGTATGATAATCAAGGTGGGCCATTTCCAGCACAAATCCAGAGTTTAACAAGTACGTCTGAGGAACCGGGGGGGGGGGGGGGGGGGGGGGGGGGAGAGAGATAAACAAGGGGAAATAGGTTACTTTTTATAATGACTCATTTCCCCTTGTTTATCTCCCCCCCCCCCCACTGTTCCTCAGATGTACTTGTTAAACCCTGGATTTGTGCTGGAAATGGCCCACCTTGATTATCATACACATTGTAAGGAGAGTGATCACTTTAGATAAGCTATTACCAGCAGGAGAGTGGGGTGGGGGGAGAGAAAACCTTTTGTAGTGATAAACACCCATTTTTTCATGGTCTGTGTGTATAAAAACATCCTCACTTTTTTTCATGGTCTTTGTGTATAAAAACATCTTCACTCTATTTTCCACTTTATGCATCCGATGAAGTGAGCTGTAGCTCACGAAAGCTCATGCTCAAATAAATTGGTTAGTCTCTAAGGTGCCACAAGTACTCCTTTTCTTTTTGCGAATACAGACTAACATGGCTGTTACTCTGAAATCTGTTAAGTAAATCAGCATGTCACTAAAAAGAGATATTAGGGGGCACCATTTCCCCAAATGAGCACTGCTTCCCTATAGGCCCAAGAGCAGCTCTGCTCAAAGCTGAAAGGGCTCAGAGCAGTTATCATTGCTGTTCAGCTTCAGTTTCTCCCTACTGGCCTCCAGCTGCATCATAGGGGTGAAAGGAGAGAGTAGTTCTGGCTGTGAGGTCCCCAGTGAGAAAATGAGTGCCAATGACTCTTCCTCAACCTGGCAGAATGCCTAGCAAAGGATGACGTTTGAGCCTTACACAGCAACCAAGGGCAGCCCAGGAAATGGGAAAGAAGGACAAGCTGAGAACCAGCAATCAGTTATTACAGCTATGGCTCACCAATTCTTTGCCAGTGCTCCTGTGCAAGTTGGAGCTGCCAAGGAACCATAGACCTGCCAGTATATAATCAAACGTCCTGCATGTTCTAGACCTCATCCCTCTAACACATTTCCTGGGCAAAGGACTGTGGAGTCACAGGAGCCAGATGAGTGCAGGGAACCAAAACCTTTCAAAAAAGAGTCTTGCACGCTTTCAGCATAAAGAATAATATTAAATATTATCAACAACATATCAACATTTAAAATAGTGTTAATTTGCTAATTTGGTTTACTGAGCATTCTGACAGTTCAGAAGCAGGATCATCCTATCTCTGCATTTCACTCTGCCTTAGTTTCCACACTTGTGTAAGCTAGAAGGTCAACTTCTCAGCCAGTACATCAGTGAAGCTCCCATCATGTCAGGTTCTCAATCCTATTCCTCGGGGATGCGATTATTGTTCAAAATATACACAGATTTCAGTATCAATCAGAATAGTAAATTAAGTCCTGCTGCCTGGCCTAAGACCTCAGCCTCAGAGAGTTTCTGCTTATATTCCCAGGCAGGCATTTCATATATCAGCGTGGCCCGGAATTTCATGCAAGAGCCTCCCTACCTCCCGCCAATCTCCCTTTTAAACTCTCTGAATTTAAGGCCAGAAGAGAACCTTAGAGAGTCATCTGACCTCTCATATATTGAAGGCCATTCAATTTCACCCATTAACCCCTGAATTGAGCCCAATAACTTGCTTGGGGAAAGCATCTCTTCCAGACATGCATCTAATTTTGATCTGTCATCAAGAGATGGAGAATCTACCACTTCCTGTGTTAGTTTATTCCAATGGCTAACCACAGAAAGGTAGTGGTGGAAGAGACTTTGAGAGGCCATTAGCCCCCCAAGCTCAGGTAGGATCAAGTACACCTAAACCATCCCTGACAGGTCTTTGTCTAACCTGTACTTAAAAACCTCCAATGATGGGAATTCCATAACTCTTGGAAGCCTATTCCAGTGCTTAACTATCCTTACAGTTAGAATGTTTTTGCTAATATAACCTAAATCTCCCTTGCTGCAAATTAAGCCCATTTCTTGTCCTATCTTCCCTCATAGGCCAGGTTTTCTAAAACTTATCATTTTTGTTGCTTTCCTCTGGACTCTCTCCAATTTGTTCACATTCTTCCTAAAATATGGTGACCAAAACTGGCTACAGTACTCCTACTAAAACCTTACCACTGCCAAGCGAAGTGAAAGTTACCTTCCATGTCTTACATACAACACTCCTGATGATTGATAAAATGTTGAATAACGTGGGGCTTAGTACAGATCACTACGGAACTCCAGTAGAAAACATCCCACTCACTGACTCCCCGCCATGACAATTACTTTGAGTTCTGTCAGTTCACCAGTTCTTAATCCACTTAACATGTGATTTATTGATAACTTGTAGTGCTAGGGTTTTTTGTTTTTAAATCAGAATGTCACGTGGTACCAAGTCATATGCCTTACAAAAGGCGAAGTATATTACATCTTTGCAGTTACCTTTATCAACCAAACTTCAAGTCTCAACGAATGAAGTAAGGTTTGTTTGACAAGATCTGTTTTCCACAAAACCATGTTGACAGGCATTAATTATATCCTTCCCTAGTAGTTGCTTAATATCTTCCACAGTTACTAATGTACGGGAAAGTACTTCATCAACCTTATGCAGTACGGGCACCTAATCCTGCTTCTTTCCAGATACATCATAAAAAAATATTTATTTAACACTTCTGCCTTTTATGCAACATTAACAATTACCACCTCCATCTACTTTCTGGCTTTTATGAAGACCAGTTGACCTTCAAGCTTTCACTTTATCTATTGTCTCATAGCATCAGCTGAGAGGAGGCTGATCAATCACAGGTGGGATCAGATGTAACTCCCATTCGAGGGCCTGTCTTCTTGTGACAAATACCTTATGAATTCTGATCATGTATCTACCTTAAAGCAAAATGTAATTTAACACATTTTACTTCTAGGCTATTTATCCACAAATGGTCACTCACCTTCTCGAACTGTTGTTCTTTGAGATGTGTTATTCATGTCTATTCCAATCAGGTGCATGTACGTGCACAGCAGTCACAAGATTTTTCTCCAGCAGCATCCACTGGGTCGGCCTGGGCACCCCCTGGAGTCGCGCCTTCATGGCACTCAATATAGAGCCCTGCTGACCTGTCACCCCCTCAGTTTCTTCTTGCTGACTACTCCGACAGAGGGGTAGGTGAGTGGGTATTGGAATGGACATGAACACCACATCTCGAAGAACAGTAACGAGAAGGTGAGTGACCATTTTTTCTTCGAGTACTTGTTTATGTCAGTGCTAAATCAGGGGAGTCCCAAGCCTAAATTCCAGAGGCGGGGTCAGAGTTCAGATGTCCACTGACTGGAACACTGCTCTACCAAAAGCCGTGTCATCTCTGGCCTGCTGGGTGATAGCATAATGTGATGTAAAGGTATGTATAGAGGACCACGTCGTTGCTTTGCATATTTCCTGAGTGGGAACCTGCGCCAGGAACACTGCTGAAGAAGCCTGCGCCCTGGAGGAGTGTGCTCTGGGAGCGGAGGGGCAAGCCCCTCTGCCAGGTTTAGCACTCACGGATTCAGGATGTGATCCACAATGAAATTCATTTGAGGAGACTGGAAGACCTTTCATCCTGTGTGCCACGGCCACAAACAGTTGAATGGATTTCTGGAACAGTTTAGTTCTTTCAATGTAATAGGCTAGGGCTCTGTGGATGTCCAACAAGTGAAGCCTCTGCTCCCCAGCATTTGTGTGCAGCTTTGCATAGAACACAGGGAAGAAAGAAGTCTTGGTTGATGTGAAACTGGAAGACAACCTTCGGGAGGAAAGCTGGGTGTGGCCTGAGCTAAACCTTGTCCTTATAGAACACTGTGTAAGGAGGCTCTGATGTTAGGCTGAGGCTATTGCTAGCAGAAAGGCCACCTTGTTCGAGAGGTAGAGCAGGGAGTAAGCTGCCAGCGGTTCGAAGGGTGGCCCCATCGATTTGGAAAGAACCAGATTAAGGTCCCAGGCTGGGACTGGTTGTCGGACGTGTGGTATAACCTGTCGAGACCTTTCAGAAAAGAGCTGACCAACCCTCTGCACCTGGATGGAACGCCGAGATGGCAGCCAAGTGAACCTGTACTGAGGGCTTCCTGGCACAGGAGAGAGGAGTGTGCACCCTCCCGTTTGTTGATATAAACCATTGCCGTGGTGTTCTCAGTCATAACTGATATACATCTCCCTGCCAAGTGGGCTCCGAAAGTCTGGCATGCTAGGTGGACCGCTCTGAGCTCTCCGACATTGATGTGGAGAGTGAGATCCACCTAAGACCAGAGGCCACGGGTCCTGAGGTCTCCCAAAGGTGCTCCCCAGCTCAAGGCTGACATGTCCATCACTAGCAAGAGGGATGGCTGAAGGCTGGTGAAGGGGACCCCTACACACACTACCTTCAGCTCAAGCCACCGCAGGAGGGAGTAGAGGACCAGGTGAGGCAGAGTCACGACCCTGTCCAAACTGTCCCAACCCAGCTGATACACTGAGGCTAACCATGACTGGAGCGGCTGGAATCTGAGCCTGGTGTGTTGCACCACATAGGTGCAAGCAGCCTTTTTTCCCCAGGAGTTTCAGGCAATTCCTTGCTGTGGCAGTGGGGAACTGCCTAAACCTTCAAATGATATCACCCAGGGCCCAGAACCTTACTTCTAGGAGGCATGCCCTGACCCGTATTGAGTCCAGTACCATCCCTATAAATTCTAGCTGCTGAACCAGGGACAACATAGATTTCCCCACTTTCAGAAGGCCCAGTTCATTGAACGTCATTCTTATGAAGTTGACCTGTGCCTCCACTTGGACCCATTCATCGAGGTACAGGAACACTTGTACCTGCCGCCTATGTAGGAAAGTGGCCACGACTGCCATGCACTTGGTAAATACTCGAGAAGCCGCTGACTGGTCGAATGGGAGGACTGAATTGGTAGTGGTTGTTGCTCACCACAAACCTGAGGTACTTTCTGTGGGACTGTGTGACTGCTATATGAAAGTACGCATCCTTCAAGTAGAGTGCGGCATACCAGTCCCCTGGATCCAGAGAAGGGATAATGGAGGCCAAAGAGACCATGAGGAACTTGAGTTTCTTCATGAACCAGTTGAGCTCTCGCAGGTCTAGGATGGGCCTGAGCCTGCCTTTGGCTTTTGGTATTCAGAAATACCAGGAATAGAAGCCCTTGCCCTTCAGCTCCTGCGGAACCTCTTCCACTGCTCCCAGCTAAAGGAGTGAGTGCATCTCCTGTATGAGGAGTTGCTCATGAGAAGGGTCCTTGAAGAGGGATGGGCAAGGAGGTTAGAAGGGCAGGAGGGCCGAGAATTGGAGAGAGTATCCCCTTTCTACCGTGCGGTGCACCCATCAGTCTGATGTGAAACGAGCCCACACACGATAGAAAGGAGATCATCAGGAGGAGAAAGATGGGTTGGATCCAGTCCATACACTGGTGCACCTTCAAAAGGCCTGTTTCTGGCCTGAAGATGACTTGGATTGGCCAGAGCCCTGTCCTGAGGACAGGTGCTGTCTTCCTGCTGCTCCTGTTCCTCCTCCAGGAATCATTTTGACGGTTCTGTGGTTGGTTGGAGGGGGTTGCAGCCTGAAGTGCTTCTGCTGGGTGGCAGGAGTGTGGAGAGCCACCCTCAAGTCACTGGGCCCAGAGTCCTTTAGGCTATGCAGCCTTTTATCGGTCTTATGAGGGGCAAGGCAACGTGTGCAGGTCTGGAGGGGACAAGGATATCCACCACGTGATCGGCATCCTCCACAACCTCCTCCACCTGGATGCCCAGAATCTTGGCAGCCCGCTGCAGCAGCTGCTGTAGTGCTGTCCTCTAGGGCCAGGGCTATAGCAGTGCCTGCCACTGCCTCATCTGGTGAGGAAGAAGAAGAAAGCCCCAGAAGAATTGGCTGTTCCCTTCCCTCCGTGACCAGGGGATCCAGCAGCAGCTTGCATTCCCGGGATGCAGATGTTGACCCCAACAGTGCTGTGACTCTCGGTGCCATGACTATAGAAGCCAGTGCCGGGAGAGTCAGTGCCGACATCAAGACCGCCGGTGCTGGGGCTGTTGGTGCCGATGGTGTCTATGTGATCGGCAGTGGTACCATGGGTGGTGGTAACCTGGTATTGGGAAAGGCTGGAGCCACTTCTGGTACTCCTGGAGCTGACTGAGCTGGAGGCAGTATAAATGCTACCAATGCTGCTCTAGATTGGGACTCCTGGCTTCACCCTTGGATTTGGTGGAAGGCCCAGGGCATCCAGAAGGGCCACTGCGTCAGGTGTTGCCATTGAGCAGGCCACAGTGCCGGGTAAGCAGGACGATCCTGCTGCGACCTCCATCTCCTACTCCTACTCCTGTCCGATCAAAGAGTCAGAATCTGTCTCCGAGAAGGATGACCATGGAGAAGCTACACTGCAGGGAATCGACAGTTTGTGGCGTGGGCGAGGGGACTGGCGTGGCTCCCGCACCTGTGCCATTGGTGCCAGGGAGAGGTCTGGGGATGGTGAGTGCCGCGACATCATCACCGGCTTTCCCCTTGATGGTGCCTTGGGACAGCCTGGTGTGGGCGATTCATCCCTCCTGGGAGGGGAGAACAGCACCATACGGCGTAACAAGTCCTGGGCCACCATAAATACCTCAAGAGTCAATGAGAGCTGTAGCTGTTGGCTCCGTGCGGCCAGCAAGCAGGGAGGATCCAGATTCAACTATGCCACCACTGGAGCAGGAGTCGACGTGACCCTAGCAGGCGAAGGGGCCGAGGTGGTGGGGCCCGACTGGGGTCTCACAGCGGCTGGCTCCTTGGTCTTGGCCGGGGGACAGCGGCCCCTCTCTCGCCTCCTTTTCTTTTGTGGCACAGGTGATTGCGAGTGGTGCCCACCTGCACGCAGGAGGAGCTGTGACAGTGCCGAGAGTCTCTGCAGATGGTGCCGGGGTGCTCCGCACCGAGGAGGAGATGCTATGTGCGGGATTCCCCGATCTGGGGTCTGACAGTGGCTGGACCGCAGCTTCCATAAGAAGGACTTTAAGATGCTAGTCTCTGTCTTTCAAAAAGTCTGAGGGCGAAACCCAAGACAGATCTGGCTCACAAGTCCTTCTGGTGACTCTCCCCAGCGCACCTTAAACACAAGGTGTGCAGCCACTTTTAGGCATACGTTTGCCACAGGCCTTGCAAGTTTTAAAGCTTGGAGACTGTGGCATACCATAGTGCTAGGAGTCTTGGGAGGGGATGGGGGAAACCCCCATCGAAAAAACTTAACATCAACTACACTACAATTACTAATAACTAACACTAACGTATGATAACTATATACAACGGACACTACTAATGGTGCTTGCCAAGGCAAGAGCTATGGGATGTTCCAGCTAACCATCACTGGCAGTAAGAAGAAACTGAGGAGGGGTGGGGTGGGGCGGGTTGGCAGGGCTCTTTATTAAGCCATGAGTCATGAAGGCGCGACTCCCGGGGGTGCCCAGGCCTATCCCACGGATGGTGCTAGAGGAAACATCTTCTGGCTGCCGTGCACGCACACACACGTGATTGGAACTGACATGAACAAGCACTCTAAGAACTAGTTGTTACAGTGTTTTTGTGGATGACAGCCTGAGATTAACCCTGTACCAGTTTGGTAGGAGCCAATAACTGCAGTGACAACATGTTTAGGACCTCTGAGGGAAACCATACAATATTGTTTCCCTCACTAACCCTTTGGGATGACAAAGGAGAGCTCAGCCTCATCCAGTCTTCTCCAGTCAGAATGAGTAATCGCTCATGACGGATCTGAGGAAGTAAGGAAGGATTTACAAGGGAAAAGCCCCCTTGTCAGAAAAACTATGACAAAAACCTTTTTTTCTTTAATTCTAGATCACTCACTAAAAATGCACTAGACGGTTAAGGCTACTACAAAAATAAAACTGATGGTGACAGACTGTTGCTTACAATTTTTAAATAGCTTGCCACATTTTTAACCAATAATTATATAAATAAAACCCTGTTCATACTTCAACTACTAAAATTAAATTACAGGGTTTGCTATATTACCGATCAAAAGTATTACACCCCTGTGGTATAACTGACAAATTGGATATTATACAACTAGTAAGAAATCAGTATAACACCCCTTTTTACTCAGAACTGTTCAAGCCCCAATGTGCATGTTTAGAACTTCCATGCCATTCATAATATTTTATTTTCATGCTTGTTTTCCTTCCAACAGACTTTGACGGGACAACAATTTATTACGCCCCATGATAAATGTACCCTTAGGATCTCCCCCAGCCTTTTGAAATACTTTTATTTCTATTCATCCTCAAAGCTAAACAAAAGAAAACCACTTTTAAGTGAGACATTTAAAGTATACCAACTTGAGTCTACTTTGGCAAACTACTAAACAAGTTCAAACATTAACAAGACATTTTCAGCTGCTAGTTTAACTAAACTTCAGCATAGACCCAATTCTCCGTTTAATTATCTCAAAACAAAAACAGCCCTGTTTTTCCAGGAAGCAATTTTACTGCAGATAGCTATATTACTGGGAAAACTAGAAGATGGTCTAGCTAAAAAAAGGCCAATGGGAAGTGCCATAACTATAGGCAGGACTCAAATCATTGAGTATACCAAGAAAGTCAGTATTCACCATAGGAGCCAAATTTGTAGAGAATTCAACCGTTGGCCTTCTCAGAAGCTTAAGAGCGTATTCTGAGCAATAAAAATAACAAACTCTATTTGACAAATAGCTTATTTGTTTTTAGTCTTTCAGCTTAACATTTGTAGCTCCACTAATCAAACAATTTCATACAATTCTTCATACTCATTTTCTTTGTTTTGTAATACCGTTTATTTTGATAGATTAATCTTAAAGTGGCTGCGTTAATAAATTTGGTAACAGTAAGTCTATCCAGTGAAAAAGAACAACCTAAAACTAGCCAAATTAAACAAATGAACATCCTTTGTTTTACAAGCTTATAGAAACCATCATTTAATTTAGCTAAGCTATGTTGCCATACTCTGATGATGGGGGCCATACAGATACCTAGACAAAGAGAGATTAAGAGTTTTGCCTCACAGAGTCATTTTTAAGTGCTATATGTTTCTTCATTTTATCCTTGTTTACTAGGTTATGTATGTAAAGAAAACAAATTTTATAGCTGTGGAAAGTGAAACGGCAGAGTTCTAAAACTAAATTTGTAGAGCGTTAGTCCAGGAGTTCAAATGAAGACTTCAAATATACTTAAATAGCTACCTGATTAATCTTCTCTCTCTGCAACAACTAACTGAAACGATCAGATTAATTTCACATAACCCCCATCTATACACCAGCTGTGTAACAGTAAATGTTTAGTAGCTGTATCACTGCACGGATGATAAAAAATAAATCCTTTGCATGGGTAAAAAGACAGTTACTAAAAATATCACAGAAATGTAATTATAAATAAAACGTTGAGGAAGAAAGGGCAATAAAATGTTAACTAGTGCAGGATAATATGATAAAACATTTCAGCAGAGATATACAGACATATGACAAAGAATGGAGCCTGTTCTGTTTTTCCACTCGCTGTAAGTGCTGAGCCTTAAGTGGTATTTGGAGCTAACCTACCTAAATTAAAGTTAGCATTATTCAAAGTAAATTTATTCATTTAGTTTTCTACCACCACTAAACCCACATTTAACTCCGCCGCAGCTCTAAAAAAACCTACTGGTTAAAAATGGTTCATGCCATAGGGGCCTATTTTCATAGACTGTGCACTCAGAGTGCCTTCTTGTGATTTAGAAGAACTGAATTCCAAGAAGTGGAATAGTGTCTATATAGGAAACTGGTTTGCAACAGCTAGTCTGTGTCATTTCTACAAGATAAGCCCTTACATCCAAGCTTATTCACTTTCAGGTCATGGGATTCTCAACTTCGCTGGTCTTATCAATATGCACAAAAGTTCCTAACTACACTGACATTTACAGTGTATATTAATTATAGAGAAAGGTAATAACTTTATTGGTAGATCATCATCTTGTGTCCCGTACAGAAACAGACCAAAAGTTTTAAAATTTGGGCATCTAAAGTTGACACGCAAGTTACAGTGGGATATTATTAAAGGTTCCCATTAGCAGCTCCTACTAACTGTAATGTGAACTGCAAGCATTTAGCCCTTCTGATTTTTTTTTTCCAGATTACTTTGATTTAGGAGTCAACTTTGGCCACCATTTTGGCCTCAAATTGTATAGTCAGTCAACTAAAAAGTGCTTTTTGAACGTGCTTGATTTTTTTCACATCAAGTAGCTTTGACCAGAATATTAGTTCTAGCAAGAGAAGCTGGCTGCACAGAAGCAGTGACAGGCCAGTGTCCTTTTTCCCTTCCATTTAGCTAGTCCCCTCCTAACTCATGACCACTCAAAAAATACCCCACCCGCAGCCCCCCAAAATTGTGGCACTAACATGCCATTTGTGATCATTCCGTTCATTCTGACTACAGGTTACAACTTTGTCTCCTATGCCACCTTGCCTATTTAGATTATATGCTTTATGGGGGCAGGGATTATTTTTTAGTCTGTTTATACAGTGCCTAGCACAATGGGGCCCAGTTCTCAGATCATCACAATGCACTAACAATTAATAAAAAAAATAATCCCCAATACTCACCACATTGAAATCTAAGTTTTTTTCTACCCATTCCTTGGCTTCCTTGAATTCATCTTTCATTTCCATGATATACAGTGTATCCAAGGCATCTACTATTGTTGCTCCTTGAATGTTACCTGAAAATACATGGAAATATAATTATAAACTCTAATAGTAATTTCTTCAAATAAATCTGGTTAAAAATAAAACATACGAACAAGTGTACAACTAGTTTCTAGTCAGTTAAAATTTTGATTCTCATGCCTGAGTAAAACACTAATGTTTTGTGTTTCAAATATTGTAGGGGAATGTTTATATTTCATTGACTTTTCTACTGGATTGGGGGTGTGGGTGGGGAACTGTGTTTTATACTTCGATTTGTAAGGATTAGATTTTCAATCGGTAAATGTCATGTCAGCAAATGTCTATTTCACTATAAACACAGAAGCTGATGAAAAACATTTCCATGGATTGCAGAAATTTACAGATTGGCAAAATAAGAAAAATGCTGCTTGAGAGCTTAGTTTGATTTAAGGATATTTACTTTTTGTATTTTTACATGTGATGTTGAAAATTTTTTGTTTTAATGGTTATAAAATTAACTTTTGGAATCTCAGTGTCTGATGTCATTTAATTATTGTCTGACCCTCCCCCCGTAATTTCCCACAACTGTGAAATTTCGAATTTGATAAAAATTTTAAAAAATGCGTAACAAACATACATCTATTATCCACTGAAATTATTTTTTTTAAATCATATTCTGCCAAGCCTACTTATATGGCACACACTAAAATTTGAGCACAATGTAATTGATAATGTCCCTTCAAGTAGTAACAGAAGCTCTAACAATATTTTTGCATTTATAAGACCGACAAAAGTACATAACTAAGATCTACCACAACTGTAATACTAGTTAATGTTATATTTGTGAAAATGTATTTCAGAGTCTTTTTTTGGGTTCTCAGTCACTGTCTGTCTTGCACACTCAGTGCATAATACTAAACAGCCACTGAGGATCTTGAAACACTTTATTCAAGATGTACTCAGTTTCACAACATCAAGAGTTCGAGAATAATATTCTCATTTTCTAGGGTCACACAGGAGTGCCTGACAGAGCAAGGAACAGACTCTTGAACTCTTGTCTTCTAATCATGTATTGCAATCAAAAGAACATCCTCTCTCTAAGAGCTTGTCTACACTGACAAAACTGAAAAAAAACTAACCCTCAGCGATGCAAGTTTCAGTGCTGTAAAGGGTCCATGTAGACAGTGCACCAGTGCTGAGACTCACGCTGCCAGCGCTGATAGCTATGGCCCTCGTGGAGGTGGTTTTTTTAGAGCGCTGGGAGAGCTCTCTCCCAGCTCTGTGTCGCAACCACACAATGCACATGAAAGCACTGCCGTAGCAGTGCTTTAGCGTTGCCACTGTAGACTAGCCCTAAGTGAATTGTGTTTATATTCCACTTGGCCCTACCTTGACCTCAAGTGACCTCACCCACTATTATTATTTGTCTTACTGTTCCTAGGAGCCCTACTCATGAACCAGGCCCCATTGTGCTAGGCATTGTACAAACAGAACAAAAATACAGTCCCACCGCAAAGAGCTTACAATCTAAAGTATAAGACCAGAGACAGACTGATACATACAGTTTTTCAAATCTTTGTCTTCACTTAAGCGTGCATGTCAACCAGTTTATCTTCCAATTCAAAACCAAGGAGGTATTAGATGCTATTTCTAGAGCTAGTTCCGGTGACTCATGTAGGCTGCAATCTTTCTTCTTGATTTTGGGGACTTAAAGAAGTCAGGTTATCACAACTTTCAATTTAAAAAAAGTATTTATCCTGTTTTGTTGCAAAACAAAATACATCACTAGAGTTTAAAATCTGCCACTGACTTTTTCCTGAAGATTCATGAACCAATCACACTGGTGAGGCAGGGGGAGGAAGCCATCTGAGTTACTTGCTATTGGCTTTAGGCTGTCTCAAGCTTCGTCCAAATTCACTTCCTCCAAACTGACTTCCTGAGGAAACTACAATCCATTGGTGATCTTCCTGAAAACACCATCCTGGCCACTATGGATGTAGAAGCCCTCTGCACCAACATTCCACATAAAGATGGACTACAAGCTGTCAGGAACACTATCCCCAATAATGTCACGGCAAACTTTACAGACATGAAAGTTGCGATATTACAACAGAAAAACTTCAAAACCAGACTCCAGCGAGAGACTGCTGAATTGGAATTCATTTGCAAATTGGATACAATTAACTTAGGCTTGAATAGAGACTGGGAGCGGCTAAGTCATTATGCAAGTTAACCTATTTCCCCTTGTTTTTTCCTACCCCCGCCGTTCCTCAGACATTCTTGTTAAACCCTGGATTTGTGCTGGAAATGGCCCACCCTGATCATCATACACATTGTAAGGAGAGTGATCACTTTAGATAAAAGAAAAAAGAAAAGAAGTACTTGTGGCACCTTAGAGACTAACCAGATAGCATCCGATGAAGTGAGCTGTAGCTCACGAAAGCTCATGCTCAAATAAACTGGTTAGTCTCTAAGGTGCCACAAGTACTTCTTTTCTTTTTTCTTTTTACGAATACAGACTAACACGGCTGTTACTCTGAAACCTGTCACTTTAGATAAAGTATTACCAGCAGGAGAGTGGGGTGGGGGGAGAGAAAGCCTTTTGTAGTGATAAACACCCATTTTTTCCATGATCTGTGTGTATAAAAACATCCTCACTGCATTTTCCACTTTTATGCATCCGATAAGTGAGCTGTAGCTCACGAAAGCTTATGCTCAAATAAACTGGTTAGTCTCTAAGGTGCCACAAATACTCCTTTTCTTTTTGCGAATACAGACTAACACGGCTGCTACTCTGAAACATGGCAAACCTGGTGGCTGAACTTTGTGACTTTGTCCTCACCCATAACTATTTCACATTTGGGGACAATGTATACCTTCAAATCAGCAGCACTGCTATGGGTACCCGCATGGCCCCACAGTATGCCAACATTTTTATGGCTGACTTAGAACAACACTTCCTCAGCTCTCGTCCCCTAATGCCCCTACTCTACTTGTGCTATATTGATGACATCTTCATCATCTGGACCCATGGAAAAGAAGCCCTTGAGGAATTCCACCATGATTTCAACTATTTCCATCCCAACATCAACCTCAGCCTGGACCAGTCCACACAAGAGATCCGCTTCCTGGACACTACGGTGCTAATAAGCGATGGTCACATAACCACCACCCTATACCGGAAACCTACTGACCGCTATTCCTACCTACATGCCTCCAGCTTTCACCCAGACCAGACCACACCACACGATCCATCGTCTACAGCCAAGCTCTACGATACAACCGCATTTGCTCCAACCCCTCAGACAGAGGCAAACGCCTACAAGATCTCTATCAAGCATTCTTACAACTACAATACCCACCTGCTGAAGTGAAGAAACAAATTGACAGAGCCAGAAGAGTACCCAGAAGTCACCTACTACAGGACAGGCCCAACAAAGAAAATAACAGAACGCCACTAGCCGTCACCTTCAGCCCCCAACTAAAACCTCTCCAACGCATCATCAAGGATCTACAACCTATCCTGAAGGACGACCCATCACTCTCACAAATCTTGGGAGACAGGCCAGTCCTTGCCTACAGACAGCCCCAACCTGAGTTTGCTTCAGGTTGGCCCCAACCTGAAGCAAATACTCACCAGCAACCACACACCACACAACAGAACCACTAACCCAGGAACCTATCCTTGCAACAAAGCCAGTTGCCAACTGTGCCCACATATCTATTCAGGGGACACCATCCTAGGGCCTAATCACATCAGCCACACTATCAGAGGCTCGTTCACCTGCACATCTACCAATGTGATATATGCCATCATGTGCCAGCAATGCCCCTCTGCCATGTACATTGGTCAAACTGGACAGTCTCTATAAAAGAATAAATGGACACAAATCAGATGTCAAGAATTATAACATTCATAAACCAGTCGGAGAACACTTCAGTCTCTCTGGTCACTCGATTTCTGACCTAAAAGTGGCAATTCTTCAACAAAAAGACTTCAAAAACAGACTCCAAGGAGAGACTGCTGAATTGGAATTAATTTGCAAATTGGATACAATTAACTTAGGCTTGAATAGAGACTGGGAGTGGTTGAGTCATTACACAAAGTAAAAATATTTCCCCTTGTTTATTTCCCCCCCCCCACTGTTCCTCAGATGTTCTTGTTAACTGCTGGAAATGGCCAACCTTGATTATCACTACGAAAGGTTTTCTTCCCCTCCCCCCCGCTCTCCTGCTGGTAATAGCTCATCTTAAGTGATCACTCTCCTTACAGTGTGCATGATAAACACCCATTTTTTCATGTTCTGTGTGTATATAAATCTCCTCACTGTATTTTCCACCGAATGCATCCGATGAAGTGAGCTGTAGCTCACGAAAGCTTATGCTCAAATAAATTGGTTAGTCTCTAAGGTGCCACAAGTACTCCTTTTCTTTTTGCGAATACAGACTAAACTGCTACTCTGAAACCTCCAAATTGAGTGTACAGTCCTGAATAAATTTCATCACAGCCAGAGCCCGCATACTGAGGATGCCACAATGGTACAGCTGGTGCCAGGCTAGCCAGCCCACACATTCACAGTGTCTGTTCACAAGAGCATGGGGACAACACCTCAGATACTCTGTAGAAGCACTGATATGGTGATTGAGCACTATATAAAAACTTGGATCAATTAAAAAAACCTAAGCTAAGAATAAAAAATTCCTTTTTTAATTCGAATATGAAACAAATTAAGACTTGTAGTATCACTGATCCAACTGTCAGATCCAGAGTGTATGTTCATAAATCCTACTCCTCCGCAAGATTTTATGATGGGCAGGAAGTTTGGCAGGAGCCCAACACCCACGAAGCAAGAAACGAGGTCAGTGCTGCTATCACAGCAGGCTTGCCCACATGCGTGCAGTTCAGTGCTAGCTGCAATTTAGTACTGCTGTTATGGAACTTCTGCTTTTAGAATACTGCTGTTTAAATGTTTAAATAAAATTATAGATACAGCAAAGATGAGAGGAATTCATGAGAAGAGTTAATACACACCATACCAAATCAAATCAGGAAGACTCAGTGAACAAAGGGCTTACAGAACAGAAGAGGGCTTAAAATCCTGAGAAACAGTACTGGAAACTATTAAAATACTTACTGGAAAACCAACAGCTAACACAGAATATCCAAGCATTTCTGAGTGGAGGCACTGTTAGCAAAGGATGTAAAAAAAGTTTTAACAGACTGAGAAGCAGCTCTATAATGCAGGCTAGTGACTATCTTTTTGTTCCGTGTTTGTCAAGTATCTATCGCAATGAAGTACTGGTCCATGATTGGGGATCTTAGGTCTTATGGTAATACAGATAACTGCAGTAATAATAAAAGCAGCATTCTAGTCTAAACTTCCACTTTCACTGATAACCTTCTCAAAATGTTATTTCAGTCCAAAACTGTTTATATGCTTCTTCTTATCCCAAAGAATTTTAGTCAATAATAAGCACACTAATTTTAAGCCAGGTTTACTTAGTAGTTTAATATTTATATTTTAAATTTATTTTAGTTTACATATGTGATCTAATTGTGTGTTTTGTGCAGAAGCACCGAGATGTATTGGCTAACATTTGATAACACTAGTTTGCCTGTGAATTCATCTTGCTGAGTCAACAGAGAACTAATTTTTAGAAATATGTATTTAGTTGCCAGTGTAACTAACACTGTCATACTGTTTTTGAAATACACCAGGATAGAAATATATCAGCAATGCGAGTTTGTACTAAGACTACAAAGCAATACTATTTTCCTGAGTTGAACTGCAGTGCTAATTGCAGTTTTGGTTTCCTGCTTTAGAATTTAGAGCTTCAGGTCTCCTGCTTATTCATGAAACAGATAAGCAATTTGACTCCTTGTACAGAAACAGGGCTGCCAATTTTTTTTTTGAGAGACTTGTTTGAAGGACACACTAATTCTTCTATTACTAGTTACTTGTGACACCTAACGTTACTGTAACTGGTTATAGTTTAAGTTTAAAAGTTGTTCCTATCTTCTCTGTGCATTTATAGGAACTCTGCATTTACCCGAACTGTGCATTTACCCACTTGCACTGTGATGTTGATTGCCAGCTGCTTATCTACTCCACTTCGCCCTGAATGGTCTCTTGCAACATACATTAACTTCTGATCTATTCCACCCTTGTATTTAGTTGCAACACTATCTTTCCCTGAAAAAGAATGGTCTTTCACCAACAGAAGTTGTACCAAGAAAAGAGATTCCTTCACCCACACCTCTCTAATATTCTAAGACTAGCAGAGCTACATAGCTATAACACCGCAAATATACCGCCCCATGTCCGGCACTAGCGTGACTTCACCTTAGCACTCCACTCAGAGAGCTCATGTTCACTCAGCCCTAGGGCCTGAAAGAGGATGTTTACTAGTAACAGGATGGCAGAACTGCTGCTGTTTCTGAGGTCTGAAACCAGAAGGGCGTCTCCTCTTCCCACAACCCCTGCCTGGAGCCCCTTTCTCATAAATTCAAGCTGACAGTGTCCCTTTAACTTAGTAAAGTAACTTGTGCTTATCTAAATTCAAGTGTTCTTACAACGTAAAACACAATACAAAATGCAAGACGTACACTACTGGTAGCTGGAAGACAGCAGTTCAGGAATGATACACTGTGATCCAAGTCAACAAAATCATACAAAAAAATAAGGGGCATGCTCAGGAAATCTACTAGAATGCATGGATAAGAGGTCAAGTATCAGGGGTAGCCATGTTAGCCTGTGTCATAAATATAAAGAAAAGGGTAACCACCTTTCTGTATACAGTGATATAAAATCCCTCCTGGCCAGAGGCAAAACCCTTTCACCTGTAAAGGGATAAGAAGCTAAGGTAACCGAGCTGGCACCTGACCTAACATGACCAATGAGAGGACAAGGTACTTTCAAATCTGGAAGTGGGGGGGTGGGGGGGGAGACAAAGGGTTGGTCTGTCTGTGTGATGCTTTTGCTGGGAACAGATCAGGAATGCAGCCTTACAACTCCTTTTAAAGTAATCTAGCTAGAAATGCGTTAGATTTCCTTTTGTTTAATGGCTAGTAAAATAAGCTGCGCTGGATGGAATGTATATTCCTGTTGTTGTGTCTCTTTGTAACTTAAGGTTTGACCTAGAGGGATTCTCTGTATTTTGAATCTGATTACCCTGTAAGGTATTTATCATCCTGATTTTACAAAGGTGATTCTTTTACCTTTTCTATAATTAAAATTCTTCTTTTAAGAACCTGATTGCTTTTTCATTGTTCTTAAGATCCATGGGTTAGGGTCTGTGTTCACCTGTACAAATTGGTGAGGATTCTTATCAAGCCTTCCCCAGGAAAGGGGGTGTGGGGCTTGGGGGGATATTTTGGGGGAAAGACGTCTCCAAGGGGTCTCTTTCCATGTTCTTTGTTTAAAATGCTTGGTGGTGGCAGCATACGGTTCAAGGACAGGGCAAAGTTTGTACCTTGGGGAAATTTTTAACCTAAGCTGGTAAGAATAAGCTTAGGGGGTCTTTCTTGCAGGTCCCCACATCTGTATCCTAGAGTTCAGAGTAGGGAAGGAACCTTGACAGTCTGTATCCGCAAAAACAACAAGGAGTCTGGTGGCACCTTAAAGACTAACAGATTTATTTGGGCATAAGCTTTCATGGGTAAAAAACCCACTTCTTCAGATGCAACTGAACAAGTGGGATTTTAAGGTGCCACCAGACTCACGGATAAGAGGATATATCATATCATGTTATGGTTCTAGAGACATTTAATAACAAAGTACTGTGAAAGCTGCTTATAGTGAATTTTGTAATAGTTTAGCTCCACTTATAGGAAAAAAGTTTGTATCTGGATTTCTTTCAGTGCATTT
Source organism: Natator depressus (assembly GCF_965152275.1). NCBI lineage: Eukaryota > Metazoa > Chordata > Testudines > Cheloniidae > Natator > Natator depressus. The sequence goes on from NC_134236.1 coordinate 92,466,856, forward strand.
CAATGGACTTTTCGTCTGCTTGCATTACAATAACCTCTCCCTGAGTTAATCCTCTTGTAATACAGCTACTCTCTAAAGTGGTGGTTTTCAACCTTTTTGGATTCGTGGACCCTTAACAAATTTTTGAATGGAGGTACAGACCCCTTTGGAAATTTTAGTCTGAAGACCCCCCAAGGGGTCCACAGGCTGAAAACCACTGCTCTAAAAAGAGTTAAGTATTGCATTCCAGGGTGTGTAACCTAACCCATCCCCTGCTTTGAGTAAGAGAAAAGATGCTTCTGCCCTGTTGAGGAAAGAGGTTTGGAGTCATTCATAGCTGCAGCTGTTTCCTGTGTGGAGCAGAAAGAAACAGTTTTGCTATCTGATGCAAGTAGTTATAGTAAGAATGTGGCCTTCCTAGGCACGTCTAAACAGCAGCTGGCAGTGAGCTTCCCAGCCTAGGTAGACAGACTCATGATCCATGGGGTTGGATGTGTCCTAGCTCGGGTGGGTAGCCCAAGTCTCTGCTAGTACACCACCACCCACAGCGCTATTTTAGCGTGCTAGCTCAAACCCCACTCGCACAAGTGTCTACCTGAGCTGGGAGGCTACCAGCTTGAGCGAACAAAATGCAGACACTCTCAGACACCCCCTGTATTTATATGACAAGCTGGCTGTGGTGATATAAAAAAATTAAAATCTGCTTTTTCTGAGTACTACCCTATATTTTGAACAATGTACCACCCAGTCTCTGTAGCGAGGAAACTGAAGTCATTCAGATTTTAGACACATTAAAACACTCAATCTTTTTTTATTAGATGTATTTAGAAAGATACTGATTTCTTCTTAATACACAAAAGTTTAAAGCGGAGATCTCCAAAAAAAGCAGCTACAGTGGGTAATGCACAATATTTTATAAATATAAAACATAAAAAACCCTCAACTCAGCCATAAATATGTAGCCATGATTGGTACCTCTACAGTATTGAGCAAGGGACTGAGCAAAGAGACTGGTCTAAAATTCTTAACCAAGGAAGAAAGAAGATAGAGTTGTCAACTCTCACCATTTTATTTTGAGTCTCGTAATATTGCGTGTTATTCTCAAGACTCCAGCTCCTGGAATCCAGTGATACATGGAAATCTCCCCCTCTTAAAAACAATAGCCAAAATAAGTCCTCAAGTTTCATCAAAATGTGAACACCCCCATGCCTGAACAGGTATGAAACTGTAAGGCCAATACAAAGAACCTAATTTTTTTTTTCCCCCCATAGTTTTGAGGCCTGACTCAAATTTTGAGCACATGGTGTTGGAAATACTGAGTTAACTCACAAGTACTATTTATGGGAACTCAAAATTACAAGAAAACTACATAGAGCATACAGTTGTACCATGGAAAAACCACAACTGCAACCATTCAAACCCACCAAATACAATAGGAAAGAAACAGGAACTTTCTAGAAATGAAATGGCAGACTAAGTAACAAATCACTTAATACTATGTTAGCTAAATTATTCAAGCCTATATATATATATATATATATATATATATATATATACATATACACACACACACACATATATACATACATACATATATATACACATATACACACACATATATATACACACACACCACCTTTTTGAAAACCTGCACATGTAGACCACATGAAACTCTGTAATTAAATCAACGTTAAATCTCAAACTCCCAAGGAATTAGAGACCAGTGAGTTTAATTTCAATGCCTTTATTAGAATAAAGCAGATGATTTCTGAGCATCAAAAGCAAAATAAGATTGCTAATCATCATTTCAGTGTAACACTATCAGGCTAAGCTCTTTTTTCAGCAACGCAACAAATGTGGGGAATAAAGGAAATCCAACATACATTTCTCTCAAATTTAAGTAAACTATTTTAAAATGTTTCACTAGACTTTTCGTACAAAAAGATGTTTGACTTCGACAGCACTATAAAAATATACTGATGGTTCAGTGCCGAGTTGCAAATAACGTCAATGAAACTGAGTAGGGACATATTCTAGATTCTTCACTGTTTTCTTAACTATTATGGGGACGGCACAGAAAGAACACTGATCAAACTGGAGGATAATTACTTGAAAAAGGATTACACACTTAGAGGGTAATATTACAGTTTGGAGCCAAGTTTGAGAAACTGGATTCAACTCCTTAAAGTTTGACAGTGACAAAGTCAATTTAGTTCATAATGGCAGGAATAACCAAATGTACAAGTTTACTGAGTAGGTAGTAGTACAAGAGAACAATCAAGGAGTTAAGTGTAATTTAAAAAAAACAGTAAAAAAAACAAACCACACACAAAAAAGGCAAATACCAACTGATGTTCTATTTTAGTTACATATTTTAAAATAAAAAAATAGCATGTGGTTTGTCTTACTTAGGGTAGGAACAAATATAAAGAGGGTGGTCAATAGAGCACATTAAATGGATTAAGATTTGACTAGCTAACAGATCTTAAAAAGAGAATGGTCACTGCAGGGGGGTGTTTATAGTGGGTTCCAAAGGGATCAACATTGGACCTGACACTATTTGACATTTTCATCAGTGATCTGAAAGTTAATAAATTGCCTGATAAAATCTGTGGATGACAAAGATGGCAGAATGGTAAATTATCAGGAGACAGAGCAGTCAATCAGAGCAACCAAGATCACGTGGTAAGCTGTGCCCAATTTAAACAATATGGATTTTAATACCACCAAATGCAAGGTTGTACATCTAGGAACAGGGAATGGAGGTCTGACCTACACAGTGAGAAAATGTATATTGGAAAGCAATGACTCTGAAAAGGATTATGGGGTCATAGTGGACAAGCAACTCAAAATGAGTTCCCAATTCAATACTGTAGCAAAATGGCCTAATGTGAACCTTGGACATCTAAACAGAGGAAGCAGCAAGATGATTTTACCTCTGTGTATGGCATTGTTGTGATCGACAATGAAATACTATGTATAGTTTCGGTGACTACATTTTTAAAAGGGTGTTGAAAAAACTGGAGAATGTGCAGAAAAGAGCTATAAAAATTATTCAAGGGTTGGAGAAAATGCTTTACAGTGCCTGTTTAACTTATCAAAAAACGCTGAGAGGCGACTTTGATTATAGTGTACAAGTACCTTCACTGGGAGAAAATACCAGGTACTAAAGGGCCCTTGAATGTAGCAGAGAAGCATCACAGACTGGAAGCTGAAGCCAGACAAGTCAAACGGGAAATTGGGCACACATTTTTAACAGAGTAATTAACCATTAGAACAAATTACAAATAGCATTGGTAGAGTCTCCATGTCTTGTTATCAACTGGAGGCCTTTCTGGAAAATGTTTTAGCCAAACACAAGTTATGATTTACTCGAATAACATAGTTTAAATATAAGGGTCACTGCGTGAAGTGAAATGTAATGGACAGATATAGAGGAGATCAGATTGGATTATCTATAGTCTCTTCTGACCTTATACTCTAAGTCTATGATCTGTTGATTTTTAAATGATAACCAGTGTACTGTATGTGACTTGATTGGGGTGGGACAGCCTTTGCCTGGGAAATAAATAATACAACGTGGAAAATGGAGAGAATTCATGAGGTGGATAAAAAAAGGAAAGTTGGGGAAAAACGAAGTTGATGAAGAATTAAGGGATTTGGGCCTCTGTAGTCTGTAGCAGCTGCTGTCAAACTCTGGTGTGAAGATTTAACTTGATCACATGATCTTGTTGCCAACTGCTAAGTGGGTGGGTGGGGGAAATAACACCATAAATACTTTTCTATTACTACTTTTCCATTTAAAAAATGTTAGAGTTCACATTGAGAAGTTATAAAATTGTGAATGAAAGGCCAAAATCATTAATGAACCATATGTTTTCCAATGCAATGTGGTCCACACAGTTATGAATGCAAGAAGAGGTGATTTGTGAAAAAGACACCAAAAGGTTGTCCCCACTGTAACTTTGAGGATCTCTGGACTAGAGAAGAAGAGAGCTGTTAAGCTATATTATTGACTCAAAAATTGAAACAGAAGACAGCCATCAAGTTGCCAAAAGGAACATTAAATCCAATAACTAATAATGTCAGATAAAATTAACAAACTGAAAGAAAAAAATAAGTTTACTGCTCCAAAACAACTTCCCAGATATCAAAGCTATCTAAGACAAACAGTCTAAAAAAAATGGGGAAGTAGACAGCAGTGTCTATCAGCCTGTCGTGCAAGACTTGCAGGCAGGTCACACATGTGGGTCTGCTGGCTCATTATCTTTCAGGCTGAAAAACAGTTTCAAAAAAATCCCTTAGGCACTAGAATGAAGAGGCAGTGAAGTAAAGTTCCCCTTTTCCCTTACTCTGCAGCATTTCTTCCTCCTCTACCAGTGCTGTACTCAGCTGGAATGGAAAGAAATCAGCTGCCTTGATCTCACAGCACAGTGCAAAACCAACTGGGGGAGGAGCAAGGAGAGGACCATCAACACTTCCCAACACCATATCACCCACGATGCCTTGTATCCCATCTTGAAACATCCACTACCCAATCCAGCATGCAAAACTAGGCCCCAATCTTGTAATCCTTTGTGTCCACAAAAGAATACAGGATGAATTACATCAAGAAATCATGACTTTTGGGAGAAGTTTTAAAATGTTGGAAGTTTGGCATACAATTTTTTTTAATTGCTTGACAGCCATAATGGTTACTTAATACTTTGCATTTCTGTGATAAAGCCTTTGATAGTATTTGTTTGAGATGCACTAAGGAAATACGACTAATTTTAAATCCTGTTTTACATTACTTCCATAACTAGAATGAAGCAACTAATGTTTTGCCATTTTCTCAGCTATCATTTCTACAGAAGTGGAAGAGGCTCAGCCAGGGCACAGAACACACTGTAGTAATTTAATAATCACAAGTGTACATTTTATGAAACACTGCACTCAGACATACTACTATAAGTTTTCTGTATCTGTATCCTGGCCAGATCAAACATGGCTACCTCAGTTTCTCATTTCATCTAGCCATCAACAGCTGGTACAACTTTTATTCGATACAAGAAAAAAAATATAAACCTGATTATGTATAATAAGAAGTTATCCTGGGCTAACAGACAGGAAGCAACCTCGCATTGATAACATATTAAAATGTTTACTAGCAGGAATCACCTGCAAGTTTTCTAAGTATACATACAGTACTACCAAGAACACACTGAATTTGTTATCCTCACTATATGCGGAAACATACAAATGTCTGACTCAAAGCTAACATTTCTGTACACCTACAGCTGTTAAAGTGTTGAGGTAAAAGCTGACTCAGATTTTAAGAAGCTGACTTCCTAGATTTAAAGTTCGCTAAAAGGTTTTTTTCCCTAGATGGTACTCCAATATATTGTTAGAGATTAAAGTTGCCAAGGGTGATTAATTATTAAAAATGCACCAAAGCTAACAGACATTGCACCCCATAAAGCATTATGGGAATATGCTTATGAATGTATATATATGACATAACTGGAATATGTTTTATGCTACATATGCCATGTAACATATCTCTGTAAAGGTTATGATCTACTGAATATATTCATCCTATTTGTATGCATGTCATTTCTGTACTCGAAGTTATGAATATTGGCTGTGTACTTGCTTGATTTTAAGTAGCCTTAGTAAAGCATTTGGTCAGCTTCTTGAGAAAGGAATGTGAAAAGTAAGTGACCAATCAAGAAACACTTAACGAACAATGGATCTTGGAAGATTCCAACCCACATAAGAAATCTTCCTGGAGACATTCAATATAGCATGTGGGCAATGGCTGCTGCCTGTAAAAACTGACAGGTTTCAGAGTAACAGCTGTGTTAGTCTGTATTCACAAAAAGAAAAGGAGTACTTGTGGCACCTTAGAGACTAACCAATTTATTTGAGCATGAGCTTTCGTGAGCTACAGCTCACTTCATCGTTGCATCCGATGAAGTGAGCTGTAGCTCACGAAAGCTCATGCTCAAATAAATTGGTTAGTCTCTAAGGTGCCACAAGTCCTCCTCCTCTTTTTGTAAAGACTGAGTCATGCATGGACATGTGACTTGCTCATGTGACTCCAAAACTCCATCTTGGAGCTGGACTTTGCTTAGGGGAGAGGAGGGGGTCTCCACCCACAAGAGAAAGTCTATTTAAGCCCCTGGGAGACCCCTCCATTTTGTTTTCAGCTGACTCAAGAGATAGCCTCTTCACCCCCAAAGCGTACCTGAAAAAAACTGCAACAAAGAACAATAACTACCGGGGGTGGGACTGATTGCTGGACCAAGACTAGAAGGAGGCTAGTCTGTAAAAGAGGCTTATTGGAACATCTTTGACCATGAGATTTTATCTGTCTTCATCTTAATTTATTTATTAGGCATAGGCTTGCGTGTTTTATTTTACTTTGCTTAGTAATTCACTTTGTTCTGTCTGTTATCACTTGGAACCACTTACATCCTACTTTTTGGATTTAATAAAATCATTTTTTACTTATTAATTAACCCAGAGTATGTATTAATATCTGGGGGGAATGGGAGGCAAACAGCTGTGCATCTCTATCAGTGTTATAGAGGGCGAACAATTTATGAGTTTACCCTGTATAAGCTTTATACAGGGTAAAATGGACTTATTTGGGGTTTGGACTCCATTGGGCGTTGGGTATCTGAGTGTTAGAAACAGGAACACTTCTTAAACTGCTTTCAGTTAAGCCTGCAGTTTGTGGGACGTGGTTCAGATCTGGGTCTGCGTTTGTACGCGGCAAGTGTATCTGGCACAACCAGACAGGGTTTTGGAGTCCCAAGCTGGCAGGGAAGGCAGGGGCAGAAGTAGTCTTGGTACATCAGTTGGCAGCCCCAAGGGGGTTTCTGTGATCCAACCCGTCACACCAACGTTTCCAAAACCCTAGTTAAAAAATGGCTAATCCCCTGCAGATTTCAACACTTCAGATTAGATTTTAATCCAGTCATTTGGTAATAGTGAAAAATGAACAGAACACTTTCACTCCAGTGAGTCTTCTTAACTGACTCTTCAGCTGACTGTGGTGTATAGGAATTGGGTAGTATACCTCTAGTTTGGGGTTCCTCTTCTCTTGAAGAAGGCATCTAAATCTAACATAGCAGCAGTGTATTTATTTATGTAGGCCTCCTAGATAAATGTTTGTATATAGTTGTTTTATATGGTTAAGGGAAACTCAGCTGTGCCTATGCAGGTTTCCTCATATTCTTAATGTTGCATAAAGAGCAGACAAGGACTTTGGTGACTAGGCAGACTTCTGAAAATGTTACCCATGGCATTTAAGAGCATAAGATTTAGAGACCACTTAACAGACCAACAAAAATCCAGTAGTTTAACAAAGATGACCATATAACGAAGTGGAGCAGAATTCTACTTAATATCTTTGCGGATGTGTCCTAAGATGGGGGTTATTTAATACAGCAATGTAAGCAAACTGATAACCCACCCCAATATAAATACAGTACACATACTGAATGCAGTCCAACAAAGAAACCAAAATCAAACAAAAAACAAAACTTACACCTTCCGGGGTTTTTACTTCATTGTTAACTTAAATAAACCTCAGGCTAAAGCGCTCTCCTTCGACTGGCTGTGCCTATGATTTTTTTCCTTGCATGTCTAGCTCCCTCTGCCTTGGGAAGGTTAGGGGTGGGGTGGGCAGAGACTAACTTCTCTTCTTGAATTACAATTAATAGGATTCCTGTTGTGAGTCCACAGAGACAGTGCTGAACTCTAGCATTTTCACAGTGGGCTCCCAGATCAAATCCGCTTAATTTACTAACAACTTGAGTTTTCTCCCCCATCGAGCTGCCTTCTCTGTACACCCCAAACGTGAAAGTCAAAGAAAGGATTCTTTCTGGCTTCTAAATCAGCGTTAACATTTTACAATTTGAACTTAATTTTTAGGTTCTCCCATAGATGAATTGGCTCTGTAGTTCTAAGAGAAGTAAACTTTTAGCCAGTAAATTTACCAGTGAGAGTGAATACAAAGATGAAAATCAATAAAGTGCAGCTGCATTTGAGCGTCCAACACTGTAGGAGTTCAGTCTAGTCCAGAGGTGGGTAAACTCCGGCCCGGGGGACTGTCCTGCCCGGCCCCTTATCTTCTGGCCCACAAGGCTAGCCCCTGGCCCCTCCCCTGCTGTTCCCCCTCCCACCGCAGTCTCCGCTCACTGCTCTGTCGGGCAATGCTCTGGGCAGCGGAGCAGCAAGCTCTTGAGGCTGCCTGTCCTGGTGCAGCCATGCTGCCAGCCACCAGTGCTCCAGGCAGCACGGTAAGGAGGCAGGGAGCGGGGGGGTTGGATAGAGGGCAGGGGAGTTCAGGAGTGGTGGGCAGGGGTGTGGATAGGGGTTGGGGAAGTCAGAGGGAAGGGAACAGTGTGGTTGAATGGGGGCGGGGGAGGGGGCGCAGTCAGGAAGGAGAGGGGGGATTGGATGGGGCAGCAGGGGGCAGTCAGGGGCAGGGGGCCTGGGGCAGTCAAGGAGACGGGGTGGTTGGATGGGGCAGGGGTACTGGGGGGGGGAGTCAGGAAGGAGAGGGGAGAGTTGGATGGGGCAGATAGGGGCGGTGGGTTCGAGGGCCATCAGGGAACAGGGGGGTTGGATGGGGCGGGGGTCTGGGGGGGGAGGGCTGTCAGGGAGCGAGAAGCATGGGGGGGTCCGATAGGGGGCAGGGGCCAGGCCATGCCTGGCTGTTTGGGGAGGCACAGCCTCCCCTAACTGGTCCTCCATACAATTTCAGAAACCCGATGTGGCCCTCAGGCCAAAAAGTTTGCCTGCCCCTGGTCTAGTCCCTGCTCTCCTCCTTCCAAAATCAGTTACCTTAAAAGTGCACACATTTACCACCACTATGATTTTATCACATCCTTTCCTTCCCACTCCCACTCTCACTAATACTCCCACCTCTGAAATTACGTTTCATTAAATTTACTTGAAAACTGTGGCTGTGGCTTTCATTTTTGTATGAAAGATGGGGGCAAAAACTAATGAGTCTTCTTCATCCTCGCTCCTAACACTCCCACCCCTCAAATCTAGTATTCAATTGGTTTTGGAAACTCACAAATATCTCAGAAGGGTTTTTCAAGACTTACTGTCAGCTATAGAACTATTGTATTTGCACATTAATAGTATTAAACACACTGCAGAAGCAGCAAAGGCACAATCCTCTTGGGGAGCAAGGTGAGAAGGGACAAAAGGAAGAATAAAGGAGTTATACCAACGCCTTTAGCAGTAAATTCTCCTACTTAGACAGCCCTAAAAGTTCTAACTTTTGTCTCTCCAACACCCAGAAGCAGAAGACTGTAGTGTTACACTGTCCCTATTTGGAGTCGGTGCCTTCCTCATGGCCAAGCAGTAGCCATGGAATGAACTTGCATGTTGCCATGGACAAGCATTGTTAATTATATGTACTATCATAGCGTCAAGAGGCCCCAGTCCAGATTAGGGCTCCACTATGCTTTACCCTGGACAGACACGTACTGAGCAAGCCCCCTGCGCCAGGGAACCTATAGTCCATACAAGACAGAGTGGAAAGGGAAACAAAGGCAGAGAGGAGTAAAGTGACTTTCAAAAGTCACACTGACAGAAGGTCAGTGACAGCCAGGAATAGAACCCAGGTCTGATTCCCAGGCCAATGCCAAATTCACTAGATCATACTGCCTTCCATATGCAAAAGCTGCAACAAAGATAATTCTGTCTTGCAGTAAAACCCCATAGGAAAATATTCTGAAATGATGATCCCTACAAACTTAAAACCAGACTGCATGGCTAACACAGATCACCTAGAGCTAGGGTTGCCGATTTTGGTTGGATGTATTCCTGAAAGTTTCATCACATGACAATGTTTAATTAAAAACTAATCTAATTCTTGGAGGGTTGGCAACCCTAAGAAGTCTGAAAACAGTGTTAATTTTAAAAGAAGTTTCCCAGTAATGGCAGGTTAAAGATTACTGAGATACCAGGATGTTACATGCATATTGGTTATCTACCGATATATCAGTACTCCTTTTACTACACATATACATGCTAATGAGCAGATTCAGTATAGTTTCAGGAAAAGCGGTTGAGGAGAAGGGAAATTGTCTGGAGGAGAAAGAACAGCAGAACTTACAGAGCTCTTTCGACAATGCCAAAGACCATTTAATTTCTCCTTACTATTCATAAAGCAGCTAAGATTTTCAGTTCTGACTTTCACCTCATATTTGACATTCTCTACATAATGTCAGTTAATCCCCATTTCAAATGGGTCAAGCTAATGCACTTTGAGGAAGACGCATACTGTAGCATAGTGCTTTAATTAGTGAAGAACTGGTTTCCAACATGACTGGTTCATTTCCTGCAATAACTCTGACTGCTACAGGAGATAAGTTTATTAGGTCAATGAGGGAATTAAGACAGAAATGGAAAGATGTGTATGTTTGAAATCATACTAAATAGCAGTCCTACCCTACAAGGTGACAGTGTCACTACTCCATACCAAAACTAAGTATTGAAAACTTTAAATAATTTTCTTTCTAAAACCAAAACGTACGTTTTTGGTTTGTTTTTTTTTAAACCCACAGATTTCAAAATTGTTTTTGTTTTGCCCTGTTACCATTTTTGCTACTGAATGCAATAAAATAAGTGATATTCACAATTCCTCTCTCCCACTTTCAATTTTTTTTTAAACCACTAATTTCTCAAAAGCTGGAGATTCTGAGAAATCAGAATAGCAAGAAAAAAAGCCTGTCTCAAAAATGAAACAAAAATGCCCTGCATATAAGTCATGCTAGTGCATTTAGTGGCAAAAGTGGGGGAAACCCTGACATTTCTGTTTTTGCTGAAATATTAGAAGCTTTCAGAATCCTAAAGCTTTGCAAGAAAGTTTCCATTTTAAAAGAAAAGAATTTTTTGATAAAACAGCCTCACAAAACTTATGGCTAGCTTTACCCCCACACTCTTACTACACCACAGCACTCCCAGACTTAGAACTGAGTTGCAGCATCAAGTCAGCACTGGAGGGATGGGATGTCCACATCAAACAAATATACCTGACTGTGGAAAGCTTTGGGGGGATGTTAAGAACCCCCAAAGAACAAGCAAGAGACAGTTTACTACTCCCAAACTAATTTTCATCAAAACTCAGAAATCAGTATCGGAAATCCATTAGAAGATTTTTAACAATCTTCCCCCGCTCCCCTCCTCTTCCCACAGGCCTACAAACTTAGGCCACATCTACACAAACTTTTGCCAGTATAGGTATGTCCACTAGGATTTTTAAAACATTTTTATACCAGCAAAAACCCTAATGTAGATGCAGCTATATCAGCATAAAAGTGCTTTTGCCAGTATAGGCTATTTTGCTCAGGCAACCAATATCAACCGTAGCAGGAAAAATACCCTTGTCGGTATAAGCAGCTGTACAGATCTAATACTAGGCAGTCCCTTCTATCATACGCATACATAGGACTCTACAAAATTCATGGTCTATGGTCACAGGATCTTAAAAATAGTCAATTTCAGATACTTACATCTGAAAATTCATGCTGTGATAACAATAGGGGTCCCAACCTAAATGAGAGTTGTGGGAAGGTCTCAAGGCAATTGTGTGTGTGTGTGTGTGTGTGTGTGTGTCACAGTTTTGCCACCCTTACTTCTGCACTGCTGCTGACAGAGGTGCTGACTTCACAGCTGGGCAGCCGAAGAGCAGCAGACAGCACAGAGATGAGGGTCGCATGTTATGGGAGGGGTCATCACTTTTTTAGTGAGTGGGGCAGGGATGACCTTCGGGTTGGGTGACTGCCCAGAGCCCCATAGTGAGGTAGGTGCTGTGATAGCCCCCGCACACACACAGTGAGCCCAAAGGCCCGTTAGCCCTACCCCCGCTTCCAAGTGCTGGGCCTGGAGCTGGGGAGAGGCAGGGCCGGGGGCAAGAGCACCGGAAACTGTAAAAATGGAGGGGCTACTGGTGCTGGGAGGCTATGCTCCCCCCTTTTTAACATGGCATAGTTTAGGAGGGCAGGAGGCAGCATTGCCCCTCCCCCGCAAACAGCAAACCTCAGGAAGGTGTAGAGCAAAGCCAGCAGGGGCTGCGCCTTGCTGCAGGAGAGCTGTGATCAGCTCCCCTCTGCAAAGCACAGCCCCTGACTGTGCCACTCCGCACCCAGCCACCTATGCCATGTTAAAAGGGGGGGGGGGGGGGAATGGCCCTCTGGTGTCCCCAGTTCCAGCACCAGTGGCTGGGGGAGCCCCAGCCAGGGGCTCCTACTGTGCACCAGGCTCCAGCTGCTAGTGTCAGCTGGGCTGGGGAGGGACGGGACTTCCTCTTCTCCTGCAAGGTAAACATCATAATTACTAAGTACTACATAATACACACATCTGAACTGTTGAATTCCCAGAGCTGAGACCTCTACAGAGGTCACCACTAAATTCTTTTACAATTGCAAGTAAATATTACTACAGTGGAATTCTTTGTAATTAGTGTAACACTGAGGAAATGCAATGGATCCACAACATTAGTTACTCGCAAAAACAAAATTGTAAGTAAAGGAGGAAATCAACATTTTCATGTATAAAAAGTCTTGAGTCACACAGCACAAAGTTCAGCATCATTTTGATCCACAAATATTTTGAGTTATTTAATATTTAGCTTTTTTCCTATAATTTAGTTTAACTGCTTTTTTCATAGATGTGTTTTCAAAATAACTAAGCAAAGATTAAGAATACTTCTAACACTCCATCTCTGACTAGGTCTTTGTACTTCAAGACACTAAATAGCCTGAACCAAGTATATTTAAAAGATCACTTAAAGCTCGAGGATGAGAGCCATGGTTGGCAACCTTGCTCCTCAGTCACAGTGGAACCATAAGAATAAAGCTCATCTGTGCCGGAGACAGAACCATCTCCGGGGGCTGTCTGAGCCTATGGAATGAGCTCCCACAGGAAATCTTACCCCTTCCGTTCCAAGAGCAAGTCAGCAAAGCACTTCTTTGCCCCTGCCTTCTTTAACACACACACAGCGGCATGTACATTCAAAATATTAAAAACGATTTCTACCAAAACTACATATTCTACTGCATACACAATCCTTGCCCTCAGGAAAAGATGAGTTACAACTAATCACACGTGACAGATGTCAGTCATATTGCTTAACGTGCTGATGAAAGGTTTTTAAATACTATGCTGATAAGGGTGGTATACGAATACATATAAAACAGAACTGCTTACAGGAGCAGATGAGCTATAAATAATAGCCATTACATTTTAATTGGGCAGTAACAGCTACTGAGCTGTTTTTTGGCAAAACACTACAGAGCAGACACTGGCTTATTGGACTGCAACAAAAACAAATTAGGGGAGAGGCACTACTATTTAGTCATTTAAGTGGCAAAATTTATAAAATTATCACAAAATTCCCCATTTTCTGAATGTCTAAATTTCAGATGGAAATGACCTCATAAATCAATAGGTTAAGATTTAAAAAATTAAGTCAAAACCTTGTTGTGGTAGTCCTAAGTCTTCCTTCTTATACCAATTTTGTCAACTTCTTTTCTGCGTGTGTGTATATGATAAAACTACCTAAAACACCGAATCTGGTTAAAGTCATAAGTGATTGTACCCTACTATCCTATGAGCATGGTTATGATTTTGTCAAAAATCACAGAAATCTTGAATTTGAATGAAGTCTGAAATCTTGGAAATGGCTGTTATGTAGTTTTTTAAAAAAAAAAAAACTACATTTCATTAGGTCCCCCCAAACCAAATTGCACTGGGACTTGGATCGCAGCACCACTCAGGTTGGGCCCGTCCTCTGTTCCACAAATGGAGGCAGGGGCAGATGGGCCCAACCTGAGTGCTGCTACAATCCCGTGTGCTAGGTTGCAATACCTGAATAGGGAAGACAGGCACAACCCTGAGGGACAGGAACTGCCGCCCCAGGTTGAACTTGCACTCCAAACCATGCTACTCCCAGGCTTCATCCTTCAGCACTTGTGTATGTTGATGTAGCAAAAGCTACATTTCTCTCTCTCTCTCCCTCACACACACACCCGCCCTCTGCCATGAAACTTACCAAAAATTTGTGGGCCAAAAATCATAGCCTTACCGCTGAGAAATATGGTTTATATAATCATTCTAGTCCCAGGTACACTTACTCTGGTCATCCTATCCCATCATCCTGCTTGCCATAACTGCCATCTTACTTTATATTTTGGTGGACAAAAGCTTAACCTGGAATGGTGGTGTGAAGTACAGAGGAGAGTATCTACGTGTCACGTAAAGAGCCTCACTAACATCCACATTCAACTTCACTTGTTAAAAACATCTTTTATTTTCCCTCTCAAAAGACTCCAGGATATGAACAAATGGTGATTTGCAGGTGGCTTGACATTCCAAACGAGGACTGCCATACTCCCAAGTCCAGTTTTATACATCCAAAATTAAGTTTTGAAGGTGGAATGTCACTTGCATAAGTCTTTTCTGTGTCCTCTCTGTTAATCTGGATGGATTGGTATATTGTCTGTTTGACATTAGCACCACTGAATTATAGCTCTGGAAGTTGGCTTTCTACAATAAGGGCCTGAAGTCCAATCTGTTCCACAGCAGACACTCCCTTTCATGTTAAATAAAATAGAACTTAATTGAACCAATTAACTTGGAGAGGAGTAAGGTTCAGAATTAACCAGCTGGTTAATAAATTATACTTAGGCTTTATCTTATCACCACAAATGCAATTATGGTTTAGAAATCTTGTGACACAAGATACCAAAAGCCAGAAAGAATAAGGTTTAGTACTCAAAGTAAAGACTCCTTACTGCAAACTGAGGGTACTAATGATGACAGTCTGAATTTAAGATGGACTTGCTTGGTTGTTGAAGAATGGCTGTAAGATCCTTGGGTTCACTAGCAGAGATACATTCTTAAAAAACAACCCCCCAAGGGTTACATTCCTGACCAATTCCATTTCGAATTTCTTTGCAGCAATCAACTGGTTGAAACAGTTGAAGTCTAACTCTTTGATCTTTTTTTCCCCCCTCAGAACAACAAGAGAATAAGCACAGATGTTTTTTATGACTACAATTATATGTAGTATGTGAGTAAAAGGAGGAGAAAAAGCTTGTATGCTTCTGAAGACAATAAATGCAAAATAATCTATAAAGCTTTTTACTGTTTTATGGTCCAAAATATTGTCAGGGAGGGAAAGAGCTGGGGGTGGGGGAGGGGCATGTATTGAAGTCTAATCTGAAGTTATATATACACCTATAGAAACAGTTCCATGATTTCCCCCTACTAGAGACCCCGAAGATTTCAGGAGAAACAGATGAAGATTCTAGTAGATTTGGTGCTTTCTGGTATTATAAGGAGCAATTAGACCAAATGAGAGCCAGTGTTTTACTCTACTTCCCTTGATTCTGGGCAATGGTGGATGTAGTTGAGGTATCTAAACGAATGACTTTCTTCACAAGTAGTGCAAAGATATACTTGGGTAAGAAATTTAGCACTGCAATGAGACAGGAAGCTTTGATGCGCCAAAGCATCTTCTGGGCCTGATTTAGGACACTTTCAAGCAACAGAATCAAAGACTCGTGCCTGATTTCAGTTAGAGGCCATACCTTTCTATAATATTATAGTCTTTAGTTATGCATGATATAGTATATGAAATTAGCAGCCAGTTTACAATACATAAGGCCCAAATCCTACACACAGCTTTAAAAGGGGCACCATTTGGTAACTTTTTTTTCCCCCTCTTCCCCACCCATACCTGAAGGATTTTAAAAACAAAGTAGATAGCTACTATTGAAATGAGCGGTGGATATTTTCAGAGGACCTTCTAATGCTTCCTTCTACCAAGTAACTTCATAGGTTCATGTTGGTTTATTTCTTGATGGACAAGACCAATACCAAGTAGATGGCCTCCAGAAGGAACCACATCGACAATGTGGTAACACATTATCTGCTCCATGATTTCTTCAGTGCTTTCATAGGTCTCTGAATTTTTTCCCAGTGTTAGAGACCCACGCACTATTTTTGGTACCAGGCTCATTTTCTCATCCTGTTTATCACAGGCTACATTGACTAAAACGGCTACTTTTCACACAGATTCATTGGTCTCCAGAGCTTTAATTTTTATGGTGGCCATTTTAAGTGGGATATGTTCAATTTTTTTTCTTGTTTATTAGTCTCACGAGTAGTTTGCACCAGCCACTCAGATCTAAATCTTGCACTATTATATCCACAAGCATAATTAGCAAAGTGATCTGTCCATCATTGTCAAACTTCAACAATATAGCTGTTATTCTTCCTTGACACATAAAAGTAAAGGTTAAGTATAACACCTCACTTGTTCCACAGTGAAGAATGTCTAGCATGACCTTTGCTAATGCTATAACCACAGAGCTCAGGATAAGAAAAATTTCAAAGTACAGTACATCTTTAATAATTTTCCTGCATGTCTATCTGATGTCATGAAGGATTACAACCCCTACTTAGACATCTTGTTCTTATGATTTTATGGCTATTTCTTATTAAACTACTGGTCTCCGGTTTTCAGATGACAGATTATACTATCTGAGCACTGGAACAACTTATACTGGATGCAAAATGACAACAGTGGGTAAATTGCATTACAGCCCCATCAGAATTTACTGAAAAGGGATCCATCCTGAATCAATTAGTAAAGGTGAAATTTCACTTCTGTTTTATGTACATCAGAAAAACAGGGATTTAAAATTAGACCCAGGTAACATTTTAAACTATTTTGTTTAACTATTTTAGTCAAATCAAATATTAAACCTTTCAAACAGCAATTACCTGAAACGAAAAAAAACCAGTGTTCTCATAAATTTATCAGAAGGGTAGCCATGTTAGTCTGTGTCCACAAAAACAATGAGGAGTCTGGTGGCACCTTAAAGACGAACAGATTTATTTGGGCACAAGCTTTTGTGGGTAGAACACCCACTTCTTCAGATCTGAAGGTTTTTTACCCACAAGGCTTATGCCCAAATAAATCTGTTAGTCTTTAAGGTGCCACTGTTCTCATAAATTTAGAGACTACAATAACGTTTCCCACACTTTCGAAAGCAGCAGACCTCCCTTCAGGAAAAGGGAACAAATCATGCCCCTCTGGAAACCTTGTGCATTTCTAGGCCTATCCAAAAAATAGTCTTCATAATGACATCCTCTTTTCTTACATGCTTTGATAAGCAGTGAAATAGTTAACTGTTGACATTTAAATTATTATTTGACATCCGAATTAGCACCCACTGAAATGAGTAAGTTCATACTTCAGCTACTGTTCCTGGCTCCTTGCAAACTCAGTATATGCCTTCACAGCAGAGTTAACCTACGTGATCAGTACCCAGCTGTGAGCACCCTGCTTAGTCTAGACTGGACATGAGCAACCCTACAGCTAAGTCATATCTGTGTTATTGTGTCCTCACTGGTTTTTCATTCACCTACATGTGTCTCTGGGGGCATATTCCATGGTTCTTTGTGCTGAGACACTAGGATTCTTTCACAGTTAGTATTGTCAATTGCAGAAGAATTTGTCTGTTCTTCAGGAATAGCAATGGAAGACTATCAGCACTTGAGTGATTTTTGTCTGTGTCCTCACTGGAAAGTGGGTGGATTCCAGTTTAGCCTTAAATGCACCTCCAAACCCAGATAGAGGTTTTTGTATGTGGATGGGGTTGAGCTAAAAACTTAAGAGTCTGGGTTGACTCTGCAATGAAGACATACCCTCAGATACTGTTGCACTGCTGACACTTGGATAGTTTCAAATTTCTCTTTTCACTCACATATGTTGGCAAGTGGCGTGTGCGTGCATTTGGTACAAGCAGTCATGGCCCTCAAAGACCACGTAGGAGCTCTTGAGGCCAGAGTGGCTGAACTGGTGAGCTAAGGAAGAAAGACTTTCTGGGACAAAGTGGAGAAGTCCGACCCCTACTCTGACAGCCTCTGTGCTGTTGAGGAGGAAAAAATTCTAATTGGAGAACATCAAAGTGGAGTGGAAGGAAATGATCCCATAGTTGAGACTCTCCTTCCAGATGATGTCATAGTATCCTCTCACACTGAGGACACCCCTCTGGATGAGGGGACCCCAGTTATTAGGAAGATAGGTAATAGTAATGGGAGATCATAGGAAATATAAATACCTGTTTGTAATCACCTGGAGACCCTCATGGAGGTAAACTGCCTGCTAGGTGCAAAGGTTGCTGATCTCTTGAGACATGGAGTCCAAATTTAGGTTGCTAGGTAAGAGATTAAAGCCTAGGACCTCCATGGTAGCATTCTCCAAAATGCTTCCAGTTCCATGCATGTGTCCAATTAGACAGACAGAACTGCAGGATCTCAACATGCAGATGAAACTATGACATAGTGAGGAAGTTTTTAGGATTATTAGGAATTGAGGAATATTTTTGGGAAAGGAGGAGCCTATACAGGAAGGATGGGCTCCACCTAAACCAAAACAGAACCAGATAGCTGACATGTAAAATTAAGAAGGCTGTAGAGGAGTTTTTTTAAACTAAGAGGGATGGGAGAAGCTGACAAGTGCAGAGGAGCACACATTTTGGGACAGAGACATCCCTTAGGGGAGGATCTTTTAATGGGGATTCTCTATATCCTATTAAAAAGGATAGGATAGAAACTGAAACCTGAAGTAGCTGAAGAGAAACAGTCAAATTAAAAAAAAAAAGATCACATCACATGAAGGCAGACCACTATATATTGATACATTTTATAACTGCTTATATACAAATGCTAGAAGTCTAAATACTAAGATGGTGAACTTGAGTGCCTGGTATTAAACGAGGATACTGATATAGTAGGCATCACAGAAACCTGATGGTATGATGATATTGGGACAAAATATATGTGAATGAGAGTAGGTTGTTCTGATGGGGGAGTGGCACTATAAATGAAAGCATGCATATAGAGTCAAATTCAGTAAAAATCTTAAATGAATCAAACTGTACCATGGAATTTCTATGAATAGAAATTCCATGCTTGAGTATAATAGGAATATGCTACCAACCACCGGACGAGGTGGATGAAAGTTATTATGAAATGCTCAGGGAGATGAAAAGCTATAAAAATAGAAAACTCAATAATAGTGAGGGATTTCAACTGTCCCCGTATTGACTAGGTACATGTCAGCTCAGGATGGGATGCACAAATAAAATTTCTAGACACTATTAATGACTGCTTCTGGAGCAGCTAGTTCTGGAACTCACAAGGAGAGAGGCATTTTTTGATTTAGTCCTAAGTGGCACACAAGAGGTGAATATAGCTGAACCACTCAGTAATAACAATAGCGTAATTAAATTTAACTTCCTTGTAGGGGGAAAAATATACCAAAGCAGCTCCCACAGTAGCATTTAACTTCAAAAAGGGTAACCACACAAATATGAGGACACTAGTTAAAAACAGAAATTAAAAGGAACAGTGGCAAGAGTGAAATGCCACCCAACTGCATGGAAACTATTACAAAACACCATAATTGAGGCTCAAATTACATGTATACCCAAAATTAAACAACCCAGTAAGAGGACCAAAAAAATGCAATGGCTAAACAAAGTAAAAAGAGGAAGTTAGAGACAAAAAGACAATTTAAATATTGGAAGTCAAATCCTACTGAAGAAAATAGAAAGCAGCATAAACTCTGGCAAGTCAAGTATAATTATAAAGGCCAATAAAGAATCTGAAGAGCAACTAGCGAAAGACAAAAACTAAACAGCAAAAAATACTTGAAGTATATCAGAAGCAGGAAGCCTGTCAAACACTCAGTGAGGCCACTGGATGATGGAGGTGCCAAAGGAGAAGTCTAGAAAGACAAGGCTGTTGCAGAGAAGATAAATGAAGCCTTTGATCAATCTTCACTACAGGACGATGGGAGGGAGATTCCCACACCTGAGCCATTTTTAGGTGACAAATCTGAGTAACTGTCCCAGATTAAGGCATCGACAGACGAAGTTTTGGAACAAACTGATAACCTGAAAAGTAGTAAGTCACCAGGACCAGATGGTATTCATGCAAAAGTCCTGATGGAACCGAAGTATGCAATTGTAGAACTACTAGCTGTGGTATATCACCGATCACTTAAGTCGGCCTCTGTACCAGGTAACAGGAAGATACATAATGTAACACCAAATTTTTTAAAAGGCTCCAGATGCCATCTGGCAATTACAGGCCGGTAAGCTTAACTTTCAGGCAAACTGGTTAAAGCTATAGTAAAGAAGAAAATCATCACACAAACAGATTAACATTATTTGTTGGCGAAGAGTCAACATGACTTTTGTGAAGGGAAATCATGCCTCACCAACCTATTAGAATTCTTTGAGAGGGTCAAACAAACGTGGACAAAGGTGATCCAGTGCAGATAGTGTCAAAGGTTTTCTGAAAGTCTGAGTATAAGGTCCTTCACCAAAGGCTCTTAAGCAAAATAAGCAGTCATGGAATAAGAGGGAAGGTCCTCGCGTGGATCGGTAATTGGTTAAAAGACAGGAATAAATGGTCAGTTTTCAGAAGGGAGAGAAGTAAATAGTGGTGTCCCCCAGGGGTCTCTACTGGGACCTGTGCTATTAGACATATTCATAAATGATCTGGAAAAGGGGATAAACAGTGAGATGGCAAAATTTGCAGACACAAAATTACTCAAGATAATAAAGTCCAAAGCAGGCTATGAACAGTTGCAAAGAGTTCTCACAGTAGTGGGTGACTGGACGACCCCAAAATAGCAGATGAAATTCAATGTTGATAAATTTCAGAGTAACAGCCGTGTTCGTCTGTATTCGTAAAAAGAAAAAAGAAAAGGAGTACTTGTGGCACCTTAGAGACTAACCAGTTTATTTGAGCATGAGCTTTCGTGAGCTAAGCTCACTTCATCGGATGCATAGCATATCGTGGAAATTGCAGAAGACATTATATACACACAGAGACCATGAAACAAAACTTCCTCCCACCCCACTCTCCTGCTGGTAACAGCTTATCTAAAGTGACCATCAAGTAGGGCCATTTCCAGCACAAATCCAGGTTCTCACCCTTCCCCCCCCACACACACACATATCAGCCCCCAACTAAAACCCCTCCAACGCATTATTAAGGATCTTCAACCTATCCTGAAGGATGACCCAACACTCACAAATCTTGGGAGAAAGGCCAGTCCTTGCCTACAGACAGCCCCCCAACCTGAAGCGAATACTCACCAACAACCACATACCACACAACAGAACCACTAACCCAGGAACCTATCCTTGCAACAAAGCCCGTTGCCAACTGTGCCCACATATCTATTCAGGGAACACCATCACAGGGCCTAACAACATCAGCCACACTATCAGAGGCTCGTTCACCTGCACATCCACCAATGTGATATATGCCATCATGTGCCAGCAATGCCCCTCTGCCATGTACATTGGTCATACTGGACAGTCTCTACGTAAAAGAATAAATGGACACAAATCAGATGTTAAGAATTATAACATTCATAAACCAGTCGGAGAACACTTCAATCTCTCTGGTCACGCAATCACAGACATGAGGGTCGCTATCTTAAAGCAAAAAAAACTTCAAATCCAGACTCCAGCGAGAAACTGCTGAATTGGAATTCATTTGCAAATTGGATACTATTAATTTGGGCTTGAATAGAGACTGGGCATGGCTAAGTCATTATGCAAGGTAGCCTATCTCCCCTTGTTTTTTTCCTACAAACCCCCCCCCCCCCCCCAAGACGTTCTGGTTAAACTTGGATTATTGCTGTGCATATTGTAAGATGAGCTATTGCCAGCAGGAGAGTGAGTTTGTGTGTGTGGTTTTTGGAGGGGGGTGTGTGTGTGGGGGGGTGAGAAAACCTGGATTAGTGCTGGAAATGACCCACCTTGATTATCATGCGCATTATAAAGAGAGGTTTCAAAGAGGGATGGGCTATTACCAGCAGGAGAGTGAGTTTGTATGTGTGTGTGTGGGGGGGGGGAAGGATGAGAAAACCTGGATTTGTGCTGGAAATGGCCCTACTTGATGGTCACTTTAGATAAGCTGTTACCAGCAGGAGAGTGGGGTGGGAGGAAGTTTTGTTTCATGGTCTCTGTGTGTATATAATGTCTTCTGCAGTTTCCACGATATGCTATGCATCCGATGAAGTGAGCTGTAGCTCACGAAAGCTCATGCTCAAATAAACTGGTTAGTCTCTAAGGTGCCACAAGTACTCCTTTTCTTTTTAATGTTGATAAATGCAAAGTAATGCACATTGGAAAACAATCTCAGCTATACCCACAAAATGATGGGGTCTAAATTAGCTGTTACCACTCAAGAAAGATCTTGGAGTAATTGTAGACAGTTCTCTGAAAAAATCTCCCCAAATGTGCAGTGGCAGCCAAAAAAGCTAACAGAATGTTAGGAACCATTAAGAAAGGGATTGAGAAGACAGAAAATATAATGCCACTATATAAATCCATGGTATGCCCACACCTTGAATACCACATACAGTTCTGGTTTCCCCGTTTCAAAAAACAGATATTAGAAATGGAAAAGGTACAGAGCAGGGCAACAAAAATTATTAGGGGTATGGAACAGCTTCCAGATGAGGAGAGATTCAAACACTGGGACAGTGGTCTCTTTTCCAAGGTGAACAAAGGGAAGATAAGATAGGTGTCTATAAAACCATAAATGGGGCGTAGAAAGTGAATAGGGAAGTGTTATTTACCTCTTCACATAACAGAAGGAAGTACGTCTTCACACAACGCGCAGTCAACCTGTGGAACTCGTTGCCATGGGGTGTTGTGAAGGCCAGAAGTATAACAGAGTTCAAAGAAGAATTAGATAAGTTCACGGAGGAGAAGTCTATCAATGGCTATTTACCAAGATCATCAGAGATGCAACCCCATGCTCTGGGTGTCCCTAAATTTCTTACTCGCAGATGCTGGGACTGGACACCAGGAGATGGATCACTCAATTGCCCTGGCCACTGTCAGAAAAAAGGTACTGGGCTAGCCGGACCATTGGTCTGACCCATTATGGCCATTCTTATGTTCTCACCCCCCTTCTCCCCCTCCCATTCCTCCCCTCTCTCACACACACACACTCATGATCTTTGAATCCTGAGGGGAGTAAAACCTGAACTTCTGGAAATGTTGCACTAGAATACTTAATTCTTGAGGATTTGCTAAATGCTGCACTTAGGCTGTTTTAGGAGGGTCATCCAAAGATAATACAATTTTTCATCTCTTCTCCCATTTCAAGCAAAATATAAATGTCCTATTTTTACATACCATACACATGCACATAGCTTTACATATTTTTGTATCTTTCTAATAAATCAAAGCTATGCATCATCTTGCGGGCATCAGGAAATTAGTTCACTTTTACTATTTCTAGAATAATGAAGGCTAACAATAGTTTCTATATTCTAATAAGCAATTTTCAGGTTTTTTCCTGTTGTACGAGGTTTAAGCCAACATTAATCTGTGCATAAGGAAGCAGTGTTCTCCACTCAACCTCCCCTTTAGCTGCTGCTCTTCTATTCAGTTCTGCACCATTTCTAAATGTAAAAGATATTTCTAAAATGCATTACGTTAGTCTTCTGTCCACATTCTTCTTCCAATACAGCTGTAACTTTTTCAAGTTAATTTCGGGCTGAAGAAATGTTTAACACTAATTTATAGCTATATCTCTTGCAACATTTATGGGTACAACTATAGGCCATCTCACAAAAGAGAAAACCAGTTAAAGATTTTCTCCATTTCAAGTCAATTAACAGGTCACTCACTCCTCGCCAGAAGATACTTGTGAAAGTTCCACTTTTGCACTTCCATGGAAGTGGTAGCTACGTCCCTGGTATAGCATTTAATTTTTATTTTATGTTTTTACCGTGTGAAGTGACAAAGTGATCTGAATCAGAGTAGTGTAATATAGTGCAATTACCTACATATGGTATAGCACCGATATGCTTCATTATCTTCATTCAGAGGAGCAAGATGACATAACTTGTGACAAGGCAATGCAGCTGTCACCTGAGTCTGTTAACTTCTATACACAACATGCTATGCAAAAAACATCAGTATCACAACAGCTGGGAAGAGCACGTGTGTCACCACTGTAATCTCCTCAACTGATTTACTGTCCTAACATACATGTCACTAAGTACAAAAGCACAAACTACTCACCAAATAAATTGCTTGAATGTCCTTGCTTAGATATGGGTTTCAGTTCATTTAATCCCCAAGCGTAACGCTTATAATTATCCCAGGAATGTTTCATCATCTGGAGGGAAATGAAAGCAGGATTATAATGTTGATTTAACAAGAAAGCATAACAGTAAATACTGAGAATATACTGTATTTTCAAGAAGTGTTTAATTGAATGCTTAAATAAATTCAGGTTGCATGTATTAGAAGTGTAAGATATTTCATCAAACAACAATTTAACAAAACTGTGTTACTGATGCGATACTATGGTTATACTAGAGGTTCCATTTCAATTAAATCCTCAAATTTATAATAGAGACCAATTAATTCTCATCAAGATGAAATTTGATATATACACAGTATATTAATTCAGTTAAGAATTTTCCTTGGGTAAATGGCTGGAACCAAGACAAGTAAATATTACTTTGAAGACAGTCTGACATGCATTCTCCTGGAGCAGGAGAGAGCAATTTTTAAGAGATCAAAATTTGGCAAAGATTTAGAGTAGTTTTCAATGTCTGGCAAAGAGATTGTGGCTTGGATACAAACCAGCTGGTTCAAGATCCGTACAAGTAACATCAGCTGAAGAGGGCTAGGCAAAATATGTGGGGGGAAAATTGATATCGCTACCATAGCTGCTCGCTGCTTCATTTGAGAAGATATGTTGATATTTTAAAATTACTATAATTTGCAACAGTGAATGGAGAGAGGCAGTGTCATACTAAATACTTTGCTGCTTCTGGATGTCATTTAGCGGCAGCAGCCAATGCTTTCTTTCTATGATTGAACATTCACACTAATGCAAATATATACCCATACCAATAGGTATGTTGGTCTTTGAAAGTACTAAGCTCATTTTGAGGAATTCCATTACCTCAAGGGAAGATTATTAAGGCCTGATCTACACCAGCAAATTAGAGCCATTTAACTACACTAGTCCGGGGTGCAAAAATAAATAAATAAATAAATAAAAATCCATCTCTGAGTGGTGTACTTAAACCAACCTCAGTCCAGTCATAGACAGCATTAGAGCGACAGAAGAATTTTTCTGTCGACCTAGCTATTGCCTCTTGGAGAAGGGGATGACCTACACCGACAGGATAAGTCCTCCTGTCAGCATAGGTAGCATCTACACTGGTTCAGCTGTAGCATTTTAAGTGTACACAACCTCTAAAACACATGATGTCACCTGAACAGAATATTTCTTCAAGTGTGTTGTTTTCTCAGAGCCACAGAACCTATATATATGAACACTAAATCACACCTAGCCAGACCATGATGCTTCTCTAGAATGGACTGAAGCTGAGGTTCGTAAAACGTGGGATGTGCCCCCCAGATGGAGAGCACATGACAAGGCTGTCGAACAGACACTAGTACCTGATGGGGCCACACTGAAGGACTGGTGTCAGGAGCGGGTTTTGTCTGGCAGAAGCGGATGGGGCTATAAGAGCGTGTCTCAACTGCTGGAACAAGGCTCCCTGTCAGTCTTGCTACCTCACTGCTGCAGCAGCCACCAACCAGCAGTTGACCTTCTCTGCTGGGGAGACCAAGCAGAAACTCTGCAAACAGAGAGCAGAAGTCTGGACCCTGGGAGTACTGACCCCCTTGCCGGACAGTGCTGCCTCCTAATCCCAGACCTTCAGAATGGCTCCATCTACACAAGTCTGCTGGACTGGTGAGGACCCATCACCACTCTCTAGTTAGGCTGGGTCCCTATGCCCACCCCGCTTATCTGAATACCCGTCTTCCAGCAAGTTGGATTCAGTCCTGGAAGGAAACTCCTGCGCAATTGAGTAGAAGACAAGGAGGAGGGCGGCCTATGTCAACAGGACAGAGCTTGATAAAGGGATGGCAACAAGGTTGCTCCTCAACACACACAGTGCCCTCTTCTGGGGTGGTGGGGGGCAGCAGCTCCGACAAAGCTAAGTGAAAAGAAAACGAGTACTTGTGGCACCTTAGAGACTAACAAATTTATCTGAGCATAAGCTTTCGTGAGCTACAGCTCACTTCATCGGTGAAGTCCGATGAAGTGAGCTGTAGCTCACGAAAGCTTATGCTCAGATAAATTTGTTAGTCTCTAAGGTGCCACAAGTACTCGTTTTCTTTTTGCGAATACAGATTAACACGGCTGCTACTCTGAAACCTACAAAGCTAAATGTTTCACAGTTAGCAAGCCATTAAGATGGATGTCTATTTATACCTCTCAAATAACCTTTTCATAACAAATACTCCTGTGAAATATTAAGTCAAGTGGCAGCAGGATATTTTTATCCCCCCCCCAGCTGCTCTGCATATATGTAAACCAGAAAGTATGTTAACCAATTATTTTTTCACAATCTAGTTTTAGACCAGGGGTCGGCAACCTATGGCACGTGTGCCAAAGATGGCATGTGAGCTGATTTTTAATGGCACGCTGCTGCCTGCCGGGTCCCAGCCGCCGGCCCCGCTCAGCCCGCTGCCGAACCCAGGCCGGGACCCTGGAAGGCAGCAGCGTGCCATTAAAAATCCTGCCCGTCCTGGCCGGCTCTTCTCTGCTCCCCCAGGCAGGGTGAAGAAGCTTGGTTCTGTCGGCTGCTGCTGCAAAGCAGGCAAGCTCCCCCCTCCCCCGCCTATTACCCCAGCATTCGGGGTTCCTGCCCCTCCTCCTCTCCCTCCCTGCCGCCAATCAGCTGATGGCCCTTGTACAGGAGGAGGAGG
Source organism: Natator depressus (assembly GCF_965152275.1). Taxonomy (NCBI): domain Eukaryota; kingdom Metazoa; phylum Chordata; order Testudines; family Cheloniidae; genus Natator; species Natator depressus. Next base: position 92,493,705 of record NC_134236.1, read on the forward strand.
AGAAGCGGAGCCGTAGCATGCTCGCTACTCTGACAAGGAAGCGGGGGGTATATCCCCTCCAGGCCCCTGCTGTGAGCTGCTCTGGACAGGGGGCTGTGAGCACCCCGACGACCCCAGCCCACACCCCCAGCCCCCTGCCCTGACCCTTGCACCCCCCCCCCCCACACACACAGCTCCCCCCACACCCGATGTCCTGACTCTTGCACCCCCCACATTCCCACCCCCATCCTGAGCACCGAACAGGAGCTCCTGCACCCTCCCACATTCCCACTTGCACCCCTCACACCAAATGGGAGCTGCCCAGGTAAGCACTCTACACCCAAACCTCTTGCCCCAACCCTGACCCCCGTCCCTCTTCTAGCTCCTGGCCAGACCCTGCACCCCAAACCCCCAGCCTGCTCCTTTACCTCCTGCCCTGTGCTCAGTGCACTCCCACCCTCAGCTCAGTGCAGAGAGAGAGGAAGAGACTGGGCTAGAATCAGGGAGAAGGTAGATACCCACTCTATGTGGGCAGGGCCGGGATCCCAAACTGGCAGCAGGCTGAGCGGGGACAGCAGCCGGAACGCTGGCTGGCAGGAGAAGGCAGACTGAACCCCAGACCGACACTGGGCTGACTGCCAGTCTGGGGCCCCGGCCCCGCTCAGCCCACTGCCAGTCTGGGGCCCCGGCCCCGCTCAGCCCACTGCCAGTCTGGGGCCCCGGCCCCGCTCAGCCCACTGCCAGTCTGGGGCCCCGGCCCCGCTCAGCCCACTGCCAGTCTGGGGTTCTGGCTGCCAGCCCCTTGCCAGCCAGGGTCCCGGCCGCAGACCCCGCTCAGCCTGCTGCCGGCCTAGGTGAACGGAACCCCAGGCTGGCAGCGGGCTGAGTGGGCCGGCAGCGTAAGATCAGCATTTTATTTTAATTTTAAATGAAGCTTCTTAAACATTTTGAAAACCTTGTTTACTTTACATACGACAATAGTTTAGTTATATAATATACAGACTCATAGAAAGAGACCTTCTAAAAAAGTTAATGTATTACTGGCACGTGAAACCTTAAATTAAAGTGAATAAATGAAGACTCGGCACACCACTTCTGAAAGGTTGCCGACCCCTGTTTTAAACAAAGAAAAATCTCCCTGTAAAGTATGTTTCACGAGGCTTCAGCCAGCATCAGTTACAATCTTGTGGAATCATTATAGAGCATTCATTAAGAAGTTAACATAATTCAGAACTTTTAAACTGACACTAGTCTCCAGTATCTCTCATATCTCAAACTCCAGCTTCATTTGAAGCATATATTTCTTGTAATGCCAACAGCAAAATGAACTGGACACAAATCACATTTGTGATCTAACATTCCATTTTACAATCAACTTCACCACTCCCAACTCACAGAATACATTCTTTAACATGGGAGTGAAAGTACCATTACATGTATACCTACATTCAAATAACCTCAGATGTTTGACTAGCAATATGGGAATTCAGAGTCAATGTTGCTAATCTGTCTACTGCCTAATGACCCTTTATTGTAGATGGTCTCCGATGACATATAGGCTACAAATGGAACAAAAGGAGTTAAAAACTGAAGGGAGCATGTTATATACTGATCGGTGTCTTGACCCTCCATCAAGTCTACACTTATATCCAATATCCAAAAATGAGCAAAGGCAATAAAACCTTCTTCAGATGGTGCTTGTTAACTGTTGAAATTTCTATTTACGGGAGTACACTAGCAATGCCGGACAAGTTAACAGCCTCAAAATTCTGTCACTCACTAAGGGTATATCTACACATACCGTGGATCAATGCTGCAACAAAGACCCGCTAAATCAACCTCAGATGACTCTCGTCGAATCTGGTACTCCACCGGAACGAGAAGCATAAGGTAAGTCAACTCTCCCATCGACCCAGCACAGTGCATACGCTGCAATAAGTCAACCTAAGCTACGTCGACTCCAGCTATATTATTCACATAGCGTGAGTTGCATAACATAGGTTGACTTAACCCCGTAGTGTAGATCTTCCCTAAATGTTTGCAATTCCCACTGGCTTCAATCAAAGTTGTATGCCTGCATCCAAGAGAAATATTTGATCTTTATTCTTGGAGATCTTCTGACTAAAACAGTTTGTAGCAGGCTGAACCAAGGTAAAGTTGCACTGCAGCACGGGAGGCCTGTCTACATTAAGGGTTTGCATAGGAGTCAATTTCCTTAGCATAGACAGGGCCTTACTTACTGTCTCATTTTTATTTCATTTTTAAAGCCAAACCATCCACACTGGTATAAATATGAAGAAGAGGAGAACGGATATTTGCTTCCTGTCTTTTCTTGGCTTTTCATTGAGTTATTATTCCATCCTCTCCTAGAATCCAGCAAGCTTCTAGAAGAAACACTCCTGCAGGGCCACACCACCTGCAGCTACAGAGCAAGAGGATGTGGTGGTGGGAATCAACTTCAGAGGAGCAGGTGGGAGAGCAGCATAATTCCTGGACACCAAAAGTTAGTTTATTTGGGTTTCCTTACCCTAGTCCTGAGGTCTGCACTGGGTATATCCATTCTCCCTCCTCCCCTTCTGTAGCATGTAAAATTGCTTTAAGAGTAAAGTGTGGCTACAAAAGGGTGAAAGGAGAATGAATATACCCAGTGCAGACACCAGTATATTTTGTTACTTAAAATAATTGATCTTCAATATATATCCCAATATTATAATTATACCCTTGGAATGGGAAAACAATCCTCACTTCAATACCGAGTTATGGACCCTAATCAGCACTACATTCTTGTACTCTCTAATACACCTTTGGTCAGATCATGACAAATATTTGTTTTGGCCAAAACTTGGCAACTCAATTTCACAAAAATGGGCAAGATTCCCCCTACCCCATTTTGCAACGAGTTCTGCTTTTGACATTGACTGAAATGTGCTTTATTTAGATAATACTTTCTACCCTCTCCACACATTTTCATAAACTTAACAAGCTATAACTGAAATCACCCAGGTATTAGACTGAAAGCTGGCTAAAGAAGAAATAAAGAGTTCCTTTGTAAAGTTTAGTTTAAACACCAACACAACCATAAAATAATGAGACAGTATAATTAACATGATTTAATAGGAATCCTAGTTGTCCACTTCATTTAAACAGAGCAGCCCTAGACCCCTGAATATCAGATTCTTAACTGCTGATCAAGAAGGATGCTCACTTTCTGCATCTGGGCTCAGCACCTTCCTTTTCAAAACAGGAAAGAGTATTTATATGATATAAAATATTATCTAACAGAGGAATTTGACCCACTGGTGTTGAAATAATTGGAAAATGGCTAGGTCTGTTAGCCAGACCATTGAATCCACCATATTTTGTGCAAGACACTGTATCTTCTACCTAGCAACAGCAGAAAAGAGTAGCAGCAATTATTTTTCTTCTCAGAAACAAATTCTGCCCTGAAAAGTTTCCCAGAAATACTTCACAGTTTTCTGGAAGGTGAGGATACTTTTATTATGCTCCACAGAGACTTCTGCATATTGCTTGTATTTTACACGAATCACAATTTGACTGTACTAAGCACTTATCCTAATTATTTCATCTGATGTTCAAATGAGTTCTTTGTCATTATGTCATGACAGCTTAGAGAAAAGTCTTATTTGGTTTCACGGAGACACTTTCCTAATGAAACAGAAGAGAATCAGAATACTTATCTTTCTGGTTACTAAACATTGCAAGGATACATGCTGGGTTGTGTTAATAAAAGACCTTAGAATACCCACTAGTGGGTTAGCTGATACAAGCAGACATGGCTTTTGTGGTCTTCTGTAGAGCCATTCAGCAAGTAGAGAAAAGCACATATGTTACAGACGTACAATAGGTTAAGTGTGCCAAATAGTCAAGTCCCTTGCCCAGAGGAACTTACAGTTAAATGGAATTAGTCGATACAATACAATACAGTGCAGTATGGTCTTTATAGCTGGAATGCTTAATTTAACAGTTGAGCCTTCCTTTTAATCAATAAATGTGGAAACACCAGAACATGAACTGGAAGATTGTATTAGATTAGCATTAGGAGTGATATTATCATGCCTTAACAATGCCTTAACTTATCGTGCCTTATGTTAAGATCAATCAGTGATAAACATGAATTTTTAGTTTTCAGTGTTGTTGCAGCCATGTTGGTCCCAAGATATAAGAGAGACAAGGTGGAGGAGGTAATATCTTTTATTGGACCAACTTCTGTTGGTGAGAGACAAGCTTTTGAGCTACGAAGAGCTCTTCAGGTCTTCATGAATTTTTAGTAGTCAGATACACTCAACTCTGCACAATGATTGTATGTGACAAAGACCAGCTTAGAAAACTAGGTAAAAAGTTACCATTTAATATCATTAAAGACACATTCGTTTGTTTAATCAAGTCAAAGAATAAGCATATTTGGCAAAAAATGAAAAGGTCAAACTGCCTCAAAGTGAATTCAAAACTGAACTAGCCAAACAGATATTTTAACAGCAGGACTTAAATTTTTGTATTTAATAAGCAATTTTTTATATTTAATAAGCTCCTTTCACAAGTGTTTAATATTTATTGGTATTGAGAAAATTTGAGTGCAGTTCTGCAGCAGCAAGTAGAATGTTCATCTGCTGAAGTTAACCTTAAATGATTGCTAATAGAATGCTTAGCTAGTGGCAGAGCCAACTAACTTTTCAAACTTAAAAATGAAAGACATCAGTGTTCCTTATTTGTCTGACATGATACATATTATAGTGGGTAAGTTTTTAACCTGCAAGTTAATGTCATTAATAGGTTAATTGGGCTATTCTAAAAATCATGTCAACAATAAAAGGACAACATCTTAAGAAAAGAACTACTATGCTCAATGTGGCTACTTATTTGCATCTGTATACTTGCTCTCTTTTCTTCTTCTGTATCCCCTTGTGTGTCTTCAGGTAAAACTCACATGCTGGTTGAGTGCACAAGCTGAGATACTGCTCTCTAGAAATATCTGAGCTCAGGCATGCAAGGTGCATTCACACCAAGGAAAGGGATTCATACAGGCAATACACAAAAAAGACAAGGTAACATTTATTTCTACCACAGAAACTTTGATGCTATCAAATTACTTTTCAAGAAGTAGAAAACTCCCTGAGGTGACCATAGGATTGACTACTATTGTCAAGTCCCACTAATGCTTGAAGAGAACAAGAAGCTATTCCTTTATACAGGCTGTAACTAATTTTTTTCCCCCAGATTGGGCCATCATACAGTAATACTTTCAGCATTCTGACTAGATAGGTGTGGCTGCATTACTAGTTTTATATACCTGTTTCATAATAGTCTCTTTTTATACAAAAAAATCAACTTCCGGGCACCTAGAATTCTGCAAGGGGAGAAAAGCTGGAATCTCCTACAAAGACAACTCACATTTGCTGCTTTACATAGCCATGCTGATCTCTCTGATAACAGAAACAGCAGATTATCTTTATGGAGAAGGAACAAAAAAAAGTTAAGAAACTGAAAAAGTAGTATTGTACCATTACAGCAAAACTCTGAATAGTTATAATTATACTAAAAACTATTTTAAATATAACTTAAAGGTTGCAAAATCAAACACTTGAGAATTGGGCAACCATAAATCTGGTACTTGTAGAGGAATTTCAATTCTGCCCCCTTGTGTACCTATCCTGTAAAGTGAATAAAGTGTGCAGGAATCTCGTAAAGAAAATGATAGTAAGTCATCATGTAATTAATAACTGTATCAGTATGGGGGTCAAATTAAGACTGCACAGGCCACCCTAAATTTGCCACTTCCTAAGTTTCGACTGCTTGGCTTTGCAACCTTGGCATTCTTTTAACAGATTGTGTATGAAATTTCCTGAGTTTATGGATTTGTTTTTAAAAAACTCAAAGCAAAATCAAGTTAAGTATGTGCCGCTAACAACCTACTCAACCCCTTCTGAATCAACAAGGTTTGAACCTCAAACCTGCAGTATTACAGCAGAGACTGCTACTAGAGCTACAGGTCTAGCAATGTGCTCAAAGTGCAAGGAATGCTGGGTCCAGGGTGCAATCAGCACCCTCGTCCTCCCTCCAGCAGCTTCACCTAGCTCCCTACTGTTCAGGCAGCAGGTGTTGGTGGTGCTGCCACAGATGTAAGCCTGGCCTCTGGATGAATCCATGCTGCCATTTCCTAAAAAAGGCAAGCAAAAGAAAGGAAATAGCCATTTTTAAACATACTATTTCTCAGTAAAATCTGAATGAAATTTCACAGAACAAGAAAAGTCACTTCTTTAGCCTCAGGCCATGAACTGTGCTGAATATCAAAGACCTGTAGCAAATAACGGAGGTGAGAGATTCTCAAAGAAAGGTTGCAGGAATCCTTTATAATGGACAGTGTTAGGCAACTTAAATATAGGGTCACTACGAGCTTCTCCTATAGTAAGTAACAGAACAAATGGATAGAGGTTCAAAACCACTAACAGCCAAGCTTACTCATTTTCTTGTTGTATATGCCAAACTTACAGAACATTTTCCTAGGTTTTCCCATATCACTTTAAAATTTCAATTTGTTTTGCTTATTGTCAGCTAGCTATGACTATTGAACTTTCAGTCAAGTTTATTTCCAATTAGTTTTCTACAGACACTTTTTAGTTTAACTTTAGCTCAATACAAGTTTTTTTTTTTTTTTTTTTTTTAATGCAACGTAGTATATAAAGCAGCATCCCTTATAAATAGTTTGTCAGCCCTCTGGTGCTCTTCATTGTGTTCTAGATTTCAGAAGCCTCCAGGAGACCCAGGTAACACTATGCAGCTAGAACCTGCATATTTATGTACATGGAGTAGACAACTGTGCCCCCTGTAGTTTCTTAATATTGTTTTTGTTGTATAGAGAACAAGAGACAAAATACCGTAGATTAATAGACTTGTTTGAGTTAGCACTACATGCTAGACAGACAAAAATCAGTCTCAAATTTGTATTTTTTAATTAGCCAAGAAGTCTTGTTTATTGGAGTTTAATAATTTAAAATTCTTGTGCACTTTTTCCCCCCTCAAATCATTGTGGTACCATTTTCCATTAATATTAAATTAATGTCAGTGATACTCAGACTGAGGCATAGGAGCCGCAAGTGGTTCTTTAATGTGTCTCCTGTGGCTCTTTGCAGCACATGATATTAAAACACTGATTATTAAACAACTTAAGTTATTAATCAATCAGGATGCATTTGCTATGTTAACCAATTGTAGTTGATAAAATACTTGCTCATTCTGCTGTGCATACACACACAGCCCTAAATATTTCCTGTTATACTGTTTAAATATTAATATATGGTACTATAGTAAATTAAACAATGAATTCACAATACTGTGGCTCTTTTGGGAAATGCTGATTTGAGCTAAATTGGCTCCTGAACCACTGAGGTCTGAGTATCACTGCATTAGTGTTACAAAGTAGCAGCTCTACTTCCAACATACATTAAACAAAAAAAGTTACCTTAAGTCTGACCACTTTAGCAGATGATAGTCACATACGAAGTCTTGGATTTGGCAAGGTTTCTGGGACTGACATTAAGAATGCAATTTCACTAAACATTTTCTGGCTAAACAATCCTCTGTTACAAACTTTACTATTTCATTTACAAGATGCTCTCCATCCCCCCACTTTTAGTTTACATTTCTTAAGGCCACAAGGGACCACTGCGATCATTTAGTCTGACCCTGCGTAACAGGCCACAAGGCTTCCCTAATTTATTCTTTTTTGAACTACAGCACACCTTTTAGAAAAGCATTCAATCCTGATTTTACAAAGTTTCCAATGATGGGCAATCCACCATAACCTTAGTAAGTTGTCCAATGGTTAATTACCAATACTTAAAATGTGCGCCTTATTTCCTAATCTAAATTTGTCTAACTTCAACTTCTAGCCATTGTGTCTTGTTATATATTTGTCTACTAGATTGAAGAACACTTATCAAATTTCTTTTCCCCATGTAAGTACTTCTGGGCTGTGATCAAGCCACCCCTTAACCTTCTCTTTGATAAGATAAATAGATCGACCTCCTTGACTCCCTCACTGTAAGGGATGATTTCCAATCCTTTAATCATTCATATGGCTCGTCTCTGAACCATCTCCAATCAACATAATTGTCCACAATTCAAGGAAGATCACAATCCAGATTGCTAGAAATCACATGGGCTGGTTTAAATCAGGGTGCCGAACCTTACCCATTAGAGAGCCAATACACTGTGATTTCTCCTAAATGATTAGGCTTTGTACTGTTATCAGTATCAACTCAAAGCAGCAGTGTTTTGAACCTCTCCAAAGCTTTACAGAGGAAAACGAAGCATCCTCCCTAGCTGGCCTCTGAAGAAGCTTAAAACCCCCTGAATATGGAATTGCTTTACCCCAAATTGGATCCAAACTTATCACTGCCTCACTTCCTACAGTATTCAAAGGCAATATGCAATTTTATCTAATGTCGATTGTCAGAAAAATAAAGTGAAGGGTAACCACCTTTCTGTATACAGTGATATAAAATCCCTCCTGGCCAAAACCCTTTCACCTGTAAAGGGATAAGAAGCTAAGGTAACCGAGCTGGCAGCTGACCTAATATGACCAATGAGAGGACAAGGTACTTTCAAATCTGGAAGGGAGGTGGGGGGGACAAAGGGTTGGTCTGTCTGTGTGTCTGTTTGCTGGGAACAGATCAGGAATGCAGCCTTACAACTCCTTTTAAAGTAATCTAGCTAGAAATGCATTAGATTTTCTTTTGTTTAATGGCTGGTAAAATAAGCTGCGCTGGATGGAATGTATATTCCTGTTGTTGGGTCTTTTTGTAACTTAAGGTTTGGCCTAGAGGGATTCTCTGTATTTTGAATCTGACCACCCTGTAAGGTATTTACCATCCTGATTTTACAGAGGTGATTCTTTTACCTTTTCTTTAATTAAAATTCTTCTTTTAAGAACCTGATTGCTTTTTCATTGTTCTTAAGATCCAAGGGTTAGGGTCTGTGTTCATCTGTACAAATTGGTGAGGATTTTTATCAAGCCTTCCCCAGGAAAGGGGGTGTAGAGTTTGGGGGGATATTTTGGGGAAGGACGTCTCCAAGTGGGCTCTTTCCCTGTTCTTTGTTTAACATGCTTGGTGGTGGCAGCACAGGGTTCCAGGACAAGGCAAGGTTTGTACCTTGGGGGAAGTTTTTAACCTAAGCTGGTAAGAATAAGCTTAGGGGGTCTTTCATGCAGATCCCCACATCTGTACCCTAGAGTTCAGAGTGGGGAAGGAACCTTGACATTGACTTAAAAAAAAGCAAATGCAGTTTTCAATTCTACCTATCAGATCAACTCAGATTCCATTACAAGAATATAGGAAAGGGAGAGCTCACCCTTAGCCAATTCCATATCCTGGTCAAACTGGTATGAAGACAGCATTAGAAAGTGTTTAACACAACTAACAGGCTTCTCTACACTGGCAATGTCCAGTGCTGCAACTTTCTTGCTCAGGGGGGTGAAAAAACACCCCCGAGTGCAGCAGGTTTCAGCGCTGTAAAGTGCCAGTGCAGACAGTGCACCAGCACTGGTTTCTTTAGAGCGCTGGGAGAGCTCTCTCCCAGCACTCTGCTGCGGCCACACAAGGCACGTTGAAGCGCTGCTGTGGTAGTGCTTTAGTGTTGTCAGTGTAGACTAGCCCATATTCCCCACCACTCAAGCATTAGGCATTCTTATTCTAATCCTAATCCTTTTTTCCAAATATTGCTATTACAGATAATCCTATACTACACATTATGTTTATACAAAAAAGCTTGAAAACTGCATAATCCAAATCTGTTCTATTCACTTTAAAATTATGCCTTATCCCGAGGTTTAAAAGATGGCACTTAAAACTAAATCTTTCACTGATTCACATTTCCCTAATCTAATCTCAGCAAAATTCATAAGAAAACCTAATCATTCCCTCCCCCATTGGACGCAAAGTAAAATGTGCTACTGTAGTTACTACTACTGCAGTTAGCTAATATCCATGAGTTAGGCTGCATTTAGTCATGGGTATTTTTAATTAAGTCATGGACAGGCCACAGGCAATAACCAAAAATTCACAGCCCCATGACCTCTCCATGACTTGTACAATAAATATCCCTCACTAAATCTTAGCTGGGGAGTCTGGGGGGAGCCAGGGCCAGCGGCAGCAGCTGCCTGGGGCCACTGAGCAGCGGCTGCTCCGACCGCCCCGGGGTTGCATCCCATTGCCCCCAGGACCACTGTTCCCACTGCCCCCAGGCCCACTGCTCAGGTGGTCCCCAGGGCCAGCCGCACCAGCCGCTGCTCGGGTGGTCCCGGGGCCAGCTGCCCAATCAGTGGCCAAGGCAGCTCCAGCAGCAACTGGTGTTGCTGGCTACAGGGCTGCCCAAGTGGCTGGCTGTGGCTGGCCCTCAGCCAGCTGCTTATGCGGCCCTGGGCGTCAGCCACACTTGCCACTGCAGAAGTCACGGAAACCGTGACCTCCACGACCCCTGTGACAGACACAGAACCCTATCCATGGAGTAGTATGAGTATCCATGGAGACATAACAACTAAGGAAGGAAACTAGTCTTTTTAAAACCATTTTGAACTGTTAGCTACATTTGCTAGTAAGTGGGTTTTGTTTCATTGTTTCATAAATTCCAAACATTGCCTTCAACAAAAATGCAAAGTTTATGTCAAGATATCCAGTCAAGATGACACAAGTTAGCAAAATACAGGTTTAGAAGAATTTATACATAAGATTCAAAGTATCAGTTAATTAAAATAAAGTATATATTGGAATAGAATACTCCCACATTTTAATTTGAAGTTTAAAAATTAACAGTGATAATCAACAGAACGTTGTTTGAGCCCCACATGTTTTACATTAAGTAGGATAATGCTTTAACATCTTAAAGGGAGTGTCTCCATTTTCATTTATTTCATAGGAGTTTAAGTTTATATATAGACATAACTTGTCAGAGTTCCCAGTGGTAAAAACAGTATTTTGTCATAGATACAAACATATCCCTAGTCATCAAGGATCTTAATATACAGAAGCTCTGATCTGTCAGTGTGGTGATTATTGCAAATTGTGAGCTGAACAGATTAATAGCCTAATTTCCTAATGGCATCATACTGAGTAAAAAGTATGTACACACTGGCTAGTTTGCATAATACTCAGACAAAATGTCAATGTTTCTAAATCAGTCAGATGATGTCAAACATGTTCTGAAGTATGTTCATGTTAGTGTTTCAGTAAGTAGCCTCCTGCACAGACTTTAATTCTAGGGAAATAAACCAAAGAGCTTTTTAAAAATACATTTAAATTTTCATTCAAGGTTTCATATGAGGGATAAGGTAATATTTCCCAGAAGTAATTTAAGTGCCCAAGTCTAATTGCCTTTCAGTAAGACTTGGGCTTCTAGGGAGTTTTGAAAATTTTACTCACAGCATAAGGTACCTGAACAGTGTTGGAAAAGCTTTTAGAACTACTTGAAACCTTGAGAATCCCATAAAGTGCCTAGACAAGCCACACTGGTTTCCAGGAACATCCTTCGCAATCATTCATATAACCTGTCAAGGTTCCTTCCCCACTCTGAACTCTAGGGTACAGATGTGGGGACCTGCATGAAAGACCCCCTAAGCTTATTCTTACCAGCTTAGGTTAAAAACTTCCTCAAGGTATACACTTTGCCTTGTCCTTGAACCATATGCTGCCACCACCAAGCGTGTTAAACAAAGAATAGGGAAAGAGCCCACTTGGAGACGTCTTCCCGCCAAAATATTCCCCCAAGCCCTACACCCCCTTTCCTGGGGAAGGCTTGATAAAAATCCTCACCAATTTGCATAGGTGAGCAAAGACCCAAACCCTTGGATCTTAAGAACAATGAAAAAGCAATCAGGTTCTTAAAAGAAGAATTTTAATTAAAGAAAAGATAAAAGTATCACTTCTGTAAAATCAGGATGGTAAATACCTTACAGGGTAATCAGATTCAAAACAGAGAATCCCTCTAGGCAAAACCTTAAGTTACAAAAAGATACAAAAACAGGAATATACATTCCATTCAGCACAGCTTATTTACCAGCCATTAAACAAAAGGAAATCTAACGCATTTCTAGCTAGATTACTTTAAAAGGAGTTGTAAGGCTGCATTCCTGATCTGTTCCCAGCAAAAGCATCACACAGATAGACAGACCCTTTGTTTCCACCCCCCTCCAGCTTTCTAAGTATCTTGTCTCCTCATTGGTCATTTTGGTCAGGTGCCAGCGAGGTTATCTTAGCTTCTTAACCCTTTACAGGTGAAAGGGTTTTGACTCTGCCCAGGAAGGATTTTTATAGTTCTGTATACAGAAAGGGTTACCCTTCCCTTTATATTTATGACATAACCCATAATATTGTGAAATATATAACTCAGTACTGGATTTAATGCTCTGTATGAAAGAGAAGTGACCAGCTTATTGTTTGTGCTTCAGAATTTTAAGTCATTCATATGATCAGTTTGTAGCCTACATAAAAATCGACATAATAAATTCTAGACATTAAAAGGAAATAAGTGCAGCAAAGGAAAACATTGAGGGCTGTTAGGATTAATTCATTAACATAAAGCACTTTAAAATCCTCAAATGGAAGGCATGATAGAAATGCCAAGTAGTATTTCTTAATACGAGTTATGGTAAATTACCGATAAGGTTCTATTCCGTATAGATTCTTAGACAGCCCTCATCACCCTACTATGAGAGCCTTCCAGTACTGCATTAAATGGTGACACTCATGTGTTTGTTCTCTCAACCCTTCCTTGAGGGGAGAAGCATGTCCAGAGTGTTTTGTTCCAGTTTTTGTTTGTTTGTTTGTTTGTTTTTTTAAAGACATGGTGCTTTCTTCTAAAGAGAATAGCTAACTATTAATTCTATAACCTGAATGTTTGTTTAAAAAGTAACTAAGGAGAATGGAAATGAATAGTTAAGGGAATGACTAAATGTATTCCATTGCTTGACATTTCATATATACACTTAAAAATGAAGATAACTTTATAAATGCAGAAACAAAAGGACAACGATTCCTTTGACCCATCTACATAATCATAAAACTCAGTTAAATAATGTAAGAATTACTGTAGGGATATCAAGTCACTCAGGATTAATGCCTGAATAGAGTTTTGATATGTAATATACACTTTAACAGTACATTTTAGAAGTAGTAAGTCTTGAATGTTTGCTTCTAATATCTCAGTTGAACACCAACACCAAAAATTTCCCTGTTACCTTGAGTCAGAGTTATGCGGCCAGATCCTTAGCTATCACTGAAGGTAAGAGAGCACAAGTTGCAAGCTGGGAGAGGATGGTGGTACAAACGTGGCTTAAAATTCACCTTAACACTCCTGACATGAATGCTGTTCAGCACAGGGTCAGCATCTCTGCATCAAGTTAGAGCAGCCCAAGGGCAGCTGTAACTTGTGTGGCAGTGGCATGAGTATCCTAGTCATGATCCTTTTTTCAGGGCCCACCATTCTTCCTGCTAAGCAAGAAGGAAAGGAGACCAGTATGTGCACTTGGGTGATCCCCTTTAGGCTGAACTAGCTAGTTTTAGAGCCAAATTATACCAATAGGACAGTTCAAAGAGGCCACACAAGAAAATCTTACCTGTGGTTGTCTGTATCTATAGGGTAAAGAGGTATAAAATGCAAGTTAATAGAATATGCATAAAATTTAACTGTTTAAAAAACCTAAGCATTAAAAAAATGGAAATACATTGTGATATTCTCTTGTAACTTTTAGAAGTTTGAAAATTATTCACTGGTCCTGAAAATATTTACCTTAGTTGGCATGTTAAGATATCGTAAGTAATTTTGATTACCACAAAGCTTTCTTTGCCTCCAATTATCGTTTTTAATGAAGGAAACAGTTCTGCAAGAGCAGTAGTTACAGTGGTAGAAAAGGCAATACAGATATGATATTGCAGTATAGCACTCAATGTTTAGTTGGGCACAATCTCATACTAGATTTAATATGCCCCAATTTTCAGATAAGTATTTCAATTTCCATTTAAATTACACAATATAAACAGCTGTTACCACCAGAGCCATTCGAGTTAGGTTACTGCCTTATTTAAAAGGCGAGACAAAACTTGTCCCAAACGGTCCATCAAGCATTCATCTTATAAAACTTTGTGATGTTGCCATGATCTAGATTAAAACAAAATACCTTGAGGTTAAAGTTCTCTCCTCATTCCTCCCCTATCCACTTATCTACTTTCCTTTTCTTCCTTAGTTTTAGCAAGAGCTGAAGAGGAGGGTAGGAGAATGGAAAAGCATCAAAATAAGGGCAGAGGAACCAGCTCCATATTCCCAGTACTGTAAAGAAGAGAAGTTGGCCGTTTCCTTTTTCCCTCTGCAGATTTTCCTTCTCAGAAATTTGAGATGCCCATCACATTGGCTTACAAATATATTAACCCCTTGAGCAGAAAGTGAAAAACATCCCAGGAGTAATGGTTACATGCAGAAGATGTCCTTAGGGCATTCTACAACTTTCCTTTCCCAAGCAAGTCACTGAAAGTGAGTCCAAAACATTATTAGACTGTTTATTGTAAAAAGGAAGAAAATATTTGAACTGAAGACAAACATGCCTGAAGAGGAAAGTTTAGAGGGCAAGAACTCAGATTGGACATTAATCCTGAATGACAAGCAAAGAATGAAAAATTCAATATCTACATTCAGACATACAAAAATAGTTGCATTTCACTAGAAACTGTACAAAAATAACTGGTATGTTATTTAGATACCAAAAAGAGAATTATCATCGTCTAAAGTAGTCCTTTCCATTTTTACTGATATAGCTAGAAAAAAGTAATTGTAAAAATTCTACTCAGCACCACAGATATATTATCCTCCCTCTCACTCAAATATTCATTAAGGTCCACATATGTACTGTTACAGTTTCCAATAACTTTGAACCATCAAGTGGTACACATAGCTAGCTTATGTAGCTCTGATATGATCATACTTTTGTCATCCGTCTCCCTTTCCTATTGTTCTTCACAAGCATTTGAGGAGTCTTGTTTCAAATTAGATTGCAAGTTATTTGGGAGAAGGAGCATACTTTCCTGTGTATTTGTAAAGTGCCTAACAGAGTCCTGTTCATAATAAGTTAGCACCAAAATGCCCCAAACTCAATACAAATAAGTAGAACACTACCAAGCAAAATATACCGTTTTGCAGTTCCAAAAAAGGCTAATGTTCTGGGGTATATTAACAGGGGGTTCGTATGTCAGACACGGGAGGTAAGTGTCCCTTTCTATTCAGCACTGGTGAGGCCTCTGTTGGAGTCTGTGTCCAATTCTGGGCTCCACACTTTAGGAAAGATAGAGAACTTGGAGAAAGTCCAGAGCAGAGCTACAAAGTGATAAAAGGTTTAGAAAACCTGACCTATGAGGAAAGATTAAAAACTGGCATGTTTAGTCTTAAGAAGACTGAATGGGGACCTGATAACAGTCTTCAAATATGTTAAGGGATGTTGTAAAGAGAACAGTAATCAATTGTTCTCTGGGTCCACTGAAGGTAGGATAACAAGTAATGGGCTTAATCCAGCAAAGGAAATTTAGTTTAGATATTAGGAAAAACTTTCTAACTCTAAGGATAGTAAAGTACTGGAATAGGCTTCCAAGGAAGTTGTGGAATGTCCTTCACTAGAGGTTTTTAAGAATAGGTTGGACAAACACCTCTCAGGGATAGTCTAGGTCAGTGGTTCTCAACCAGGGGTAAAGTATCCCTGGGGTTACACAAAGGTCTTCCAGGGTACATCAATTCATCTAGATATTTGCTTAGTTTTACAATAGGCTACATAAAAAGCATGAGCAAAGTCAATACACTTACAATTTCATACAGACTGACTTGTTTATGCTGCTTTATATACTGAATATATACTACTACATACTATACACTGAAATACAAGTATAATAGTTATATTCCAACTGATTTATTTTATAATTATATGGTAAAAATGATAAAGGAAGCAATTTTTCAGTAACAGTATGCTGTGACACTTTTGTATTTTTAGATCTGATTTTGTAAGCAAGTAGCTTTTAAGTGAGGTGAAACTTGGGGTACACAAGACAAATCAGACTCCTGAAAGGGGTATAGTAGTCTGAAAAGGTTGAGAGCCACTGGTCTACTTTACTTGGTCCTGCCTCCACACAGGGGGCTGGACTTGATGACTTTGAGGTCCAGTCCAGCTCTACATTTCTATGATTCTACGAAAATGCACTGAAAGAATATAGTTACTTACATATCTAAATTCAGAAGTGTATTGTTTCCTGTCGAAAGCATCACAAGTGATATCTGAAATGTTTTAAAATATAACAAAAAAACCAAACCACCACATTATTGCTTTCATGAGTCTTCAGTATTCTTCCTAGCATCTTGACCTAGGAGATTTATTTTCTGGAAGTATAAACAGGCTCATTTACTCTGCCAACATGGAAAGATATGAACCAGGAAAAGGCTTTAACAATTTTCAGATTTAAACGAGGGTCACAGTACACCAGCTATTTCCCTCAAAGTTCTCTAAACACTCAATTGCTTTCTTAAGTCACAGAAGGCTGCACATTCCTGGATCACTGGTGCATACCTCAACTGAGGCAGAAGGCCAAGGACCATGCACTGGCCAAGAAGCATGTTCACTTAAGTGGTTCATCACTATTACAATTCTTTAAATTTCTCTTTTTAGTGGATTCAGTTGCTTGTGAAAAAAGTGGCTGAACTATCTGGATACTGAAATCCTGTTTATCCCAGAACTTGCTTTGTTCTGAGAGTACAAGTGAAAACTTCACAATCTCCTGTCCTCATGACCTGGGAGGTCCACATCTAAGGGTGAGGGTCTTCTGTTCAGTTCAGTCCTTGGTCATCAACAACAGAACAAGATGTCAAACACCACCACCACCACAGTTGTCAACTAAAAACTGGATTGAGACCAGCTGTTCACATGTGTCAACAAACAGGCATCATGATAAAACTGGAAACCAATTTTGACAAGTGATTATACACATCACATTCTCTTAACTGTAAATTACTTTTCCAAATAAGATGAAGACAGGATTACAATGAGCATTATTCCTCTTCCTCCACAGCCCACCTCTACCCACTGAAGATTCTTGAGGCTACTCTCCCTAATCCTGGCAACTAAACTTTTACAGGCATGTTGGGAAATCTGAACTTTTACTTTCATTTGAGCAAGTAAACTGGCTCCTTTTTAAGGGAAAAAATAAAGTAACCCTTAGGGGCTGAACTCAGAAAGGACATGGTAGTTTTCTTTGAAATTCAGCTCGCAGCGCTTTGCAAATGGCTGAATTTCAGAGAGAAATGCTGCATTTCCCTTCTAGCCCAGTTGCAGTGGCTCAGCAGTATTTCAAAGACAGAAGGACTGCTTAGTAGGACTGCTTTAAAGTTCATCCTATTTAATATGAGCTCGGAATGAGTCTATTGCTCCCATTCAGGGTTTGCTTTTTTTTTTTTTTTTTTTAGCAAGTACAAAAACTTACAACTTAGCAGCCTGCAAGTCACTGCAGCTCAGTTAGAAGGAATGGGAGGAGAAAGTAAAGTCTCTGCAACTAAAACTGGTACTGTTTATCATATGATAATAGGTGTGGGAACAAAACCCATGTATCAATTAAACACAAGAGCAAGTAGTAACAGATACAGAAAAAAATTTAAACATTATCTTTGCGCAGAGACTTATGCCCACTGACTCTCTGGAGTTGATGCACGCCTTGGGGGTGCCACAGAAATGTCCAGCCACCCAGTGAAAGCATACTTTGAGAATTAGTGTCGGAACCTCAAATACAACAAACTCTACTTCTCTTGTGGCTCACTAAGTCAAAAAAAAAGTTAAGGTCTTGATGTGCTATATGATTAAAGGCTCAGAAGTGATGAGTATCAAAAATCAATACTTCACTTCTACTATTGAAGCATAATCAGTTTCTATAAAAATAAACGTTTAAGGTTTTAGGGCAGAAGGATTATCTCTCAACTTTATCACAGTAGTAAATAAGCCTCCAAAATTAAAGAAGCAATGAGCTCAAAATCTGTCATTGTGAGCCTCAACTAGAGATTATAAAGTATGTGTGTCTAACACTACCACCACTAATCCAGACACAGAACATTATTTCCTAAGCTATTTAGCTAGTTAGGTTGAAAAGATTTTTCTCCTTTGTCTCATGCCATCTTCTGCTCAGAGGACAGATCCACTGTCAAAACAGTAGCATAGGATTATTCCAGTTAATATTGTTTAGTCACAACAAATTTGGTGTTCTTAAAGTGTTTAGTACTGGATTGGTCAGAAAGTGTATGGCGATAGCCAGAAGGAAAAGAACGAAGAGAAAAACATGGGACATCGTTATGTTCCATCTCAAATAGTTTTGTACCACCTCAATTAAATTTTTAGTTCTATTTCCACCCATTTTATTTTTAAATTATTTTCCTTAGTAATCAATAGTAATGAATAGCAAGTTACATTACTGCAGCATTAAGATTTGAGTTTACACAGGAAACTAAAATTTACTTTTCCCCATTACAACTCTAACTATGGATGCTAATGTATAGTATATTTATTGCATAGTTATACAAGACCAAGCAATAAGACATTTAGAAAATACATTGCACACAAAAAGTTATGTTGAGCAAGTATTAAGTTTGCAGAGTCAAGCACTCAAGTTATGAAGCACCAGAATCAAGGTTACCTTTGCAACTGAGTAGCCAACGTTTTCCAAAATGTTGGACATGGAAAGTAACACTTGCCCTATCAGAGGTCTTGATACTGGGTCAGGAGACTGACCATATCAAGTCCTGGACCACTAATTCTCATCTTAATTTTCTTCACCCCCTAGCCAAATGAAATGATCAAACTATTTGTTCAGTATGGTTAAATACTAATGGTTAAGTCAGGAGAAGCACAGGACCTTTGATACCAGGTTCACAACAACAAATGCTTTCATAAAACTGCCCTTTCAGAATTTAAAAGGAGAGCCTGTTTCTGTTGAAACTGTTTACATAGATTAAATTTATATATGGCAGTTGATCCGTTCAACAAATGAGGCTGTAGTGTTATCACTGTGGCCAGAAAACAACCTCCAATCGAACAGCATGAAATTGGAGGAACAGAGTTGGACTTTCCAAACTGCTGAAAAATACACATTAGACGTTCATCCCAGTTAATCACAATACTTGGGATGAAGCAGATAATGTCAGCTCACCACCACTAGATTCAACAAGCGTCACACATTCCCTCATAAATCTTTCCAAACAGAACATTAACACAGTGCAGCGACTCCGATTCCTGTTCCCAAACAGCATCAGTTGCAAATATGCATTTTAAGAAAATTGAAAATTCTAATATTATGGTTCTCTGCAAGTTTTGGGAAATATTTCATTACCTTTTTACATCACAAAATTCCATTTAGGTACACAGTGCACTGAGACCCCCTTCTAAGAGATCAGCTGCTCTTCACTGGTATCCTTTCTCCCTCATTTACCTCTGCCTTGATCTCGCTTTATGCCAAACCAATGAGGTCTATCTCTGCCCCAGTAAGACACTCATACCTTTATTTAGAAAATGCAGTATGGTACCACTTTTATCAGATAAGTCTTAGTAGTTATCCACCCATTGTCATGGATGCAAATAGGGTAACTACCTGTTCGGACTACGATCCAAACGGATCCGGACCATTACTGTATTGACCTTTGTAGAGGTTATTTAAAAATATAGTTTACTTCTACAGCCTTTAAAATACCTCTTTAAAAAAAAAAGAAGAAGAAAACATGCAAGATTTTCACAAGTTAGCCAATGTGAAAAAGAAAACTATTTTCCTCTACATGCATGTAGGTTTTGCAACTAGAGTTTCAAAGATGCTAAAAGCACTATTTTCTTTAATTTTTTGTACTTTTCCTAAAAGCTGCTTGTAAAATCATGAAAACCCGGAAGCAATGAGGGTGTTTTCAAACTGTCACCTACCTTCATCATTCTGAACCATACATGTATATTATGATACACACGTGCATGAACACACACACACACGAAAACTTAAGTGTAACCTGTTCTCAGTATTTTGGTCTTTCATGGTCAATAGTTCTAGAGCTGTGAGCGCTGGGCACATCATTATTATTATTCCTAAAGTTTTCATGCCACAATTCCTTATAAAAGGAGATCTGCGTAATTAGGGTATCTATTATGTTATAGTTTTACACAATATTGAACTAGTTTTAGAAGTTATTAATATTCCAATTAAGGCACCTTACTTCCAGAGAAAGGAATATGATACACTTGTGTCATTAGTTGTAACCATTTCCTTCATTCCACCAAAGTTAAGTGTGACAGCAGTTTTGTGAAGAAGTTTTCATTATAAAAATGTGTGTATGCATTCCATCCGTTTGTGGGGATACTTTGTTGATTAAGGACATCTCTGAAACAAGTTCTTGCATATATTTCTTAAGTCCTGGTATTTCCCAACTTTAAAATTTACCGATTAAATGGTTTCGCGTCATGAGTCACTGGATACTTTATTAGATACTTTAATGACTCCAAAAGTTCCACGCCATGGAGTCTTTACAATGCATAATATCAATCTCAATACTGGACTTGGGAGACAAAAACTAATATAAAGACAACACTAAAAAATTAACACTAGTTTTCCAGTTATATGAATTAATATTTTCAACAGAAGATTAAGGAATTAGTTTACGGACTAAGTTAAGTCAAAATTAGAGAAAGACTGAGGAACTTTAAAGAGTAAAGCAACATAAGTAGGTAGCATGACAGCAGATTAACTTCATGGCTGACAAATGCATGATGGTGTATTTTGAAAGGAATAATTTTAGAACTTCGCAGTGTAAGAGACCAGCTAAATTAACTATAAGAATTTCAGGAAAAAGTCTGGGCATTAATGTGGGCAGCTCAGTGTAAGACTCTGTTCGATGTTCGAGCCAAAACAAATGAAGTGTTCAGATTTCTAGGATTGATATGCCATTGATCTAGTTTTCATAACCAATGTAGTAGTTATGTAACCATTTAAGATACCTGAATAGTGGTGCTCAGTTCTGATTACTCTATCTCACAAAATTATATAGCAGAAAATAGAAGGGATAAAGACTTAGAGGCCACAGAAGCAGGGAAGGATTTCTTATGAGGACAGACTGAAAAGATTGACACTATTTAGTTTAGAGAGGCGGCAATAGGAGGACATAATAGAGATTTATGAAGTAAATGATATACAGAAGAAAGTCATTAGCTCCTGTTTAGTCAATTAAACTGAATGCCAAATTTAAAACTGATGAAAAGGAGGCTTTTTATAAAAACAGAACACAAAACATGTGTAATCATTGCCACAAGATACAACTGAAGCTAAGTTTATCAAAGCAAAAACAGAATAGATTTTGTATAGATAAAATAGCCATCACTGATCTGATCCAGTATTGCATTTCCTACGTTCCTAATCAAAGTACTGCCATACATTTGATAAAGATTTAGCAAGTAGGATCTCTGGCAAATGCCTCAAAACTTTCATGCTTCACTTGTATTTTCAATACTACTGTGCAGTGCCTGCAACTTTGCTAATGTCATGCTGACCTTTACATGCTATAGTATTATGCAAAGCAGCAGGGACATCTAATATTGCCTGAAAGGGCAGAAATGATTTTCTGCGTTGCTCTTGCACTCAATATTATCTTAGAGTGTGGCACTTCCTAGGGGTCACAAGCAGAGACCCATTGTGTTAGGTTCTGCACAAACGTAACAAATGGGCAGTCCTTGTCCCCAAACAAGATAATTGTAAAAAAATAAAAAATCCTTAATCCTCCTCCTCACTGCCCATACTTAAGTAAAAACAGCCAAATGGGACACAGTCAGATTCTACATTCTATCTCTGAAAAAGGGACTGAGTGGGAAGATAAATGCGGGTAAACAATCATTTGATAGGACTTGTTTTGCTGTATCTACTACTACTTTCCCTTAACACCGCCAAATAAATAATATTTATGCTTCAAGTGGCCTTTTCTGGAGTGACCACATCAGCTTGGGGAAGTTTAATGTGGTATATTTTCTCCCCCAGCAAAAGCTGAAGGTGTATTCCCCATATCAATACAAGATGGCGGGACATACAGGCAAGGAACTTCCTCAGCATACTACCCCCCCAAACCCACAGCGTCAACTTTGATTTTTCCATGACACCTAGGAAGGACCTGGCCTCACTTTGCACAATGGAATAAAAAATAAGTCAGCATACCCGTTTTATTCTTGAGCAGAGAAAAAAGCCTCACCACTCCTCCTAAGCAAAATTTTGTGTTTTCTTAGCACAGGAACTACTGGCAGAACTTTTAACAGCCACGTACAACCTTTCTGGCCTGTTTGCCATCATAAGTTCATCGTCAGCAGGCCTGTGCTGTAAGGTGTTGAGGTATTTTAATATATCCCACAGTAGCTCAGCTGAACACTCTAAATCAGGGGTGGGCAAACTATAGCCCGCCAGCTGTTTTAAGTTGGCCCTCAAGCTCCTGCTGGGGAGCAGGGTCTGGGGCTTACCCTGTTCCGGTGCTCCAGCCAGGAAGCAGGATCAGGGCCCGCTCCACGTGGCTCCCGGAAGCAGCAGCATGGCCTCCCTTCGGCTCCAACGTGCTCCAATGGGAGCTATAGGGATGGTGCGTGTAGACGGGGCACCGTGCAGAGCTGTCTGGCCGCGCCTCTGCGTAGGAGCTGGAGAAGTGACATCCCGCTACTTCCAGAGCCTACACCCCTGAGCCTCTCCCCATGCCCCAACACCCCTACCCCAGCTCTGAACCCCCACCTCGGAACTCCTCAATCCCAGCCCAGAGCACCCTCCTACACCCCAAACCCCTCATCCTCAGCCCCACTGTAGAACCCGCACCCCCGAGCTGGAGCCTGCACCCCAACCCCTTGCCCCAGCCCTGACCCCCCTTCTGCCCTCCGAACCCCTTGGTCCAAGCCCAGAGCACACTCCTACACCCCAAACCACTCACCCCCAGCCGAAGCCCACACCCCCCTCTCCCGCCCCCTCCCGCACCTTGAACTCAATTCTGGCCCCACTCTGGAGCCCTCACCCCCTCCCACACCCCAACCCCAATTTTGTGAGCATTCATGGTCCACCATACAATTTCTATTCCCAGATGTGGCGCTCGGGCCAAAAAGTTTGTCCACCACTGCTCTAAATAGATAATATGTTTAAAATTAAGAGCAATGAGATATTTAAGTTTTATGAAATGGAGGATTCTGTACAAAAATTGGTCTGAAGAGGCAAAAAACTTATTTCTTAACAGATAAATGGCATGGCCTAGCAACCTACCATCCACTGTGCACAGAATTAAATTAGAAGACAACTCTTAGAACAGAAAGAAATCAAAGCATGTAAAACTTGTATTTCCCTTCCCTCTCTCCCACAATATTATTAAATGATAGAATTGTTTCAGAAAAAATACATCCTTATGCATCTTTCACTCAAAAAGTGAAAACCTAAAAAACTGGAGGTCTTTTTTGAAACCCGTTCATGCACACACACTGCTATGATTCGGTAGACGTAGAAAAAGTTTTTCATCACCATTGCTATTTGGAAAAAAAAATTGTCAAGGAAAGGAAAGAATCCAATTCAATATATTTTCTGATCTTACTACAAACACAGAAGTACCTAGTCCATTTGTATCAGCCCATTTAGCCTCAGCTACAGTTCCAGAAAACAGTTCAATTAAAGTTTCACGGGGAAAATTTAGGTTCCTCAATTAGGGTCCCTTGGTTGTCTCTTTTTAACAGGAAGATGGTTGAGTACAGAAAATGGTTTTCTGTAACCACAGCCGAAAAAGACAGTTTGTGGTTATCAAAGTTACAAGAGATATTTTAAACCAGACAAAAATAGCTTGGTATTTCATTTATGCATTTTTACACCCCAGTAAACAGTTTTCTTTTTAAACTTCTTGGTGCTATCAGTATTATAGTTTCATTAATTCACAATGGTTCTAATTTAAATACTAGCAGGGAAAGAGACTATACCAGGAATACATTTCTGAATTTTCACTGGCTGACCTCCAAAAACTACGTTACAATGATTTTTATTAACATGATCTTAAGGCTTTGAAATATACAGAACATAAGAGGGTTTCTGCAAACTGCAATAAAAAGACTGCTATGAGCCGGTCCACTATATGAAGAGCCAAGAAAGTTTTCCCAACATAGGTGAGTAAAATTAAACACCTAAATCTGTATTCGTAGACAAATGGCTTGATTTTTTCAGAGGTGTTTTACACACACATTTTGCCTAAATATGGATTATGGACCTGACTTCACACAGTCATATTAGAAACCCTTTACCTAATCTCTCTACTCTGAGCAACATGCAAATGCCACCCTAAGAACAGAAAGGAAGTCCAATGTATATAAGAGGTAGTAAGCAACCGAAAACCATACTCAATACAGAGCAAAAGTTCATCTTCAAATACCGATCACATCTATGGTTTTCTTGTTCAGCAAGTCCCAATGACTAGATATATTGATAAGAGGCTCAAACAAATAAGCCTTCATTTAAGACTCTAGTTCTATTACATAAGAGATCTGCAGTACAGAGGTAGCACATATAATTTACTTAATAGAACTTTAACGGCTACCACCACAAATAAAAGCTCCTACTAAATCTGATTTAAGAACAGACATAGAACATAACTTATTTAACCAAAAACACTCCTCCCACCCCCCTTACGTCTTCCTGCTTTAACACTCAATGTTTAAGATGAACTGATGCAACTGAATCAGTTCATCTGCAGTTTTACTGCCACAATAAGACAATCAAAAGAGAGTGAATACTTAGGGTATGTCTACACTATGAAATTAGGTCGAATTTACACAAGTAGGTTTTTTTAGAAATCGTTTTTATATAGCAGACTGTGTGTCCCCAAACAAAACTCTCTAAGTGCATTAACTCGCCGGAGTGCTTCCACAGTACTGAGGCTAGTGTCGACTTCCGGAGCATTGCACTGTGGGTAGCTATCACACAGTTCCCGCAGTCTCTGCTACCCATTGGAATTTTGGGTTGAGATCTCAATGCCTAATGGGGCAAAAACATTGTTGCGGGTGGTTCTGGGTACATGTCATCAGGCCCGCCCTCCCTCCCTCCCTGAAAGTAACAGCAGACAATCGTTTCACGACTTTTTCCCCTGACTTACCTGTGCAGACACCATACCACGGCAAGCATGGAGCCCGCTCAGATCACTTTGGCAATTAAGAGCACATTAAACACCACACGCATTATCCAGCAGTATATGCAGCACCAGAACCTGGCAAAGCGAAACCGGGCGAGTAGGCAACGTCAGCGCTGTGATAAGTGTGATGAGGACATGGACACAGATTTCTCTCAAAGCACGGGCCCTGGCAACGTGGGCATCATGGTGCTAATGGGGCAGGTTCGTGTGGTGGAATGCCGATTCTGGGCTCAGGAAACAAGCACAGACTGGTGGGACCGCATAGTGTTGCGGGTCTGGGACGATTCCCAGTGGCTGCAAAGCTTTCGCATGCATAAGGGTACTTTCATGGAACTATGTGACTTGCTTTCCCCTGCCCTGAGGTGCAAGAACACCAAGATGAAAGCAGCCCTTACAGTTGAGAAGCGAGTGGCAATAGCCCTGTGGAAGCTTGCAACGCCAGACAGCTACTGGTCAGTTGGGAATCAATTTGGAGTGGGCAAATCTACTGTGGGGGCTGCTGTGATGCAAGTAGCCAGCGCAAAGATCTGCTGATATCAAGGGTAGTGACCCTGGGAAATGTGCAGGTCATAGTGGATGGCTTTGCAGCAATGGGATTCATTAACTGTGGTGGGGCCATAGACGGAACGCAGATCCCTATCTTGGCACCGGAGCATCAAGCCGGCGAGTACATAAACCACAAAGGGTACTTTTCAATGGGGCTGCAAGCTCTGGTGGATCACAAGGGACGTTTCACCATCATCAACGTCGGATGGCCGGGAAAGGTACATGACGCTTGCATCTCCAGGAACTCTGGTCTGTTTCAAAAACTGCAGGAAGGGACTTACTTCCCAGACCAGAAAATAACTGTTGGGGATGTTGAAAGGCCTATAGTTATCCTTGGGGACCCAGCCTACCCCTTAATGTCATGGCTCATGAAGCCATACACAGCACCCTGGACAGTAGTAAGGAACTGTTCAACTATAGGCTGAGCAAGTACAGAATGGTGGTAGAATGTGCATTTGGACGTTTAAAAGCATGCTGGCACATTTTACGAACTCGGTTAGCCCTCAGCGAAACCAATATTCCCACTGTTATTGCTGCTTGCTGTGTACTCCACAATATCTGTGAGAATAAGGGGAAGATGTTTATGGCAGGGTGGGAGGTTGAGGCAAATCGCCTGGCCGCTGATTACGTGCAGCCAGATACCAGGGCGGTTAGAAGAGCATAAGAGGGCGCGGTACACAGAGAAGCTTTGAAAACCAGTTTCATGACTGGTCAGGCTATGGTGTGACAGTTGTTTGTTTCTCCTTGATGAAAACCCGCTCCCTTGGTTCACTCTACTTCCCTGTAAGCCAACCGTCCTCCCTCCCTTCGATCACTGCTTGCAGAGGCAATAAAGTCATTGTTGTTTCAAAATCATGCATTCTTTATTAATTCCACACACAAATAGGGGGATAACTGCCAAGGCAGCCCGGGAGGGGTGTGGGAGGAGGAAAGCCCAGGAGGGGTGGTGGATGAGGGGAGGAGGGAAGGACAAGGCCACACTGCACTTCAAAACTTATTGAATGCCAGCCTTCTGTTGCTTGTGCAGTCCTCTGGGGTGGACTGGTTGGATGCCCAGAGGGGCCCCCCCCCACGTTCTTGAGCGTCTGGGTGAGGCGGCTATGGAACTTGGGGAGGAGGGCGGGTGGTTACACAGGGGCTGCAGTGGCAGTCTGTGCTCCTGCTGCCTTTCCTGTAGCTCCACCAGACGCCGGACCATATCAGTTTGATCCTCCAGTACCTCAGCATTGCTTCTTGCCTCCTCTCATCAGCTGCCACCACCTCTCCTCTTGCTTGTCCCTCCTGTCCTCACCTTCATTTTCTGCTTTCCTGGACTCTGTCATTGTTTGCCTCCACGCATTCTGCTGAGCTCTTTCAGTGCAGGAGGACTGCATGAGCTCAGAGAACATTTCATCGCGAGTGCGTTTTTTTTTGCCTTATCATCTGCGCTAGCCTCTGGGATGGAGACGATAGGGGGAGTGTTGAAACATTTGCAGCTGTGGGAGGAAAAAAAGGTAGAGTAGTATTTAAAGAGACATTTTAGAGAACAATGGGTAGACTCTTTCACGGTGAACCAAGCTGTTAACATTAAACAGCACATGTGCTTTCGGTACACGGTCGCATTTTGCCTCTTATATTGAGGGTCTGCCGGTTTGGTGTGAGAAATCACACATGCAGGGCCGGGAAACAGAATTTGGCTTGCAGGCAGCCATGGTAAGCCACAGTCTTTTGTCTTCTTCAACCTTCATAACATGTGGGAATTGTTTCAAACAGCAGCGCCCTCCTTTCCCATACCAAGCACCCGTTGGGTTGGACATTTAAAAGGACGGGCTGAGGTTTTCGGGTTAACATGCAGCACAAACCCAACTAAACCCCACCCCCACCCAATTCTCTGGGATGATCGCTTCACCCCTCCTCCCACCGCTTGACTAGTATCAGGGAAGATCCCTGCCAGCCAAACGCTAACAGCTCAGCGTGAACGGGCCTCCCCAACCATGCGGCTAAAAGTGGGGATAATTTTTTTTCAGCCACAGGCAAACAGCCCAGCAGGAACGGCCACCTCTGAATGTCCCCTTAATAATGTCCCTGCAGGATTTCCGCTCCATCCCCAGACACGTTAACAGACTTTTCCAGTAGCTG
The DNA here is from genome assembly GCF_965152275.1 of Natator depressus. NCBI lineage: Eukaryota > Metazoa > Chordata > Testudines > Cheloniidae > Natator > Natator depressus. The sequence continues at coordinate 92,521,575 of NC_134236.1, forward strand.
TACTGGCTGCAAATGCATCCCAAGTTTTCAGGGCAAATCAATCATTAAACACACTTGCTTTTAAACCATATATATATTTACAAAGGTACACTCACCAGAGGTGCCTTCTCCAGCTTCATGGTCCAGGAACCCGCCTTGGGAGGGTATTGGCTCCAGGGTGATCAACAGTTCCTGGCTGTCGGGGAGAACGGTTTCTCTGCTTCCCTGTTTGCTATCCTCTTCATCTTCCTCGTCCCCAAAATCCTCATGCCTGTTTCAGGAGATTCCCCCCTTGCAGGTGTCCAAGGACAGAGGTGGGGCAGTTGTAGGGGCACCCACAAGAATTGCATGCAGCTCATCACAGAAGCGGCATGTCTGGGGCTCTGACCTGGAGCAGCCGTTTGTCTCTTCAGTTTTTGGTACGCTTGCCTGAGCTCCTTAATTTTCACATAGCACTGCTGTGGGTCCCTCTTATAGCCTCTGTCCATCATGCCCTTGGAGATATTTTCAAATATTTTGGCATTGTGTCTTTTGGAACGGTGTTCTGATAGCACGGTTTCATCTCCCCATACAGCGATCAGATCCAGTACCTCCCGTTCGGTCCATGCTGGAGCTCTTTTGAGATTCTGGGACTACATGGTCACCTCTGCTGATGAGCTCGCCACACAGGCCAAACAGGAAATGAAATTCAAAAGTTCCCGGTGCTTTTCCTGTGTACCTGGCTAATGCCTCTAAGTTGAAAGTGCTGTCCAGAGCGGTCACAATGGAGCACTCTGGGATAACTCCCGGAGGCCAATGTTGTCGAACTGCGTCCACGCTACCCCAAATTCGACCCAGCGATGTCGATTTCAGTGCTAATCCCCTCGGTGGGGAGGAGTACAGAAATCCATTTTAAGAGCCCTTTAAGTCGACAAAAATGGCTTCTTTGTGTGGATGGGTGCAAGGTTAAATCGATCTAATACTGCTAAATTCGACCTAAACTCAAAGCGTAGACCAGGGCTAAGTTCAATGTACCTCTTAGTTAAAGGAACTAAAGAGTGGTTGGGGCCACTCTCCCTTGTATATCCTTGGAATCCTCTGCAAGGGAATGATGGGCACATGCAGAGAAATGTGATGAGGAGCTACAGAAGTGACTGGAACTAGGAGTCCAGAGAGGTGAGACTAGGATTTACTAGAAAACCTGAAGAATGGAGACTGGGACTAGCTAAATGATGTGAAAAGGACTGGGACCACGCCAGGGTGAAGTGGTTACACTTAGGCGGAACAGGTAGAAGAGTCTAGGGCCCCTAGGGAACACTCCCCTCCACCTAGAAGGGAACCCAAGATCACAGAGTCTTACTATTCCTCTGCAGTCAGCAACCATCTGCAAAATTCACTTCAAAGTATTCCATTCCCTTGTAACGAAGGGCCAGAGATAATAAAACTGGCTACAACTGTCAGTTATCCCCATAAATAGCAAAGGTCTGTGTAGTGGATGAAAGGGTTCCATTCCTTCCGATGACCCATTTAGGTGTCCATACGATGGCACGTGATTAATTCTTGTTTTTTCATTTATTTTTTTATTTTAAAAAGCAAAGATTTAAGAAATTACGTACATAAAAAACATTAAGGTTGCCAAGTCACTCACTCAAAAGTTAGGAAATGCCAGAACTGAAGTTGCCCACACAACCTCAATTCACCCGCTCCCCACATTGTGTATACATAAGACGGCTTTCAATTATGTGATCACATACTATTTTTTCCACAGGATCATTAAGTGCACAGGATAGACATGCTTTGGGGATGACTCAGAATTGTGTAGTACAGATCCTTTGCCTCATATATTGTGGAACTTGTATAGCATGTAGTGAGTGAGGCAAGAGACTACAGGAAGAGAAAGGATGATTCCATAGTTAAGGCAGCTGAATGCTGCCCTGGAGAACTGGAGTCTATCCCTGCGTTAGCCACAGAGTTTGTATGTAATGCTAGGCAAGTTCCTTTAACCCATTTTTTCCACAGGTGATCTCTAATCATTCCTTATTTTCTGGGCATCTGACTTGAGGCCATGGGTCTGATCTGCAGGAGTGCCAAGTACTCACAGCTGCAACTTGAGTCAACAGGAGCTGTGCTTTGAACATATAAAGTGCTACAGAATGCTAGATATTCGGGGTGGGGTGGGGTGGAGAATAATCAGGTTCTAGGAATCTCAAATTGGGCACCAAAAATTAGTGGATACTTTTGACCTTAGATCTCTGCACCTCAGCTCCCTACATAAGAACATAAGAATGGCCATACTGGGTCAGACCAAAGGTCCATCTAGCCCAGTATCCTGTCTTCTGACAGTGGCCAATGCCAGGTGCCCCAGAGAGAATGAACAGAACAGGTAATCATCAAGTGATCCATCCCATCGCCTATTCCCTAACTTCTGGCAAACAGAGACTACCCCTACTCATAAAACAGGGATACCATGAGGAATGTTGTGAAAATAAATGGTCTTTTACTGATCTAAAGATATTTTCATTTGATTTATGTAACAGCTTAAAGTTACTATGTCTCTGACCATCTCCATGGCTACTCTACAGCAACTGCCACATATTTGTTAACGGGCAGGAAGAATCATTTACAGGAAGAAAGGCCTACACTTAAACTTAAGTTACAACACTGGACTCTGAATGTTAGCATTGGAAAGGTGTCAATGTGTACCCTTATTTCTAAGAGGTAACAACCAGAGTAGATCGCCACTAATAGAATCAAGTGCTGAAATAAGGCTAGAAAGAAAGGGGGCTGAGTCTAAATGAAGGATGGCTTGGGGAAAAAAAAAAAAGAAAGCAGAGAAAGGTGAAAGGGACCAAAGTCAAAGTCTGACTTGATCTGAAATTTCTGAATGCTGTCAACAAAATACAGAAACAAGTTTACGCTAACATTGTAATTATCTGAAAAGATACTCTGAAAACTCACTTAAAATATTTGTAGTCTAATGGTTTTCAAACCAATTTTAACAAGAGAGAGTTCTCTTAACCTGATTTCTGTTCTCTGAAAGAAAATGAGTGTCTTTCTGGAGTCATTTTTACTTCATTTGTTTTGTGTAGATATGGTTATTTAAAAATATATATCTTTTGCTGTTGATGCCCATCTAGTTAAATTTAAAAAATGAGATTTCACAACAAGCAGCTTTCAGGACACCACTCTAAATTCATTGCAGGAGCATTACCAGCCATGGTCTTGTTGATACTAAAAATAAGTGGGCCAACTCCTTGCTCAAAGTTCTGTTGGTGGTCCATTAACCCCACACTAAGCTTTCCTGGGAGAGAAAGATCTTTAACCTACTTCTCAGCACAGAGCAAATTTTTACAGATAGCATAGGCTATCATTTAAGCTATGAAGTAACTTGGCATCTACCCAACTTCTGCAGTGAACTCCTAGAGAAACAAGCGCTTGCTGCATGAGCAATGAATGCTTCAAGCAAAAAAAAAAAAAAAAACAAACACACACCCACATTACGTAAGTGCTCCACAGTCTGCACTAGGATCCAACTGATTTTGATCCATATGGTCTTAAATGGCTTGGGGCCTGATGACTGGCAAGCCTCTTCCTCCCACTAACCCTTCCATGAAGGATGAAGGTGCTTGTGCTCACAGATCTTTTTGAAGGGGCAGAAGGAGGAGAAGACTGGTGGCAAAAGTGTTCTTCACAGGCAGAATTAATTTCCACCCTTGTGTGATAGAGCAACGATTGCTTAGATTTTAGGGTGAATTGCCAAGGTTAGTTTGGGGGACAGGTGGTTTATTTTGATGTGGGGAACTATCTTTGCCCTGGTAAATCTTGTACAGGGAGTTCAAAGGTGGTGGTAAAATAAAATAAAAAAAAAATGAAGTGCATATTTTCACTATTTCACTACTGACCCTTCTACATCAGGGATAAGTTCTAAGACAGTAGAACAAACTGCGTGCCAAAACCCTTGCAATGGAAGAAAGCAAGCTTCTGGGTACAATCTGTGTTACCACTATAATATTTATAAGACTACTTAGATTGTATATAATTTAAACCAGTGAGTTGAACACTAGGAAAGCTAAAGGTTGGGGGGGGGGGGGGGGGAAGAAGAGAGTCTTCAGATACAGCCAACCTGAATGATTTTGGTAACTTTGTATAGGTGTAGGCTTATAGTAATCATTTTTAGGAAGATCAGAACTCTGGAGACAGCCAAAGGAATCCATTTGTTATATTAATGGATACAACAGGAATAAAGAAAAGAAAGCCAATGCAATATACTAGCGTAATACAAGTTAGCAATGCTACGCTGTAGAAGTGGTTGAGTAGTTACAACTGACTGCGTGCCTGGGAAGAATTTAGAAGGCTTAAGACCCCTCATGATTACTTTAAATTTGTTTTGTAGTAAGGCCACACCTATAAACTCTAGTATTACACTTTAAAATTAAGTTACTCAGACGCAAAGAGGAAGTGCTTGTTCAGTGGAGTTGCATCTTACACAGGAGTTAGGTTCTAAAGTCATGCGTAAAGCGAAAATCATGTATAGTCAAAATGACCCTTGAAAATCCCTTAAAGGCCATAAAGTACAGTATACTATACATGGTTTTGTGTATACAACCCTGTACAGACATGTATAAATGTGTAATGTATACAGTAATGTATAGTATATACTAAAGAGTACATATCCAAAATATAATTTTACAGTACTGTATTTTTAATTACAGGGGATAATTATAGGGGGTTCTCAGGGCTTGATGTCGATCCAGGAGACGGAGGTGATGGAGAGCGAGTCGTAGATTAAGTGGTTGGCTCTGATTCAGTTCGAGAAGTTGATTTCATAGGCTCATCTTCGGCTCGTTTTTCCTTGAAAAACGTGGTACTCGGCAACCGTCGCTGTTGTCTCTTGAGCTGTTCAAACATTTCTTGATATGGTCTCAAATTGTCTGTAATATGACTTGTGATTTTGATGCTTTGTTCCATAGAGGGATGGTATTCAGAAATTAAAATCATTCAAGCGTTTCGCTGCTTGGAACACTTCAGCAAATTTCTATAGATTCCAACTTGCTGGCTCTTCCTGTTCGTCGTCATTGTCATCTGTAGATGATTTTATCAGTTCCTCTAACTCTTCATTAGTCAATGTTTCTCTATGGCTCTCAATTAATTCTTCAATTTCTTCCTCAAGGATGTCAACGAAGCCATCACCACCCACTTGCCTGGCCACCTGAACAATGCATTTCGCTTTTGTCAATGGGTCAGGAAACCCTTGAAATCATTCACACATTCTTTCCATAGGTTTCACCAACATGCATTGACTGTTTCAGGCTTGACTGCATCCATTGCCTGTTTAATATAAGTGATGCAACTGGCAATGTTGAAGGACTTCCAACACTCTATTACTTTAAGATTGGGATTAGCATCCATAGCCCTACGTATCTGAGAGAATGTAAGCCTCGTGCACGTGGCCTTGAAACAGTGAGTCACGCCTTGGTCGAGAGGTTGGAGGAGGTATTGGGGGCGAGGGGTGGGAGAAAGACGACTTCAACGTCGTTATGTGCAAACCAGAGTGCCGCAGGGTGGCCAGGAGCATGGTCTACAATCAGCAACACTTTAAAGTCAAGTCCTTTCTCTTCGAGGTACCCTTTGACCTCTGGAATGAAAGACTTGTGGAACCAATCCAGAAATAATGCTGCCATCACCCAAGCCTTTTTATTTGATTGCCAGAACACAGGCAAGAGATTTTTGTTCTTGCCTTTTAGGGCATGGGGATTTGCAGCCCTGTAGAGCAAGCCTGGCTTTATTAAATGCCCAGCCACATTGTGCAAAACACAGTCACACGGTCTTAGCTGCCTTGAAGCCAGGGGCTTGTCTTTCTGATTTTGAAGTGTGAGTGCGGTTGGGCATTTTTTTTTTCCCCAGAAGAGCCCAGTCGCGTCAGCATTAAAAACTTGTTCCGGAAGATAGCCCTTTTCTATGATTTTCTTTAATTGTTTGGGGGTACACTTTTGCTGCCTCTTCATTGGCAGATGCAGCTTCACCAGTAGTCTGCATGTTTTTGAGACTGATGCGGTTCCTAAAGCTATTAGGTCAACCTTGGCTGGCTTTGAATTCCTTCTCATCAGAAGGCTGTCCCTCTTCGGCGGGAGGTTTGAACAGCACATCGAGGCTAAGAGCCTTTTCTTGCAATGTGTTGCCATCGACAGGCACACGTTTACAGTTCATGTCTTCCAGCCATAAGTTTAATGCCTTTTCAGTCTTCACTAAAGTCTTATCATGCACCTGGCTCATCACCTTAGCAGTTATTGGAGCACTTGATGCCACAGCTTGATGAATTTCTCTCTCGCATCTTGATGGCACGGATGCGAGATTTGTTGTGGCCATATTTACACGCCACATTGGAGATCGACATACCGTCTCTCAATAAGTCCAACAAGCCAGCTTTTCCTCCAGCATTGGAACAGATTGCTGTTTCTTTGGTTGAGCACCAGATGAAGTAGTTGGCTTGTGTTTAAGGGCCATGTTGTATGAAAAATACGTACAGTACCTTTAAACACTAGAATTACGCTCAGCGAGATGCTCACACTATGAGAGGCATGCAAGAACTGAGAGCGACTGAGTGAACAGCAGATTCACGTCTCCGATCTCATACTCACTCCAGGCATACACTCATTGAGTGGAATGGTGGGCAGAGTCACCCGCACTATTTACAGGTATCTTATTTTTCTTTTCTTTTTTTTGCCGAGTGCATATAGTTGAATTCGCGTAAGTTAAATGTGCGTATGATGCGACTCACCTGTATTAGCTTTTATTCATCAGTAATACACATTGTCCATTTGAAGTAGGTTTTAGAGTGGCCTAGAAAGAAAGATTTGTGTGCTTTTTCTGCTTCTTTGACATTTAAAGAAGGCCCAAACGGTTTTTATTGCCTTTCTTGCTTGTTTTTTAATTAGAAATTCAGGTTCCATCTACTATGACTAGAGAATTAGTAAAGTGACATGAACCATGGCAATGAATGCTTGGTAACAGAAGAGATTCCTTGTCATCCTATTTTCTGTTTCATGTGTTTGATATGTTTAGTGGACTAGTGTTTTAAGTGAAGCTTTTGTCTTGAAGTTTGAACATTGAAAAGATGGCAAGCACAACACACACACACACCCCCGCCCACAGAGTCTTCCAGAAGCAAGAATAGGGAAGATCAAACTGGATTTAATATTTGTAAGATGAAACAAGTTGGGATTTTTAAAAGTTTCAGGACTTAACATAAAAAACAAAAACAAAAAACCACCGCACCAGAGGACAGTCTCACTTTTAGAAATCCTTAAAGATCTGCAGAATATTGACAGATCAAATGCAAAGTCAACTCTGCAGTGTAATGTCTACATCTATATTTCTTCTATATCTGATATAACCAGAAACAATTACTAAATTCAGTGTCTGAAATATTGATAAAGTATTGCAAATCTCAGTCAGAAAAGGCAGAAAATTGTCAAATATTAAAATTAATTATATTCAAAGCCTGAAGCCTTATTTTCAATTCAACAGTATTTGCAGGTGAAGAGGTTTTGCATTTGAGTATAATAGATTGAGTGACAGTATATCATATAATCACAGAAATGTAGGGCTAGAAGGGACCTCAAAGTCTCCAGGTTCAGGCCCTGCGCCGAGATAAAACCAAGTAAACCTAGACCATCCCTGTCAGGTGTTCGTCAAACCTGTTCTTAAAACCTCCAATGATGGGAATTCCACAACATCCACTGGAAGCCTATTCCAGAGCTTAGTTACCCTTAGAGTTAGAAAGCTTTTCCTAATATCTAACCTAAATCCCCCTCGTTGTTGATTAAAACCAATACTTCTTGTGCTACTTCAGTGGGTATAGAGAACTGATCACCATCCTCTTTGTAACAACTCTTTGCTGATTTTATTTGAGTAAAGAAATTATTAAATTTATAACCATATACATGTATATGAAGAGTAATAAATTAGAACTCCCATTCCAAATTCATTTCAAGGAAACCAATTCAAAGCGCTGTTTTACATCATAAATATGAACTTAATCTTATGGTATGCCAATTTCTATATTCTTAATTTCATACCTGCAAAACAATCAAATTATCCAGTTGTAAGTGATTTATGTTTTGTTTTTATTCACAGCCATTGCAAGGAAAAGGAGTTTCACGTGGACATGTAGATCCTTAAAGAGTTGTTACTTTTTACGACTCACAGCTTTTGTCCAGATACTTGTTTAATACTTATAGCCAGAAGTGGTACACAGTTGGCAAATTAAATGTTTTCATACAGAATTTGGTCAACAGATTCTGTCAGCATTTTCATATGTTTACTAGAGACAAACAAACAGCTGATTCTTTGAAGTAAGTTCTCACCCCACTATAATTCCATTAATTTCAGACTCTTGTGCCAGGTACTATAGAAGGAACAAGAAAGTCCTGCCCTGATAAGACAATAGTCTAATTTATGGTAAAATGAAAAACTAAGTAGGTGAGGTGATAAAAGAAACATTGACTATATGCATGCATGCATCAATACAGACTACTTTCACAGGCTTTTTGTTTTAAGTTAAGCACAAACTGTTCGAACTGTAGAACCATCTTCTTTTTAAAATAAATTTAGTGCTGAGCATGCTTACCTGCACAATTAAACATTTCAAGAACAAAATAAAAGCAGTAGTTTCTCCCAGTCCACCGGTATCTGTAGACTCATCAAGTTGCGGTGCAGATTTGCTTTGTTTTCCTTCTCAGTGCCCCGGGTTTGTCTGAAGGGCCATCTAATGAATTTAAAATCTGCCACTGCTACTCAAAATTGAGAACATATTGGTATCAATTCCCCCCCCCTCCCCCCCCCCCTTTTTTTTTTTTTTAAAAGGAACGATTTCAACACACTCAAGAATGGATGGTAGGATTAACCCCTCATCGTACCTGACTTTGTTGCTCCAATAATTACTGAAGAACCTGAACGAGCAGGGACTTCCAAACTTTTTCTGAGGTAATTCTCTGAAATGCAGTTTTCTGATTTGTGCTGTCATGTAACCCCCGATGAAGTTATATACATTTACTAATAGATTCCCTTTGTGGCTCCACTAATCCTGGTACACAGCTTTCCGGATCAACAGCTGTGCTCAGTTTAAGGGCTTGTCTTCATGTGCAGCCCTACCGCAGTGTAACTGAAGTGGTGCAGCTGTGCCGCTGCAGCGCTTTAGTCAAGATGCTACTACACTGTCGACATAGTTAATCCACCTGCCTGAGAGTAGCTACGTCAATGGGAGAAGCTCTCCTGCCAACGAAGTGCTGTCTGCATTAGGGGTTAGGCTGTTATAACTACACCACTCAAGGATGTGGATTTGTCACACCCCGAGTGACAGTTACACTGACATAGGTCTGTAGTGTAGACCTGACCTAAGCCTTTACAGGCTGTGTCAAGCTGTCTGGAGTGGCTCACAAACATGTTTGACAACCTCAGCACAGACTGTTACAAACCCAAAGCTGGTTGTGTTCTAAAATTAGATTCCACCAATCGTCAAGTGTGAACTCCTCAAGCATTATAACAGCCTTAACGTGTAGTCACAGACAGTCCCTTTGAGCACTCCAGTCTATCTTGCCACTCAGGCAAGCCTGCTTTTGTGATAGTCCCTCATGCACACACAAAATCACAATATTCATCTTACTCACAGTCCTAAAGAACAAGTCACTAAGCCCAGGTCAATTGTACTATAGCTCTTGTGGAGAAAAAAATGCTTTTAGCCAAAACTGTAATAAACTGCAGATTTATTAACTAGTAAATAACTATTTCTTTATTCCAAGGTTAAAGGCGGAAAACATACACATAGATGAGTCACAGTCTTAGGTTTCAAAAAGTAATAGAAGCTTCTGTGATGTGCAAGCTCTATGTCCTTTAGGGCTAACCCAAGCTCAGTATGTTTATGCTTAGAAATATTGCCCTCTCCAAATTCCAAGCAGCATAGTGATAATTTCTCCTTAATGAGGATTTTTATTCCCTTCCCCCAGCATTTAAGCTATGATGGGACAAGGGCTTGTGCACAGAGCCTCCTTCATGGGCGTGGGGGGACGGAATCAATAAAATCTTTTGTCCACTGCTGTTCCACAAAGGTTTGTCTGTTGTCCATAGGCCTTCTTTTGGAGAGAAGATGACACTTCTTGTGGTAAACTAGTATTTCACACTCGGTAATGCTTATCTCCTGACTGTGGGGGTTTACAGTCTTAGCAAACATTTTTAGTTACAGAACAAACCTAAATGATATAATATCCATATCCCATGTAATAAAGTAAGGCCTTGTCTACACTGCCACTTTACAGTCCTGAAACTTTCCAACTTATGGGTGTGAAAAAACACACCTCTGAGTGATGCAAGTTTCAGTGCTGTAACATGGCAGTGTAGATAGTGCACCAGTACTGGGAGCCGTGCTCCCAACACTGGTAGCTACTCCCCTCGTGGGGGCTGCAGAGAGCTCTCCCAGCGCTGGTGCCACAACTACACAGCCACATTAAAGCGCCGCTACGGCAGCACTTCCACGCTGGTAGTGAAGACATACCCTAAATAAGATTATGAAATGCTTGTAGGATGCTGCACGTATCGAAGTCTAAAGATTAAACTTTTTTACAAGTCTAATAGCTATTTTAACAATACTAACACAGGAGAGCCACACTGGTTTCCAGCTATGCATCTGTCAGCGTTCAGTGAGTCCCAGTACCTTTGGCATGAGCTAGCACCTGGTCTGCCAGGGTCATGGCTAGTTATGCAAATATTAGTTGGTATGCAGTTTGTGTTCAGACATCCACAATTTTGACAAGCTTGTCAAAAGAACCACTTCAATACAGTAAGAAAGTATTATCACATTCCAGTACAGAGGTCCAATCTCCACTTATGTCTGAACAGCAGTTAGGGTTTCTGTTATAGGAGCTCAAAATAATTATAGACATAAATAATTTACATCTACTTCCACTCCTTTAGTTTTGGTTTAAGTATTTTAAAATGATTTACCTAGGTCCAACACAAAATTTGGACTGCAATTCTCAGAATCACAGATGGGTGGAGAACTACAACCACAGTAATAAACAGCAGGTTTCCAGCAGTACTAGCAAAACTGTATTTTAGGGAACCAGTCGGCACAATTACTGATGCTAGGGCTGAAAAGCAGTGACAGAAAACGGTGAGCTAGATAGAATGGACCTGCATCTGTGCGCATTTTAGTCAACTGTAGAAATATTAACTCCTTAACCAGTGCAATTTTCCAAAGCAATATTCTCCTCCGCCGCCCCAATCTAAAAAAACAAAAAACAAAACAACAAAAGCCTTAGGCATTCTCTCACATCAGCTATTTCTTTGAAGGAAAGCTAAACAGGAAGGAATTTAAAGTCATAGGGGTCCTTTGTATTATGTCATCTGCTAAGTGTGTATCAGAAGCCTGCAACTACTGAACTGTTTTTTCCATTGAAGAGAACAATTAAATGCTGCTAGCCATTAATTCAAGAAACGAGTTATATTTATCTAATGCAAGACCTCTTCTTGCTACATTTTAAACAATGCTGAAATCAAAGACTACAGAGGTTTGATATCAGAGACAAGTTCCATGTTGCTGAACAGTAAAGGCATCCCTGGACATGGGACACATACCAACCAGATAAGACAAGAAAAGAGCGAAAGAAAAGGATGAGTACAAGACAATGTACTCTTCCTCTCCACTTTAATTCTGTCAATAGATACAGACACAGTAACTTGTAGTAAATAAAGACAGAAGATAGATATCCCCATGTGACTGAGAACTACGCAGAAACAGGTTCTTTCTGAATTGTAACTTCTCCATCCACTTTCAGAGGAAAAGTTGATTCTTCTGAAATCTTTTGTTTTGAAAAGCAAGTCAGTCTTTTTTTAAAAATGGTTAAACGATGTTCTAAATCATTATCTCACCCTTTGTACAACATATCTTTTTGGCCCTTCAACATTTTCTTATTTATCCTGCCTCTTTTGCTTCTTGTGCTATTTCTTATTAGAGTCCTATGTTGAGAGATTTAAGAATTTTTTAGGCAGACTTCATTCACTTGCTGTATTTCTTAAATAATTTAAAAGATATAGATATTTTAGGAATGCAAATTTAGGAACACAAGCAGCATTCCCTCAAGTGCTGTGTGTGCTTAACTCTAATAAGTAAGAGACTATAACTGGATGGAGCACATAACCTGCTGTTAATATGCTGGCAAAGGCTTTAAAAATTAAAAGCATCAGAATGAGCAATACCCATATCTTCTTCATCACCAGCTAATAAAATGCAGTATATTTGCTAAGACCAAATATATCAATTTCCTGTACAAACTAATTAGACCAATGGAAGTGGTTCTTGGTTACAGCAGAACTCAAACTGAAGAGATGGGGGGGGGAGGGATAAAGATGTTGAAAGAAGGTGGAGCCTCCTACCTCCCCTAATTAGAGCACTGATTACACAATACTCTACTTTAAAGGATAATTTAAACTATTTGGACCTATTGGCCAGCATATATTTTTAAGAGCAAGTCTCAGAGTTGCTCACCTTTGCAGTGGACACCCATCACCGTAACTACTGCCAATAGCTATCTTACGTTGGGGCCAGATTCCAAAAGCTTAATCGACACGGACCTCAGTGAGACTACTTCGCTGAGAAGGACCTACTCAGCCTGATAACAAATTGCAGTATCTTACCCTTAGTGTTTAGTGACAGCACAAGGAATAATTTAGAGCACAAGGCAGAAGATTAGTAGTCCGATAACTGAGTGCAATTCTGTACCACTGACCCACTGTGTGACCTCCAGTGAGCCACCTTGAATTCAGTTTCCCCATTGGAGAAAAGCAGTACTTCACCTTCATAGAGTACTTTGAGAAAAACTGCCAAGTATTTTATTATAATTGAAACACCTTCTGGAATACTTTTTGCTATTAAGCTATTTCAGTGAATTCCCATTTTATGCCTGACCTGACAATTTTCATAACACCTATGCAAAGCTGAATTTAGTATATCAGAAGGAAAAAGATTACAAATACACTGCCCTGAAATACACACATTCTCTCTCACACACACACACCCCCCATAATAAAGGAAGGATCCAACATGTTGAAAAACTGGTACTTCACACATTATTCTATTTCCCAGCCTACCTATGAAATTCCTCTCCACAAGCTTACAGCCCCAGAATAAGCAAGAAGAGTAAACTATTACTAAAGAGGTGGCCAATTTCCCCAAGGCACATTATAGCATTACTGTGCTGTCACTTCTTGAGCAATAAGGCAATAGGAATTTTTGGATAACTAGCTTAAGTGCATTTTCTTAAAAATTACTGTCATTCTATCTTAAACTACAATTTATCGACAAAGAAAGAGGCAGCATATTACAATATAGTTAGCTACTCCACAGTATATGATAGTGTTCGCCATAATAAAAGCCAAATTCAGGAACTGCTTTTAGTTTGTAGCCTAAGATGAGCAAATCAAGACTTTAAAATATAAATATAAAATTACTCATCCATTAGAGCTCTCTAAACATTATATGCTAAGGTATATTTTATACACTTAAAATAAAAATTGTGGGTCTTTAGCTTTATTACAGTTTTTCCTCATGGGGGTGGGGAGGTGAGGTGAGAACCGACACCCCAATCTTCCCAAGAACAGTTTACCAAACTTCACAGCAGTTTTTTTTCCAAGGCTTTTTTAAAAAGTATCATCCACACAGTACAACTGCTTCTAATGAAGTTAACTATCTTGCATAAGAAATGCTGTGTCTGAAATTCTGAGTAGCAGTGATCAGGTTTTCATAGAAGATGCAGTTGCCTTCATTCACACCCAGCATCCACTGAAGCCCACCCTGTCAATTTCTCACATACCAGATCTATTTGCAACTTAAGTAGTGGACTTCAAAGTAAATCTGTCATTCTTTAAGTTCTGCTATTCTGCATTCAGTGTGCACACACAACCACGTTATTGCCTACTGCATCATCTAACACTATGATTTACTCTTTTCCCTCATGCTGCATGGATGCCACAGGCTAAGTGAACCTTAAAACAAAGTTACCATTAGGAGTTCATAATCTTAGCCAAAACACAGAAAACATTCCATTCTAAACCTTACTCCTCCCAGCCTTATGTAATTTTCACCAAAATAAAAAGCAAAAACACCAGCAATCAAAAAACAAACCTCATCCTTTCTAGTTCAAATTTATGTTTAGTCTTTACCAAGAAGTCGGTGGTGGTGGTAAGCTTAAGAAACTCAGACAAGGCATCTTTGTGGCAATGTTTGTGTGTGTGGGGGGGGTGGGAAGGGGGGCATTTACAGACAGCATTCAGACCTTTTTGCTCTCCCATAACTCTGAAGTGCCATTTGGGCAGTCAAGCTAGTCTTGCACTTAATCGCCCATAAACAAGTGCGAGATGTTTGAAAAAGATGGATACAGAAAAAAGTTGAATGTTACAATTGACTAAGCAGGTTTTTCAGATGTTGCGTTACAATTCAAGAGTCAGTAGGTGAATGCTTCAAATCTCTGACTTTTCCAGACTAAATAACTATGTTCAGTTTCAAAACTAAACAGGTTTTGATGTGGTCAATACCTGAACAGGTAGGAATCACCCTTATCCCAGGAATGATCTGATAGAAAGAGATTAGTTAAGTTTCACCGATCAAGAGTTGTAATTTGATGGGAGACATTGGGAAAATGGAAAAAACAATTTTAATTGTGCCTTTCATATACCTGTATCTTAAAAATAAACATTGCCCCTATCTACAGTAGCAGTATAAAACCCTAATACAAATACTAGAGGGAAAAAATTTTAAGTGTAGTCGTCCAGGTACAATGTGGGGTGTGTGCAAAAACACCGCCCCCCCCCCCCAAAAAGAGTAGTCAATAAGGACTCACTTCTACTGTGAAGTATGAGAAACAATCAGAATATCAGGGTTGGCAGGGACCTCAGGAGGTCATCTAGCCCAACCCCCTGCTCAAAGAAGGGCCAATCAAGAATCTGGATTATTATCAGGTTGTGAAGTACTACAAGATTCTATATTTTTTAATTTATCAGCCGCATATGACCAATAATCACCATCTGACTACTTCACTGTATGTCCATTCCCATTCTCTTCCCTTTGTCTTATATTTTTTAAATGTAAGATCTTTAAGGAACAGACCATGCTTTTGTGATTGAAACAAAAACCCACCACACCAACCAACTGTACAAATGGACAGTCACATGCACACAGAAGTGTCAAAGGAGAAGTTTCATCAATGCACCACCACTGTAAGGGGGAACAGAAAAGTATCAAGTGCTAGAAATGCAAGGTAGGGGATAGAGATGTTTGTGACATAGATTAGAAGAAATCCTTATACCTACAGTAATCCTTATTAAACCTTGTATTTACAACATAAGCAGGAAGGGGAATAGATTCCATTATTTACTTACTAGTAAAGTATCAATTTGTTGCACAAGACAAAATAAAGATATGATCCGTGCATCGTTAAGTTGCACATTGAAGAAAATGTAAGGCCAGGAGAAAACAAGTTGCCTCAGGCTTGTCTACACTGCCACTTTACAGCGCTGCTATTTTCTCACTCAGGGGTGTGAAAAACACACATACGCACCGCCGAGCGCTACAAGTTTCAGTACTGTAAAGTGGCAGTGTAGACCGTGCACCAGCGTTGCGAGCCGCGCTTCCAGCACTGGTAGCTACTCGCCTCGTGGGGGCAGATTTTTTTGTTTTGTTTTGTTTTTACACAGCGCTGGGAAAAGCTCTCTCCCAGCACTGGTGCCACAACTACACAGCCACATTAAAGCACTGCCGCAGGAGCGCTTTAACATTGCTAGTGAAGACATGCCCTCAGACTAGTCAACCTATTAATGTGAAGTAATTAAAAAAGAAAGAATGTTAAGCAACATATTCTCATGACCTTACTCGAGACAGAAGGAGAACAAGCCATCAGTTTAAACAGTTTATATCCACATGGGCTTACCAGTGTGAAGATTCCAAGGAAGTATAGCGTTACTTTTATTTGCAGTGAAATAGTTTGGCAGACAAAGCCATTTCGCTGTCTTACAACAGCAGCCCTTTCTTCACTCCCTCAGGCTTGGAGAGCATAAAGGCTTCAGTAACTGGTGGCGTTTTCCACCTCTCCTTCCTCCTCTGAAGAGGAGTTGGGGGAGAATACTTAGGAATGCAGCATCTCACATCTGCCACTGAATGTAACACACTACCTTCCAAGAGGATTTGCACATCTGAATGGAACTCCACCCTAATAAAGCAATACAGCAATTCAGGTCTCAATTTTACTCACTTCAGAGTGGAGTTTAAAAATAAGCAGGCTTCACTATTACACTTAACACATTTCAAGGGACCATTCAAGGTGGACTACTTATGCTAAATAATATGTTCCACCTCCTATTTAGCTGTGACACTCCAAGTACATTTCCCAGCCTGGAAGAACAGTTCTATGTCAGCTCAAAAGCTTGTTTCTCTCATCAACAGAAGTTGGTCCAATAGAAGATACTGTCCCCTCACCCATCTTGTCACTGTGATTTTTCACACTTTTATGTTCATAAATACTGTGCAGTCTTATGTTAGCCCCCTTGTGCATATCCATTATGATAGTCTTTAAACATATGATTGTGCACCATACCCCCAGCCCCACACCCCCTGTCTGAGGTTCCCAGAACTGCTACTGTGTCGCTGCCTCAGTGAGAGTTTTGCTATTACTAGCTGTGTGACAACTGCCTGACACCAGCTTGTTCTTCTTACCAGCAAACTCTTCTGGACCCTGCCAGTCCTAACCTTCCCTTGCAAGTTACAAATAGTGAACCCCAAATTACCGCACTGACTTCCCACTGCAGCATCCAGTGCCCTCCTGGAACACTCTCAGAAATGTGCTGCTCCTTTAGAGAGACAGTAACCGCTGCTAATTACTTTAATTGGGGGTGAACACTCTTACTTGCATCACAGCACTGAATTGTTTTTTTACTAAAACAAGTTTATTAAACAAAATGACATAGGATTAAGTGATAGCAAGCCATTAAAATAAAAAGCATTACAAGCCAACAAAAGCAAAAACATAGTTCCAAGACCCTCCCCCCCCCCCCAAAAAAAAACAACCAACTTACTTTCAGCAATTTACCCATCTTTTTCTAAGCAAGTTTCTCACCTAATCTGTTCCCAAAGACTTCAGCACCACTGGCTGAAGAACCCAACATTCAGTGATTTCAAAAGCTCCAGCGCTTTGAATCCCCCAAGTGATGGACAACTATGGGGTTCTCTCCCCTTTCTTTTTATAGTCCAGTCTCAGGTAGCCACTCTGTGTTCCTCATTTTCCAGGTGCCCAATTTGAGATAACTGGGTTCTGATTTGCAGGAGTACAGCTGCAGCTGTGAAAGCTCAGAAGTCAATGGGTGCTGTGCTTTGAATATATGAAGTGCCATATAATGCTGAGTACTCTGAAAAAATATCATGTTCCAGGCATCTCCCACTGGGCACCCAAAATTGAAGATTTGGCCTTAACCTACATCTCAGTTCTCCACCAATGAAACAGAAACAAGATCACCTCACGAGGGTGCTGGAAAAACAAACTGACAATTTGTGAAGCCCTAGATGCTGCTATGAACAGCACATAAAAATGCCCATGAGGAAATTAATACTGTACTAAGTGCAGGGTTTATATGGTGTGTAATAAATTAAGTATGGGAGCACGCATTGAATGAAGAGAAGAAGAAATACAGAGTAGCTCTTGCCGTTCAGCGAGCACTGTCCATTCTATGTACTGAATGAAGCTAGGAAATAAATATTATGTGATCACATAATTAAAGATCATCATAATGGAAAATGTACATTGGGGCACAGATTAAGGTTGCAAGGGCAACCTTCATTCTGTAGTTCCTAACTTTCAAGTGCTTGATTTTGCAATTTTAATGTCATTTCATATGTAATTTTGTAGGTTTTTAAAAGTGTAAGCTGAAAACAAATTTTGTCTTGTGGAGTCATACTGACCCACAACTGGATCAACATCAGTGTTGAACTAGAGCTGGTCGAAAATGGCAAATTTTACAAGAGTGAATATTTTTCATTTTGTTTGGAATGTCCCAGAATAATTAATTAGTTTCAGTGAAAAACTAAATGAAAAAACATTTTGTTATTATTTTCCATCAAGGAAACTCATTTCCTTCTCCCCCACCCCCACCCCCAAGAGGAAAGGAGAAAAGTGTGAGTTCCCTTACAAAGAGGTTTAGTCTGAGGTGTTCAAGCTTTTACAGGTTTCTGAACAATCGGATCAGTCTGAATAAATAAAAATTTTAAGCAGTTTGCAAAATGTACGTTATTGGTCACACATTTCGCTATTACATGCTATAAAACAACAGCTTTTTCTAACTGTAGATTAGAATTTCACATTAATACAGTTTAGCTAAGGTTCCAACACAAACATTTGAAAATCGAAGTATTGCAATGTATGTGAAATGCAGCAGAAGAGATAGAGCAGTTCAGTCTTTGGTTACATTTCCCACCACTAACACAGTTCTTTTATATTAGATGCAGGAATTAATATAGGACACACTGTACCCCAATACTAGTGCAGTGAGAGAAGTAAATCAGACTATCATCTATGTTCATGAGATGTAAAGCACAAATGGCAAGTGAAATAGAACTGGGTGCATTAGTTCGTTTGCCCTGTGGGTCCAATGAGGGCAGCAGGCAGAGCTCTGCCTCTCTCCTCGGCCTGACAAACTTAATTTTCTCTAAATCCTTTTTACAGCCATGTCTTGCTATGATCAGTAAATATGGGTCATTTGAGTTCCTATCTATTAAGTCAAGATACGTATGCTTTAGCAAAATATACAATAGTAAGAGCAGGACCAGCACAGAGGACGTTAATAATATCTGAAAGCCTGGAAGCAAAAACTGACAAAATATGCTACAGTTAGTTTGCAGCAGCAGGCTGAAAGCTGCTTATTTTTGTACTAGAAAATACAGTGTTTTCACCAAGTAAATGTACAGTGATTTGAAATATAATAATAGAGGGCAGTCCATGGCCTTTCAATAAAGATATCTGAAGACTGTGAAAAAAAAATCTCACAAGGTAGAAAGCCATACCTGCATAGCTTCCTTAAGTATAGAGAGAGGCAAAAAAGAATAAGGGATGAGGGTAAGAAAAAGATCAAGGGGCAGGAGGAGATATCTGCCCAGAGACAGGAAATTAACCAGAAGAGAAATAAAGTGGGACTTCAACAGAGAGGAGAAACTGACATAACGATTTACCTGCACAATAAGGAATTGCCAGTGCACCCAAAGGACTAGATCAATGACCGTCATAATGAGGTCTTCACACTGTATGGAAAACTGATTGCTAAACCAAGTCAGTAAAATGCTTTTAAAGACTTGTTGCTGAACACAGAATAAATGCTGGGTTTCATACTTTCCCCAAGTTCTGCTCAGAAGCCTACACTTACTTATGAATGTACACACACACTCAAACGGGATACAAAGGCAATTGCTCTGAGATGTAAAGTACGCTTATACCTCCTAGCACAGCACTGAGCAGCGGCGATGCTTTCACAGATGCGGCTCCGAAACGCCACAGGAGCCTTCTGGCCTTGCTGTGCCACTCCCACCCTCACGCCGTACGGCTCTCTGAGCGTCAAACACTACGCTTTACAACTCGGAGTTAACGCGCCCCGGCCCTCGAGCTTCCCCAGGGGAGAGGAGTGTTTGGAAGAAAGAGAGTCGTGAAGAGCCTCTAGTCTCGGTAGTTTGTCTGCGCGGAGGTGGTGTTCTCCCTCCCTCTCCAGTGTGAACGCGCGTTCGCTGACACACGGGCGGCCACGCTACATTTTGAACTCCACCAGTGTAAACACCTGCACAAAGCCCCGTGAAGCGCCTAGCAGATCCCAGGCGCTAACGTGTCGCCCTGCGGAGGCCGATCAGCCTGCCTGTTCCTGCTCTCAGAGCCGGAGCCAGCGTCACCCCCCTCAACTTACTTCAGCAAGTTGGAAATAAGCGACCTGGGGGAAGCGCGCCAGTGAGAAGGCGCGGGGGAAGGGGCAACGAGCGGGGTAAACAAGGGGGTAGCGAGGGAGCCGGAAGGCAGCCCGGGGAGCCGGGCGCGCAGGGCGAGCCCGGCCGATGGCGGACACACACCAGCCGCCGGGGATACCCACCTCTTTAATCTTGGCCCGTTTCTGCTGGACATCAGGGTCCGCCGGCTCCCGCCCCACGGCCCCGACGGGCTTGCGGAAGAGCAGGCTGGGCAGCCCGGCGGCCCCCGCCTCCTTCCTGCCGCGCCTGTCCTGGAGAAGTTTCTCCTTGTCCTGGCGGATGTCCCGGCGGATCTCCTCGGGCAGCTTCTGCAGCGTCTCCTTGGCCTCGCGCAGAGCCCGCTCGTGATCCTCGCGGATCTTGGCCAAGTTCTCCGCGGCCGCCTCCCCGGCGCTGCTGCCCCCGGCGGCGGGGCCGGCTCCGGGCGGAGGGGCGCGCTGCTCCCCTCCGGGCGGCGGCGGGGGCGGCTGCAGCGCGGCGGGCGAGTGGAAGAAGACGCCGCTGAGCAGCTTGGAGGAGTCGGGCAGGAAGAAGATGGCCCCGAAGCAGAGGGTGATGAAGGCGCTGAACACCAGCAGCAGCACGAACTTCTCCGTCAGCCGGAACGCGCTGGGGCCCGACGCCTTCCTGCCGCCGCCCGGGCCGCCGCCCAGCGGGCCGCCCAGTGCGCCGGGCCCCGCGGGGCTGCCGAACAGCGGCAACAGGCTCACGGCGGGCATGGCTCAGCGCCCCGCGCAAAGTTCCCCCTCGGCAGCGGCGGCAGGAACTTTTCCGCTCCGCTCTCCCCGGCGGGTCCGGCTGCGCGGCGCTGCTGCCTGTCAGCTGCTGCTGCCCATGCTGCCGCTGGAGACAGAGCGCCGCGGCCCCTCACACGCGCGCTCGCCGTGCCTGCGAACTACTGCCAGGCAGCGCCAGCCTCCGCCTGCCCGAGCCAGGGGGAGCGGCGCCGCCGGGCCAATCAGCGCGTGGGCGGGGGAGTGGGCGGGGCGGGCGGGGGAAGGGGGCGGGGCGCGTGTGTGAGAGTGGCACACGCACACGCACGGGGCGGGGCTGGGGAGGAAGGCGAAGGGCAGGGGCTCTGGTTCACATAAACAGCTCCGGGCGCCTGTGGCGGCGCTCGAGCGGGCGCCGGCCGACGCGGCATTAATGAGGCTAATGCTATTCAGTAAGGGTCCCACTGTTTCTTTAATCGCATCTGTGTAAGCTGGTTTTAATTTGCCTTTTTTTTCTTCCTGCTGCTGCTTTTGTTTTTTGCTCTGGCGGTGGGGTTTGACTGGGTGGGCGGTGGGCGTTTATTCTTTGTCGTTTGACGTCCGCAAAAGGGAAGATCGCCAAGGTTAAAACGACATTAGCATAGACCCCCTATTGATTAGTGCAGATTAATTAGTCATCTGAGGGGTTGGCAGCCATCCGGCCGCTTGACTTTTTAATTGTTAAATACCTTAGTAATGATCTTTGATAAGAAATTAGAGGGTTTTGCAAATCTTTCCAGCCTGGAGGCATCTGGCTACAACTGTTTAGTAATATACATAGATGTAGCATTAATTATCTTAAAGCAGAGATCGCAGATTCATAAATACAGAGAGAGAAACACAAATGTGCACTTTGCAATACAAAGTGCAACAACTTTGTCTTTTCAAGAACGTCACTCGGAGTCAAAAGTAAGCTGGGCTTTCCAGGCCTTCTCGTGGTTTAATACCACTTTTCATGCACCTTCTATTCCAAAAAGCAGAGCTTTGCTTTCACCATTACATTTTCAGTTTATACATTTTTTAAGTATCAGAGATGACTCCCCTCCCCACCCACCGCAAGAGCTCCTCTACAAATGAAACAATTTCTGCCACACAGTACCCACACATGGTAGACAACAATGTAGCTTTCCCTTTCAGGAGTTTGAGGTCCTGCCTCTTCTTGGCTGTCTTGTGCCTGACATGCTGAGCTCAATCCACACTTGACAGCTGCTTTCTCTCCTTCTAGTCGTTCAATTCTCTTAGGCTGGGTCTTCATAATGCGGGACCCCCGAAGGGTTTTCTCACTCAGATCTTTTTGTAACAGTAAGTACTGTTGTTCCTTGTTTTCTCCTTTATCCTCAGGTGGGCTCACTCATTTTATGGCTTGAGCCAGAATCCGTTCCCTTAATAAAGGAACATATTTCCTCTAGCTCCTGCAAGGACACTGCTTTCTGGGTTCCTGCAGTGCATTGAGTTATGCCACAATTTCTGCCTTGCACTCATGGGTCACAGCAACCTTATCTTCTAACTCTCTCTACTCACTTAGGGATTGGGTTTGTCTGTAGCTCTAGAGGTTACTGCCATTATTGCAGCATCTATAGATGCCACAGCCTCTGTATGGCCATCAGTATTAACTCCTTCACTGGGGGGTGAATAAGTCTCCTTGCACCATCTTCCAGGATGCTTCCAGGACCATGTTCTAGGACATTGCCCCAGGACCATGTGGGGATGCGTGCCCCTTGGTAAATGATTACTAAGTTTTCCATCTCAGCATCCATGTTTGTGCCCTCTTACTCAGCTCTGCCCTCTCCTTGACCGACATTTTTAGTCCTTTTCCTTCACTTGCTCCGAGAGGTGGCTGTTGGCTCAGAAGAATTCCTTCAGCTGGACATTGAGATCATTCTGTTGCCCCATGAGTGTTTCCTTCTTACTTTGCTGCTACTGCTCAAGGCTGAGCACCATGTTCTGGTCCCTTAGCAGATTCAGCTCCTAGATCGTTGATGTCTGGATCTGGTCCTGCAGGGCTTGCAGAGCTATGTTGTGTTCCTTCTCCTGACTCTGCAGCTGGTCCCACACCCCGGAGTAACTCTGCATAACAGCCTGTAGATCTTGTTGCAGTTTCTGGTTGCGGAGCAGCAGAGATTTCAGCACCTTCTCCTTTCTCTGCTGAATCACCTTGATTCCAGTGCTGCTGTCATTGTAAAGAGCTTCTGCGATAAATGAAGAGGGGGAGAGAGGTAGCTCCATTTTATGGACACCCAGCCAGCCAGTTAGCTATAAAATCCCTGTTAGTAGCTGTTCTCTACTTGTTTTACCTGTAAAGGGTTAAAAAGTCCATAGCTAAAAGGAAGGGAGTGGGCACCTAACCAAAAGAGCCAATGGGAAGGCTAGAACTTTTTAAAATTGGGAAAAAACTTCCCCTTTGTCTGTCTGTTGTTCTCCGGAGACAGGGGACAGACCAGAGACAGGGCTGGAACTATGCGGTAAAAAGCTTTGGGCCAGGTATGTAAATCATCAGATCATACCTAGAAACTACTCATTTAAAACCCCAGATATGTAAGTAGATCAGGAAATGTCTGGGAAGTTGCGATTAGGTTTATCTCTTATTTTTTTATGGCTTGTGGACTCCCCTGTGCTAACCCCACGTGCTTTTGTTTTGCTTGTAAATTTTAAGATGGACCTCAAGAAGCTATCTTGATGCTGAGTCCCTGTAATTGTTTTTTTAAAACCTAAAAATTCCAGAAGTATTTTCTTTCTTTTTGTTTTTAATACAATTTACCTTTTTTTAGGAACAGGATTGGATTTTCGTGTCCCTAAGAGGTTTGTACATGTTGTTTAATTAGCTGGTCACAGCAGCTAATTCCTTTGTTTTCTTTCTCAGCTCTTCCCAGGAGGGGAGGGTGAAAGGGCTTGAGGGTACCCCACAGGAAGGAGTTCCCAAGTGCTTCTTCCTGGGTTCTAAAAGGGGTTTTTGCACTTGGGTGGTGGCAGCATCTACCCATCCAAGGTCAGAGAAAAGCTGTAACTTTGGGAGTTTAATACAAGCCTGGAGTGGCCAGTATTAATTTTTAGAAACCTTGCGGGCCCCCACCTTCTGCATTTGAAGTGCCAGAGTGGGGGGATCAGTCTTGACAGCTTCCTTCTCTGTCTGTAGCTGCAGGAAACTCTTACTTCCTCTGTAGTCTTTCAGTGAACTTATTCAGCTCTTCCTGAAGCCGGGAGGTCTTGGCCTGTTTCACCCACTTTGGACTCTGGGCTTGTCTACACTACAAAATTAAGTTGACTTAAGTTGACATACAGCCACCAATGGGTGGCGGGTATAATAGGCCAGGGAAGGCTTTGCCTTTCCTGGTGCTGCTGCTGACCTGCTGCCGGACAACTGGGCCATGGTGCCCCCCCTTTTCCGAGACCCCCACCACCTCCTCCACTCCACCCCCAAAGGTCCCCGCTGCTTGCTGCGTCCCTCCTCTCGGGATGGGGGAGTGAGGAGTTACGCGGAGAGCCAGTGGCCAGCGGACTGAGGAGGCTCAGTCAGGTGCTGCTGGGGCTGGTGACTCGGCGGGGTGGGGGACAAGGTCTTCAGGGGCAGGAGGAGCTGGCACTCAGGGAGGCTGACGGCGGCTCTGCCCAGCCCGCTGTGGTTGGGGGGGCATCAGGGGCAGGGGTCTGGTGGCTCGGGGAGGCTGCCAGCTCAGCCTGGCACTGGGGCCGGCTCAACTCTGGTGGTGCTGGGGCTGACGCGGTGCTCAGGGGAGCCAGCCGCCGGTGGCTCCGTCAGGTGCTGGGGCCAGCCCGGAGCTTGGGGGGGCTGGTGGGTCAGGCCAGCGCAGGGGCCAGCCTGCGCTCGGGGGGCCTGAGGCTCAGTCTGGTGCTGGGGTGTGTGTGGATCAGGGGGGCTGGCAGCAGCGGCTCAGCCCGATGTAGCTGGGGTGGGCGGGCCGGGGCTCCTCCAGTTGGGGGTCCCCTCAGGGCTTTTCCTTTTGGGGGGGGAGGGGTTTCGGGGCTCCAGCGTGCAGGGGGGCGGTAATTCAAGTGGTGGTTCATGTCCACACTTGCTCCTTCAGTCAGTGGTGCGCGTCCTCACCAGGAGTACTTCCACTGACTGAAGTGGGGCATTGTGGGACACTGACAGCTGGAGCCTGGCAGCCCTGGGGCTGACAGCCTCAGCTGTAGGTGTGGAGTTCACAGCTGCTCCCTCCCACAGCTGTCAGTTGGGTGGTGGACTCACAGCTGTCAGATCCCTCCTCCCTGGCACTGACAGCTCCAGCTGTCAGCACTGGGGCAGGGGTGGTGGGGTAGGAGAGGGGCTAGGGCTCCAGCTGTCAGCCCCATTTAAGGTTGACAGCCAACAGCTGATGTAAGTAATGGAGGGTCTACACAGACACTGCAGGCTACCAGAGGTGAAAGTAAGCTGGTACGCCCCAGTACGGCGTACCGACAAGAGCCCGTGCGCCATACCAGAGCGGATCGGCTTCCCCAGTCGGCAGTTTAAAGGGCCTGGGGCTCCCAGCAGCGGCTGGAGCCCCGGGCCCTTTAAATTGCCTCCAGAGCCCTGCTGCCAGAGCCCTGAAGAAGCGGCGGCAGGGCTCAGGTGGCAATTTAAAGGGCCTG
The DNA here is from genome assembly GCF_965152275.1 of Natator depressus. Lineage (NCBI taxonomy): Eukaryota > Metazoa > Chordata > Testudines > Cheloniidae > Natator > Natator depressus. The sequence goes on from NC_134236.1 coordinate 92,546,913, forward strand.
GGCTCCAGCCGTCTTTACCGCCCCGGGCCCTTTAAATAGCCACCAGAGCCCTGCCGCTGCTTCCCCAGGACTCCGGTAGGTTCTGGGGACAATTTAAAGGACCCAGGGCGGTAGCGGCAACTGGAGCCCTAGACCCTTTAAATCACCGCCCAAGCCCTGCTGCTGGAGCCCCAGGGGTTGCGGCAGCAATTTAAAGGGCCCGGGGCTTCACTGCAGTAGCAGCGGCTGTGTCATCAATATAAAGGGAAGGGTAAACCCCTTTAAAATCCCTCCTGGCCAGAGGAAAAATCCTCTCACCTGTAAAGGGTTAAGAAGCTAGGATAACCTTGCTGGCACCTGACCAAAGTGACCAATGAGGAGACAAAATACTTTCAAAAGCTGGGAGGAGGGAGAAAAACAAAGGCTGTCTGTGTGATGCTTTGGCTGGGGACAGAACAGGAATGGAGTCTTAGAATTTAGTAAGTAATCTAGCTAGATATGTGTTAATTATGATTTCTTTAAATGGCTGAGAAAATAGCTGTGCTGAATAGAATGAATATTGCTGTCTGTGTGTCTTTTTTGTAACTTAAGGTTTTGCCTAGAGGGATTCTCTATGTTTTGAATCTAATTACCCTGTAAGGTATCTACCATCCTGATTTTACAGAGGTGATTCTTTTTTACTTCAATTAAAAGTTGTCTTGTAAGAAAACTGAATGCTTTTTCATTGTTTTAAGATCCAAGGGTTTGGGTCTGTGGTCACCTATGCAAATTGGTGAGGATTTTTACCAAACCTTCCCCAGAAAGTGGGGTGCAAGGGTTGGGAGGATTTGGGGGGAATGACGTTTCCAAACAATGTTTTCTCAGGAACCCAGATAAAGTTTGGTGGTGGCAGTGGAAGTCCAAGGGTAAAATAGTTTGTACCTTGGGGAAGTTTTAACCTAAGCTGGTGAAAGTAAGCTTAGGAGGTTTTCATGCAGGTCCCCACATCTGTACCCTAGAGTTCAGAGTGGGGAAGGAACCTTGACAGGCTGTGAGCCCCAGGCCCTTTAAATTGCTGCTGGAGCCACCGGCTGCCACTGCTACACCGGGGTTCCAGCAGCGGGGCTCGGGTAGCGATTTAAAGGGCCCAGGGCTCCCACTGCCACTACCCTCTGGAGCCCTTTAAATTGCCACCTGAGCCCTGGAGTAGCGGCAGTGGGGCTCTGGCGGTGATTTAAAGGGCCAGGGGCTGCCGCTACCGCAGCTGGAGCCCCAGGCCCTTTAAATTACCCCCGAGCCCTGGGGCTCCCAGCCGTCTCTGCAGCTGGTAGCTCTAGGGTGATTTAAAGAGCCCGGCGCTCCCAGCTGCTGCTACCACAGTCCCAGGCCCTTTAAATCTTGATTTAAAGGGCCCGGGGATGTAAAGGCACCGCCTCTTCAGGTACAGGCCATGCCTCTTCTGGTTGAGGCCCCGCCCCTCCTAAGGACTCCGGAGTACCGGTAAGTCCTTTAAGTTACTTTCACCCCTGCAGGCCACTTACTGTGGCAGAAGCAGCATTGTAGTGCAGACACTGACAAAATTAGGTCGACGTAAGCTGCCTTATGTTGACCTAACTCTGTAGTGTAGACGAAGCTTCTGTTATTGCTCCTTTATCCGCCCCTTCTGTTCTTTCTCAATCTCCCGTTTTATCCGCACTTCTGACAGCAGCTGCCAGGCCTGGGAGGGATTGGCCTCCAGGTCTTACTGTTGGCCAGGATCTTCCACAGTTGCTCTTCGGGCTTGTCTGCTCATTTCCGCTGCAGGTGCAGCTGCCACTTCAAATCCTTCAGCAGGGTGCTGAGTTTCTGCTCCAGTACACAGTGTCCATCCACAGTGCCTAACAACTTGTGTCTCAGCTGGTTCCTGGTGTCCGTTAGCCACATTAATCATGTCTGACTGCCCTTTCCAAAGTGCCTCTGTCAAGAGCTGTAGGGTTTGTTCAGGTTCTTTCTATTTCAGCTCCTGGAACTTGTTCTGTTGACTGGTAGTATTGTACTAATTAAGATAGAATAAAGGGCCCAACGAGTCAAAGGTGTTAACATGAGCCCGAAACTGTCCCACATTAAATAGCTTTAAACAAGGTTCAGGGTTTGGTATAAAGAGACCACAGCCTGTTTAGAACCGTGGCAAACACACCATTAAAAATATTTTTAAAAAGATGAAAAACAGTTAAAGCTCTTGAAATGTAGTGTTCCATAAGGCTTTTGTTTGAACAATATTCCTTGTTCCATTTCCCTTAAGATGGAGACAGATTTTAGAAGGAAAACACCTTGTCTGTCAGTCTCTTAGATGATATCAAAGATGGTAATAACTGCCCTTTTGGGGAGAAGAGAAGAAGTTAGTTGAAATGGGCTGGACCTTCTGTTGTTGCTATTGTTATTAAAGTCCAGTCCTGTTTCCTAGAAGGCAAAACAAGAAACATACACAAAAGGGGAGAGAAAAAAAACAGAAAATGCAGCTTCTATCTCTGTTATTGATGCTCATTTGCAACCACTCCTTGAGAAACACAGACACAACTCATGATCTGATTAGCCACTCCAAGACCTGGCAAATTTGTACCAGCATTGGGCTGTTTAGGGTATTGCTTTTAGCTGCCTTTCTGGTCACAGGCTTACAGCAGTGTTGCAAAATATAGTCTTAGCTGGCTAAGCCAGATTTTTGTTAGACAGAAGGAAAAAGGAGAGATAAGAAAAGAGAAGAAATAAAGTAGGAAAGAAAAAGGAGACATGGGAAGGGTGGGGGGAATGGGATGACAAAGTCTCGTGTCCCAGGTGGTGTCCAGAGCTGGAAGAGGTGGGGATGTCATGATCAGACTGGGCCCGGGAGAAGGACCCATCACCATGACATCTCTCAGGAGCAGGATGACAAAGGTTCAAGGTCAGAGGAGACCATGGGGGTGACAGCCATGTTGGTGAAGGCTCACTCCAGTAGCCAATGTTTTCTTCCAGAGTCTCTGTTTTTGAAGACACCAAAAGGGAGTGATGAGTATAGTTCATCCCCTCATTATTTTGTCCACCAATTAGGGATAATATCAGACACATTGATTTCATTGAGTTCTGGTCCCACACTTTTCTTATTTACATGGCAAGATCTTAACACAGTCCTTGAGTTAAATCAGTAGGCCTTTTTGTTTAGACTAATTCAGTTTTTCTGTCTCCCTCTGGCAACTTTTCCCATTAACATGTGTTACAGGCTATTGTGAGACTTCATAAACATTCACTCACTTGTCACAGGTGAGCTCACAATTAGGATAAATTTGTAGGCCCAATTCTCACAACAGTTCCTTCTCCATCTCGTTTGCCTGGTGACCTTCAGCCTGATGTTTCTTATACACTAGATTCCACTGATGTTCAAGCTGTGTGACCCTCACTTCCCAGGTTGTAAGGGAAAATCTGTACTCAGACACCATTATTCTTTCTATCGTCTGTAACTTGGCCCTTAGGTCTCTATCTGCTCTTGCAAACCAGTTGTTCCCTGCTGTGGCATTGATTTGAGCTACTCAGGTTTCTGGGCATTGCTTCTCTTCTAGAGCTCCCTGACCTTGAGTATATGCCACTACCATAGCTGGTCCCTCCTAGTTGTGTAGTGTCTGGTATTTGGCACCTTGCTCAAGTGTAAGCTCTTCCTGTGATTGGAGCATCTTATTATCATCTGTCTAAGAAGGTGCTGGAGCTATATTCTTAAGCATTGGGCTTCTCGGGCATGAACTCAGACTTCCTCATGAAGAAGGCTGCATTCCCTTCTCAGCATGTTAATTTGCCACTTCATTTTAGCCATGACTAAGTATCTTCTCTCCCTCTCTGCTACTAGTCCTGCCTGCCTGTCAGGTACTCCCTGGGCTTGCTTCCCTTGCTCAAACAGTTTCAGTAGGAAAACCCACATTTGGGCCTGTAAACTGTTTAGCAGTATCATTAATGTTCTTTTCACCCATGTTGCCTGGGACCCTGAGAATCTCTGGACCAACTGTGGCCCTCTCCTGAGCTTTATCCACCTGGGGACCCCACTTTCCCTCCAGGCCCCCTCAAATTTCCTAAATTCTCATTACGTAAGGCTGAGGGAGGTATCAAAATAGCCACAGTAAATGGGAGGACTGTGAGCCCTGTGGTCAGGCTATTGCCTTGATGTCCACATCCCAAGGTTGCCCAGTAAAACAGCCTTTTCATCCCCCAGAGTGATATCCCATCTGTCTGAGACTCAAAGTGTGCCTCATGAGGGAACAGTGTGTGGTTAATGATCAAGTTTTGGGGCCATTTGACAAAAGTATTTCCGAGATACAGCCCCCCTGCTGAAAAAACAGTTTTTCTAAAGGTGGATGCTTTCTACCAACAATAATATATAAACATTTAATCTAATATTATGGACCCCAAAGATACTTAAATGTTATCCAGTAAGGTCTCCCAAGCATATCGCAGGAAATTGCCCTATCTGTCACAATACTGAAGATAATTTAGACCCAAAAGGACCCTAAATTATCCCTGCAGCAGCACAAGTCTTTTCACCCACACTTGAATTTCCTTTATAAGGCTCCAAACTCCTACAAAGCTATTAAACTTATCTGAGCCCAGGTTTTGAACTCTGAGTCCTTGCAAGGTCATGTAACTCATTAGTGTTTAGTCATTATTCTTAACCCAATTGCCCTTTGTTTTCATTATTTGGATGTGGGCTGTGCTGCTGTAGCATTTTAAACATAGATAAGTTCTTGGGCCTGCAGACTTCCTCTTGTGTTTCCCTGCCTAGACCTTTCTGCCTCTAATATCTGAATCTACTTCCATTTCTCGTCTCCACCTTTAACGCTTTATAACTTTCTTGTTAATATATTATAGGAAATAACCTATCCCAATCCTGAAGAGCTCTTACAACAACTGGAGAAGAGCCATCAGATCCTGTAACTTTGCTGTACTCTTGTAGGGCTGTCAGCTGGCCCATATTTGAAAGTTGTCTCCAAGAAATACTCTTGGGCCTGAATCCACAAAGGGGCTCAGGTGTCTGGAAAATCACTGGAACAACAATGGGATCCCAAAAAACTGAGTTAGGCGCCTAGCTTCTCTCTATAATGCATTGGGAGAGATAGGTGCCTAACAATAGGATCCACAAAAGCCAGCACGCTAGGCAGGAGATAGGCCTCTGGATGCTTAGAGGGAGGCAGCACTACTCATACCCAGAGGCAGAAATGTAGGTGCCTAATGAACTTTTACAGTGAAAATTTAGGTGCTGAGTGAGTTTAGGTGTCTACAAGGTTAGGCAGCAGCTGAGTGGGTGTTCTGTGGATTGCAATAGTGCCTACGTCTCTTTGTGGATTTGGGCCTTTGTCTTTGTGTACCTTCTGAAATACTTATCACTCACTTTAGAATGTGTCTGGCACTTTAAGGGAGAGCCAGGCCCAGCCTGACCTGTGACTGGTCAGCTACCTCCCAGCTGGGATTGATCAGGTGATTATAAAAGCCAGTAAGTGGCTCATTTGGGGTTCCCACTTACAGGAAATAGACTGGTTTCTGTGATAGGTGCTGCAGAAGGAGGACTTCTAGTAGATGACCTGTAGGAGGATTGGGTGTGATGTTCAGTAATGATTTTAGGCCAAATGTGCTTGAAAGAGATCATCAGTGATGTAGTTCCCAATTGTCCCTGAATATTGGAGGGTAGGCTTTTGTAGCATCTCTCCCTCAGATGTACAGTCTGGAAAGCTAACCCTCCTAGAGAAGGTATCGTTCCCCAAACTACATCTTCTTTGTCCATCTAAAACTTTAATAATAACCAGCGTGGATAACACATTACTAACTGATATTTTTAATTTAAATATGTTTTTAAAAGAAATATATATGAAAGCCAAAACTTATTATTGTGTAGTAAAATCATTACAATTAACTAAATTTTAAAAAGTTGAGCAGTCCTTGTTTGCTTAAGTTTTAAAGAAAGTCAAATGACAGAGCTGGTGGAAGTCACGGCTAAGCAATTGGAACCATAGATTATTCAAGTGCTAAACCAGCTTTTGACAGCCCTAGCCTTTACTGCAGGTGCAGAGAGAGTATTTTCTTCTTTTCAGTTTATTCAACTAGTTCATTTAAAGCTAGGAAACAAACTGGGTGTTGGAAAAAGCTGAGAGCTTTTTTCTCTGTTCCAATATCTGAATAAAAACTAGGTCTGAGAGGATGAGATCTACTTGTTCAAAAAACTTGAAGATGCTGGTTGCCAGAAACAATCACCTTGGTTCACTACTTATGAAATAATACTTCCTTTGTTTAATAAGTCAATACGTTTTAAATGGAAAACATGTTTTGATAAACCTTTTTTTCTCATCTATCCAGAATATTTAAGGTCATTTTATTTACTTTATTAACTAATACAAAATTAAAATGCTGTTTGGTGCATTTTTAATTGAATACCAATTTCCAGCCAAATGCAGTTTGACACAGATCAGAAGTAAAAAAATTGATAATCTAGTAAATAAATAAGAAATGCATCACTCATCAGTTTCTATCATAATAAAATTAATAAAATTTAATAAAATTAAAAAATAATAAAAATTAAGAATCTAAATCTTAAACTATATAATTTCTTAAATAAATGTGTATAAATATAGATGTGTATTAACATCCTGGTTAATAAAAAGAAGTAACAATTTTAGTGTAAAGGCTATATTTAGTTGCAAATCAACATGTTTTAATGGTTACCAACCAGTGAAAAATCAATCTTTCTCAGGAAAATAACTAAAAGATACAAATGCAAAACAAGATTAAAATTGATTATTTAAATCAAGATTTTCTGCTTGCTGATCTAAAACATGATAAAAAGTGGTGATTTAAATCACTTGGACTAAAATCAATCCATCCTGATAACAACACCATTAATATAACACACAATTCCAACTACTTATAACCAACCTAGTAAATAAATTACTTAACAACGTTCAAGTAATCTCTGAGGTGCCCTGCTTGGACTTGCAGGTCTCCACTGAAATATCAGTACGAGTCTTGTCAGGAGGCAGTGAGGCAGCGTTACGTCCTGGGGCTCAGTTAGCATGACCTGTTGTGGTTGTTGCCTAACTGGGACCTCAGGCACAAAGCCATAATCAGTGCCCCTCATCTCCTTCCCTTCTAGTAGCGGAAAAAGGTGGTGTCTCCTCTTACTCAGTATATGTCCATCTAGGGTGATAACCTTAGAAGACCACAAGGCAACCGCATATTACACCACTGCTGTTTGTGACCAGTGATTTCCATCATCAATTTGTCCTTCATCATGTTCATGAAATACCAGCTCCCCAGGTCATATTGTTTTTGTTTGTTTAGCTTTAGCTATCTTGTTGTACGTCTGCGAATCCCCAGTTCCCTTACCTCAGCTTCTATCATGACACACTTTCTAGTTCTCAATTTTCTGTTAAATAAAATATCTGCAGCTGACAAACCATGGTTCATTGGTGCCATCCTATAATTTAACAGAGCTAAATATGGATCAGTGTCTGATGCTGCAGCCTTTTTCAGTGATGCTTTATTATTTTGACACCATTTCCCACCAACCTGTTGCATGGATGATAATGGGGACTAGCAGTTAAATGTCTAAACCCAAACTTCACTGCAAACTGCTTAAACTCATGGCCAATAAACTGAGTCCCATTGTCAGACATTACTATGTCTATTCAAAATAGATTTGATATGCACCATCACTTGTGGAACTGTAGTATCTTCAAGTAAAACTGCCTCAGAGAAGTGAGAATAATAGTCTAGGACAAGTACATAATTTTTTCCAGCAGTGGTAAACAAGTCAATGCTTACTTTGCTCCGGGGGGCTGATTTTTCTTGTGCTATCGACATGGGCTCTTTTGCTTGACTTGGCCTGTATTTTTGGCATACGTGACAAATCTTAACAGCATCCTCAGTGTCACTGTTCATTTGAGGCCAATATAAAAATATCTCTGGCCCTTTGCTTAGATCTAGAAATCCCTAAATGATCTTCATGTATCCTTTAAAACATCTTTTTCTGTAATGCCTTAGGAATCACCATCCTGGTGCTGAATCACCATCCTGGTGCCTTTAAACAACGTTCCACCAAGTATTGAGAGCTTCCTCATATTGATAATAAGGGCTCAAATATGCTGTCCCAGCTGCCTTATGCTAATAGCCTTAATGACTCTCTGCAGAGCCTCATCCTGAGCAGTAGCTCTGGAAGACGTCCTTAAAATCTTCCTCAATTGGTATTGGTCTCTTCCTCTCCAATGAGTGCACTCTCTTGATGAGACCAAGAGCATAACAACACATTTTTAACCAAATATGTATGCTCTTTTCCCTGGTGCTATTACAAACTGTACCCTTTCCACTTTATTTACCCATATATCTAGTTTGCATATCCTTTAGTGGGGATAAGCTCACCACTGTAAACCCTGAGTTTTACCTGTTTACTTTCTATTACTTGTGGCTTTTTGTTCAGTGTTAATAACAAGGTTTCTGGCAACATATTGACTTGTGCACCATTGTCCAACTTAATTTGCTTTCAGGTTGATAGCCCAATTCTCTTCTGCTGCAACACTGTCCATTGCTCTTATTAAGAATTCATCTTAGCCAGTGATCCTGCTGTTGTCCTCTTTTTCCACATTGTGCGCACTGCTCTCTGCATACTTTTCTGCTGCTTGTTTCTTTTCTTGTTGTCATAAATATAAAGGGAAGGGTAACCACCTTTCTGTATACAGTGCTATAAAATCCCTCCTGGCCAGAGGCAGAACCCTTTCACTGTAAAGGGTTAAGAAGCTATGATAACCTTGCTGACACCTGACCCAAAATGACCAATGAGGAGACAAGATACTTTCAAATCTGGAGGGAGGGGGGAACAAAGGGTTGGTCTGTCTGTGTGATGCTTTCGCTGGGAACAGATCAGGAATACAGCCTTACAACTCCTGTTAAGTTAGTAAGTAAACTAGCTAGAACATACATTAGATTTCCTTTTATTTAATGGCTGGTAAAATAAGCTGTGCTGGATGGAATGTATATTCCTGTTTTTTGTCTTTTTGTAACTTAAGGCTTTGCCTAGAGGGATCCTCTATGTTTTGAATCTGATTACCCTATAAGGTAGTTACCATCCTGATTTTACAGAGGTGATTCTTTTACCTTTTTCTTTAATTAAAATTCTTCTTTTAAGAACCTGATTGATTTTTCATTGTTCTTAAGATCCAAGGATTTGGGTCTGTGTTCACCTGTACAAATTGGTGAGGATTCTTATCAAGCCTTCCCCAGGAAAGGGGGTGTAGAGCTTGGGGGGATATTTTGGGGGAAAGACGTCTCCAAGTGGGCTCTTCCCTGTTCTTTGTTTAAAACGCTTGGTGGTGGCAGCATAGGGTTCAAGGACAAGGCAAAGTGTGTACCTTGGGGAAGTTTTTAACCTAAGCTGGTAAGGTTTAGTTTAGGGGGTCTTTCATGCAGGTCCCCACATCTGTACCCTAGAGTTCAGAGTGTGGAAGGAACCTTGACACTTGTGGTATTTTGGATTCTCTATCATAGATTCCCAGGCTGCATAGGACCACTGCACCCCCCTAACCTGACCTCCTGCATAGCACAGGCCATGGAACATCTCTGAAATGATTCCTGTCAGATCACTGTCCAAAAGCTTCATTCTGGACTGGGTGACTTCCTGCACCAGAGAAATTCTAATTGTCTGGTCAAGGGTTAATTCTGGGTCTTCCAGTAATCTCTCTCTCTGAGTTTTTTGTTTTGGATTCCAATCACATTCTGGTCTCTTACCAGGGACTTCGTTCATTCACCAAAATTAAAAGATTGGCTCTTTTGCCTGAGATCGGTCACAAACTTTTTTATAGCTTCACTTTCTTTTTGTTACCTCAGGTAAAAACATCTCTCTCCTGTTTCATTTTTATGTGGAATGTAGTACTGCTCAAATTTTTGTACTACAATTTCACAGTTCTCCTCCTCTGCCTGAGTGAACTGAAAAGTGTTAAGCATGTTAAGTGTATCAGAACCTGCTATTGTCAGAAATAAGGCTACCTTTTGATTGTCTTCCTTTTCACTGGCACCCATTGCTTGTACATACAGAGCAAAGCACTGTTTAAATTACATATTTCCAGTGAGTTTGAGCAATGTTAGCTGCTCCATTCTTCCACTCAAGTTATTTTCTTAAATTTCTGTTTATGCCCAGTACCTTGTGGTGTTCAGTAATCACACCGGGCTCAAGGTGCTTGAAAGAGATCCTCTTTATTCAATGATACCAATTCCCAAATGCTTCTGCATAACAGAACATGGGCTTCTTCAGCACCCTCCCCCAGGCTTCTTGTCTGGGAAGCTAACCCACCTCAAGGTACAGTTTGCAAAACCACACCAGTGAAGAGCTTTATTACATAGTACTTCGTGAGTTTTCTATTTGAGTAAATAAGAATATAAGAATGGCCATACTGGGTCAGACAAAAGGTCCACCTAGCCCAGTATCCTGTCTTTCGACAGTGGCCAATGCCTGGTGCTTTAGAGGGAATGAGCAGAACAGGTAATCCTTAAATGAAACCCTGATCCAGACTCTGGGTATGGTGTCGGTCCTTCCCAGGCTGGAGACTCAGGCCAACAGTCTGCCTGGCACTACTCTCCTATGATGACCAAAAGGAGAGGCTGGTGAAATGGAAGATAGAGCAAAACATAGGACAAGAATTTATCAATGAAGGGACAAGAGAGAATAATGGGGAGATCCAAAAAGGGGAAAGGTGGAGAGAGGGAAGACACTGAAGATATGTAGACAATGGAAGAGAGACTGAATCAGAAAAGAAAAAGTGTGAAAGAGTTTTAGAGGAGGAAAAAAAAGCAACAGCAAATTGAAACATTTTAAAGGGATGAAATGATCAAATTCAGCCTGGCTTTATACCAGTTTTTGTCAGGATAAAACCAGAGGAAGGACCTCTGAAGCAGAAAGTGTACTAAGGGACTCTTGGAAACCATCCAGAACTTCCCTTCTGATGGGGAACATTATACTAGGTCAATGCAATAAAAGAAATCAGAGGTATTGGCTAGGAAGGGTACATGGCCAGGAGGGATGGGGAATGCAGTCATTCAGCATATGCTCAGCAGCCTTGCCAGTATGTCACCTGGAGAACCTTGGCTATAAACTAAAGCTGCACACACTCAGTAAAAAATTATCATAATCAACAACAACAACAAAACCGAAAGGAAGGTGATAAGTGTCTGCCTCCCCTTGGTGTGAATGCTTTTGGGGGCGCAGATTGCGAATCTGGTGAAGTGAGGTGTAAATTATATACAAGTGTAATGCAGATAATTCTGTTTTACTTTGAAGGGGGAAAGGAGCAGCAAGATATATTTTTTTAGAAAAGCTAGAAGGAGTCGGAAGGAAGGAGGCAGAGTATAATTTATTTATTGATTTTAATAATGCTTGGTCTGGATAAGATTTTAACGTGATCATATAATGATCATCTACATCCTAGATGGGAAGCCCAAAACTGTAATCGAGGGAGGGGAGATTGGAGCCAAATGGGTGGAAGTGGCAGAAAAGAAAAAAACTGGTTGCAGTTGGAGCAGATGCCAGAAGGGACAACCTCAGACCACACCCTACTATTGGAGGCAGCCCAAGGCCCCAACTATCCCCCAAGGAACCCTCCAGACACCTTATCATCCCGCCACACCATTCTCCAGCAGCCCACCTCGCCCCAGTGACCCGTCAGCTGGACGATGTTTTAAATGTAACGAGCTGGGGCATGTGAAGGCCAACTGCCCCAAGAACCCCAACAGATTACAGTTCATTGCACCGGAATCACACCAGAGGTCCTCAGGCCCAGATACCTCCCAGATACCCTCGGAGCGGAGGGAAACTGTGAGTGTGGGTGGGAAGAAGATCACTGCGTGGAGGAACACCGGAGCACAAGTGTCAGCTATCCATGCTTCCTTAGTGGACCCCAATTTAATCAACCCAGAGATCCAAGTGACGATTCAACCCTTCAAGTCAAACTCTTTCAGTTTGCCTCCAGCCAAGTTGCCTGTCCAGTACAAGGGCAGGTCAGGAACGTGGACTTTTGCAGTCTATGATGATTATCCCATCCCCATGCTGTTGGGGGAAGACTTGGCCAATCATGTGAAGCTAGCCAAGAGGGTGGGAATGGTCACCTGCATCCAGGCTAAACAAGCCGTCACGCCTAGCTCTGTTCCGGAAACTCCTACCAGGACCCGGTCAGAGGTGATGGACCCGGACCCCAGGCCAAAGTCTGCAACAGCAGTAGTGGATCCAGTCCCAGAGACCCAGACAGAGCCAGTCCCGGAACCGGCAGAACAACTAGCACCAGACCCATTGCCAGCACTGAATCCAGTACTTGCAACCCCAACACCAGAGGGCCCCACCGAACCTGAACCAGCAGCAGCCAATAACCCTACACAAGAGGCTCAGCCGGAGCCTGAACCCCAACATAGTGCACCAGCAGAGAGCGGTTAACAGTCAACGGAAACAGCCCCATCCCCTACATCACTTCCAGAGGGACCAAGCATAGGTCCACAATCCAATGAGGAACTGATGTCTCCAGCACCAAGGGAACAGTTTGAGACAGAACAGGAAGCAGATGAAAGACTCCAGAGAGCTTGGACGGTGGCACGGAGCAACCCACCACCTCTCAGCTCTTCTAATCGATCCAGGTTTGTTGTAGAAAGAGGACTTTTATACAAGGAAACTCTTTCTGGTGGACACAAGGAAGACTGGCATCCTCAGAGACAGTTGGTAGTTCCAACTAAGTACTGGGTCAAGCTCTTTAGCCTAGCCCATGATCATCCTAATGGCCATACTGGGGTGAACAGGACCAAAGACTGTTTGGGGAGGGCATTCCACTAGGAGGGAATTGGCAAGGATGTCTCTACCTATGTCCGGTCTTGTGAGGTATGCCAAAGAGTGGGAAAACCCCAAGACCAGATCAAAGCCCCTCTCCAGCCACTCCCCATCACTGAGGTTCCATTTCAGCAAGTAGCTGTGGATATTCTGGGTCCTTCTCTGAAAAAGACACCCAGAGGGAAGCAGTACATACTGACTTTCATGGATTTTGCCACTCGATGGCCGGAAGCAGTAGCGCTAAGCAACACCAGGGCTAAAAGTGTGTGCCAGGTACTAGCAGACATTTTTGCCAGGGTAGGCTGGCCCTCCGACATCCTCACAGATGCAGGAACTAATTTCCTGGCAGGAACTATGGAGAGCCTTTGGGAAGCTCATGGGGTAAATCCCTTGGTCACCACTCCTTACCACCATCAAACAAATGGCATGGTGGAGAAGTTTAATGGAACTTTGGGGGCCATGATACGTAAATTCGTAAATGAGCACTCCAATGATTGGGACCTAGTGTTGCAGCAGTTGCTCTTTGCCTACAGAGCTGTACCACATCCCAGTTTAGGGTTTTCACCATTTGAACTTGTATATGGCCGCGAGGTTAAGGGGCCATTACAGTTGGTGAAGCAGCAATGGGAGGGATTTTCACCTTCTCCAGGAACTAACATTCTGGACTTTGTAACCAACCTACAAAACACCCTCCGAACCTCTTTAGCCCTTGCTAAAGAAAACCTACAGGATGCTCAAAAAGAGCAAAAAGCCTGGTATGATAAACATGCCAGAGAGCATTCCTTCAAAGTAGGGGACCAGGTCGTGGTCTTAAAGGCGCTCCAGGCCCATAAAATGGAAGCGTCATGGGGAAGGGTCATTCATGGTCCAGGAACGCCTGGGAGCTGTTAATGATCTCATAGCATTCCCCACCTCCAACCGAAAGCCTAAGGTGTACCATATTAATCCTTTTAAGCCCTTTTATTCCAGAGAATTAAAGGTTTGTCAGTTTACAGCCCAGGGAGGAGATGATGCTGAGTGGCCTGAAGGTGCCCACTATGAAGGGAAAAGTGCTGGTGGCGCGAAAGAGGTGAACCTCTCCATGACCCTAGGGCGTATGCAGCGACAGCAGATCGAGAAGCTGTGCACTAGCTACGCGCCGACGTTCTCAGCCACCCCAGGACTGACTGAACGGGCATACCACTCCATTGACACAGGTAATGCTCACTGAATTAGAGTCCAACCTTACTGGGTGTCTCCTCAAGCTAAAACTGCTATAGAACGGGAGATCCAGGATATGTTACAGATGGGGGTAATCCGCCCCTCTGGCAGTGCATGGGCATCTCCAGTAGTTCTAGTTCCCAAACCAGATGGGGAGATACGTTTTTGCGTGGACTACCATAAGCTAAATGCTGTAACTCGCCCAGACAACTATCCAATGCCACGCACAGATGAACTAGTAGAGAAACTGGGACGGGCCCAGTTCATCTCTACCTTGGACTTAACCAAGGGGTACTGGCAGGTACCACTAGATGAATCCGCCAAGGAAAGGTCAGCCTTCACCACACATGTCGGTCTGTATGAATTTAATGTACTCCCTTTCGGGCTGCGGAATGCACCCGCCCCCTTCCAAAGACTTGTAGATGGTCTCCTAGCGGGATTAGGAGAATATGCAGTCGCCTACCTTGACGATGTGGTCATATTTTCGGATTCCTGGGCAGAATACCTGGAACATCTACAAAAAGTCTTCGAGCGCATAAGGGAGGCAGGACTAACTCTTTAGGCCTATTTGACACTTCTTAGCGTTAACAGAGTGACTTACCTTGGACACCAGGTGGGTCAAGGAACTATCAACCCCCTACAGGCCAAAGTGGATGCTATCCAAAAGTGGCCTGTCCCAAAGTCAAACAGGTCCAATCCTTCTTAGGCTTGGCTGGATATTACAGGCGATTTGTACTGCAATACAGCCAAATCGCCGCCCCACTGACAGACCTAACCAAAAAGAAACAGCCAAATGCCGTTCAGTGGACCAAAGAGTGTCAGAAGGCCTTTAACCAGCTTAAAGTGACACTCATGTCTGACCCTGTGCTAAAGGCCCCAGACTTTGACAAACCGTTCCTAGTAACCACAGATGCATCTAAGCATGGTGTGGGAGCACTTTTAATGCAGGAAGGACCGGATCAAGAATTCCACGCTGTAGTGTTTCTCAGCAAGAAGCTGTCTGAGAGGGAAAGCAACTGATCAGTCAGTGAAAAAGAAAGTTACGCCATTGTCTACGCTCTGGAAAAGCTACGCCCATATGTTTGGGGACGGCGTTTCCACCTGCAAACCGACCATGCTGCGCTACAGTGGCTTCATACCGCCACGGGAAATAACAAAAAACTTATTCGGTGGAGTTTAGCTCTCCAAGATTTTGATTTCGACATCCAACACATCTCAGGAGCTTCTAACAAAGTGGCTGATGCACTCTCCCATGAAAGTTTCCCAGAATCAACTGGTTAAAATCGTCCTTGAGATGTGGAAAATATTGTTTAGTCTTTATATACTTGATAGTATATTTAGAGGTGCATGTGTCTTATTAACTCTGTTTTCCCCTAGAGCTCCAGGAAGAAATCACAGTCGGCGTTTCACCCTGTCTGTGATTTGGGGGGTGTGTCATAAATATAAAGGGAAGGGTAAACACCTTTAAATCCCTCCTGGCCAGAGGAAAAACCCTTTCACCTGTAAAGGGTTAAGAAGCTAGGATAACCTCACTGGCAGCTGACCAAAATGACCAATGAAGAGACAAGATACTTTCAAAGCTGGAGGTGCGGGAGAAACAAAGGTTCTCTCTGTCTGTGTGATGCTTTTGCCGGGAACAGAAAAGGAATGGAGTCTTAGAACTTCATAAGTAATCTAGCTAGGTATGCGTTAGATTCTGTTTTGTTTAAATGGCTGATAAAATAAGCTGTGCTGGATGGAATGTATATTTTTGTAACTTAAGGTTTTGCCTAGAGGGATTCTCTATGTTTTGAATCTGATTACCCTGTAAGGTATTTACCATCCTGATTTTACAGAGGTGATTCTTTTACTTTTTTTTCTTCAATTAAAATTTTTTTTAAGAACCTGATTGCTTTTTCATTGTTCTTAAGATCCAAGGGTTTGGGTCTGTGTTTACCTATGCAAATTGGTGAGGATTTTTATCAAGCCTTCCCCAGGAAAGGGGGTGTAGGTTTTGGAGAGGATTTTGGGGGAAAAGACGTTTCCAAGCGGGCTCTTTCCCTGTTATATATCTGTTAGACGCTTGGTGGTGGCAGCAATAAAGTCCAAGGGCAAAAGGTAAAATAGTTTGTACCTTGAAGAAGTTTTAACCTAAGCTGGTAAAAATAAGCTTAGGGGGTTTTCATGCAGGTCCCCACATCTGTACCCTAGAGTTCAGAGTGGGGAAGGAACCTTGACATGCTTGGTCTGGATAAGATTTTAACGTGATCATATAATGGTGGTTTGGCCATTTCATAAAAAAACAAAAATCTGTAAATGTTCCCAGCCTATGGACTCCCCTGGCCATGCCTGATACTCTGTGGATATTGTAAATCACCATCAGTTACTTTTTGAAATGGTGTCCTTGTGCTTCCCTTTTCCCAGTGACTGTTTCCCCAACTGTCAAAATTCATTCTGCTCCCCTGTACGTTTGAAAGGGACAAATACAGACAAGACTGTTTTACTGTACCCGATTGACTGGGGCATTGCAGTAACTTTATTTAATTCTGGTGCCTTTTCAAAAGCCCACCCACTCCTTGCATGGACTTTAAAAAGCTTTTCAAGTTAAAAGGGCGGTGGAGGATTTTTTTGATCCTAATATCTGTTGAATATATTCCACTCCCATTTGACTTTTCCAGCTCCTGTCCAATGCTTCCAGTTAGGGTTGCTGGATATTTACTTTTTAACTTGTTCAGAATTGCTGCTGCCTATTGTATCATCCCTAACAGACTCTCCCACTAGAGGCCCTAAAAATCTTTTTGATTTGCTTGAAAGTTCTTTAAATTTTTAAAAACATTCCTGTCTGAGCCCTCTGTGGTCTGACTCACTTTTGACACTAATAGTGATAATGAGCCACTTGTGTCTTGCTATCATCTAACTAGCTGCATAACTTTCAGCTGGTACAATCACTCACAGGTAGGGTGACCAGATGTCCCGATTTTATAGGGACAGTCCCAATTTTTGGGTCTTATTATATAGGCTCCTATTACCCCGTATCCTGTGTCCCGATTTTTCACATTTGCTGTCTGGTCACCCTACTCACAGGTGGTGGTTCTCAGGGGGTATAATGTCAGTGGCTGATTAATGGCAGCTGGGATATCAGTGTTCTGACCACACAGTTGTGAATATTTGTCTTTTTCTAAATGAAATGAAGGGCTTTCAGTCAGATTTCTAACCGTGATTTTTTTTTTTACCCTAAACATACTCCCTGGTTTGATTTAATTCATCAGTTTTTCTTTTAGTGGACAAAATGGGACAGACAAAAATCCAAGCTAATCTGAACCGATTTGCAGTTTAACTAAACCTCTATCTATTTTAGGGTCCAGGTAAGAAAAATGGCTTTTTTTTAATTGTCTGTCTGTATGATCTTGGGCCCCAATCTGTCAGGCTCTGGGCCTCAGTTTCCCCAACTGTAAAATGGGGGGGCTAATTTTCTTGATAGTGAAATTGTGATATTTAATGTTTGCAACATATTTTGAAATTTTTAGATGAAAGGCCATTTAGAGGTACTTTTTATTTATTTATTTTTAAAACAACAACATTCCTTTTCCAGGCTGCCTTGACTGGCTGCCTATCCCAAGACCCCTCTCAACAGCCATCCCTCTTGGCCAATTCTTGTCCATTCCATTTTTCCAGCTGTCCCACCCTTACCCAGAACACAGCTGGTTTCTAGCCCAGTTTTTTGCTGGCTCCTCCACATACAGCTGTTTTCCTCTGAGACATCCACATGTAATGACAATCCTATTGCAACAATGACATCTGATGCTCTGGTCCATTGCCACTGCCTTGAGCTTGCAATACGCAATGCTTCCCTGAGTTAAAGGCATCTTAGAATGCTTTATACTCCTTCAGAAGCATCATGTAGTGTAGGATCACAGTGCAGAATTAAGATAATGGCAGCAGTGGACTGGAGCAGCAGGTGGCACTAGGGCAGGATGATTTTGATTAAAGATCAGATTCAGGGTATCCAAGGATGAGAAGGGAAAATAATTGGTGCAGGAGAAATTGTTTTTTTGGGAGAAGGGTCATAGCACGGGGAACTGACTGAGAACTAGAGGAAGGAGTGATTAATTTTGGACCAGTTATTATGGGACAGAGGTCTTGATGCATGCATTGGATACCTGGCGGGATGAGAGAGGGAGTGAACACGAGGAATTATTTGGAGATGTCAGTAAGAGAGAATGCATTTAAAAAAATCCCATAAAAATAGTTCAGCTAAAGGTCTAAGTTTGGGAAGGGTGGTGGCAGGGACAGTTATCTAACCATTTCATAATTTTACATTTAAAGATTTGTCTATTTCTATTTTTAGAAATGTTGCCATTGACTTTAGTGGAAGCAGGATTGGGCCCTACATTTGTTTTTCTGAATAAAGACACAAATTGACTGCAAACATGTGAAGTAAATATCTGCACATTTCATCACCTTGACCACCCTGACTGATCAGTCCTTCAGCCCTCATATAGATTGTGCCAATCACAACGTCTTCCATTCTTCTCTTATCCTAGCCTTACTTCTCCGTATTCAGCCATGCCTTTTCATGATAAAATCTTCCCATCTCTTTGGAGGTCGGCTGCGTGATTGTTTCAGTTCCTGTGGGTACCACTTCTTGACAGCTGCAGTCCATCTATTCATAGAATCATAGAAGATTAGGGTTGGAGGAGACCTCAGGAAGTCATCCAGGCCAACCCCCTGCTCAAAGCAGGACCAACCCCAACTAAATCAACCCAGCCAGGGCTTTGTCAAGTCGGGCCTTAAAAATCTCTCAGGATGGAGATTCCACCCCCTCCCTAGGTAACCCATTCCAGGGCTTCACCACCCTCCTAGTGAAATAGTTTTTCCTAACATCCAACCTAGACCTCCCTCACTGCAACTTGAGACCATTGCTGCTGCTTCTGTCATCTGCCACCACTGAGAACAGCCTAACCCCCCCCTTCAGGTAGTTGAAGGCTGCTATCAAATCCTGCCTCACTCTTCTTTTCTGCAGACTAAATAAGCCCAGTGCCCTCAGCCTCTCCTCATAAGTCATGTGCTCCCGCCCCCCGAATCATTTTCATTGCCCTCCACTGGACTCTCTCCAATTTGCCCACATCCTTTCTGTAGTGGGATGCTCAAAACTAGACACAATACTCCAGGTGTGGCCTCACCAGTGCGAAATAGAGGGAAATAATCACCTCCCTCGATCTGGTGGCAGTGCTCCTACTAATGCAGCCCAAAAAGCCGTTAGCCTTCTTGGCAACAAGGGCACACTGCTGACTCATATCCAGCTTCTCATCCACTGTAATCCCCAGGTCCTTTTCTGCAGAACTACTGCTTAGCCAGCTGGTCCACAGCCTGTAGCAGTGCTTGCGATTCTTCTGTCCTAAGTGCAGGACTCTGCACTTGTCCTTGTTGAACCTCAGATTTGTTTTAGCCCAGTCCTCCACATTGTCAGTGAGCCTAGCTATATGCCTGGCCCATCACATTTTAATGTAGTTCCTTTCAACAATTATGTCCTGCACTCCACACTGTATTGTGATCATGTCATTGGGGACTTGGTCACAGATTGAAAACACCAGAATTCTTCTTGCCATCATTCTGTCTGTGACAGACAGTTGTTGCTCCTCAGTCTCTGTCAGCGCCCATGTTTCGCTGTTGTACAACATTGCCAGCAATACTGTTGAATCGAAGGGATTGGCATGTGTTGCCTTGTTGATTTTTCCTTGGAGGACATTCTCCATATAATTGAATGCGCTCCAACCAGTTTTCTTTCTTAGCAAGGGTTCGCCTTCCTGACTATAGTGCATGTTAATTTCTTGGCCCAAATAAACACATTGCTCAACTTCTTCTATTTGTTCATTTCATAACACAGTTTAAATATACATTTTCTTAGCTATTACAATATCTAGCTTAATATACAGTGAACAGTATTTAGTGGGGTTATACAGTATTTAATTTGTCAAAAATTAATACCAAAGTAAAACCTGTTCCATCATATCAAGATTGTTTTCTGGTTCATTACTGGCATCTGCTATGTTTCTCAAGTGAATAGACAGTGGAATGACTTTCTTTCTCCAAAGCTACTTGAAAGACAGCTGAGACAATGCAATAGAAGTTAGTTATCTGTACATGGACACAGAAGGACGCATTTAAATTGCAGCAGAAGTAGAAAATTGCTCAGGTCATCTTGCTCTTAAAATCATCCATTAATTCCCAGATTTACTTCCTCTTTCCTGTGTATTCATCTTTTTGTCTTCAGAAAGGTAAGTGTGGCAGCAGTAGTTCTTCCCAGGCACACTGCTAAGTATTGATCAGTGCTGGGAATGAATTGATTTAGTTTATTAAGATCAGTATTTTTATGGTGAGAGTGTTTCCAGATTCACAGCAAAGTAACCATGTGACATTCAAGCAGCTATAAATGATCTATCCTGCTTTTTAACTGGAATGGAATGAACGATAAATCCATCCTACCTGGTGTGCATGGAAAAATCATATTTCTCTTACAATTCTTGCTGGTGTGATCTGTCCTGTGACTTGGATGAGATTGAAAAGCCACTGCCCTTGAAAAAATGAAGTTGCCTTGAAAGATTTTTATCAAGGGATGATGTGCTATCATGTGGTCTTTCCTGAAAGCTTTCCATTGCCTACTTTGGAAAGGTTTTCTGTCCCTTCGTCCTCCTCTCCGCCCCCGGCTCTCAGTTGCTCCTCTATTTTTAATTTTCCAGCTAGAGGTTTGCTAATGCAGAGCACCAGTGACTAAAAAAATGTTAGTCACATGCATGACTGGGAATTTTAATGGGGAAACCTGCATAAAATACTACTAAAAAGTAACACTAACCACACTCTTTGTAACACACTGGTTACAAAATCCTAAGAACTATGAATTTAATGGAAAGAAGATTAAGATCTTAGAACCCCCTAAATTCTTGAGACAAACCCGACCAAACTAAATAGGCCAAATTGTGCTCTCAAATTAATGGTCCATCCTTTACTGAATGTACTGGGAGTTGGACTCAGGTAATTGATAACAGAATGTGGCCCATTTTGTACCAGAAAAGGGGGGGCATTTGAAACAGCGTGGAGCCGTGAGATCCCAGTTCTGCTACATTACTCCTGTTGAGAAGTACCTGACTCTGTCCGGTTTGAAATTACTTACTACAATAAGGAAATAATCAGCATGAGTAAGGATGGTAGCACTGGGCCAATGGGTCATGATCTGAAAATTGCACATGTGGATAGTGTTATGTGATCTCACGGTCATTTCTTAGGACTTGTATACATGGGGACATCCAGAAAAACTAATCCAAATTACATAAAGGTGTGAATTTAGGTGGGTTACTTAAGTAGCATTATTCCTGTGTGAACACTGTTGTTCATAATTAAAGTGTCTTTAATTTGGTTTAGTTTAATTCACTTCCAAACTGAATTAAAGTAAACTAAGGTCACTTTAATTCTGAATGAAAGTGTTCACACACCATTTAATGTGGTTTAACTAATTCACTTTAAAAGGTGTGAGTTTGTTTAATTTGGGTTAACTTTCTTGGATGTTTACACACAGAAAAGCCCTTCACGTTTTAGCACAGTCAAGCAGAGTCCCCGAAATAATGATTCAAGCTGAGCAAACAGAATTACATCTATATGTTATTGGCAGAGAGGATAGATGCCAGTTCCTCTCCTGCTGCTGGTGTTATTATATTTTGCTTTCTCCCCAGGGAGAGTTACTTCCTCAGACAGGAGCTCTTCTCACCAGCTGCGAGGGGCCACGCCTTTTAAGAGCAGTTTGCACCAGTGCCCAGAAACACCCACTCACCCAGCCACTACAGCAACTCTGTTACAGTAGCTTTACACATGAGTATTCCCCGATAGACGTCTACTCCTCTCTGTAAAGTTACTCATATCTGTGAAGCCCCAATTTTCCAAATGGATCTGTGAAAGCCTTAGATTCACTGATAACTCTATTTAGATGTTATGATCTCGAGGGCTGTGCTGTTGTCTTCATGCTTGCCTGTAAAGGGACTAGCAACAGTTAGTGCAATACACATAAATAACAATGATGATGGAAAATTCATAGGAAAAAATAAAGTGCGTACAGCTAAATAACTGGCTACTCCAGTGTCCTGTTCCAAACAGGATGGGTGGATATGGAAGCTGTATCTATGAATGGAGACTGCGGAGATATATCCTGTGTCAGGTCACTTTATCATCCCTTATCTCTATCTGGAAAAATGTTCCTTTTGTTTCTAAATGAGGATATCTAATTTATGCTACCTATCAGTAGGGAACAGAGAACTTGACCTGGTGCCCAAGAGAAACTAAGCACTAGGGAATCTGGGGCATAACCAGCTTCAAAAGAAAAAATATCAGCCGCATATAAAGGTAATAATAAAATTATATATGCTGAATAATTTTACATAATTATAAAAAATAATTTGAAGACCTATTGCTAGCCTAGTTAGACACCAAGTTTGATACTTCTGACTGAGGTTTACCCTTTCATTGCCTTTAAATTATCTTTAATTGAAGCTGGAGCTATTTTGGTGAAGGACTCATGAACAGCCAACTGGCCAGTAGCTAATATTTCTCTATCATAACACCTGTACAAGATGGCAGAGACAATGAGTCCAGCTAAATGTTTTCCATAGGAGAAAGACCAAAGTACCAGCAAAGAACATAATTCCTCAAATAAACTATTTACTTTGCAGGATCTCTCTAAAGAGATTTGAACAGTTTGTTAAATTTATAATTTTTGTTGAAAAAAGGTCTATGGGATAAAAATAAGCCTTGCTTGACTTTAAATGAACTACATTAGGTAGCCTTGTCTTCTGGGGCTTCTTGTAAAAAATATCCTTTTCCTAGACTTTTTTTCACCCTCTTCCCCAGCCTTACAGCACATTAATTTGCCCTAACCCAGTAACACTGTGATGATTGGTTTCTTTTTTGAAATTTTCATGAAAATTAATAAAGAAGTTATCCTACTCCATACCTCAAAAATGAAAATAGTCAGTCATTGTCTGGCTGAAGACACATAACTAGGCAAAGGCATACAGTTTTAAATCAGTAGACAAACAGGTATGGGGGCTTCTCTGAGAACTCAATCATTTACAAATATAGGCCTAATCCTGCAATGGCACACGTGGACTAAAGCCACTATGGGGGATCATGAGACTGGCCTATGGTGACCCAGTATGGGGAAAACATGCAGCTTTGTGTGTCAGTTTCATCTGACCTGGGCCATTTTAAATGAATGGGATTCTGACTGTGATTGGGACATGGATGAGGATGATTTGCCGAAGATTCAATATACATAAGACTGGGGTAATTTGGATAGACTAGGAGATACAACCAGAAGAAACAAAGTTTGTTTACCTGTTGGTTGACAGGGTATGCCCACTATTAGCCCAGTTTGCAAGCTGGGGTCTTATTGGATCATCAGTTGCTTCTGTATCTCCAGGGGCAGTGGTGGCCAAAAGCACTTTTTCCGAACTACATTGGTCTAGAAGTTTGCAACCTTTTCTTCTGAGATGTGGACCTTGACCCAGGGATCCATGTCTTTGTCCTCTTAGGATTGGATTACTAGAATGCATTCAATGAGACCATTCAGAAATTTCCGCTGGTGTGGAATGCAGCTGCACATGTATCAAGGGGCATTTCTCACAGGGAGTATATTACGACTGCCCTCTGTGGCCTAAAATGACTTCCAGTTGTTTCTGGATGAAATTGTTGTTTTTTACCTTTAAAACCCTTAATGCTTTGGATCCAGCTACTTCAGAAACTACCCATCTCCTAGAGTGATTCCACAGCAATTAAAAGCAGCTGAGGTGCTTGAGCTTATAACCTCCTCATTTAGATAGGAAGACATGATTACAATTCAGGGGGCTTAAGTGCCAAGTAACCCAGTACATATGAAAAGGAAATATTAACAGAAAGTCAGAGAGACTAGAAAACAAGAGACCACCACTGTGGATAGTTAAGCATTTGCTTTATTAGATGTTGGTATATTAAAAATATTGAAGTAACTCAGGCAAATAGCCAAGAGGTCACCACTCCATCGTCATCTCTGTAACAGACATAAAGGAGCAGTAGACAGATACCATCTGTAGCAGTGTGTTCTTCTTGAGGTGTAGGAACACATGGGATATTTTATAACCTTGTCTGAACCATTTTTGAAGCTACACAGGGAAGAGATTGTTTTATATAAAACTCTTTCTTGGGAGATACAAACATCAAAGATGGGACACAGAGAGAGACAGACAACATCCAGACTGACAGCAGCAGCTGGCAGTCCCCAGAGGTAGCACCAGAGGCTTCCAGATATTGTGTTTATAAAGTGTGAACTGTTAGTCAAAGTAACTCTCACAGCAATGTAAATCAGAAGTAATTCATTTGAAGTCTCTGGACCTGATTCTCCACAGCATGTGTATCCATTTTTAAAACATGCACACTGGATGTAAAATGCTACCATTCTGATCTGGTAGAGTTTTTCACCCACTTGCCACTGATCTTAAATTATTACACAAGGTGTGGAGAATTAGGTCCAGTGGAGTTAGGCTTCCCTAAAACTGAAGTTCCAAAGTGGAGAATCAGGCCCAAGATTTCCTTAAATTTGTTATGTCACTCCCACACATCAATTTCCCTCTTCCACAAAAGTCACCTATAAACTGGTGAAATGACTCAGCAGAACAAAAGAGTTTAGGAAGCAAGGCTTCTTTCTCATGGTTTATTAACCAAAAAAGTAAGATCATTCAATACAATCAAACAACAAACAGAAAAATTCCCTAATGTATTCAGGTTTGAATATAGTTCTGGTTTCCTCCTTACATGTATAGGACATACGTAATATATTGTTCTGTGAGCCTGGGGCTTCTGCTAGTACCTTCCTTGTCTCAATTATACTCACACTTTTCTGTCAAATCTGGTGAACCATAATGTAGGGACCATCTCTGAAGTTGAGAATGCACTCTTCATGCTGAGCCCATCCTTGGTTTGCAAGAAAAGGTGTTCTTTTTGTTTTGGGCAACATACAGCGGTTAAATAGCAATAGCCCTTTATTACTGATTGTATTCCAATATGAAGGGATGACCGAGGGGCGAAAGGCTTCAGAGGCCATAACTAATTCATTGGGTCATCCAGTCCCCTGGCTGGATTAATTGGTTGTTTGGTACCTGGACGTGGACTTTGTTCTTGGTATTTTTTTTTTTTTAGGTAAAGGAAAGTCTTTCCACATGCTTTCTGTAATTTGAGGACTAATGTTTATTTTTATGACAAGACTCTGTGAAAATGAGACACATGGAAGGTAAGTGACTTGTTCACAGCCACATACTATATGTGGAGGATTAGTTATTTTTGGCCCCAGTTCAGCAAAGCACTTAAGTGTGTATTTCAAAATAAGCACATACTTAAGAACTGTGCTGAATAGGAATGGACTTAATCATATGCTTGAAATTAAACATATACTTAAGGGCTTTGCTGAATCAGGCAATCAGGTTGAGTTTGTCTGCCTGTTAGCACTCTAAGAAAACGCTATGTATTATTTTGTGTGTTGGGCTTAAAAAAATCACTGTAAAAGCTAGGGTATACAGTAGTAAGACATCTATTTGACCATTTGTACTAACGACTTAATAAACATTGAGACATTTTTAAAATGTAAAAAAAAAAATGTATATTTCTTTGTGTCAGTGGATTAATTAATTAGGGAGACTTATTTGGAAGCAAAAATCAAATTACTAGTATCCTTCCAACGGTTGTTTATCTGTACTTAAGAGCAAAAAAGCTATTTCTCTGGTTACTTAATTGTAAATCAAACATTATGTTCAAACTCTATGTAAACCTTTAAGGTACAAAGTTCAGCAATAGAATGGACCTTTTTAGAAAAGCTTTATTTGTACTGTAATACTTTAGGTTGTTTACTAAAGAGTCTATTTGTTGCTAATGCATTTCAAAAGCCTAGCACTTGATTCTTAAAAAACAGGAAGAATTATAGGGTCAAACATAAAAAAAAAGAGAATCTTGTGTGTGGTTGCAATTATATTTGTGAAAAGTACCTGCATTTCAGTCTAATGTTTTTCAGTCACAAGGGAACTGTGGAGAGCTGGTTCAAAGTTTGAGCTAACGTTTCAAGAGCAGCACTTAACTGCAGCGATTATATATTTTTAAATAAAGAGTATTACTCTGATTGATCTTTTGTCATTCAGAATATTCATTTGCTTCTTGATGGGAAACAGATTTTTTAAAAACGCTTTAATCAAACTGTTCAATCTTCAAACTATTTAAATTTGCAGTTCATTGCATTGCCATTCCCAATGAATTATAAGAAGATTTACTACTATCAATGTATTTTACTAAGACTTAGGGCGCTGCTTTTTGTCTTAGGGAAAGTGATTTGAGTCAAATCTTTGAAATTGTACATGTATGTAACATGGAACTGATTTTGTTTCATAAGGCTTAATGTGGCCTTGACCAGCAGATAATCCTGTGACATACAGCAAATAAACAGACCCTCCCTGAGTAAACTGCTGTGAAACATTTAGTTTACTTTCCCTTAGTGAATATGCATAATAGCAAAAAGACTGTAGCAAATGTGGAAAGGGCTAGCACCACCTCTGGGTGGAAAATGTAAAACACAATATATATCATTGAGACACATAGGCTACCATATTCTAAATGAGGATGTGATGGGAAAGAAATTAATGGTTATTGTTTAATTGTATGTTTTAGTTATTTCAAATTAACACATTCATAAAAGGTACAATATTTGGTGCTTTTTATTTAGGATGGTGTTTCTCAACCTTTCCAGACTACTGTACCTCTTTAGGAGTCTGATTTGTCTTGCGTGCCCCCAACTTACACCTCACTTAAAAACTACTTGTTTACAAAATCAGGCATAAAAATACAAAAGTTACACAGCACTCTACTACTGAAAAATTGCTTCCTTTCTCATTTTTACCATATAATTATAAAATAAATCAGTTGGAACATAAATATTGTACTTACATTTCAGTGTATAGTATATAGAGAAGTATAAACAAATCATTGTCTGTATGAAAATTTATTTTGTACTGACTTCGCTAGTGCTTATGTAGCCTGTTGTAAAACTAGGCAAATATCTAGAAGAGTTGATGTACCCTCTGGAAGACCTCTGTGTACCCCCAGGGGTATGTGTACCCCTGCTTGAGAATCAATCATTTAGGATGAGTTTATTCATTTTTAGAAAGCATCAGATCTGTGTTCTAAGGGACTAATTCAAAGCCAGTTAAGCCAATGGAAAGACACCCATTTACTTCAATGAGCTTTGTATCAATCTTGAGATATTCTGTAGGAAGAGGCAGAATTCTGAGAGCCAAAGTGTCAAGTGTCAAGGTTCCTTCCCCACTCTGAACTCTAGGGTACAGATGTGGGGACCTGCATGAAAGACCCCCTAAGCTTATTCTTACCAGCTTAGGTTAAAAACTTCCCCAAGGAACAAACTTTGCCTTGTCCTTGAACCTTTGCTGCCACCACCAAGCGTGTTAAACAAAACACGGAAAGAGCCCACTTGGAGACATCTTCCCCCAAAATATCCCCCCAAGCCCCACACCCCCTTTCCTGGGGAAGGCTTGATAAGAATCCTCACCAATTTGTACAGGTGAACACAGACCCAAACCCTTGGATCTTAAGTACAATGAAAAAGCAATCAGGTTCTTAAAAGAAGAATTTTAATTAAAGAAAAGGTAAAAGAATCACCTCTGTAAAATCAGGATGGTTAACTACCTTATAGGGTAATCAGATTCAAAACATAGAGAATCCCTCTAGGCAAAACCTTAAGTTACAAAAAGACACAAAAAACAGGAATATACATTCCATCCAGCACAGCTTATTTTACCAGCCATTAAACAAAAGAAAATCTAATGCATGTTCTAGCTAGATTACTTTCTAACTTAAAAGGAGTTGTAAGGCTGCATTCCTGATCTGTTCCCGGCAAAAGCATCACACAGACAGACCAACCCTTTGTTCCCACCCCACTCCAGATTTGAAAGTATCTTGTCCCCTCATTGGTCATTTTGGGTCAGGTGCCAGCGAGGTTATCCTAGCTTCTTAACCCTTTACAGGTGAAAGGGTTTTGCCTCTGGCCAGGAGGGATTTTATAGCACTGTATACAGAAAGGTGGTTACCCTTCCCTTTATTTTTATGACAGTATCTAAACCCCTTGTACATCACTGGGGCTCCTTGTGCCCAAGTATGCAAGTTTAACGGGGTGGGGGGGGAGGGAAGGAAGGAGCAAGGCCTAGATTTGTGGATCCTCACCTATGTAGATTCTACCATTCTACCTTGGTGGAGGGATATCAGAGGTGCAATTGCAGGTCTGAGGCACAAGCAGCAGTCACCATGGAGCAGAATCAGTTCCACAGTGGGTTCTAGTCCAAGAAAGAATATGCCCAAATAAATTTGTTAGTCTTTAAGGTGCCACAAGGACTTCTCGTTGTTTTAGTCTTTTTTTAATACAACTTTTCAGAAAACAAAGTTCCTGCCTCAGACAAGTCATTTTTTTGAATTCCAGCGTGGACTCATAAGAATTGTTCAGCTGTTTTATGACAATATAATGAAAAACATGGCACTCTTTGGGGCAAATGAGACTGTCTTCATGAAAAATTAATACTCTACATAAGGATGACTTTGTGTGTATATATAAAGTAACCAGAAAGCACCATATGTTCGTCTTTTGCACAGCTTAATATATAATTGGCATTCATTTATGCCCATAGGTTTCTTGACCAGCAAAAGACAGTTGTTGAAAAGAGGCTACACAAGACAAAATGCAAATGAGGCAGAGCATGAGGAAAATGAGGTGGCACCGGCAGAGTAGTAACAAGAAACTATTAGCATATTACCAAAAAAACAGTAGTGTGGGATTTATTTGTGATTGTCACATAGATGAAAAGTGAATTCTTTGTGGATTATTCCGAGCGAATGAGCACCCTGAAGTAACTCTTCATTGAATCTGGCACTAGTTCATCCTTCTTTAGCTTATACCTTTCACCTATTACAGAGATGAGGCGGGTGAGGTAATATCTTTTTATGGGGCCAACTTCTGTTGGTGAGGGAGACAAGCTTCCAAGCTTACACAGAGCCCCTCTTCAGAAGTCAGGCCAATAACAGACATGACCTCACCCACCTTGTCTCACTAACATCCTGAGACTGACACAACTACAGCACCAGTGCATGTACCTTTCATCTGGGACAAGCAAGGGTAAATCCCAAGGCTGGAGTTTCTTGTCTACGTTTAATGAATTTTAGTTACTGCCCTGGCATCGACACCAGTACAAACAAAGATATATCACCGATTTATGAAAGAAAAAAAGGATTTATTCTTATTTCCCTTTTAACTTATCTTGAATGTTTGCTACTTTGTGAAAGTAAAATTTGTTGCTGGATTGTGTTTTCATCTTTCCTGGTCCACCATCAAGATCACAGATCAAAACATTCTACGGAAGGTGGCAAATGATTTATGACTATCGGAAAAAGGCAGAGGTTTGTATATGTAGCATTATATAAACTTTATATACATATACAGCCCTTTGGACTTCCTCTCTGGATTTCTGATCAAAACTTTGGAACAATCTATGATGTTATTTCCCACCAGAGATTCCTTTCTGTGTTTTAAACTGAGCCCAGTGCATGAAGGGACATGATTTGGGGAGGCTAGCGAGTGCAATGCCAGTACTTAGTGCCGACATGATCAATGAAGTTATATTTATGTCCCTCATTACTGCATCTCAATGGCTTGATTTAATGAGCTCATAATAATTACAGAGTATCAGTTTTATTTTTAGAGGGATGAAGAGGCACAATGTTTTTTGCAGTAGCAACTTTCTATTAGCAATATGGCACAATGCTACCTCCCAGCAAATAGAGTAGGTGCAGTAGCAACAGTGGTAAAAGAGACAATCCAGGACAATACATTTTTATAGATTCCAGGACATGAAGGAACAAATTGTGATCATCTCTGGTCTGACCTCTTGTATAAGACTGCCCAATGTATTTAGCTAAAGTTGCATTTTTGTTACAGTCACACGCAAAATAGGAAATAAGACTGAAGGACCTGTCTTCAAAGCAGGCTAGCCACAGGCTACACAACAAGGGAGCTAGTTAAAGTGCAGTAGGTGAACCTGCTATGGCACCTCCACATTGTCTCTGTCAGAACTCTGCTGTCATGCCTTGTGTCCACACTGGTACTATATTGGGCCATGGTTCATAGCACCACAACTCACTGCGTCGCTCACATTCACAGGGTGTGGTGGAGTGACTAGTCTGCCCACTCTGGGGATTGTGGGAGGAAATGGTGTTGGTCTGGTATCCAGCTGTGCAAAGCCCTCCCCTCCACAGAACTGCTCTGATTGGCTAAAGGCAGGGAGAGCAGTGCCCTCCAAGTGTCCCACTGGCTGGCCTCCCATTGTGGGTGCAGGGCAGCAACAGGAGTTAGACCTAACTTCCACTGGAGGGCAGGAATGCCCTCTAAAACAAAGGAATTGGCGGTAAACCACCTAGTAGGCTCTTGGCAAGTCAGGCTTGGGGGCTGGAGCAAGCTGCTGTGGTGGTGGTCTGTGATTTTATTTTCTACTGCAGGAGAGAGAGGAGACAGGAAGACAGCTGAAAAAGGCCTCAGACAGTCTGCCCCATGGAGTAGCGGGACTCAGACCAACCCAGCAACAAGGAGACAGACTGTCCAGACAGCAGCATTCAGCAGTCCGAGCTCACATTGCCACTTAGCATCAGTAACCACAGCAAAGGGGGTGTTTTGAACTTTGTATAGGATAGAGAGGTAGGGGCTGTTTGGACTTTTAGGGTATGCCTACACTACAATTATACATCTGCGGCTAGCCCATGCCAGCTGATGCGGCCTGGCCTCACGGGGCTCAAGCTAAGGGGCTGTTTAATTGCATTGTAGATATTTGGGCTCAGGCTGCAGACTGTGTTCTGGAACCCTCCCACTTTGCAGGGTCCTAGAGCCTGGGCTCCAGCCCACGCATTTACACTGCAATTGAACCAGCTGCTTAGCCCAAGCCTTGAATGGAAGAAAGGCCAGTTATTTCAGGCTTCAGGGAATAGACCCTCCATCTGTGCTATGATTGATGAACTGATAAGTGACTGGACAGAGCACAGCATAACAGTGGCAGATGGAGTGGAATATTTATGGAGAAAAAAATTCTATTTTTTTTTATTCTCCAGGAGTGGACCAAAATCAGATCAGCTGTTGTGCTAGTGGGAGGGAGCTTTAACATACAGGGCTATTTGGGATGGTAGTGCTTTTAAGGATTGTGGTCATAGCCCAAGCAAAATATAATATATACAGTCCCACACAGAATTGCGTAGCGTTTGCTTTAATTCTTGTCCATTAAAAATTGTTATGTGCATTCTGTGGTGTATTGAAAGCTGTGTTAAAATTACAAGCTATCACTTCAACTTATAAGGGGTTCCTGTTCCTGCTTGCAGGCAGGGGGCTCTGGAGGTATTAAAAGACCAAGTCATGGTTGGTCTGGTCCAGTTGGCAGAGCAGGAATCAGAACCAGATTCAGAGTCTGAATGCCAGAGCCAACGGTTGATGTAGAGTAAGAGCCAAAGGTCAGAACTGGATTACCTGAAGTGAGGGAAGGCTGGAACAGGACTGGTTCCAGGACAGGACTGAAACAAGGCTAGGTGCAGGGCAGGGGCTAGGTTGGAGTGGTGCAGAAACAAGGCTAGCACAGAGACAGAGAATCGGAGGATGTGTGTCCTGAGCAGGAAGTGAGTGCTGCTGTTGGGCACAAAAAGAGCAGTCATGCAGCCCAGCTGTGCTCATTATGCTGTGAGGAGACTGAGCAGTTGCAACTTCAGGGCTTTATTTCTGACAGTAGGGAAGCTCAACCAGTAGGGAAGCAGGGTACCAGCTGACAGTAAAGTGGGATGAGTTGTGCCTCTCTGTTTCAGGGAGCAGCCTACTTTGTCCCTCTGTGTTGCATGTTAGGGTCTGGGATTTAAGAAACTAAGCAGTGTTACAGTGTAATCTTGCAGCAAGCGTGTCTCCTGTTTCTATTCTATTCTATTCAACTTCCGAGTGTGTTCATAGCTTCCAAAGGCCAGAAGGGACCACTGTGATCATCTAATCCAACTTCCCCAAAATAATTCCTAGAGCATCTCTTTTACAAAAATATCCAATCTTGATTTAAAAATTGCCAGTGATGGAGAATCCACCTCTGTCCTTGGTAAATTGTTTCAGTGGTTAGTTACTCTCACTTAAAAATGTGTGCCTTATTTCTAGTCTGAAGTTGTCCAGCTTCAGCTTCCAGCCCTTGGAACTTGTTATACCTTCGTCTTGTGGGCTGAAGAGCCCTCAACTATCAACTATTTGTTCTTATTGATTTTGTTCATGTAAGTTTTTATGGCCTTTGATCAAGTCACCCCTTAACCTTATTTTTAAACGCAACAGATTGAGTTTCTATCGGATCAGGCCTACTTTCCAAACCTTTAGTCATTCTTGTGGGTCTCCTCCACACCCACTCCAGTTTATAGATATTCTTCTTGAATTGCGGACACCAGAGCTAGACAGTATTCCAGTAATGGCCACACCAGTGCCCAAATACAGAGGTGGTATCACCTCCTTTCTTCTACTCAAGATTTCCCCCATTCATACATCAATGGGTTGCATTAGCCTTTTCAGTCGCAGCATTGCCCTCAGAGCTAATTTTCAGCTGATTATCCACCATGACCCTCAAGTCTGTGCCAGATTCACTGCTTCTTAGGATAGAGTCCCTCATCCTCTAAGTATGGGCTACATTCTTTGTTCCTAGATGTGTACGTTTACATTTGGCCATATTAAAAACCACCTATTGTTTGCTTGAGCCCAGCTTACCAAACAATGGCTCTGTATCAGTGACTGTTCTCTTCCTTATTTACTACTTGGCCAATTTCTGGGTCGTTTGTGAACTTTATCAGTGCTGCTTTTATGTTTCCCTGTATGTTGTTGATAATATTAAATAGTGTATGGAGACAAGCTGAGTGAGGCAATAGCTTTTATTGGATCAACTTCTGTTGGTGGGAGAGACATGCTTTCAAGCTTCTGAAGAGCTCTCTGTAAACTTGAAAACTCGTCTTTCACCCATAGAAGTTGGTCCAATAAAAGGTATTACCTCACCCACCTTGTCTCTCTAATATCCTGGGACTGACATGGCTACAACAAACACTGCATACAACAAACAGTGTAGGGGCAAGAACCAGTGCCTACAGGCCCCCCCAGAAACACACCTGCTCGATGATTATTCCCCATTTATAATTACATTTTAAAACCTGTTAGCTAGCTTTTAATCCATCTAATCTGTGCCATGTTAATTTTCTGTCATTCTAGTTTTTAATCTAAATGCCATCCAGTACCAAGTCAAACACCTTACTTAAGTCTAAGTATCATAAATACCATTACTGTTATCAAACCAAGGTTGTTCATCTCATTAAAAAAAGTCATTGTTGGTTTGACAAAATCTGTTTTCCATAAATCCATGTTGGCTGGTATTAATTATATTACCCTCCTATTCTTTATTGATTGAGTCCCATATCAGCTGCTCCATTATCTTCTCCAGGATTGAGGTCAGACTGACAGGCCTATAATTAAGGCTAAGATTTTGTCATGGTTATTTTTAGTAAAAGTCAGACAGGTCATGGGTGTTAGGGGGCTTATTCCTTCACCCACTTACTCCCCTGGTCCTTCTCGCATGAACAGAGAGCAACAATACCCGAAGTCCAAGGGGCAAACAATTCGATGTTTATTGGGGTGAACTTCCAGCAACATGATTCCAATTTCCTTCCTTAGTGTCCCCCCTCCCAGCTCTGACACCACAGAGCCTTACACCTGTGTCCCTATTCCCATTCCAGCCCTTAGCCAAACATGATTCCAATTTCCTTACCCCCATTCCCTGTTCCCATTTCCCCCTTTAGCAAAACATGATTCCAATTTCCTTACCAATTCCCTGTTCCCATCTCCCCCACCCACACACCCACCCCCCCTCCCTCCCTGATTGACTGCAGACTATATAGTAAAACTTGAGTTCTGCTTAGCTATACCTTAACCAATCATTTTCCTGAAATTTAACTGACCAATCCTAACATATAGTAACATGATTATGTAACCAATTATATCCCACCACCTGAATTAGTTTACACCCAGCAAAATTAATTATACAGCAGACAGAAACAATCACAGAACCAGACAGAGATTAGACAGACAAACAATAGCAAAGTGGAAACTATAATGACAAAACAATACAGAAGTGAGGATTTCACATCCCAGCTATTGATAAGTGAGTTCTTGCCAGACAGGATGCTATGAAACTAAGTTTCCTTTTACATTTTCTAGGCACTTCCCTTTCTCTGGAGGTGATAGGCACTGTCAGGACAGGATTGTATTCCTAACAGCCCATTAGCACCTTCTTTCAATGTGACTACTTTGGAATGTGAGGATGTGACCAGTCGCTTCCCAGCTTATGGCTGCCTCTGCTGCTTAGCCAAAGATCTTAGCCTAAGAACAGGGCCTCAGACTGTCACAGTAAGAGAAGGACCTTACACCGGCAGACAGTGATTTTGATTCTTTTACATCTCTATAACTAGCCAAGTGATAAGAATACACCTAAATTCTTAGAGTATAGGCCTTTACAGACAGACCTGAATATCTATATCCTAACAATGGGTAATAAAGAAAAATTCACAGAAGCCCATGACCTGTCCCTGACTTTTACTAAAAATATCCATGATAAAACAGGAAGGACTGGGCAGCTGCGAGGTGGCTGGGAGCTCTGGGGCCCCCACCACCCATCAAGGCTCAGAGTTCCAGAGTCCCCGGGCCGCTGCCCTGTGGCAGCAGCTGGGGAGCTGCTAGGGTACCTCCCCTGCCTGCTGTGGCTGGGAGCTTGGGGCCTGTTGGCTCAGCTGGCGGGGTACCTCAGTGCTCCCTGCTGTTATGGAGACAGCAGTACTCTGCAGCTCCCAGCCACTAGGGCTGAAGTCACAGAGGTCTTTGGAAGTCATGGATTCCGTGACTTCCGCGACAAAATTGTAGTTTTACCTATAGTTACATGGGTCATCCCAGTTATCCTTGTAAAATATTGGCACACTATTAGCTTTCTTCCATTCTTCTGGAACCTCCTCAGTGTTCCAAGACTAACTGAGGATCAACATTCCAGCAATCTCCTCAGCCAGCTCTGTAAAAACTCTTGGATGCAAGTTATCCAGACCCACCGATTTAAAAATATCTAACTTTAATAGCTGCTCTTTAACATCTTCCTGAGATACTAGTGGAATGGAAAGAGTGGAATAATCACTGTCATATGATATGGCTACATCTTTTTTCCCCAAATACAAAACAGAAATATTTATTGAACTTTTCCACCTTTTGTGTGTTATTGTTGATAATTGTACTAGTTATAGCTAGTAATGGATCAATAAAATTGTTAGGTTCTTTTTATTCCTAATAGACTTTAAAAAACCTACTTCTTATTGTCCTTAACTCCACTCACCATAGATTTCTTATATGTTTTCTTATCTTCTGATTTATATTCATTACCATCAATTTCCCCTGTCTTCTCTCTCTCTCTCTCTCTCTTTTAAAAGCTGCCTTTGCTTTCTGCAACACAGCATGTGCTACTCATAGCTCATCTGGGGAAATAGCTCACCACTGTTTGTTCCCTGTCTGGCAGTCAGTCAGCCCATTGCCTAAGTCTCTTGCTCTGTGACCCCTCTCCTGCTGGTCAGGAGCTGCAGCTTGTCAATTTATGGCTTAGTTCTCCAGTCAAGGTACAATTGTTCTCCAGGGTCTTACCAGTCTCTCTCCACACAGTTTCAGGCAACATCCATATCCACTGTGCTGACTGCACCATTCTCACAGTGGCTGGTAGGGGAACCCTGGTCTGTCCTCTATGCTGGGTTCCAATTTAGGGGCCCTTGAACCAGCAGCTTAGGTTTTTCCCCCTCCATGGACTACTTCCTATACTCCTATTACAAGCTCCGACTCTTTTCCTCTCCCCTGCCCATGCCCCATATTAAGAAAAATGGCTCTAGACTTCCTTACTATAACCCCCTTCTCCGTTATCAGTAGGGTTGCCAACTTTCTAATCACACAAAACCAAAACACCCCTGCCCCACCCCTTCTCTGAGGCTTCGCCCCCGCTTGCTCCTCCCCCCTCCCTCTTTCCCCCACCCTCACTCACTTTCACTGGGCTGGGTCAGGGAGTTGGGGTGCAGGAGGGGGATGAGGGCTCCGGCTAGGGGTGCAGGCTTTGGGGTGGGGCCAGAGATGATGGGTTTGGGGGGCAGGAGAGAGCTCTGGGATGGAGCAAGGGGGAGGGGTGCAGGCTCTGGGAGGGAGTTTGGGTGCAGGAGGGGACTCCATGCTGGGACAGGGGATTGGGGTGCAGGATCCCTGCCGCACTTGCTGTGGCTTCCAGGAAGTGGCCACCAGATCCCTGCAGTCCCTACACTTATGAGCAGCCAGGGAGGCTCCGCACACTGCCCCCACAGTTCTCATTGGTCTCAGTTCCCAGCACTCAAGGCGCGGGCAGCATATGGCCGCCCATGCACCAAGTGGCTGCAGGGACCTGATGGCCACTTCTGGGAGCTGCGCGGAAGTAGGGAGCCTCTCTTAGCCCCAGACCCCCACTGCATCCCCAACCAGATTTTTAACAGCCTGGTTAGTGGTACTGACCAGAGCCACCAGGATCCCTTTTCAACCAGGTATTCTGGTCTAAAACCAGATGCCTGGCAACCCTAGTTATCAGCTCTGTTGCTATATAGAAGCCCTGCCTGTTTCTGACCAGGTGAGCTTCATCCCTATTTAAGCCTAATTGCATTCTACCTATGGCTAATTGACATTTCTTGCCTTTATTAACCCTTTCCTGCCTTTATTAACCCTTTCCAAGGGTAATGTGGGGTGAACACCCTACCACACTTTCTCTCCAAGCAAGGTCTGTTTTTTAACCAATGCTCCTGTGATGGGTTGGATCACAGAAACCCCTTTGGAGACTGCCACCTGATGTGCCAAGACTACTTCTGCTCCTGCTTTCCTGCCCTGGCAGCTTAGGACTTGAGTGCCCTGCCTGGTTTGAGCCAGACCTGCTAGCTTGCTGCAAACCCAGACCCAGGTCTGAACCACGTCCCCTAACAGCTGTAGGCTTAATTGAAAGCAGCTTGGGAAGTGTTCCTGTCTTTAACACTCAGATGCTCAACTCCCAATGGGATCCAAACCCCAAATAAATCTGTTTTACCCTGTGTAAAGCTTATACAGGGTAAACTCATAAATTGTTCACCCTCTATAACACTGATAGGGAGAGATGCACAGCTGTTTGACCCTCCCCCATATTAAAATATACTCTGGGTTAATTAATAAGTAAAAAGTGATTTTATTAAATACAGAAAGTAGGATTTAAGTGGTTCCAAGTAACAGCAGACAGAACAAAGTGAATTACCAAGAAAAGAAAATGGAACACACAAGTCTATGTCTAATAAAACTGAATACAGATAAAAACCTCACCCAGTAAGCTTCCTTTTACAGACTAGTCTTCTTCTAGTCTGGGTCCAGCAATCACTCAAACCCCGTGTAGTTACTGTCCTTTGTTCCAGTTTCTCTCAGGTATTCTTGGGGGGTGGAGAGGCTATCTCCTTAGCCAGCTGAAGACAAAATGGAGGGGTCTCTCACCGGCTTAAATAGACTTTCTCTTGTGGGTGGAGACCCCCTCCTCTCTCCTATGCAAAGTTCAGCTCCAGGATGGAGTTTTTGGAGTCACATGGGCAAGTCACATGTCCATGCATGACTCAGAACTTACAGGTAGCAGCCATGGGTCACATACTACCTTGAAAGTCCTCAAGTAGACTTCTTATATGGATTGGAGCATTCCAAGATCCATTGTCCCTTAAGTGCTTCTTGACTGAGCACTTAATTGGCACATTCCTTTCTCAAGATGACAAAATGCTTTACAAAGACTACTTAAAAATCAAGCCAGTACACACCCAATATTCATACCTTTGAATACAAAAAAGATACATGCATACAAATAGGATAAATAGATTCAGTAGATCATAACCTTTACAGAAATATGTTACATGGCATATGTAGCATAAAACATATTCCAGTTATGTCATATATATACATTCATAAGCATATTTCCATAAAGCCTTATGGGGGGCACTGTCACAGCACCCTTCTTCCTTGGTTGTGGGAAATTGGCTTTTTGGTCACCTAGTAAAGTGTTCTTAAACAATTCCCAATTATCATTCACATTTTTCACGGTCTCTTGTACCTAAGTTACCACTATTTTTTACTTCTGTGATCAATTCCTCTTTAGTTATCAAGACAAGGTCTAATATAGAATTCCCCTATGTTGGATGCAACACTTTTTGAGTTAGGAAATTGTCATCCATAATATTTAGAAATTCCAAGGATGTTTTAGTACTGGCAGAGTGAGACCTCCAGCATATGTCATTCAAATTGAAGTCCCTTATGGTCATGCAGATTTTTTCCTACACATTATAGATAGGTACTTAACAAGTCAGTCATCCTGTTCCCTGGTATGATTTCATGGTTTGTAGCAAACATCAGCTAATATCATTGTGACAGGGTGCTAGCTGTATCATCCTGGTCACTGAGGTTGCTGCAGCCCAGGGAAGACAACAGGGTAATTGGAGTCAATTAAGCAGTTTCTGTTGGGGATTACTGACACTTGGTGGCAATTGCTGGGCTAATGAGGCAATTCACTCAGTAACTGGGAAGATGTATATTTGGGAGGAACAGGAAGCATGGGGAAGCTTGGAGGTTGAGAGAGGAGAGAAAGTTATATGGCAGTGGTTCTCAAACTGTGGGTTGGGACCCTGTTTTAATGGGGTTGTTAGGGCTGGCTTAGATTACTAGGCCCTGGGGCCAAAACCCCAGAGCTTTGGCCCTTGGTGCTGGGGATAGGTGCTGACTCTGTAGGTGCTCTGGGGCTGGAGCACCTATGGGGGAAAATGGTGGGTGCTGAGTACCCACTAGCAGCCCCCTATCAGTCTCCGGTGCTTCCCGCCTGCCGGTGGGCCCTGTCGATCAGTGCTTCCCCTCCCACCCACCACAATCAGCTGTTTTGTGGTGTGCAGGAGGCTCTGGGGTGGAGTGAGGATGTGGCGTGCTTGGGGAAGGGGATGGAATGGGGTGGGAAGAAGTGGGGTAGGGCCTGGGGTAGAGCTGGGGGTCCAGCCGCTCCCTCCCCCCGGCACATTGGAAAGCCAGCACCTGTGGTGCCAGGGTTCAGGTTACAGGCCCTTTGCCTAGAGCTGAAGCCCTTGGACTTTGCTTTTGACACCCTTCCTCCCCACCCAGCCCCTGCATGGGGTGGTGAGCCTTGGGCTTCCCCCCACCCCCCATCTGGGGCAGTGGGGTTCAAGTGAGCTCAGGCTTCAGTTTCCCCACTCCTAGGGTTGTGTAGTAATTTCCGTTGTCAGAACGGTGGTTGCAGTGCCATGAAGTGTGAGAACCCCTGCCTATGGAGGTTGTCTTCTGCTGTATACCTGTGGTACATTCTGTTATGCTTTGAAACTGAAGGTTATGTTTTGAAACTGAAGGCTGCTCGGCAGCTCTCCAACACCACTTTCTACAAGCCATTACCCTCTGATCCCACTGAGAGTTACCGAAAGAAACTACAGCATTTGCTCAAGAAACTCCATGAAAAAGCACAAAATCAAATCCGCACAGACACACCCCTGGAACCCCGACGTGGGATATTCTATCTACTACCCAAGATCCATAAACCTGGAAATCCTGGGCGCCCCATCATCTCAGGCATTGGCACCCTGACATCAGGATTGTCTGGCTATGTAGACTCCCTCCTCAGGCCCTATGCTACCAGCACTCCCAGCTACCTTTGAGACACCACTGACTTCCTGAGGAAACTACAATCCATTGGTGATCTTCCAGATAACACCATCCTGGCCACTATGGATGTAGAAGCCCTCTACACCAACATTCCACACAAAGATGGACTACAAGCCGTCAAGAACACTATCCCCGATAATGTCACGGCTAACCTGGTGGCTGAACTTTGTGACTTTGTCCTTACCCATAACTATTTTACATTTGGGGACAATGTATACCTTCAGATCAGTGGCACTGCTATGGGTACCCGCATGGCCCCACAGTATGCCAACATTTTTATGGCTGACTTAGAACAACGCTTCCTCAGCTCTCGTCCCCTAACGCCCCTACTCTACTTGTGCTATATTGATGACATCTTCATCATCTGGACCCATGGAAAAGAAGCCCTTGAGGAATTCCACCATGATTTCAACAATTTCCATCCCACCATCAACCTCAGCCTGGTCCAGTCCACACAAGAGATCCACTTCCTGGACACTACAGTGCTAATAAATGATGGTCACATAAACACCACCCTATACCGGAAACCTACGGACTGCTATTCCTACCTACGTGCCTCCAGCTTTCATCCAGACCACACCACACAATCCATTGTCTACAGCCAAGCTCTGCGATACAACCGCATTTGCTCCAACCCCTCAGACAGAGACAAACACCTACAAGATCTCTATCAAGCATTCTTACAACTACAATACCCACCTGCGGAAGTGAAGAAACAGATTGATAGAGCCAGAAGAGTTCCCAGAAGTCACCTACTACAGGACAGGCCTAACAAAGAAAATAACAGAACGCCACTAGCCGTCACCTTCAGCCCCCAACTGAAACCCCTCCAACGCATTATTAAGGATCTACAACCTATCCTGAAGGATGACCCAACACTCTCACAAATCTTGGGAGACAGGCCAGTCCTTGCCTACAGACAGCCCCCCAACCTGAAGCAAATACTCACCAGCAACCACATACCACACAACAGAACCACTAACCCAGGAACCTATCCTTGCAACAAAGCCCGTTGCCAACTGTGCTCACATATCTATTCAGGGGACACCATCACAGGGCCTAATAACATCAGCCACACTATCAGAGGCTCGTTCACCTGCACATCCACCAATGTGATATATGCCATCATGTGCCAGCAATGCCCCTCTACCATGTACATTGGCCAAACTGGACAGTCTCTACGTAAAAGAATAAATGGACACAAATCAGATGTCAAGAATTATAACATTCATAAACCAGTCGGAGAACACTTCAATCTCTCTGGTCACGCGATTACAGACATGAAAGTTGCGATATTACAACAAAAAAACTTCAAATCCAGACTCCAGCGAGAGACTGCTGAATTGGAATTCATTTGCAAATTGGATACAATTAACTTAGGCTTGAATAGAGACTGGGAGTGGCTAAGTCATTATGCAAGGTAACCTATTTCCCCTTGTTTTTTCCTACCCCTCCCCCCCC
The DNA here is from genome assembly GCF_965152275.1 of Natator depressus. Taxonomy (NCBI): domain Eukaryota; kingdom Metazoa; phylum Chordata; order Testudines; family Cheloniidae; genus Natator; species Natator depressus. The sequence goes on from NC_134236.1 coordinate 92,588,255, forward strand.
CCGACGTTCTTGTTAAACCCTGGATTTGTGCTGGAAATGGCCCACCTTGATTATCATACACATTGTAAGGAGAGTGGTCACTTTAGATAAGCTATTACCAGCAGGAGAGTGGGTTTGTGTGTGTGTGTGGGGGGGGTGAGAAAACCTGGATTTGTGCTGGAAATGGCCCAACTTGATTATCATACACATTGTAAGGAGAGTGATCACTTTAGATAAGCTATTGCCAGCAGGAGAGTGGGGTGGGTGGAGGTATTTTTTCATGCTTTGTGTGTATAAAAAGGTCTTCTGTACTTTCCACAGTATGCATCCGATGAAGTGAGCTGTAGCTCACGAAAGCTTATGCTCAAATAAATTGGTTAGTCTCTAAGGTGCCACAAGTACTCCTTTTCTTTTTGAAGGTTAAATGCTTACATAGGGAAAGAAACCGTCTCTGTGTGTTTGTGGCTGGGAGACCACAAGGACAGGCTAGGCAGTGGTACTTGTAGGGTGGGTGAAAGGAGGCCCTGTGACAACCCAATCTTGTGCTTTATCTGTTAGGACCCTGATCCATAAGCATTCTGCATAATTTTCTTCTGAGTTATCAGTGACTTGGACACAGGTATTGCCATTTTTGACATAGAGTGCCATTCCCCTCCCCATTTGCCCACCTGATCCTTCCTAAATAGATTATAACAGTTGGTTTGAACATTCCAGTCTTGTAAATCATGCCACCAGGTTTCAGTAATACCAGCTAGATTGAATTTAGGCTCATAAATGAGCAATTACCATTCCTCTTGTGTTACCTGGCCTCCTAGCATTGCTATATGGGCAATTAAAGAATTCCTTCTCCATGTAATTTGGGTCTTTGATTAATTTTGTTCTCAACATCTAGATTTTTATGCTGAGTGCTATAGTTCTTCTTTTTACCCTCCAATTGTGTTACTAATTTAACATATGTAGCTTATATGCTGTGAACATATCCAGACACTGTAAGCTATCAGTTTGCCATTTTTTTCTCTGCCTTTGTCCCGTTTTTAATCAGTGTGATAGGGAATGTGCGGAGGAGGGTGGGAGAATGGTACAGCATCCACCCTCAACTGAAGTGGCAGCTAGGATTATAGGCTAAAATTTGGCCTAATTAGAAATATCCTTCATAATAATGACAAAGATGGCTGAGAAGCTGTGTCCCCTCTCTAGCCCGCTTCTTCTTTGTGGGGTCTCCCTACCCCACTGTGTTCTTCCTGGTCCAGATCAGAGAAGAGATCCTGTGATGTGAGGCCAAGGTCCTCTCTGGGATGGCTGTCCTCTGAAGAAATCACGGGGGAGGGCAATAGTGCACATGCTGCTTGTGCGTCTCAGGGAGAGATTCTCCATTGGGTACAGTGGCTCTGGAATGCATTAGGGTTTGCAGTTTGCATCCCCTCTATCAGCAGATATGAATTATGGCTGACATAATTTAAAAGAATGAGACATTCTGCAGGGGTGTATAAACCCCACACTGCAATGGAAGAGGCTGAGGAGCAGTTCTGGGCCCATATGACTCTGTCTCATACACCTGTAGCGCCTGCTCCAGCTGGAGGAGGAGTGTAATAGAGAACCAGACAGCTCAGAAGCGGGCGGACAGGATAGGAGGACAGACCTAGCCTGAGAGCTCCTGTACAAAGGTACTTCAGAAGCCTTTGCTGTCAGAAAGGGATTTTCACTTGAATCCGGTCGGGCTGAAGGTTCAGTTATTTTCCATGTGCTATCTTATGTTGGACTTTGCTGGGGGGCAAATGGTAGGAAGTGGCCCAGGGAGGCAGCCTCAAGTCATGCCAGGGTCCTTGAAATTGTTGCCTCTCATGGGGCTCTGGGTCAGAGCTCAGTAGAGTGGGAGGGCCTGGACTCCCTCACTAATCATCTGTGTTGCAGTGCGGGGGTATAAATCTTCCTTCCACACATCCCTCTCAGAAGTAAAGAGAGGGTAGAGATGCTGAAAGCTCCAAAGTGAGGATGAATCACTTACACGGATCAGGAGGTGGACTGAAGAACTGCCCTGTTGTGTGAATGTGGGACCCTGTATATTTCTTTGGGCTCTGTTATCCTGGAAGGGGGCAAAGCAAATTGTTGACCCAGCCTGAGGGCTTAATTGCTGCCTACCAATAAGTGTGCCATCACAATGTTGGCGTGGTTGGCAATGAGAGGCCCCAGAGATGGGAAGGTGGAGGCTTAGAAACTTAACCACTGGGCAATGCCATTGGTAAGCCCCTGTCACAATTTGGTGCAGAAGGTAGTCAATGTCCCAGGTCAGCTGTAAGGCCTAGGAGGGGGGAAAAAATCACATAGTGGAAGGAGAGAAAGAAAAGGAGATGGATATAGACAAATTGTTGAAGTGACTGATGGACAGTCAACAACAACAGGCAGCCCAGCAGTAGCAACAAAACCAGCTGTTCCACCAATGACCACCCAGCAACAGCAGCAACTCATTTGGGAGGTAGCAGCACAGCGGCAAGAGTGATAACAGCGCCTGGTCCAGCCAATGGTAACCCTTTTATGATGCCGGGGTGAGCACAAACCAGGAGGCAGGGCCCCTCGACCCCACTTGCCCCAAACATTCTGATAATACAAAGATGGGACCCAGAGATGACCGAGAAGCTTTCCCCATCACCCTTGAGTGGGTCAGCACTGCGGCTTGGTGGCCATCCAAACGTTGTGCTCTTTTGTTGGCACCTTACCTGACGTGGCCAGCCCAAGTTGTATATCATGGCCTCAGTATTGCAGCCACACAAGACTATGCCTGGGTCAAGGTGGATATCTTAGATGTGTTCGACATCAAGGTTGAGACCCACCAACATTGCTTTTGCTGGGAAAGATACCAACTGGGGTCCTGACCTCGAGCCTTAAAGAGCATTAGTAGTGATGGCCTCCAACCTGAAAAGCAAACCAGGGAGCAGGTAGCTGAGCAGACTGTACTGGAACAACTTACACGGATCCTCCCAGCTTGGGTATGAGAGTGCAGCAAAGGCCTAAGACAGTGGCTGACACAGTGAGGCCGACATTAAAATATAGGGTGACTGTAGGCCTGACTCCTGGAACTCCAAGGATCTGTTGGGCAGGTGAGGGGGGTGGCCTCTGGGAAACTGTATACCTAGCCGAGCTCCACGGACGATCAGGGGCTACAGCATAGCCACAAAGGCCTGGCCCCATATGAGGGTGGCTACTTACACATTCCCAGAATACCAGACATTTCAGCACTTCAGAGAACGGTATGGGCCCGCGCCATGCTGCATGACCCTGCCCCTGCCAGCATGATCTCATCTGCAGAGTGCACGTGAGGTCACGCCGCCTGAAGGAAGCCATTTTCAAAAATGTGCTGCCCCACTTCCACCAGCCTGACCTCTCATGCAGCATGTATATGAGGTCACGCTGGTGGGAGCGGAGTGGCGTGATGTTCAAAATGGTGTCCCCCATCCAGTATCAGAAAAAGCCATGTCTGGTTTTATCTCAATACTAGACAGGGGGCAAGTCAGCCAAAAATAGGACTGCCTAGTATAAAACTGGACAAGTGGCCTTCCTACCCCATGTGGACCAAAGAGCTAGGGAAAAGCCCTATCCTGAGGGTGGGTCCTTCATGGACACTCAAATCCCTCTAGGTCAGTCAGGGATCAGGACAGGTTTCTCAAGCAAAGTTATTTGTTGTGTGGACAGCAAGGTCATGTCTCATGTTACTGCCCCTTCATGGACTGCAACTATGGGTAAGTGTGGACAGCTGACACCAAGGGTCAGAAAAGATACCTGGCTAGATGTTAGTCCCAGTACAGGTCAATGGGGTAGAAGTGCCACTACTAATAGACTTGGGCTGCAGCCAAATATTGATTAGGGGAACAGCTATCAGGCCCCAGAGACACTCCTGGAGATGCCACCTGCCTCCAGCATGTACACCTGATGAGATGCACACCTGTCTCCTGTGAAAGAGATATAGTTAGCCATAGGGAACGGCACAGGAACAGTATGAAAGGGTGGGGCTCTCACTCTAGTTTATCCAATGATTCTGGGCCAGAATTGGAAGTTTTTCAGAGAGGGTCATAAATCATGGGGTGATGACCCACCAGAAGGAACTGACCCTCATGTTACAAGAACCAGAAGAGTTAGCTGGAGGCAGGGAGACAGAAGATCTTTCTACAAAGTAACATCCCAGCAGGAACAAAATCCTCACCCCCTCCCATATTCAGGAAAACCAGGGGAGCTGGCATCCCCTGGACCTAGACTTACAGGTGTCACGCATAGACTTTGTAGGTGAACTGAAGGATGATCCAGCCCTGAGCAAAGTGTATGGGCAACTTGCCTGTGTGAATGGTGAAGTAATTGATCCACAGCTGATGAAGCAGTGGCCCTGATTTGAACTGAAAAAGGAGAAACTGCACCAGGTGGTGAAGGACTCCCAAAACTGAGAAGTGAAGGTACAACTCCTGGTCCCAAAGAAATTCCTCAGGGAAGAACTATGGCTGGCTGACGCAGTACCTTGTGGGGGGCACTGGGGTGAGAGAAGACCTTTGAAAGGGGAGCCCTCAGATTTTACTGGCTGGGGGTACATAAAGAGATTAATGACTCCTGAGAATCATGACCTGAGTGTCTGTGGGCAGGACCCAAGAAGATCCCAAAGGCCCTGCTACTGCCTTTGCTGGTGGCTGGAGTACTTTTCAAGAGGACTAGTAGGGACCTGATGGGACTGCTGGGAAAGAGCACAGCTGGATTCAAACATTATATTGGTAATGTTAGATTGCACCATAGTCTACCTTGAAGCCATCCCCCTTCATTCAACCACTGTGGTGACCACTGTTCCTGAACTGATGAAAATCTTTCTTCAGTTAGTATTTTCTTTGGAATTCCCACCTGAACAGGGAACCAGCTTACTTAAGAACTAATGAAGGAATTGCATGGTCTGCTGAAAAACAAAAATGTAAAGACATCAGTTTACTACCCTCAGATGGATGGGCTGATGGAACACTTTAATAAGATGCTGGGACTGATTGCTTCCATCCCTCCTATTTGCCATCTGCAAAGTGCTTCAGGTATCCACAGGGTTCTCCTCAATTTGAATTACTATGTGGAAGGCAGCCAAGCAGGATCTCTGATTTCCCCTGCAAGACATGGGCGGAATAGGATCCTAAAACAACCAACATGGTGCAGTAAGTGATCCATTTGAGGCAAAATTTGGAGATTCTGGGGACTTTTGCAAGAAAAAAGCTGATTAAGTCACAACAGAACCAGGAACGGGTCTACAATAGAAGGGCCAAGATGCAAGAATTTAAGCCTGGGGATAGGGTATTGTTATTGCTACCAACCTTAGAGTCGAAGCTATTGTCCAGGTGGCACAGACCATTTGAGATTGTAGAAAGGGTAGGGGCAGTCATTTAAGAAATCTGGAGAAGAGAAAAGAGACACAGGTATACCACATGAACCTGCTGATGGATTGGAAGGCCCCAAAGGGCTTCCTCAGAATGCTTTTTCCAGCCAAACATGAGCTTGTCCCACAAGCACCCTCAGCTCATGATGTGAGGCCAATTCCAATGGGGGAAGGACTCCAGACCAAGCAGAAACAACAAATACAATGGCTAATTGAAACCTCTCCCTAGGTGTTCTCAGAGTTGCCAGGATGAATCCACTTAGCCTACAATCATGTGTACACTGAGCTGGGAAAAAGGGTCTGGGGAAAATCTATAACCCCTCCGACAGAAAATGTAGGCGGTGAACTAAAGGCTGTGTTGGACCTAGGGATAGTCAACTAATCCCATGGTAAGTGAAGGTGTCTCATCATACTCATGCCAAAACCCAGTGTGTCAACCCATTTTTTATCAATTTTTGGAAAGTGAATGCAATATTGAAATTCAATGTGTATCCTGTGTTTAGAATGGATGAGTTGCTGGAGAGGTTAGGGGCTGCCAAATATATCTCCATTTTTGACCCAATGAAGGGATATTGACAGCTTCCTTTAATAGCTGAGTTATGAGAAAAGAATGCATTCTTCACCCTGTTTGGCCTCCATCAGTTCAGGAACATGCAGTTTGGCCTTTATGGGGCTGTGGCCCACCTTCTAACTGCAAACAGACACCTCCAATGTCGGTCTTGGGGCCTTACTTTCCCAGGACTCCGACAGGGAAGAATACTCCATTCTCCACCTTAGTAAGAAGCTGTTTCCCCAAGAAGTGCCCTACTCTTTCATCGAGAAGGAGGCCCCGGCCGTGAAGTGAGCCACAGATATTATTTATTTTTGGGGGAATCCTTTTGCCCTAGTGACGGAGTGCTCTGCTGGCTGAACTCAGTGGAAGAAACCAGCTCTGGGATTAGGTGAGGGTACCTCTCCCTGCAGCCCTACAGTTTCCAGCTACTCCATCAAATGGGGAGGGACCATAAGAATGTGGACTGTTTTTTCCCCCATGATGGGGAAGAACAAGGGTCCCAGGATAGTACCCAGATCCTGCGCTTGAGGGGAGGGGTATTAGATGGAGGTTGTATGTCCTACACTGGAACTGAAGGAGTTAAGGAGCAGTACTGAGCCCACATGACACTGCCCTACCCGCACCTGCATAGCCTGCTTCAACTGGAGGAGGAACTTAACAGGGAACCAGTCAGTGCAAAAGGGACAAACAGGATAAGAGGACAGACCAATCCTGACAGCTCCTGTTCAAGGGTACTGCAGAAGCCTTTTGTTTCAGGAACACAGCTGGACTGAAGGTTCCATTATTTTCTTGTTGCTGTTTTATGTTGGACTTTGAGACTGTTGGGGGAGGTGAATGGTAGGAAGTGGCCCAGGGAGGCAGCCTCAAGTCACCCCAGGTGCTTGGTATTGTTGTGTCTCATAAGGCCCTGGGTCGGAGCCTGGGGGAGTGAGGGTCCAGGCTCCCCTACCAGCCACCCTTGGGGAGGGGGCATAAACCTTCCTTCTACACACCCCTCTTAAAAGTAAGGAGAGGGTAGAGATGCTGAAAGCCCCAAGGCATGGATGAGCCACTTACAGCGATGAGGAGGTGGACCTAAAGCCCTCCCTGTTGTGAGAATGTGGGACTCTATATATTTTTTTGGACTCTGTTACTCAGGAAGGAGGTGAACTAAGCTGATGACACAGCTGGATGACCAAGAGGTGGGCTATCACAATATCGGACTAGTTTCTGGTGTGAGGCACCGGAGATGGGGGGTGGGAAAGTGGAGGCCCAGCAACCTAACCATGAGGCCATGCCACCAGTAAGCCCAGAACTCATCACAGACATCTAGAATTACTGTATAAACTTATGGTTTTACAGCCTACTATTCAAAAGAAAATATAATGCTATTCAATCTTGACTTAAAAAAAAAACACCAGGAATCCTTTGAACTTTATCAGTTATTGGGCAGTCTTCATTACAAATAATAATTATAGAATCTTAGCCAATGTATTAGCATCCTTCTTAGAATTAAATACAATTAAATTGACAGAGAGATTTTATGGGCGTTGAAGAGCACTATTCCTGGAAGAGAGTATGACAGAAATTAACACTAAGATGATGACTAGAGCTCTTATTTGTGGCAGCTTCAATCAACACTGTAAATTTGATTGTATCATTTTGAGATATTAAACATTTATTCAGTAGAATAATGGAAGAACATTATGTAGCACCTAATTAGTTCCAAAGGAGCCAACTTTTTCATTATAATTTCAAAAGAGGTATCAGGCAGCATTGTCTCTCCGAGCCTTCATGGGACCTCTGGAACTATAAAACGAGCAATGAGAAATCATCTCTGGAATTCCGAAGGAGTCTCAACAATTCAAGGTATACAGTATTTAGAGGATAATTATTCCATTTTTTTACCCTGGGTGAGGGTGGGTCCCATATCAGTCATAGTTCTAATGATCCTTTCCTCTTTCTCTGTTTTGCACCTCAGGCTTCTCCTCTTGACTCCGAGTGTCTTGGCCACTGTATATTTGGCTGAGGACTGGAAGATACTCAGTACAGAACATTTCTATACCCGTTCTTAGCTGGCTGTAGGAAAACACTGTGAGCTTCTCAAGTTACACCATCCTTTCCTGGGGCAGTGTGCATTGCTTATACAAATGATTACTGATTTTAACAAGACAATATTGTGACAATAATGTAGTGAAAGAAGGATGGTCTAGTGGTAAAGACACTGGACTCGGACTTGGGAGCTCTTGATTTAATTCACAGTTTGACCACACATTTCCTTGGCCAATACACTCAATTGCTCTGTGCCTCAGTTCACCATTTATAAAATAGGGATATTAATATTTTTCTAACTCATAAGGGCCTGGAGAGGGAAAAATTTCAGTAGTTGAAAGGTCATCAGATACTGTAGTAATGGGGGCTTTAAAACAGATAGTCCTCTCTGAATTACTTCTTCTTGGGGAGAAGTATATGATGTGATCCTCTCCATTGTCATTTCTAGGCAAAGAAACAGGCCCAGGCCCAGGCAGGTACAAAGCCCTGTGCTTGCAATGGGTGGGGATACTGTGCGGATTAATTACTTAGCGATCGGATGGTTCTTTGGACATGTAAATAAATATAAAAATGCTAAGTGTTACTAAATATTGCTCAGATGAACCCCAAAGTTGTAGACTGGCAGGTGGGGTTAGTGATGGGTGGAGCTCTGTTTATAAATAAGCCTATATTTATTGCTTTTAATTACTTTGGTCTCCACAGCTTCAGAGGCTGTTGCAGTTCATTTCCTATGGGGAATACAAATTGAGGCATATACCTACATAGGAAGTGATCCATGTAATATGTGTTTTGAGTTTCATTGTGTCAAACCTTTGTGGGTTCTTGGGGGAGTTGGTTTCAGAGGGAGGTTTTTTTTTCCTGAGAAAAAAGCAATGAGTTATTTCAGTTTGGGGAAAAATCAGAAAAACCCTATTATTGTGTTTATTTTCCAGACAGCATAGTGTGAAGTTGTTAACAGATCAAGTCTCAAGACTTTCAGTTTATGACAACAGGTATTAAGTTTCTGAAGGTGTTTCACGTTCTCTTTGCAATGTATTTACTGATTCATACAGTTTACTAAAAATTATGAATCTCCGTGTGATTTTAAGCTTGACTGTACAGCTGAGCTGTAAAAAAAATTAAATTAAATCAAAGTCTGTGTAAACTGCAACATGGCTGTGTAAAAGTATATAAACCTGAAGTATTTCATTGTGTATAATGTCTTGTCGCATTTGGAGGCTTTCCCAAGAGTGAAAGGAAAATAAAGGTAGTCTCCACCTGCTGTATGATGGAGCATATGTTAAAGCTGTTACCTGATGAGCCATTAATACTTTTGTGTTTATAGTTCCATTTCCAGAAACACAAAATATTTCAAAGGAACTTGCCCATCATCTGTATTATAGCTACATACACAGGACCAGATCTCAGCTGTGGTCCAGAAGCACCTGGGCGATAATCCTGCCCTATTAGAGCCAATAGGAGTTTTGCTATTGCCTTCAATGAGCATAGGATTAAGCCTCTGGTGCAGACGAGGGGTGGGAACAAAGGAGGGTGTAAAGGCATCTCTGCAGTTTTGATCCTGGGGCTGCTCTTTGCCAGACTATTCTTCTGGGCAAAAGGTAGTGCACTTTAACTGCTTTAATTTCTGCTGACTACCTACGGTTCGGGGGATTATTACAACTGTTGAGGACTTCTGGAGAACTGGGACCCTATGCCTATTTCCCCTTTCTCTGGCCACAGCCCCTGCATTAGCTGCATGGACATGAGTGACGTAGGAGCTGTTATGGAGGCTCTGTACCACCCAAAAATTTGCCTGTGTGTGTGGGGAGGAGGAGGGATCCTCCTGCTCATTAAGCTAGTGGGGCAGTGCAAAGCTACCACGATGCAGCCAAAGATCTGGTCCACAGTAACACCTTGCTGAGCATCCAGTGAATTTACAGATGAACCTCCTATTCAGAAGAAACTCAGCATTAAAGAAGGTGATTAGATACAACAGCTACAGTTGTATGACCCTTAACCCTCCCTCAGAACTTGTAAGTGTAGCATGAACTGACTGCTGACTGCGTTGTAAAATTGTTATATTTATTACTACACAAATGAACAGGTCATGTAAAAATGATTCCAGTCTGTGCAATGTCTCATTTTCTCCAGCAGACAAAAAGTAGGCCTTAGCCATCAGGTCTGAGAGTACAATTAGTCAACCTGGCCATGCTGTCATGTGCTACTTGCTGTTATTTATTGTTATCCAGTAGTACCCACAAGATGCTAGCCATTCTAAAAACACATAAGGTAGCACAACCGTGTACCAAAGAGCTTAGAACTGGTACTGTTCACTCTTGAGTGACATTACCTATGCGCTAGACCTGCTAAGCAGGGGCCTAAAACTCCCATCAGCCCCCTCCTCCCTGTACTTCCCTTCCCCCTGGCAAGGTAGGGGAAGAGTCCTCAATCAGGAAGAGCCCAGGCTCTCTTGGCAAGATGGCAGCTGCAAGGAAGCTGAAGCAGGAACCACATGGCAAACAGGGAGCTGAACAAAAGCCCAGGGAACTGTGGGCTGAGCCACATGTATAACAGGCTGTCATGGATGCATGTTATCACTGGATGTAGATTTGTGTGGGACTTATGGGGAGCAGCAGCAGCTGGGCAGGGAGTCAGTGCAATGGGCTTCAGTGAGAGACATTGAGCCTGGCCTGGAACCCTGCCAGCACCTGTTTGCTTGGAATAGAGATTGACTGGAAAGGCCAATCCACGCACTAAACCTGACAAGCCCCTCACTCTCAATGGGACTGCCCAGGGACCCAAATAAGAACCATTATTGCTTACTTTGAACTGTAACTGTGTAAGCTTCTATATATAGGGAATTTTCATCCTTTTCCTTTCCTACTAGCTCTAGTAACTTAGCCTTTCACTTACCCATGTGTCTAAGTGGTTATTGGGATCCATCAGCACTAGTGCCTATAAGGTCTAGCTGGTCAAACACATGCAGTGCTCTGAATTGCGGTACACCTGGCACACTAGGGGTTTGGTATATAGTGCAACCAAAATAATTACACTTAGCAAACTAAAGATGGCTGAATGGCTGTGGCACAGCCCTCAGCTATTCCAGAAAAAATCCCCCAAGCCCCCACACTTATATCATTTGCCATCCAGGCACCACTGTAACTATCCCAAGATCCTTTCCATGCTGAGTCCTTATACTGACCCTCTTCTATCTACCTTTCAAAATCCCCTTTTGGCTTTTTTTGCTAAGTCTTATGCCTGAAGAAGGTGTGAAATAAATGGAGGACACTTGAGTGGTAAACCTGTCAAATCTTTTCCATGTTCTCATGGGGTTTTGCATCCCATAATTAAAAAAAATAGCCTGTTTACGTTAGATGCTTAGGACTTCACATTGTTCGCACTGAAATCTATGGTAATATTGCTAATTACTTCAGAAGAAGCAGCATCTGCCCCTCAGTCCTCCATGAAGTGCTGTATCTTTTGCAATTTGAATAAAAGTAGCTCAGGTTATTAACATTTTATATGGGAACTACCAATTAATGCACATGCTTCCTTTCAAAACCAAACACACCACTGTGTATACCCATTACCGTGGCAGTGATAATTAACACACATACAATGATAACAGGAGAGCAGCTCCTGGAGGGGCTGAGAGTCTTCAGCTCCCATTAAACTCAGTAGCAGCTGAGGGTGCTCCGCATGCCACAGGAGGCACTCTGCACTTTGCAGGCTCAGACCCTATAACTGGTTATAAATATGGACTTTTATCCAATTAAGAGCAGAGCCTGTGAGGTGCTGAGTAATCTCAAGTCCTATCAAAAGCAACTAAATTAGACCCTATATCTGTACAGCAATCGTAGCTTGTTATCTAAGCACCTAATCCTGTGAGGTGCAGAGCACCCTCAGATCCCACTGAAGTTGTTTTGTTTGCTAGACCCATATGTCTTCCAGAAGAGATGCAAAACACTGCAACACCAAAGTAGCTACTCGAAGGCCAGCTGAGTGATTCCTGCAAAAGAATGCCAATAGCTGTGATGGAGAAGTAAGAACTGGAAGTACAAGACATGTTACCGAACTGCCCTTCAGGAAATCAGACAAGGGGAATGCATTACATTTCTATTTTAAAAGGACTGCTAAGTAAATTTGAGAAGATTTCCTCACAATTTGGATCTCTTCCCTAGACCCACTATTAGAATTTGTTATTCATCAAATACAGACACACAGATTTGGTATTCAGTCAAATAACCAAAATGACTCTTCACAGCTGTAAGTATATTTTATTTGTGTACACACACACAAAACCATTTACCTCACATCATGGAAAGGGGACATGGATGGGACAGCATGGTATCTAAGGGTTCACTCCTCATCTCATTAGGAGCAGTGTTATTTTAGCTCTCTGTTTAAAGAAGCTATATTAGCTCTCATTTCAATATATCAGTTATAACTGTTTTTATATGCTATTAAAGCTGAAGCTGTGCAACATTTCTGGGCAGACACTGGCTCTTCTGTGCTTTCAGACATAAACAGACCAAAGATATTTCTCCCGTTAGAACATAAATCTGATTTTATTTAAGAAAACATTGTACAGCCCCCCTCTGAATGGAGGGAAGTCCCTCTGCTTCCCTTTCAGTGAAACATTTTACCCCAGTCTTACCTTTCCAAACAAAATATGGAGTAGCATTAACAGGTTTCCAACTGAACTACATCCAGCGTTTCTTGGTCAGAGGGGAAACGACTGACAGAAGTCCACTGAGGAAGAGGTGTGGTTACAGAGAATTCTATTTCCCTCTTCCTGTACCTTCTCTACAGGATTAATAGTCAGAAAAAAACTATTATTCATGGAAAATAAATTAAATTTTATTCACAAAAGGATCCAACAGATTCCCCTGACTGATCTAAATAGCCTATGCTACCTGCTTACATCTTTTTCCTTTATTTTCTCTTTTTAAAAGTTGACATAAAAATAAAGCAGGTGCTGGAAGGAAATGTGAAGACTCAAAAGGAATTAGAAGAATACTGTACTAATTTATATCTCATCTGTAGTAAAGTTTGAGAATAGAATTTAGAAATATAAAAGAAGGAGGAAGTTTAGACGTGTGATTGGTTACTGCAGGGAAATTAAGGTCTTGTCTTCACTGCTAAAAAAGGTATTTTTTACGTATGTCTGCACTAGCACCTTGGTTGGTATAACTTATGTTGCTCAGGGGCATGAAAAAAACACCCCTCTGAGTGGCATAAGTTACACCGGCACTTCTGTCTGGACAGGGCTATGTTGGTGGAAGATACTCTCCCCCCCGAAAGAGCTACTGCTGCTCATTGGAAGTGGTTTAATTATGTCTACAGGAGTGCTCTCTCCCATCGGCATAGAGCGGCTACAATAGCGATCTTACAGCGGCACAGCTGCAACGGTATAGCTGTCCTGCTGTAAGCTCACTAGTGTAGACATGGCCTCACAGTAACTGTTGGGAATGAGCTATCCTGAGGTAAAAACATAGTGAAGACAAGACACTTTATTTCTATCGTGAGGTAAACTCATCAAGGTCAGTTCTATTTCTCTGTCTTGTGTTCACCTTGCCTAGCAATTTAATCTACAGCATAGTGCATTGTACAGAACCACTGAGCATATTTTTCACAATTGCTCTCTTCTGATGGGACAAAAATCAGAACATAATTCTGTGAATCCACATTTTAGTGGCAGCCAGAGCTCAGACACTGCTATACAACAATTGAGCTATGACATCATTCAGATTATTGATTTGCAATCAGTAAATAGCATCCCAGTTTGCTTGACTTTGGTAAGGCTGAATTTGGAAGCCCTTCTCATCCTTTAGCCTCCATCTGTAATTAAAGAGCTTTCTAATGTATTCTTTTCTATTTAATGCCATTTAGCTTGTGTGCCAGATAACTGTAGTTAAAAGTTATCAACTTACCAGGATCATTAATATTATTGGTAGTACTGTGACTTGAATAACTCTACACTTGTTTGTCTGAGCTGCAAAATTGTCCTTCTAGTGGGTGTTGCAATGGTAAATTTGATTTTTCAGTAATGTTCCAGAAAGTGCCAGACACATTGTTTTACTTTTACTTACCTTTAGTTTAACTACAATGTGTTTGCCAATACAAATGTTAGGTGTAGAGCATACCTGTCATAAATATAAAGGGAAGGGAAACCACCTTTCCGTATACAGTGCTATAAAATCCCTCCTGGTCAGAGTCAAAACCCTTTCACCTGTAAAGGGTTAAGAAGCTAAGATAACCTCCCTGGCACCTGACCCAAAATGACCAATGAGGAGACAAGATACTTTCAAATCTGGAAGGGTGGGGAACAAATGGTTTGTCTGGGTGATGCTTTTGCTGGGAACAGATCAGGAATGCAGCCTTACAACTCCTGTTAAGTTAGTAAGTAATCTAGCTAGAAATGCGTTAGATTGCCTTTTATTTAATGGCTGGTAAAATAAGCTGTGCTGAATGGAATGTATATTCCTGTTTTTTGTGTCTTTTTGTAACTTAAGGTTTTGCCTAGAGGGATTCTCTGTGTTTTGAATCTGATTACCCTGTAAGGTATTTACCATCCTGATTTTACAGAGGTGATTCTTTTACCTTTTCTTTAATTAAAATTCTTCTTTTAAGAAGCTGATTGCTTTTTCATTGTTCTTAAGATCCAAGGGTTTGGGTCTGTGTTCACCTGTACAAATTGGTGAGGATTCTTATCAAGCCTTCCCCACGAAAGGGGGTGTAGAGCTTGGGGGGGAAGACATTTCCAAGTGGGCTCTTTCCCTGTTCTTTGTTTAAAACGCTTGGTGGTGGCAGCATAGGGTTCAAGGACAAGGCAAAGTTTGTTCCTTGGGGAAGTTTTTAACCTAAGCTGGTAAGAATAAGCTTAGGGGGTCTTTCATGCAGGTCCCCACATCTGTACCCTAGAGTTCAGAGTGGGGAAGGAACCTTGACAATACCATATTAATATTATTTTATACATGGCATGTAGGCAGTTATGTTAACCAAATTATATTATGTTTTTCCCACAATTCTGTCTAGTTTGCTCACTTATGTCAAGGTAGATATCTCACAATACTCTGCAAAGCTAAATGTAGCTTTTGGCATTAGTGAATATAAAGCCTGTCAAACAAAGGCAATATACTGTACATTTGCTCTGCCCTAGTGCAGATACCTTTATGGATGCCTGGTTTAAAATGTACTATCCAAAATGGAGATAAGAAAGGTACAGCACAAGTTAAGGAATTTGTACAAACTGCTGGGTTGGATCTTAGGTAACATATAAAATGCTTGTTAACTTGTAAAGCAACCATGCTAAAACTGTAAGTGATTTTGGAGGCATAGTTCAAAGCACACCTTCTGTGTAAGGTGAACATGCTGCAAAATAAGAATTGTTTCCTGGAAGGAGGACATGCACATCTCATTTTTGCATTGTACTTTTGTCTTTAGACAATAAAATTAGTGAAGTTTGGTTATTTAGACTCTAACATTTTTCATAACAAACCACAAGTATAGTCAATTAATTGGTTATACATATTAATCAACAAATGCAATGTAAATCTAATGATTTTAAAATGTGATTGTATTCTGAATGGTAATTCATTACAAATGATGTCATCTTGCCCTCTAGAGCCACTCCTTGTGTGTATCCAGAGTCACAGCTAGTGATTTTAGCAACAATAAATTTTGCTGTTTTTTTTTTTTATTTCTGTTGCCCCTGCAAAGCCAACACAGTTGAGAGGGAAGTAAATTCTATTCTATTCTTCTACATCCACATTTCAATATTTCCACCTGTGCAAACCCACTGAAAGCCAAAGTGGTTGAACATGGGTCAATGAGGGACAAATCTGGCCTACTGAGCTTTTATGACTGATGATAATGTACAAGAAGGAGAAGACCAAGTGTGGCTGTCAGAACACAGGTTGTATTTACAGGGCTGGCAGCTAGGAACAACCTTCTACACACTCATTTTTGCTTGCAAACTGACCAAATTTAATATGAAAATCACTGAGCAACTTGGTATGTGACAGTGCTGTTTTTTGCAGTCACTTTTCTGAGCAGAACCACATGTTGAGGTCTAAATAATTGTGTTTTCATTATAAAATTAATTTAATTTAGTCCTTGGCAAAGGCTCCAGACTAACAATTATTAAGACTGATATGCATGCAATTTTAAGGCCAGAAGGAACCACTAGAGCATCTAGTCTGACCTCCTGCATAACACAGGCCACTGAATTTCATCCACTTCTGTATGAAGTGCTTGGCTAAGGCCTATCTTCCAGAAAGGCATGTTGTCTTGATTTGAAGACATCAAGAGATGGAGAATCCATTACTTCCCTTGGGAGCTTGTTCCAATAGTTTATCACCCTTTTTGATAAAAAATTGTCTCTCTCCTGTTTCTTAAATAGATATTCTGTTTATCTACAGTAGAGGGTAGTGTGGGTAGTGCCAGTGTAAACTTCCCCACACAGGTTCTGTCCTGGAGGGAACATTACTATCTGTGTGGGATTAGTCTAGTCTCCATGAGCATTTAGTCAGTGGCTTCTGCTGAGACAGCCAGCAAGAGTGGCAGTTGTGGAGACTTGCCCACTGTGAACTGATCTGAGAATTTTCTATCCTGAGCCTTTCCCAGATTTGCCAACACTCACAATTGTATCATGTGATGATTGGTTTTTTTCTAAAAGTCCCAGCTCCTGGAGTCACTTGAAATACAAGAGCATCTCAGTTTTCATCATTAAAAACTTACCTTTTCTAAAGCTCTGATGGTTGTGGAGAAACTCATGAAAATTTGACCTCTCTGCACCTTAGATGCTTAAAAACCTGAAGTTAAATACCCCTCCCCACACAAACCCAGATGTACTAATGTTCTAAAATCTTGTGATTTTTCAATCCAATCTCTGGATTTTGGGGTTCCTGCTGCAGTACCTTTGAATGTTTAGTGATGACAATACTGCATTCAACAGATATATAAGTTCAATAAAGATCTATTTACCCCTTTGGGGCCCAGAATGTGCATCAGTGCGACAAAGCATAATGCTTCCATGCTCACTACTGTCTCAAAGTTGGTTCAAACAAACCATACTGAACCTATACTGCCCTCCTTGTCCTTTTATTTCTTCCATCAGATTTTGCTTCTGTCTTCCTAGCTTGTAAGTTCCTTGGGGTAGGCTTTTCACAATGTTACCTTAACCCTGATTGGGGTCTCTAAGCCCTATGCAATACAAATATTAAATAATTAATAAAATAATAATAATTAACCAGGATTTGAAACAGCCCAAAATCCCAGAGCTGAACCTCTTGACATTAGGCTGAAATCTGGAGCCAGATGTAGATTCTGACTTGGATCCATCTCTGCTTACCACAGATCTTCCTTCTATTATTATTAGAGCTACTTTGTAGGTAAATTGTACTTGTCAGATAACTTATGAGACAAATATCACAATATTTTTGACTAAATTATTCAATTTGTTTTCAAACCTCCCTTCCCCCAAACAAACAATTGTCCAGCTGCAGAATTGGACTGATAACTAGATGAATATAATGTTGAATAACTGGCTGAGCTAAGCAAGGTCCTAAACAAAACGTGATGCTTGTGGGAATGTTCTGGGCAACAGTGGGCAGTACCCTATTGATTTCGGTGAAAATCAGCAACCTGGAAAAGCCATTTGGACTTAAATAGTTGCTCCTTGCTATTCCTGCTGAGAGCTGCCTAACAAGTGTGGGGGCAAATGCTCAGCCTACAAGGGGAGCCCGAGGAAGAAGAAAATGAAAGAGGCTTCATTCCTCCCTCCCTTCTAGTGCATTGCCTCCCAGCAGCCCACTTCATGGGGGGTGGAGTGGAGGGAGTGAGGGGAGAGAGAGAAAGAGAAGTGAGGGCACCAGCTATTTGCCTGTCACTTCCATTCTGGGAGGAAGAAAGGTGCTTTGGAGAGGGAAATAAAAAAGAGAGACTCACAGAGCCTTTGGCATGGGCGGCCAATGCAGAACTCCTAGCGTGGGGGTGGGGGAAGGGGAGAATGACAGACCACACAGAGTCTCTGGCATGGGGGGAAGGGATGGGGTGGGATGCAGGAAGTCGCCTAACGCAGAGGGGGATGGGAGGGTGGCACACAGGGAACTTGTGTGCATGTTTGGGGTGCAGGGGGAAATGGAGGGATGCAAGGAGCCCCTGGTGTGTGCAGTGAGCTAAACCTACAGAAACAATGAAGCGTGCAACCCTCTAATTTACATAATAAATAACACTATCTTCTGACAAAATCACATGAACATTTAATATAAATATTCATCCAGCTTTAATGATTTGTTACATGGTGACGGTGTGCTTGGATCTGTACAGGCACAGGGCCAATCATGTCTTCCTGAGGGATGGAACAATAAGTAAGGAGAAAAAGAAAATAAGAAGTCAGGAAGGTCTCTTCCGCAAGGAACAACATTTATAACAAGTGGAGTAGTTCTGTGGCCATTTCTCCTCACCAGGCTTGGATGGGGCCACTCTGCCTCACTACACAAGAAAGTAAAATATCTAACAGAGAGATGGATACTCCCAAGTTTTGGGTTCAGTCCAGTCCCGTTACATGGATGTGGAGCCTGCTCTTCTTCTTTCATGAGACTGTCAGTCAGTCAGTTTACAAAGTTTGGATCCTGCAAAGTGCTGAGCACTCTGGGCCTAATCAAACAAAGCACTTAAGAAAATGCTTAATTTTAAGTACATGGGTAATTTCACTGACTTGCATCTGGGCAAGGGGAGGGGAGAGGTGAGCTGAGGTTAATCCATTGTTCACTATGTACCAGTTTGCACCTGTCACCTTTACCCTGCATAGATGCACTAGAAAGGGGGAGGACACAGGGAACCCCTTCCTCACTTAGCCAGCTGGCATAATAAACAGCAATAATTTGGTTGCAAGGGAGTAAGATTTATTGCCCACTGTGCTTGCCAGGTACCCCTGGGCTAATGGTGATTTACACAGGCATAATGCCTACATTACTAGAAGACACACAACACACTCCCTTCTCCCTCAAACCATGATCTTGCTCATAGAGATAGATCTGATCCCACTCCCAGGGAGCTTGCATTCTAAATTGGACAATATGGGTTCTGGCACACATTGCATTGAATGGCCGGATAAGAGGCAATTTCTCAGTGCTGCTGAGTGTTTTTATTGTTTTAAACAGATCTCTTTAGTGGATTATTATTAAAGACTTCTATATCATTCATATCCCTATATCCAGTATCGGAAGATAAAGGGAGATACTGAGGGAGTTCCACAAAGCTCTGTACTTAGAGAGGGGTTGATTGAGTATAGGAGAAGGATTTGCAATAAGGGAATGAAGTTTTTCGAGGATACAAAACTGGAGAGTGAGTAATGAATACTAAGAAGCACATTACAATCCAGAGTGTCTTGGATACAGGACTTCTATGAGAAGAGTTGAATGTTCAGTGGACATAAATGGAAGTCCTTTCTAGGGCACCTTGACATCCTACTCACTGCGTTACATTAAAACAATCATGGGAGCTACTAATCACCAAGGTAAAATCTTCTATTTGGCCCACTGAAAATGATAATCCAATATGAAAACCATGCCCTTTGCAGCAGATGCTCTCATTTACAGGCAGCAATCACTGTACATGGGCAGAGAGAGTGCTTCACCACCACTTAACAATACAAAATAAGATGTAAAACGCCTCATGACCCTAATAATTTTCCCTTGCAAAACCACAAATGATTTCCTTAATATCAAATATTGAAAGTAGTAATCTCAGAAAGGCCTTAATAATAATAAGAATAATAGTCATTTTAGAGAGAATAAAATAAAATACTCCCAACAGTAATAAATCAGCCTATTACACCTTTGCTTGTTGCAGCAGCAGTGACTTTGTGAAAGGAAGATTGTAACAGGCATCCACACAAGGTTCAAAGAGCAGTAGCCATAACAAAAAATGTGGCACACTGAAGGAGGTCATCTGCCTCTAGTTCAGGGGCTGGCAAACTTTTTGGCCTGAGGGCCACATCAGGTTTTGGAAATTGTATGGGGGGCCGGTTCGGGGAGGCTGTGCCCCCCCTTTGCTTCTTGCCCCCTAACGCCCCCCGGGACTACTGCCCCATCCGACCCCCCCTGTTCCCTGACAGCCCCCCCAGGGCTCTTGCCCCATCCACCCCACACCCGCTCCCTGTCCCCTGCCCGCCCTGGAACCTGCATCCAACCCCCCCTCCTTCCTGACTGCCCCCCCGGGATCTCTGTCCCCATTCAACCCCCCCCCCCTTCCCTGCCCCCATCCACCCCCGCTCTCTGCCCCCTTACCACGCAGCACAGGTGGCCGGCGGTGCTACTGCCGCGCAGCCCAGAGCGTTGCACCGGTGCAGTGTAGTAAATTGCTCTCCGTAACTGCGACCAGTCGCACATTCCTACGCAGAGCAGTTTAATACGCTACACCAGCAGCATGGCACGCTGAGGCTGCGGGGGAGGGGCCGGGGGCGAGCCTCCCGGGCCAGGAACTCAGGAGGGGACCACAGGCTGGATGTGGCCCGCGGGCCGTAGTTTGCCCACCTCTGCTCTAGTTGCGGGAATTAAGAGAAACATATGTTTTACAAACCCAGGTCAATTTTTACCAGCTCCTATACTTTGGTCAGTAGGAACTGTACTGACATAATGAAGTGAGACAAAGCCTGTGCATTAGGGGGGTGGCTGTAGCTGCCCTGTGCTAGAAAGAATGAGGGCTGCACTACTGTGTCATGTGCCCCAAACTGGTAAAATTAACAGAGCATCTGTTTAATTCCAGTGACGGGGCCTGTGCTTTTGGAACAAGGGGTTTGATCCCCCACATTGCTGTGAAGTTCCAAATGGCCATTGTGTTGTGCATAGCAACAACTCTGATACTAGAGGAGGCTATGACTATGTTGCTATTTGTTGCTAAACTGACACCTACTGGGAAGGGTGACTATAAGTCAGCTCAGAAAAGATGGCCAACCACCAACAAAATTAAACAGGACTTGTATCCTATGACACTTCTGTTTTTTAAGTATGAAAAACATTATGTTATGTTGAGGGTACGGGGCAGTTTGTTTCTGTGTTGCAGTACTGATTAATAGACGTGTTACAGAATTGCAAGGAAAAGGAGGATTTTAACTTCCCCTTCTGTGAGTCTCATAAGTTTTACACATACCAGCTACACATTACCATTTAACATTTTCCAAATGCCGGATGGAGATTCAGACCTGTGACTTCCTCAGCTACCAGTTTAGTGCTGATGATTCTGCACCGTTCACATACATCACCACATTTTAATAAATCCTCCCGAAGCTCCCTGCTTTGGTCAGTCTTGACAAAGCAAACTTTTGCTTATGACTTGGCACACTCTACCTCTGTGGGATAGGAGTAGCCTCCTTTATTTCTCTTGTATCTCAGATTTCTCATTTGCATTTACTGCCTGCAAATTTAGTGTCATCCTAGATCCTGAACACTCCTCCTTTGTGTGCAGCATGGATTTACACCTTGGACAGTCTTTTACACAAAGGCTGAAAACAAAGCAAAACACTACCACTAGTGTGAATGGGGAATTCACATTTCATAGTATTTTACATCCCCTTTGCACCAGTGTAAATGACTAAGCAAGATGCAAAGGAGTGGAGAATCAGGCCCATTGCATCTACATGCGGCTGCCGTGACTCCATGTCTGCTAAAATCCATGCAATTGTATCCTCTTTCCTTGATTATTTCAATCTCTTCTTTTCCCCAGTTCTCCACACTTCATGTGCAGAAGGATTCTGCATTTTTCCTTATACATACAAAAAAGAATCAGATGAGTCCTCTGACTCACTATTTATTTAATGATCCAGTTCTACCTTGCTCTCCTTGTTTTAAAAACTCTCAGTTCACTGGTTTCAACAGATCTCTTTGAGCTCCCTCACTCTCCTCCCCTTGCTACTCCCTTCATTTGCCTAGCAGCACTGACATTAGATCTGTCTCCCCAGCCAATCTCCCTTCTGTTGGTAAGGGCTGTCTGCATGGGGAAATTGACCAGCATAGCTATAGCTGAATGAGTCATTCTGCTATATCTGTGTGTGGTGGGCTGGATCACAGAAACCCCTTTGGGACTACCACCTGATGTGCCTAGACTACCTCTGAGCCCATTTTCTTTGCCAGCTTGGGACTTCAGTACCTTGCCTTGTTTGAGCCAGACATGCTTGCGTGCTGCAAACACAGATCCAAGTCTGAACCACATCCCCCACAAGCGGCAGACTTAACTGAAAACACCGTTAGAAGTGCTCCTGTCTCCAGCACTCAGATACCCAGCTCCCAATGGGGTCCAAACCCCAAATAAATCCGTTTTACCCTGTATAAAGCTTATATAGTGTAAACTCATAAATTGTTTGCCCTCTATAACACTGATAGAGAAGTATGCACAGCTGTTTGTCTCCCCCACCCAGGTATTAATGTAGATAAATCTCTGCATGAAGCATCTTCACATAACTTTCATATGACTTTATATGATGCCTCTATTTTCATACAACTTTGTATCAGATCCTTATATAGAAAACTTTGTATTGTTAAAAAAAAGTCTTTTTGCTAGGAGTAGAATAAGATCTCCCCCCCAGCCCTTTTAATCAATTGCCCTGTTGAATTAACGAGGGGTGAATGAGTAAGGCATGAAAGGCAAGCACCTTCAGACAGCTGCAACAGTTGGAGAGGGGATGAAAGCCAGACCCAAGAACAATAAAACTTGTCAAGTGGGCTCACTAAAGAAGAGCAGACATATTGACGGCCTTGGGGGTTAGAAGCAAGCACCTTCTTTTGAAAACACCCTCTTTGTAGCATTAAGACAATACCCCGAAGGAAGCAGCACAAAGGACCCAGACACAGATTTTGTATCTGGGATAGATTTGCAGGAGAGGGAAGCTGCTATAAATGTGAGGTGTCTTGCAGAGAACCCCAGGTCTCGTCTTGTCAACATGGGAGCATCGATCCGGATCGGCAGAAGCCCAGCTCCACCCCTCCCCCATCTAACTCACCTGGCCAGTGAAGTTAAGCGGAGCAACTAGTTGGTAACAACAACAAGATGGAGTGTGTGTGTGTGAGTACATGAGTGTAATATATATCATATGCCTATGCTACACTGTTGATTGATATATGTATTACCAGTAAATGTAGTGCTTTGCCTTATTCCCCCTGAAAAGATGCTGTGCAGTACTTTAAGTACAACTTTAATACTTATTCTGGGTTAATTAATAAGTAAAAAGTGATTTTATTAATTACAAAAATAGGATTTAAGTGGTTCCAAGTAATAACGGACAGAACAAAGTAAATTGCCAAACAAAATAAAATAAAATAAAACACGCAAGTCTAAGCCTAATATAGTAAAAAACTAAATGCAGGTAAATCTCACTCTCATAGATGTTCCAATAAGCCTCTTTTACAGGCTAGACTTCCTCCTAGTCCCCTGTAGTTACTGTCCTTTCTTCCAGTTTCTTTCAGGCATCTCCTTGGGGTGTAGATGCTATCTTCTGTGCCAGCTGAAGACAAAATGGAGTGGTTTCCCCAGGGGTTTATATAGTCTCTCTCTTGTGGGTGGAAACCCCTTCTCCTCTCCTATGCAGAATCCAGCTACAAGATGGAGTTTTGGAGTCACATGGGCAAGTCACATGTCCATGAACGACTCAATTCTTTACAGGCCGATGCTGAATTCCCAGGAAAGCTCAGATGTGGATTGGCATCTCTCAAAGTCCATTGTCAGCTTAAGTGTTTCTTGACTGGGCACTTACTGAGAATAGTCTTTTCTCAAGAAGCTGATCAAATGCTTCACTGAGACTACTTAAAATCAAACAAGTACATAGCCAATATTGATAACTTTGAATACAAAAATGATACATGCATACAAATAGGATGAATATATCCAGTAGATCATAACCTTTGCAGAGAGATGTTACATGCCATATCTAGCATAAAATATATTCCAGTTATGTCATATTTACACTTATAAGCATATTTCTATAAAACATTATGGGGTGCAACATCACATTGTGCTGCAATAAAGTACCTATGAGGACACTTTGTTCCAGAAAGCAGTGATTTTATTCCAGAGTAATTACTCCACTTTCAAAACTTTTCTCCATTTCCTGAAATCTAAAACATACTTCTTGGGTCTGATTGTCTACTATATTACACCAGTTTTATGCCAGGTATCCCCTGGGAGTTTTTTCCTTCCACTGTATTACACCAGTTCTAAACTAGTTATACTAGTTCTGACTGTATTGTTCTGCCAGATAGATCTTCCTTCTAATTTCAAGTTCCATCTGATAATATAGCCATTGTCCGTGGCCTAAATATCTTAATTTCTCTTCCCTCTGCTATTATTTAACTTTGTAAATTTTTAAAAATAAATTTATCTCCCATTATGTATTTGGAGATACAATATATCTCTATAACCTTTCATAGAAATATTGTAATGTCAATCAGTCATGCTAATTTGAAAATGTAAGGATAAAACAGTCAAAACAATTACATTTTATAACTTAAAACTTCATCTTAAAGTTAAATTATTATAATTTGACTTGAATTCAGCATAACAATTCTACATAAAAACAATGAGGATTTAAAATATATAAAAAGGGATTTAATTTAATAGTCATATGATATAAAGTATAAAGCAGGAAACGGATCCCGAGGCAAAATTGAAAAACACTTGGTGTCAAATTTAATAGTGGAAAATAAAATAAATTAGAGAAACAAAATCCAAGCTATTTCAATATAGATAACGAATGTTAGTGCTAGGATAATTTCATCTGTGTAAGGGACTAATGGAACCATGGTTGGAATAACATAAGCAACGAACATTGACTTTCTGTAAGGACATTTTGAGTCTGCTTAATATAAAAATCTGATTATAGAAATGTACTGTAGACACAGCAGAGGGCAACTGGAATGACACACACACTTTGAAAACATGTCCCACTTTTTCTTCTCATTGCCAGTTCCTTTCCTGTACTGTCCTATTCTGTGCTGCAGTGCTAATTGTACAGTGTTCCTTTGATACCATCAATAGGGGCATTGTGCATGAAGATGTGCAAGGTGATTATGTGTCTACGAAAACTGGGATGTCCTCGTTTTCCAAGCCTGTCATTTATGTTTCGTAAAATCCTGACAAAACAAGCAACCAACCAACCAACTAAACAAAAAACTCCAAAAAACAATGTTTTGTCCTAATGTTTGCAAATCACAGCAGCTTAGCTTCTGAAGGAGCCCATGCCCATCTTAGCCAATGAAACTGACAGCAGGCTATCTGAGTGCAAATGTGCCTCATGGACAACCTCCCCTCACCATATCTATCAGATGTTGCCACCTTGCCATCTATGAAGCTCTCCAGTTGAGCCAGCTTTCCTTTATACACAGGATCAGGTCCATATGAGCCAGTGACTCTGGGAACTGCTATGACTGAGTGCAGAAGGAGGTCAGGTGCATTGCCACCATATGCAGATAACAAACTGCCCCTTTTGCTCCACCCCCTGCCCCAAAAGTGGCTCTGCCTAGCCCCTGGAATCAGTGTTGACACTTCAGACTCCTGTAGATTAAACTCGCCATCTACCAGAATCCCAAAGATGTGAGCCTTCTGGGTTACAGTTTAAATGAGAGGGCACAGTTTAATGCATGAAATGCACAGACAAACAGGCCAAAACAATAATGGGGTCTAAAAAAGAATTATATGCATTCATGGAGGATAGGTCCATCACTGGCTATTAGCCAGGATGAGCAGGGGTGCAACTCCATGCTCTGAGTGTCCCTAGCCTCTGTTTGCCAAAAGCTGCAAGTGGATGACAGGGGATGGATCACTCAAGGATTGCCTGTTCTATTCATTCTTTCTGAAGCATGTGGCATTGGACACTGTTGGAAGACAGGATGCTGGGCTAGATGGACGTTTGGTCTGACCCAATATGACCATTCTTATGTTCTTTGCACAGGACTCAAGCATTGTGCTCTACTTAATCATAGAAATACACAGATCGATACAAAATAATAAACCCTAGATGCATTTCGCTTCCTCAATTTCCTCACCACTCCAGAGCATTCTTTGGGCTCTGACCAGGGTCATCTGGAGCTATCCAGAGTCCTTCTGTTGCAGTGCATCACTTGTGTGCTGAAACATGGAGTCTTCTTCCCCAGGGTGGCTATTCTAACCTGGGCTGTTCCATCCCCTTCCCCTCTCCTGCCCCAACTTCCTGTTTGTCGCCTTTCTCCTTTCTGTCTTGAGTACTTTTATAACCTCCTGCTTAGTCACTTATCTCTTTGTTCTGCTTGGTAACTTTCCACTCTCCAAACCCCTGCTTCCTACTGAGGGAAATTGGACAGGACTGGGTTCCCAACTCAAGGATCCTACTTAGCACAATTATTGTGTGGGCATTAAAGCATTCATTAAAGAGAAGTACTCCCCCTTGTCCTCCATCTGGTGTGTACCAGTTGCAGGTCCTGTCAGTGATGGTGGATATACAGAGAGGCATTCATGATGCAGCAATTTTCATAGCAACCACTGCATACAAACTTCATTATATCAACCAGAATTTATAAGTTGTACTGAAAGATCCCCCAAATTATCACACCAGGGAAGCACATAGCCTCCCTACTCAGTATCAGGGGTCCCAGAGTAAAAGACAGCCTCTGCTTCAAGGAGCTTACAATCAAAAATTCAATAAGGGGGAGTAACAAAAATGGTCACAAAGAACAGTAGAGGAAGGATGAGGGAAACTAACAAGGTGTGAGTAAAACAGCTGATGTTTTAATTTGCTGTGAAGCTAATTATACTGAATGAGTTTGGGCTTTTTTAAAACATGTTTTTGAGTTTTGTGTTTATGAAAGCTGCCAGCCTGAGGGCCTTAGAAACCGAAGTTGTCTGTCTATCCACAGAAGAGAGACAGAGACAGTGGAGGTTCCCCTCACTCTGCTCCAAAAATGTGCTTCAACCCTGACTTGAAAAGTGCAACCCTACGAGTCAGAGGGTTAGTTCACATCCCATGCCCAATACATTTCTTTATTTTTTTATTAAAAAGAATTAGAGCACCATATGAACCCTGTATATTTTCATGTGGTGCTGCTGCTTATAGAATCATAGAATATCAGAGTTGGAAGGGACCTCAGGAGGTCATCTAGTCCAACCCCCTGCTCAAAGCAGGACCAATCCCCAATTAAATCATCCCAGCCAGGGCTTTGTTAAGCCTGACCTTAAAAACTTCTAAGGAAGGAGATTCTACCACCTCCCTAGGTAACGCATTCCAGTGTTTCACCACCCTCCTAGTGAAAAAGTTTTTCCTAATATCCAACCTAAACCTCCCCCACTGGAACTTGAGACCATTACTCCTTGTCCTGTCATCTTCTACCACTGAGAATAGACTAGAACCATCCTCTTTGGAACCACCTCTCAGGTAGTTGAAAGCAGCTATCAAATCCCCCCTCATTCTTCTCTTCTGCAGACTAAACAATCCCAGTTCCCTCAGCCTCTCCTCATAAGTCATGTATTCCAGACCCCTAATCATTTTTGTTGCCCTTCGCTGGACTCTCTCCAATTTTTCCACATCCTTCTTGTAGCGTGGGGCCCAAAACTGGACACAGTACTCCAGATGAGGCCTCACCAATGTCGAATAGAGGGGAATGATCACGTCCCTTGATCTGCTGGCTATGCCCCTACTTATACATCCCAAAATGCCATTGGCCTTCTTGGCAACAAGGGCACACTGTTGACTCATATCCAGCTTCTCATCCACTGTCACCCCTAGGTCCTTTTCCTCAGAACTGCTGCCTAGCCATTCGGTCCCTAGTCTGTAGTGGTGCATGGGATTCTTCTGTCCTAAGTGCAGGACCCTGCACTTGTCCTTGTTGAACCTCATCAGATTTCTTCTGGCCCAATCCTCCAATTTGTCGAGGTTCCTCTGTATCCTATCCCTACCTGCCACCGTATCTACCACTCCTCCTAGTTTAGTATCATCCGCAAATTTGCTGAGAGTGCAATCCACACCATCCTCCAGATCATTTATGAAGATATTGAACAAAACCGGCCCCAGGACCAACCCTTGGGGCACTCCACTTGATACCAGCTGCCAACTAGAGATGGAGCCATTGATCACTATCCGTTGAGCCCGACAATCTAGCCAACTTTCTACCCACCTTAAAGAAGTATGGGCTGGATGAATGCACTATAACTTGCTGACAAGAATACTGTGGGAGACTGTGTCAAAAGCTTTGCTAAAGTCAAGAAACAATACATCCACTGCTTTCTCTTCATCCACAGAACCAGTAATCTCATCATAGAAGGCGATTAGATTAGTCAGGCATGATCTTTCCTTGGTGAATCCATGCTGACTGTTCCTGATCACTTTCCTCTTGTGTAAGTGCTTCAGGATTGATTCCTTGAGGACCTGCTCCATGATTTTTCCGGGGACTGAGGTGAGGCTGACTGGCCTGTAGTTCCCAGGATCCTCCTTCTTCCCTTTTTTAAAGATGGGCACTACATTAGCCTTTTTCCAGTCATCCGGGACTTCCTCCGATCGCCATGAGTTTTCAAAGATAATGGCCAATGGCTCTGCAATCACATCCACCAACTCCTTTAGCACTCTCGGATGCAACGCATCCGGCCCCATGGACCTGTGCAAGTCCAGCTTTTCTAAATAGTCCCTAACCACTTCTTTCTCCACAGAGGGCTGGCCACCTACTCCCCATGCTGTATTGCCCAGCGCAGTAGTCTGGGAGCTGACCTTGTTCGTGAAGACAGAGGCAAAAAAAGCATTGAGTACATTAGCTTTTTCCACATCCTCTGTCACTAGGTTGCCTCCCTCATTCAGTAAGGGGCCCACACTTTCCTTGGCTTTCTTCTTGTTGCCAACATACCTGAAGAAACCCTTCTTGTTACTCTTAACATCTCTTGCTAGCTGCAGCTCCAGGTGCGATTTGGCCCTCCTGATTTCATTCCTACATGCCCGAGCAACATTTTTATACTCTTCCCTGGTCATTTGTCCAGTCTTCCACTTCTTGTAAGCTTCTTTTTTATGTTTAAGATCCGCAAGGATTTCACTGTTAAGCCAAGCTGGTCGCCTGCCATATTTACTATTCTTTCGACACATCGGGATGGTTTGTCCCTGTAACCTCAATAGGGATTCTTTGAAATACAGCCATCTCTCCTGGACTGTATCATGCTGTTCTGCAACTGTAAGTGTATTGCTTACTCTATTTCTAAAAAACAGTGGGAAGTGTACTTTACTTAGCCAGTACCCGAAAGGATTTTTTTTTTGTTTTACTATGCAACTACGGTTTTAATTCTAATGTCTTTGTAGTATGGATTTGAATGCAATTGACATTAAGTTTGTTCCCTCGAACATTTGAAGTGAACTAAATATCAAGTTGAGTTTTCTAACACTGCTAACTTTATGAATTACTTAAATAGGCTTGACGTTTTATAGTTGTAGATATTGTCAAATAAGGCTACATTGCGCAAATGAGTTTGTGTTGATTGGTTGATGTAATTTCTCTGCTGTTCTCTTTGTCATTAAAATTTAAATACAAACTGTAGATATATTGCTCTTGAAAAGACTTTGTGCTCTACTCTTATCTTGGCAAGCAGGGATTTAGGTACATCGCTCTAGTTTATGCTAATGTGAGTTACATGCAACAAGCACAGCATACTGAGATGAGGCTATACCCTTAATTTAGGACAAGAACTTAAATTTGTTACTTGAAAGTGCAGCATATGCTTCATAATATGCTGGTGAAGTAGAATTTTGCTTTGTGTCATTTGAAAAAGAAAACAAAACCTCAACTTTTAAAAGTTGTACAGGGGTTTTGGCAGCTCCCCGTCACATTTTGATCAGAGTTTTGTGGCAGAAACCCTGCACACGGCCTTGACAATGTAGAAGTGACTGTATTTTTTAAAAATTGTTTCTTTCTTTAGGAAGTTTTAACAGGTTTGCAAATCCTAGCCATGTAAATATCAGAGACAATACAATAATCATTATAACTGTGAGCTGGTGTTTAGGGAAACATTATACAGTAATATAATCTTTGGATCTCTCTATTTAACTGGGAGCTACCATGTTACAGAGTGAGCATTTTTACACTACCCATGGCATGTTGTTTCTGCTGATTTTATTAAATTGAGTGAAATCTCTGCTTACACATATCTAAAGAGGTGACTATATTAATCCCTGTGTTTATTAATGCCCTCCTATTTGGTTGGCTGTTCTCAGTGAGTCACAAGTAGTATACATTTGAATCTGCCTCAAACAGCACTGCAGCATAATCCCCATAAAAGTGCATTTGGAGGTTTTAACCTTGAAAATATCTTGCAGTACTAGACAATAGAGAGAAGCTTCATCTGGGGAGAATTTCCATCTCCATGAAAGGGGATATAGCAAATATTTTCATATTGTTATCACCAATGATTAGATCTGTGTGAAACATATCAAATTAAACCCAAATTGAGACTGTGCCTGGTTATGATGCTGGTACGTGGTGGGGGGAGAAGGGGTCACTACTGCAGATCACCCAATCCTTTTAGCTCAGTGACTGCTCCCTTGCTGCATGCCCAGGTTGTGAGCCATCCCAATGAAGAATGGGTTGGAGAGGGAAGCACACTGTGCCATCTGAAGGATGGTGCATTCTTTGCACTTTCCCTGGAACAATCCGTCCTGAAGCTTCCGTCTGGCTGGGCTCTGTCCCCAGTACATGTTTGGGATTACCAAGCACAAGCTGGCCTTTTGTGTTTTGGTAGAGAGCTGACAGATCAAGTATGTGAACTTTTTGGCAAAATTTGAGTGGACTTTTAATCAAGATTGGATTAAGTTAGGATTTAACAATGAATGGAAATCATTTAATTCTCTGTGGATTTGGCAGAATTTGGGGAATGTGGCTGTTTTACCTTGACATTTAGGCTGACAATGTGGGTGAGGTAATATCTTATATTGAACCAACTTCTGTTGGTGAGAGAGACAAAGCTTTCTCTCACCAACAGAAGTTGATCCAATAAAAGATATTACGTCATCCATCTTGTCTCTCTAATATCCTGGGTGCGACAGGGCTACAACAAAACTGCATACTTAAAATTTGGGCTAATTCAAACTGAAGGCTTCCATGAAATCCAGGAGGCTTGAAATCCAAGCCAAAAGAAGGTTTGGAGAGTTCTCTGAAAACATCTGCTCAATGTGCAACGGTGCTCAAAAACGCTAACAGAATGTTAAGAACCTTTGGGAAAGGGATAGATAATGAGTCAGAAAATATCATAATGCCAGTGTATAAATCCATGGCATGCCCACACCTGGAATACTGTGGGCAGTTCTGGTAGCCCCATCTCAAAAAAGATACATTAGAATTGGAAAGGCAGAGAAATGATTAGGGGTATGGGCAACAAAAATGATTAGGGGTATGGAACAGCTTCCATATGAGGAGAGATTAAAAAGACTGTGACTTTTCATCTTGGAAAAGAGAAGACTAAGGCACTGTCAACCTGTGGAACTCCTTGTCAGGGGATGTTGTGAAGACCAGACCTATAACTGGGGTCAAAAATAATTAAATAAGTTCATGGAGGATAGGTCCATCAATGGCCATTAGCCAAGATGATCAGGGATGAAGGAGAAAAGTGCTTCTAATGATACAGAAACAAGAAAATTACTTAAGACACCAACAAAAACCTACCTTAGGATATTTGGGGAAAATACTGAGCATTGCATTGAGCTGGTTATCTTATTCCTTGCAACTAAATTATCTGGCCAATTTACCCCCTTTTCTGCTTGCACATCATTTGTGCATTAATTTATGTGAAAGTATTTGTTACTTCTAAGTATTCACTGAATAGCTTGGATGAACAATTTTCAGCCTGCGGGTTGTTTGCAAACTTCACTGTGCTTGTTCGTGACATGTAAAGACTTACTTAATTCACATGCTATTGTCTCTGGCCTTTAATTGGATGACAAACTTCTTAAACAGAGGAACACAAACAACAAAATGATGAGTCGTGTATAAACAGATATTGTTTACATACCACTACCCTTGTGTGCCGTGTATTCATAGGTAAGACGGCCATGCCCCAAATGTTCATGTACAAAGAAACTTATTTTCAGGAATTTTTGTGAAAAAGGACACAAACACGATTGAGCTAAAACAGCTGTTTCAGATTTAAATTTATGTATGCAAACGATGATTTTGAGGTATTGAAATTTTAGGGTTTGGGGAATTTATATGAAAGCAAAAGGTCAAGATCTTAAAAAATGGGATTTAGGAACCTAAATTTAGGTTCCCATTTTAACTATAGTATCTGGAAAGAAGCTTTTTTTTATGAGTTTCTAACATTATTTTGGAAAAATATCTGGGAAGGGAGGAAGAGAAGCAATAGAGTGGATTTGAGTTTACTATTTTATCTTTCTACAAACTCTAATTTCTATTACTTGACATCCGCCAACCAGCAGTCAACAATAACCGGCTTTGTTTGGTTAAAGAAGCAAACATTTCAGGTGAAGGAACCATTTTGATTGTTATTAATATTTATTTGCATTATAGTAGCACATGGGAGCCCCAGTCATGGACTAGTACCACTGAGCTAGGTGCTGTACAAACAGAGAACAAAAAGACAGTCCCTGCCCCAAAGAGGTTACAATCTAAGTAGAGGACAAGCGACAAAAAATTGAATCCAGACAGACGGGAATATAGGGAAAAAATGAGACAATATTGGTTAGGATGATAGGCAATGGTCTCAGCGCACCAGCAGCCCAGCCATTGGCAGGTTTTTGTAGCCATCATGGCCCATGAGAGTTTTAAGGAGGAATTTGAAGCAGGATAAGGGGTTAGTTCTGCAGATGTTTACAAGGAGATTCTCCTCAGCATAGGAGAAAGCACAAAGGTGCTCATTTGAAAATTTAACAAGTGGGTGGTAGAAGCTGATATCATGGGCCAAATGGAGTCAGGAGTTGACCTTTCAATACTGAATAGTGATAGTAGAAGGGGGATGTGATGGGTTGGATCACAGAAACCCCCTTGGAGGCTGCCCCTGATGTGCCAAGACTACTTCTGCTCCTGCTTTCCTGCCCTGGCAGCTTAGGACTTGAGTGCCCTGCCTGGTTTGAGCCAGACCTGCTAGCCTGCTGCAAACCCAGACCCAGGTCTGAACCACGTCCCCTAACAGCTGTAGGCTTAATTGAAAGCAACTTAGGAAGTGTTCCTGTCCTTGACACTCAGATGCTCAACTCCCAATGGGGTCCAAACTCTAAATAAATCCGTTTTACCCTGTATAAAGCTTATACAGGGTAAACTCATAAATTGTTCACCCTCTATAACACTGATAGAGAGATATGCACAGCTGTTTGCCCCCCCCCAGGTATTAATACATACTCTGGGCTAATTAATAAGTAAAAAGTGATTTTATTACAGAAAGTAGGATTTAAGTGGTTCCAAGTAGTACCAGACAGAACAAAGTGAATTTACCAAGCAAAATAAAATAAAACACGCAAGTCTAAGTCCCGTATCATAGAACCATAGAATATCAGGGTTGGAAGGGACCTCAGGAGGTCATCTAGTCCAACCCCCTGCTCAAAGCAGGACCAATCCCCAACTAAATCATCCCAGCCAGGGCTTTGTCAAGGCTGACCTTAAAAACCTCAAAGGAAGGAGATTCCACCACCCTCCTAGTGAAAAAGTTTTTTCCTAATATCCAACCTAAACCTCCCCCACTGCAACTTGAGACCATTACTCCTTGTTCCGTCATTTGCTACCACTGAGAACAGTCTAGATCCATCCTCTTTGGAACCCCCTTTCAGGAAGTTGAAAGCAGCTATCAAATCCCCTCTCATTTTTCTCTTCTGAAGACTAAACAATCCCAGTTCCCTCAACCTCTCCTCATAAGTCATGTGTTCTAGTCCCCTAATCATTTTTGTTTCCCTCCACTGGACTCTTTCCAATTTTTCCACATCCTTCTTGTAGTGTGGGGACCAAAACTGGACACAGTACTCCAGATGAGGCCTCACCAATGTCGAATAGAGGGGAATGATCATGTCCCTCTATCTGCTGGCAATGCCTCTACTTATACAGCCCAAAATGCTGTTAGCCTTCTTGGCAACAAGGGCACACTGTTGACTCATATCCAGCTTCTCGTCCACTGTAACCCCAGGTCCTTTTCTGCAGAACTGCTGCCTAGCCATTCGGTCCCTAGTCTGCAGTAGTGCATGGGATTCTTCCATCCTAAGTGCAGGACTCTGCACTTGTCCTTGTTGAACCTCATCAGATTTCTTTTGGCCCAATCCTCTAATTTTTCTAGGTCCCTCTGTATCCTATCCCTACCCTCCAGCATATCTACCACTCCTCCCAGTTTAGTGTCATCTGCAAACTTGCTGAGGGTGCAGTCCACGCCATCCTCCAGATCATTTATGAAGATATTGAACAAAACCGGCCCCAGGACCAACCCTTGGGGCACTCCACTTGATACCAGCTGCCAACTAGAGATGGAGCCATTGATCACTACCCATTGAGCCCGATGATCTAGCCAGCTTTCTATCCACCTTATAGTCCATTCATCCAGCCCATACTTCTTTAACTTGCTGGCAAGAATACTGTGGGACCATATCAAAAGCTTTGCTAAAATCAAGGAATAACACGTCCACGGCTTTCCCCTCATCCACAGAGCCAGTTATCTCATCATAGAAGGCAATTAGATTAGTCAGGCATGACCTTCCCTTGGTGAATCCATGCTGACTGTTCCTGATCACTTTCCTCTCCTCTAAGTGCTTAAGAATTGATTCCTTGAGGACCTGCTCCATGATTTTTCCAGGGACTGAGGTGAGGCTGACTGGCCTGTAGTTCCTCGGATCCTCCTTCTTCCCTTTTTTAAAGATGGGCACTACATTAGCCTTTTTTCAATTGTCCGGGACCTCCCCCGATCGCCATGAGTTTTCAAAGATAATGGCCAATGGCTCTGCAATCACATCCGCCAACTCCTTTAGCACTCTCGGATGCAGTGTATCCGGCCCCATGGACTTGTGCTTGTCCAGCTTTTCTAAATAGTCCCTAACCACTTCTTTCTCCATAGAGGGCTGGTCACCTCCTTCCCATGCTGTGCTGCCCAGTGCAGTAGTCTGGGAGCTGACCTTGTTCGTGAAGACAGAGGCAAAAAAAGTACATTAGCTTTTTCCACATCCTCTGTCACTAGGTTGCCTCCCTTATTCAGTAAGGGGCCCGCACTTTCCTTGACTTTCTTCTTGTTGCTAACATACCCGAAGAAACCCTTTTTGTTACTTTTAACATCCTTGCTAGCTTCAATTCCAAGTGTGATTTGGCCTTCCTGATTTCTCTCCTGCATGCCTGAGCAATATTTTTATACTCCTCCCTGGTCATTTGTGCAATCTTCCACTTCTTGTAAGTTTCTTTTTTTGTGTTTCAGATCAGCAAAGATTTCACTGTTAAGCCAAGCTGGTTGCCTGCCATATTTACTATTCTTTCTACACATTGGGATGGTTTGTTCCTGTAACCTCAATAACGATTCTTTAAAATATAGCTCTCCTGGACTGCTTTCCCCCTCATGTTATTCTCCCAGGGGATCCTGCCCATCAGTTCCCTGACGGAGTCAAAGTC
Source organism: Natator depressus (assembly GCF_965152275.1). Classification (NCBI taxonomy): domain Eukaryota; kingdom Metazoa; phylum Chordata; order Testudines; family Cheloniidae; genus Natator; species Natator depressus. The sequence continues at coordinate 92,623,761 of NC_134236.1, forward strand.
TGCTTTTCTGAAGTCCAGGGTCCGTATTCTGCTGCTCTCCTTTCTTCCTTGTGTCAGGATCCTGAACTCGACCATCTCATGGTCACTACCTCCCAGGATCCCACCCACTTTTGCTTCCCCTACTAATTCTTCCTGGTTTGTGAGCAGCAGGTCAAGAAGAGCTCTGCCCCTAGTTGGTTCCTCCAGCACTTGCACCAGGAAATTGTCCCCCACACTTTCCAAAAACTTCTTGATTTTAGTACAGTAATAAAAACTGAATACAGATAAAATCTCACCCTCAGAGATGTTTCAATAAGTTTCTTTCACAGACCGGACACCTTTCTAGTCTGGGCATAATCCTTTCCCCTGATACAGCCCTTGTTCCAGCTCAGGTGGTAGCTCGGGGATTTCTCATGATGGCTGCCTCACTTTGTTCTGTTCCACCCACTTATATATCTTTTGCATAATGAGGGAATCCTTTGTCCCTCTCTGGGTTCCCACCCCTCCTTCTCAGTGGAAAAGCATCAGGTTAAAGATGGATTCCAGTTCAGGTGACATGATCACATGTCACTGTAACACTTTATTACCCACTTGCCAGCACACACCTATGCAGGAAGACTTACAAGTGAAACCGAGCCATCTACAGACAATTGTCCTGGTTAATGGGAGCCATCAAGATCCCAAACCACCATTAATGGCCCACACTTTGCATAATTACAATAGGACCTCAGAGTTATATTTTATATTTCTAGTTTCAGATAGAAGAGTGATACATTTATACAAATAGGATGACCACACTCAGTGGATTATAGCTTTGTAATGATACCTTACAAGAGACCTTTTGCATGAAGCATATTCCAGTTACATTATATTCACACTCATTAGCATATTTTTATAAAATCATATAGAGTGTGTCACAGGGGATCATAGGTAACTGGTGGTGAAAGCTGGGTAGGCCAAGTCCCCCCTGTCTATCAGCCCACTTTGGCAGGTAGACCCCACATTTGGTAGCCCCAGGGCCAGAAAAAGGGGTGGGGCATCAGAGGAGGAGGGTCCTGCCTGCATGTGTATGCGTGCATTACATGATGCTGTGGCGGACTCCCACAACAGCCAATGAGCCGGAGTGGGGAGCTGACTGGGCCCATCCCCATAGGACGGGAGCCACCTCAGTCTGCCTGCCTGCTGTGGGCACCCTCTGCCCATGCCTCCCTGGCAGCCAGGACTCCAGGGATGGGGGTGGGGGAGGAGGAGGCAGGGGCTGAGGTCCCCAGGCACCAAGCCAAATGTGTGCCCTCTCTTCAGCTCAGACCCCTACCTCATCTGGAACCAGGGGGATTTGGTGCTCCAGGGTGCTGGATATGGGACTGCCTGTGATCTCCACATTCACTCAGTTGAGCATGCTGGAGTGGGGCCCACATCCTGCTGGATCTCTCAGCATCAGAGCATTTGCTCAGACAGTTTCCACAGAGGTGACTCAACTAGGGAGGGTCCTTGGAGTCAGGGCAGAGATGCTGGGGGCCCAAGGAGCAGAGGGAGGTGTGCTGTTGCAATGCTCCTGTGTGGCCATTGCCAGCCCTGATCCAGCTCTCAGGCAGGAGCACAGGGCTGGAAGCTCAGGCCTGCCCCAAGCGGGGCTGGATAAAAGGCTTGGGACAGCACTGCCTATCAACAGTAGAAAGGCAGGAGTTTTGGGGAGGGTTCCTGCACCATTCAGGGCACAGCTCCCCCTGGATCTGTGTGATGGGGTCCCTGGTGTGCAACCTGGACTGTGGGACTGCTGAACCTACCAAACCCACCCACCTAGGCTGCCTCTCACAAGCCTCTGATGAGCGCTGTACTCACACAGACATCCACAGGCAGGGACATACCCAACTGAGTAACATGAATGATCTCGGAGCCAGTCATGAACCATAAAAATGTAAGAATATAAGGACAGCCATATTAGGTCAGACCAAAGGTCCATCTAGCCCAGTACCTTGTCTTCCATCAGTGGCCAATGCCAGGTGCCCCAGAGGGAATGAATAGAACAGGCAATCACCAAGTGATCCATCCCCTGTCGCCCATTCCCAGCTTCTGGCAAACAGGCTAGGGACACCATCGCTGCCCATCTTGGCTAATAGTCATTGATGGATCTATCCTCCATGAATTTGTCTAGTTCTTTTTTGAACCCTGTTATAGTCTTGGCCTTCACAATATCCTCTGGCAAAGATTTCCACAGGTTGACTGTGCATTGTGTGAAGAAATACTTCCTTTTGTTTGTTTTAAACCTATTGCCTATTAAACCATCAATAGGGAGGCTCCAGCCAATTCCCCCCCGTTCCCCAGCCTGGCACCCCAGAACTGTACCATCTTGCAGTAATCAGAACCCTGGCAAGTGTAAGTTCATTACTTAGTTTACCACTTCATCAAAGGAAAGTGGACCTGCACCAACCTTTTTATCCTGAGCAGATTTCCCGAGCACTTTAGACAAACTCACTGGTAAGGATAAAACATTAAAATAAGTTTATTAAATACAGAAAGATGGAGTTTAAGTGATTGTAACTGGTAGGCATAAAGGTAAGAAATAGTTACCTTTAGAAAATAGAAAGTAAGCATGCATTCTAAATCCTAAACTTTTAGACTAAGCAAGAGCTGAATCAAACAGCTTTTCTCATCCCAACAGATGGTACAAGCAGCTTCCAGTTCTTCAATACACAGACTGGACCCTTTTCCAACCTGGGACCAAACTCCCTAAGTTCAAAGTCTTTTTCTTCCAGATCTTCTTCCAGGTGTGGAGATGGGGGAAAGAGGAGGGAGAGAGGCCAAGTGATGATGTCACTTTCTCTCTTTTTATACCTTCTTCCAGCTGCTAGAAAATCCTTGCTGTGACATGGAGGTCAGTCAGTCCGCATTGGTCAAGTAGTCTCATTGCATATGTGCGTGTGCCTTCTCCGAGAAGTCTCTGGGATAGTGGATTGGGTGTTGATGAGCCATTAACAACCATCTGTCCGGTGAGGGCTACTCCTTTGTTGTAACTGAAAGGCTAGTTGTGGGTGTTCCTGTTCTTACAACATATTTCAGTAACACACACACACACACACACACACACACACACATATATATATATATATATATATATATATATATATATATATATATACTGCATAACTTCACCTACAATGATAGTACATAAAATCCACCAAGACATTATTGTTCAATAAATCAAAACAATACTGACTTGTTTGGTTCTTTGGCACCAGTTCACCTGATCAATGCTAGGACCTGGGTCCAGTCCCAAGAGGGCCCATTGGCCTTCACCCTCTGTCCCATTTTCTTCCAGCATCCAGGATCCTTCAGTTTAAGAAGGGAGTGTATTGAGACCCCTCTCAGTAGCTGGTTCCCAGGTGTTGCTGGGAGTGGGGGATTCTGCCCCCTGATGGTGTTTGCAGAAAATGGTGGATTTGGGGAGTGAATTCTGAATGAGGGCAGCAGGGCAACATCAGAAACACAGATCTCACTTCTGAGAGTCAAGCTACATTGTGACAGCCAGCACAGGGCACGGGCTCGTTCTCCAACCCACCTCCACCCCTAGGACCTCCCTTTTGTAGTGGACCAAGATAGAGAGTACACTCACAGTGACCCCTCTCTCCTTCCCCCTTCCCCCAAGACACAGAGGTTAGGGACCTGCCCACCTTGGGGCCCTATAGAGCCTTTCACCACAGAGCTGGGAGGCTGGTTGCTGGTCATTTTACTCAGCCCCCTACTAACCAAAGAATATTGGGGATTGACTATGAGGGGTTTTGAAAGTGAAGACAAAATAGCTTATGTGTGATAGAGAAGAGGGAACCAGTGGGAGGATGTGAAGAGAGGGGTGAAATGATGAAAGCAGCAGGCAAGGAAAATGATCTTTGCAATAGCATTTTGAATGGATATGAGCAGGGCAAGACTGCACTGGTCAAGGCCAGAAAGAAGGATGTTGCAGTAATTGAGATGCAAGATGATGAAAGTCTGGATGAGAGTTTTAGCTCTGTGGATCTAACTGTGCCTGCGTTTACCTGTATAACTCTGCAATCCCATTTTCACTACCCTTGTCATCTCTCTCCCCTTCCTTCCTATTATTTGTCATCCTCACTTGTATCTTGTTTCAAATCAGAGTAAATTCTTTCGGGCAGAGAGCATGCAGGAACACAGTTTTTTGTATAGCATCTAGCACAATGGGTCCTGGACCCTAACTGGGGCCTTTGGGTAGTACCTCTACCTCTACAAATAAATAAATAAATACATTCCTGGGTTACATTTCACAGGTATTAACATTTGCAACAGTAAATACTAAAATACATTGTTACATAGGTGGTGAGATGAGTATCTTAGTGTATCAGTCTCGAACAATTGTTAGTGAAACAGTGAAAAGGTAACGTGCCAGAGACTGTGGAATAATTGCTAAGTTACACAAGATACTAAAAAGATTTATATGCCATCCTCTCTCCTAAAGCAATATATTCTGTGAGATGTGGCTGCTGCTTACAAATGCACTACAGCGTAATTAGTTTCAGGGTACTGCAGCTTGGTCAGAGTACCTTAAGTGCTCTTGAAGAAATGAGCATGGTGCAGTGATAGATGAGGCATTTTGCAGGCATAGGGGAAAATCATGTAACATTGTTCTCCATAGTATTATAGTCAGAGAGGACATTGCCTTCTTAATCTGCACAAGTGAAAGAGTTCAAAGTGTTTTCAAGATTTAGAGTTGATTTTTTGTAAACTCTGAGCATGGAAATGTCAGAAATGAAGACTGGGTTGGGGGAGGCGAGGGACAATATAGTTTAATTTGCATTTAGCAAAAAGGTATGTAATGATTGTAGACCTTAGAGTAAAGCCTATGTCCAATTCACCCCCCATGCTTTACATGCAACTTTTAATGACATGTTTTCTCAAGAGCTTAAAACAGATGTTCAGGTCCAGACTAATCAAATCATTGCACAGCTTGTGTCAGACAACACGCTGTGTGTGCTTGCACATGCACGGCACTCTGCTGTACCAACACTTTCTCTCCTCTGTTCTCACGTCACCTCTGTTTTAACCCCTCTCAAGAAAACCTGAATGCTTTGGATATCATATCAAACATTTTTAAAAATGCATAATCCATTTATTTGTATGTAAAGGGAATACATGATGGTGTGGTATGAAGAATTTATCAGCATGAGCCTGGGATGGTTGCATCACTTATGAGGGGCAAAGCCAAGTGAATTATGTAGGTCATCCCAACAAGTGCTGAAAGTACCTTTGTACCACATTGTCATGTATTCTACTATATGCCATATGTTAATAAAAATGTTTGAAACAGTTTTTATGTGTGACTATTTCTGATGTCTCTCCACCTATAAAGACAGGTGCCTTAGTTACCTTGAGTCCAGCTGTGCAGGACTCAGAAAAATAAAAAACGACAAGTGTAAGACGTCTCCAGAAACAACCTAAAATAGCTTTCCTAGGCCTAAATATACTATGACTTGGAAAGGCCCAAAATATTATAGTTCAAAGGCTAGGAGCGAGTGCTTAGTTCTGTTCAGAGAGGGAAGATTCCCAGTCTCCTGTGGTAGAAAGCACACAATTACTAGTCTGCAGGGCCACAGGCTAATGGACTTTAACAATGTGATATTTTTATGTCTAGAAAATCTGTTACTTGTGGTAAGAAGGATGACTGTCCCCTTAAGGGTAGTATGGACAGGGTGGTCAGTTAACACCAGTTCCATGGTGTGTCCCTTGGAGATTCCTAGGACATTTAGAGTGGATGAAGACCTAGGGAAGGGCAGAGAGGGAGTGGTTGGGAGAGAGGAAGATCACCCAGGAGAATAGTTAAGGCTTGAGAAAAACTCAGGTTGCTGTTTCTTTCAGAACCTGGGACCAGGAGACTGTAGAGCGGCTGGGGGCAAGGTTCCCCTCTTCCCCAGCCACTAGAGAGAAGCTTTGGGAAAGAAGGTTGCATATATTCTGTCTCTTCCCCTCAGAACACAGGAGACTGCTGCTTTTCTTCCCAGCATGGGGAGGCGGAAAAGTACTGAGCTACAAAGTGGACTCCTGTGTCCAGGAGGAGAGACCTAACTGAACTGACGCAGATCTCAAGAGGGAGGGCTGTGGGATTCCTGAATGAAGGAGAAGGGTGGGGGGCTGATCCGAAGGCTCAAGTCTTTGTTTTGGGAAAAAAAAATAATACTCTGCAAAGGGGGAACCCTTTTCACTTATTCTGTCCTGAGTGTAAGTTATTGCAAAGAACTGGGAAGAAATTAAGGGTATGGTGCTTGTAGGGCTGCATCAGGTCATGATAAATGATCTGGAGGATGGTGTGGATTGCACCCTCAGCAAATTTGCGGATGATACTAAACTAGGAGGAGTGGTAGATACGCTGGAGGGCAGGGATAGGATACAGAGGGACCTAGACAAATTGGAGGATTGGGCCAAAAGAAATCTGATGAGGTTCAATAAGGATAAGTGCAGGGTCCTGCACTTAGGACGGAAGAACCCTATGCACTGCTACAGACTAGGGACCGAATGGCTAGGCAGCAGTTCTGCGGAAAAGGACCTGGGGTGACAGTGGACGAGAAACTGGATATGAGTCAGCAGTGTGCCCTTGTTGCCAAGAAGGCCAATGGCATTTTGGGATGTATAAGTAGGGGCATAGCGAGCAGATCGAGGGACGTGATCGTTCCCGTCTATTTGACATTGGTGAGGCCTCATCTGGAGTACTGTGTCCAGTTTTGGGCCCCACACTACAAGAAGGATGTGGATAAATTGGAGAGAGTCTAGCGAAGGGCAACAAAAATGATTAGGGGTCTGGAACACATGACTTATGAGGAGAGGCTGAGGGAACTGGGATTGTTTAGTCTGCAGAAGAGAAGAATGAGGGGGGATTTGATAGCTGCTTTCAACTACCTGAGAGGTGGTTCCAGAGAGGATGGTTCTAGACTATTCTCAGTGGTAGAAGATGACAGGACAAGGAGTAATGGTCTCAAGTTGCAGTGGGGGAGGTTTAGAATCTCCTTCCTTAGAAGTTTTTAAGGTCAGGCTTGACAAAGCCCTTGCTGGGATGATTTAATTGGGGATTGGTCCTGCTTTGAGCAGGGGATTGGACTAGATGACCTCCTGAGGTCCCTTCCAACACTGATATTCTATGATGGGGTGCCAGGGGATGTCACCTGGCTACATTGGCCCAGGACACAATCTTGCACAGGAAATGTTTTTCTGGCAGATTGCCATCAAAAACAAAAAAAGCTTTTTGAAGTTAGTGGTTTGATTCCAGGAGAGAGGGCAGTGATATCATAGGCAAGTGATATATTTACCTAGTCCACATTTTTACTTGAACTGTCATGGCTTGTATGTAACTGTCATAGCCTGACTGACCCTTAAAACTTCAGCCTGTGAGGATTCAATTATTTCTTCCTCCCCACCCTCCACGCGCACACACAGAGCTAATCCCGATTGGCTGAAGATTAGGTGGCTCACCTTAGTTTTTAGACCCAGCTGTGGAATTATGGGAGTTATTTATAAAGAGCTGGGTGAGCCAGCTGGAGAGGGTAATGGAAAATATTCTCTTTCTGAGAAGCAGTTTAGGAAGCATACCAGGGAGAAGAGCAGACAGGCTATTCACAGGGCGAGCTGGAAGCCGGATTGGAGACAGGTATCATGAGCTGCAGCCTGCCTGAACTCCTGCCTGAGGAGAAAGTGTGCCGGCCCAGTGATAATGGGGTTATTTGAGGCACAGGAGCCTAGGATTAGGTGTGGGGACAAGCTGTAGCAGTTTAAGGCATACTTGTGAGGAAGAGGTGCCCTGCTGTGCTTGGCTGGGCTGAAAGTTTGAAATTTTTGGATATTGTTGGAGTCTGATAAAAGACTGAGGCACTGGAAGGGAGTAGACTCTAAAGTGGCTTGTCTGGAAGGTGAGGTCACTTCTATGGCCAGAGTAGGCCAAAAGAAGGTGGGGGAAACTAAGGCAAAAGTGGCTATAACACTGTTCTGGCCACAAGGGGGCGTGTTGGGGTGGCAACTTTGCCACAATAACCCTAAGTAATTGACAGATTCTTGGCATACAATCTCATTGTCCATCCCCCCATCCCATCTCCTATTGGTTGACCATTATATACCGCATCTTGGGATGCTTGTCTTTTTTGGGACAAGCACCATGTCTGGCCTGTGTTTCTGTATGGAGTACTACTGAGTGCTTCAGAGCACTACAAAATAATACCATCCCACCATACGGACCATGCCAGTCTGCAAACACAGGGCCTGAAGAACCATGGAGTTCCTGGAACTGTTAGCTATGCATACACTTACCAGCAAGACACTCATGCCACATTCTGAGGCCTCAGGGACTTTTAATGACTATAATGGCTGACTGGGCTTCTTGGACACGTGGACATTTTTACTGTTTGCTTAATAATCTAGTTGACATTTTGTTTGCTTCAGTGATAATTCTGTTTCTTCCTTTGTGGTCGCCTCATTGGTTTCTATATATCCTTACTACAAGGAATCAGTGAACCAGTAATACCTACTGTGCACATCTCTTCATGAGAGCTGGAGGCAAAAAGATGCCTGGAAAAAGCAGCAGGGGTAGTTGCATGAGATTCTTCTCATGGATTTTTCTCAGCACCTTGCCTTCTGTAAGGATGGGTCAAGGGGGATATGGATTCTCCTGTGGCTCTCCACTATACAGAACCAGGAGCAGCCACAGAGAGAAATTGTCTGTTGTACTCCTCTTTGGCAGAATAGTTCCTGCAAGAGCCATGCTGCCACTCTAAAGGCCCCCTACAGTTGCTCCAAAGCAGTTGAAGAGAGGAGCCAGAAGGAGGTAAAATATCTAAGCTGTATTAGCCTCAGCCTAGGAACCTGACTGCAGCGCAGGGTGTAGTGTACAGAGAGCAGCACTTCCCCGTCTCCACCTCCTCCAGTGTTACAACTTCCAAAAGCTTTAAAAAAAACCAAAACATAATAGCCCTCCAAAGTCACGAAGTTTGGTTTTTTTTTCAAAATTGCCTTATCTTGTCTTCTGGTTTTGAATTTCTGCTCTCCAACTCCTAGTGTGTGAGAGAGACAGTTACAGGATTGTCAGCTCTTGCTAATTTATCACGAGTAATGCGTAGTTGGCCAGGGGATGTTGTGAAGGCCAAAAAGTATAACTGGGTTTAAAAAAAAGAATTAGATAAGTTAATGGAGGATAGGCCCATCAGTGACTATTAGCCAAGATGGTTAGGGACATAACCCCATTCTCCAGGTATCCCTAACCTCTGACTTCCAGAAGCTGGGACTGGATGACAGGGGATGGATCACTTGAAATTGTCCTTTTCCGTTCATTCCCTTCAAAGCATCTGGCACTGGTCACTGTCAGACAGGATACTGGGCTAAACGGATTACTGGTCTGACCCATTATGGCTGTTCTCTAGCTCTTGCTAGAGAACCCCTCCAAGATTGGGGCCCCAGTTCTCTAGGCATTGCACAGACACATTGTAAGCATTTCAGGGAGGGAATTGTTTCTCACCATCTAGTGGCAAAGCATAATACTGAGTTTGTGACATGGGAGATGGGACACACATTGCCTCATACCACGGCCATGAAACATCCATTAGGTTGGAACAAGTTTTGATCTCTGCTGAGTGGGGTTGGACTGTAGTGAAACTAGTGACCTATATGTGAAAGGCCCTGCAGCGTATTAGCCACACCATGAAGCATTTAGTTCTCAATCAGTACTCTAACCAATCCCCATGCAGGATGTTGCTGTGATACACCAATCTGCTAGATATTTGGTAAGGTGCTGGGTGTACACAAGCTCAGAGGCAAAAGCTGTAGATCCTCCAAGCATTAGGCCCTTCAGGATTCAGCCTTTGGGGATTTTCCATAAATACTTGAATAATTTGAATATGTAAGAGGATTCCTTTACTTGGGCTGCCAGAAATGGTGTAGATACCTTAGGGATGAATGGCTTAACAGTAACAAGAAAGATATAAACACAAACAGAAAAGGAGTACTTGTGGCACCTCAGAGACTAACCAATTTATTTGAGCATAAGCTTTCGTGAGCTACAGCTCACTTCATCGGAGCTGTAGCTCACGAAAGCTTATGGTCAAATAAATTGGTTAGTCTCTAAGGTGCCACAAGTACTCCTTTTCTTTTTGCGAATACAGACTAACACGGCTGCTACTCATAAACACAAACAGTTCTCAGCCCCATTCCTGGGGGCAGTCCAGCCCAGAGTAAGAAATAGGGTGACTACCTGTCCCTAAATGTGTGGGACAGTCCCAAAATGTTCATTTCAAGTCCTGGTCCTGGGCTGAATGACTCTGGGACAGCATTTGTCCCAGATTCCCTGCGGCGCTACTCTGCACCTGCCTAAGCCTTAGGGGCGGTGCCAGCCTCTTCCTAGTGGAGCAGGGGAGGAGCTGAGGTGAGCTTATCCCCTCCTCACCATGAGGTCCTACCCCCCTGCTCCTCCTCTTTCCTCCTGAAGCCCTGCCTTCTGGCCAGGATGGAAGCCAGAAGCAGGCAGTGGTAAGAGCCACCCAGGGAGCCTGGGCTGCTCTTCAGCTGCCCCCCCAGCTTCCCACCCAGGGCAGGTGGAGGGTCTGGGGCTCCTCACAGCAGCCCAGGCTCCCTGTGCGGCTCTTACCACTGCCTGATTCTGGCTTCCATCTTGGTCAGGGAGCAGGGGGTGGGGCCACAGTAGGGGGCAGTGTTCCCGCATGTGTCCTGTTCTTTGCACTTTGAAAAGGTGGTCACTCTAGTATGAAAGTACCAGAGTTCCATGGTAACGCCCCCCCCGCACAACGATCTCCTGTTCTGGCCTTGTGCCAGCCAGAAGTCATATCACTGCTACCAGGCTGCCTGCTATCTGGCCTTTCCCTCATAGACAGCTGCTAGGCTGCTTTCCTCAACCTGCTGCTCCTGCTCTTATTCACCTCGAGGTCCCATTTTAGCCAGCTCCCCACAGACATTATTTCTCTGTCCTGTACCCTGGAGGAGAGAGGGTGGAGTCTTTCACTCACAATTAGTTTGTTCCCTCTGCCCCCCTCACAAGTCTTATGAAGGTAGTCATTTATCCCATTTTAATGAGAGCTTTTTCAGTAGTGCCAAAGTCCTATTACTTGCTGCTCAGCATTGTGGTACAACAAACCACTAAGGCATTAAAAGCGTGCCAGATCTACCATGACTTAGAAGCAAGCACGGAAGGTGCTTCAGATGCTAGGCCATATCTACACTAGCCGCGGGGGGAGGAGGGAAAGTGAGGGGGGGTCCCAATAACCATCAGACACATGACTATATGAAGGGGTAGTAAAAAGGGGAAGGTTGCAAATACCCTATGTACAGTGGCTTACATAGTTGCAATTCAAAAGTAAAGCAATAGTGGTTCCTATGTGGGCCCTGCGGGTTAAGGTTCCTCAGGCCTAGTGCCTGGGGTGCCTCTCCAGTCCAGTCTCTGCGAGAGGCAAATAGGAGCTTGCAGGTTTCCAGGCTAGGAGTAGTGAGTGGTGTGTCCCTGTGGCAAAGTTACCCCCCCGCATCATGCCCCCTCCTGACCGGATATGGTGTTGCAGCAACTCTTGCCTCACTTTCTCCCACCTTCTTTTGTCCTACTCCTTCTGCAGAGTCCACGGCTGCAGAGTTCTTTACCAAAGAAATGTAAATAAAACCAAAACTTCAGCCTGGCCAGGCTCAGCTGGCAACCACCTTGTCACAGGCATGCCTCTACTGCCCTAGATTTTCCACTTGTCTAACCCCAGGCTTCAGGGTGTCAATCAATCCCATCGACTGGCCTACTCCTCCCCTTACTCAGGGGTTCAGCTTATCAGGACCCTGTCCCCAGTCAGGCTTCCAGTTTAACCACTGGAGCATCTTTGTTGCTCTGCTTCTCAGCCTTCTTTCAGGCTGCTCCCCCAGAAAGCAGGAACTGTCTACTTCCTCTCCCCTAGATCTCCTCCCTCCAACTGGCCTTTTTATGGCGGCAACCTCTGCTCTCCTCCCAGCAGGGCTATTTTTAATTAGGCCTGCTCCACCCTCAAGGCAGGTTAATTGCCATCTCAGGACAATATTAATCCTTTCCCAGGATGTATGGGGTGAACACCCCATTAAAGTCTTATTGGGGCTGCTCTGTCCTGGCTCCCTGCCAAGGCTCTGTTGCTTCCCCATTGGTTCTGCACAGGCCTGACTCTGGTTTTGATGTCCAGTGCTCACAGCCAGTTCACACACGGTTTCTTGCTTCCTGCTGCAACCTGCTGTGTACATGGTTCCCCGCCACTTTCGCCTGAATTCGGCTCCTCCACTGCTCCTGATTTCTTTGCAACCTCTGCTCCTGCCTGAGCAAGGTTACTTGCTGGGTCAGGGTCTTGACAGAGTTTCTGCTTCCTCCTTTTACAGGTCAGGGGAAGGGGATGCGCCTTTGTGTCCACCCTGGAGAGTGACAGTCAAGGAGGGAGTTTATGGGAATGGTAGTTCCTTACTTAGTCAATTCATCACTGTTGGCAACACTACGGTCCTCTCACTCCTAAAATATATGAAAAGACATCTGCATGTAGCCCTAGTGAAGGGGCCTGTACAAGAGGCTGGAGAAGAAGATTGATACCATTGGAGTAGCATTCTTTCCCCTTCCCAGCCCCTACCCCTGATTGCTATGCCCCTATACTTCTCTTTGCAACTGTCTTTAAAGATCTGGGACCAGGTTAACACCACTTTGATTGAAGGAACGCATGTGCTACCTAGTGGAACAGAGCTTAGTTTAGCAATAAAACTGAGTTAAAACACCCCCACTTATATTTAAACAGTGTCAATATTCCTTTAAATTTTTTACAGGAACGTTAGCAACTCACTTACATATAATGATGTAATGTATTTGATCTTAATAGTAATTGTCTGTGTAAATGAGTTATTGAATTCAACTAGGCTATCAAATCTGAAATCATGACTAAACTGATGCTTGGGTTCAACTTTTCACCATTGTTTTCTCTTGGGTTTTCCTTCCCATTTACATTTGTTTGCTTTAATGTATACTCTTGTCACAAAATGAAAGCTCAATAAAATATATTTTTAAAAAAACTGACTAAGAAGAAAAATTGCATAAAGGCAAACTTTATTCCACAAACCCAAGGGGATAATTTGCTTTTCATCTCCTCCTTCTCGCTGAAAATACAGAACAACCAACAAATCGTATGTAAAGGAGAACAGAGCAAACAGAAGAATAAAACTTACACAATTTATTAACTCATGCATGAAAGCATAGAAAATAAGCAGGGTTCAATTAAGTTGAACAAGAAGTCTGAACCTATTGCATTAAAACATGGTGGTGTTACACTAATCTAATGAGTTTTCTAGTAAATGAGGCATGAAACATATTGCCAGAATATAAAGTCAGTAAAATATCCAAATTACTGTATAATGCCAGTATTTGTTTTATCTTATTAGGGAGCTGGTACAGAATACATTATCTTTAAATTTGCACTACCAGCAAAAAGAGAAAAATTGTTATTTTATGAAGTAATTTGCCGTTCAGATAAGTTGCTAATAACAGCAGATCAAAAGCTGCTGAAATCCCTAAGAATTACCTCATTTGCAAGAACATATTAAAAAAACCTGTTCAATAAAGATTTCAGTTTGGTGTTATATTTGCAATCCTTATTTATTTCAGGCTATCCTGAAAGAGAGATGTATAATATTGTACTTGTTTCCAGCATAGCCCAAAATAATCAAAGACAGCAATAACATGTACTGGTGACACTTATCAAATAATATAGTAGGTAGTACGATAATATTTCCTTCAAGAATAGACCCAAGAATTAATCTCTACCATTTTAGCACATCATATATTTTATTAAATTTTATTCAGGCAGGGCCAAATCCTGCATTCCTTAGTTAGGAAAACTCCCATGGAGTAAATAGGATTTTGCCTGAGTAAGAACCTCAGTGATAAAATAAGTAAATTTTTTTATTCAGAGTTCTAGTGCTACTTTGTTTCATCAGATTAAAGCTGCCTTGAGGGCCTAAGTTCAACTTTCATACAACTGGATGATTTGTAAATTAATGGGGGTTACTATTACATCTGGTGGAACAGGAGTTTGTCTCCTTCAGCTATGAGACCAGATTCTCTGCCTGACTCCTCTCTCTTTGTTCTGCTCCAAAATTTTATTTTGTATAGTGGTTAGCAGTACAAAATGAATCCCAAAAGCTTCACACCGTTGAATACACAACAATAGATAATATGTTACAGAAGCAGTAGTATGATTAATTAAACTATTCATCTCTAAAGCCAACAGGGGCTAACTGATATCCATATTTGGGATCAGGAAGGAGCTTTCTCCCAGGTCAGATTGGCAGAGACCCTGGTTTCACCCCCCACCCCCCTTCCTCTGAAGCATGGGACATGGGTCATTTGCAGGTTTAAACTAGTGTAAATGGTGAATTCTCTGTAACTTGAAGTCTTTAAACCATGATTTGAGGACTTTAGTAACTCACCCAGAGGTAAGGGGTCTATTACAAGAGTGGGTGGGTGAGGTTCTGTGGCCTGCAGACTAGATCATGATTAGAGCCCTACCAATTTACATCTGAAAAACATGGCACAGACCGTGAAATAAGCCCTTCCCTGTGAAATCTGATCTCCCCCTTGATGTTGGGAGTACCCCAAGTGGAGGCTCCTATCTGTGAGTTCCAGCCGGGATAGTGAGGGAGAGGACTTGGCCTTTCGCTGCCCAGCTGCTCTCAGGGGAGTGGGGGATATCAGACCCACCTCCAAGTGCCTCCCCCTACTGTAGGAATCTCTGGGGCTGGGCAGCAACCCTGGAGATTCTTGCAGCCAGAGAAGGCTTGTGGAGGTGGGTCCGATGTCCCCCTGCTGCTGGGAGTGCCCCAGCTGGGGGTTCCTAGCTGTGAGTCCAGGACTTCCTCTTCACCTGCATGGCTGCCCTGTGGGGCAAGGGGTGGGACATCAGAACCACCCCTGGGTATCTTTTGGGTTGGGACCTCCATGGTTACAACACTGAAATTTCAGATGTAAACATCTGAAAACATGATTTGATTTTGACAAATAGGGAGGAACTGGTTGAGAATTGGAAAATGGAAGGCAGCTTGGGTGAAAGTGATCATAAAATGGTAGAGTTCATGATTCTAAGGAATGGTAGGAGGGAGAACAGCACAATAAAGACAATGGCTTTCAAGAACCTCTGAGGTTCTTAACCTCTGAGGATAGGACAAGAAGCAATGGGCTGAAATTGCAGCATGGGTAGTTTAGGTTGGACATTAAGAAAAACTTCCTGTCAGAGTGGTTAAGCACTGGAATAAATTGCCTAGGGAGGTTGTGAAATCTCCATCATTGGGGATTTTTAAGAGTCGGTTGGACAAACACCTGACAGGGATGGTCTAGATAATACTTAGTCCTGCCTTGAGTGCAGGGGACTGGACTAGATGACCTCTTGGGGTCCCTTCCAGTTCTATGATTCTATGAAATTGACCAATTTTAAAACCCTCTGGCCATGAAGTTGATCAAAATGGACTGTGAATTTGGTAAGGCCCTACTCATGATGATCCCTTTGGACCTTAAAGTCTCTGATTAATAGAAGAATCTAAATCCTTCCTAGGCTGCCAAACATCACTTAGGGCACAAACAAGGCTCTGTCATCCTTGTCTCTCTTTGGCTGCTGTTTGCATGTCCTCTGTATTAAGTCCCATAAGTTTTCCCTTGCTGAGTACTGTTCAATGGAATGAACCTTTCTGTTGGCTCATTTTATGTATTCCTCCAGCTGCCCAATGATACGCTTGCCACAGCAGCAGCTCTGCCTTCATTCCAGGTATTTCCATCTTCTTTTCTGGATAACTTAGGAGATAAGGGATTGTTGAACTCTCTGACATATCTCAGCATTTGTTATAACTTAATTCCATTTAATACGCAGTATTTTTGAGGCATTTGCTTTGGAAGGCATCTGTCTATAGCTTTGATGGATTTCCAGATTTCACATCCATATGTTAAGGTAGGAATAACATTTGATTTTGAAGACTTGTAGTTTGGTCTTTAAGGTGTAGAATTTTTAATGACCAAATCATATTTAAGCTGGTGAATTCAGCTGCCTCCAGGACAATTCATGAAATTATTTCCTTCTGGAAATAGTCATGGGCTTGCCCTTTACTGCCAAGGTAAGTGACTTAACTCCTTTTCCTTCTTATGTAATGCTTGAGTTGGGAGTTGCTGGGGTTCTCATTAGATTTGTTTTTTCATTACTAATTATTAACCCAGGCACTTTTGCATGGCTGGACAAGTCTTTCGGTCTTTACTTGCGTGCTGGTTGAACAGTCACTTAGAAAAGCTATGTAGCCAGCAAAATCTTTATCCTTCAATGTACCGTTGTTAAGTGGTGAGTTGTATCTGTCTACGCTTTATTTAACTCAATGGCAATTCCAAACTGGAGAGGTGAGAGAATTTGACACCAGTGTGTGGGTTGAACCATTTGCTCAAGTGTGCATTTACTTTAACCATGTAAGCTGTACTTAGATATAATTTTATTATAATTATTTCTGTTGACACACTATAACATGTCAGGTTTCAGAGTAGCAGCCGTGTTAGTCTGTATTTGCAAAAAGAAAAGGAGTACTTGTGGCACCTTAGAGACTAACCAATTTATTTGAGCATAAGCTTTCGTGAGCTACAGCTCACTTCATCGGATGCATTCAGTGGAAAATACAGTGAGGAGATTTATATACACACAGAACATGAAAAAATGGGTGTTATCATACACACTGTAAGGAGAGCGATCACTTAAGATGAGCTATTACCAGCAGGAGAGCGGGGGGGAGGGCGAGAAAACCTTATGTAATGATTATCAAGGTGCGCCATTTCCAGCAGTTAACAGGAACATCCAAGTAGCGGTGGGGGTGGGGGAAATAAACATTGGGAAATAGTTTTACTTTGTGTAATGACACATCCATTCCCAGTCTCTATTCAAGCCTAAGTTAATTTTATCCAGTTTGCAAATTAATTCCAATTCAGCAGTCTCTCGTTGGAGTCTGTTTTTGAAGTCTTTTTGTTTTAATATTGCGACCTTTAGGTCTGAGATCGAGTGACCAGAGAGATTGAAGTGTTCTCCGACTGGTTTATGAATGTTATAATTCTTGACATCTGATTTGTGTCCATTTATTCTTTTACGTAGAGACTGTCCAGTTTGGCCAATGTACATGGCAGAGGGGCATTGCTGGCACATGATGGCATATATCACATTGGTAGATGTGCAGGTGAACGAGCCTCTGATAGTGTGGCTGATGTGATTAGGCCCTGTGACGGTGTCCCCTGAATAGATATGTGGGCACAGTTGGCAACGGGCTTTGTTGCAAGGATAGGTTCCTGGGTTAGTGGTTCTGTTGTGTGGTGTGTGGTTGCTGGTGAGTATTTGCTTCAGGTTGGGGGGCTGTCTGTAGGCAAAGACTGGCCTGTCTCCCAAGATTTGTGAGAGTGATGGGTCGTCCTTCAGGATAGGTTGTAGATCTTTGATGATGCATTGGAGAGGTTTTAGTTGGGGGCTGAAGATGACGGCTAGTGGCGTTCTGTTATTATCTTTGTTGGGCCTGTCCTGTAGTAGGTGACTTCTGGGTACTCTTCTGGCTCTGTCAATTTGTTTCTTCACTTCAGCAGGTGGGTATTGTAGTTGTAAGAATGCTTGATAGAGATCTTGTAGGCGTTTGTCTCTGTCTGAGGGGTTGGAGCAAATGTGGTTGTATCGTAGAGCTTGGCTGTAGACAATGGATTGTGTGGTGTGGTCTGGGTGAAAGCTGGAGGCATGTAGGTAGGAATAGCGGTCAGTAGGTTTCCGGTATAGGGTGGTGTTTATGTGACCATCGCTTATTAGCACCATAGTGTCCAGGAAGCGGATCTCTTGTGTGGACTGGTCCAGGCTGAGGTTGATTTTGGGATGGAAATTGTTGAAATCATGGTGGAATTCCTCAAGGGCTTCTTTTCCATGGGTCCAGATGATGAAGATGTCATCAATGTAGCACAAGTAGAGTAGGGGCATTAGGGGACGAGAGCTGAGGAAGTGTTGTTCTAAGTTAGCCATAAAAATGTTGGCATACTGTGGGGCCATGCGGGTACCCATAGCAGTGCCGCTGATTTGAAGGTATACATTGTCCCCAAATGTGAAATAATTATGGGTGAGGACAAAGTCACAAAGTTCAGCCACCAGGTTTGCCATGACATTATCGGGGATACTGTTCCTGACGGCTTGCAGTCCATCTTTGTGTGGAATGTTGGTGTAGAGGGCTTCTACATCCATAGTGGCCAGGATGGTGTTTTCAGGAAGATCACCAATGGATTGTAGTTTCCTCAGGAAGTCAGTGGTGTCTCGAAGATAGCTGGGAGTGCTGGTAGCGTAGGGCCTGAGGAGGGAGTCTACAGAGCCAGACAATCCTGCTGTCAGGGTGCCAATGCCTGAGATGATGGGGCATCCAGGATTTCCAGGTTTATGGATCTTGGGTTGCAGATAGAATGCCCCTGGTCAAGGTTCCAGGGGTGTCTGTGCGGATTTATTCTTGTGCTTTTTCAGGGAGTTTCTTGAGCAAATGTTGTAGTTTCTTTTGGTAACCCTCAGTGGGATCAGAGGGTAATGGCTTGTAGAAAGTAGTGTTGGAGAGCTGCCTAGCAGCCTCTTGTTCATATTCCGACCTATTCATGATGACAACAGCACCTCCTTTGTCAGCCTTTTTGATTATGATGTCAGAGTTGTTTCTGAGGCTGTGGATGGCATTGTGTTCTGCACGGCTGAGGTTAAGGGGCAAGTGATGCTGCTTTTGCACAATTTCAGCCCGTGCACGTCGGCAGAAGCACTCTATGTAGAAGTCCAGTCTGTTGTTTCGACCTTCAGGAGGAGTCCACCTAGAATCCTTCTTTTTGTAGTGTTGGTAGGAAGGTCTCTGTGGATTAGTATGTTGTTCAGAGGTGTGTTGGAAATATTCCTTGAGTCGGAGATGTCGAAAATAGGATTCTAGGTCACCACAGAACTGTATCATGTTCGTGGGGGTGGAGGGGCAGAAGGAGAGGCCCCGTGATAGGACAGATTCTTCTGCTGGGCTAAGAGTATAGTTGGATAGATTGACAATATTGCTGGGTGGGTTAAGGGAACCATTGCTGTGGCCTCTTGTGGCATGCAGTAGTTTAGATAGTTTAGTGTCCTTTTTCTTTTGTAGAGAAGCAAAGTGTGTGTTGTAAATGGCTTGTCTAGTTTTTGTAAAGTCCAGCCACGAGGAAGTTTGTGTGGAAGGTTGGTTTTTTATGAGAGTATCCAGTTTTGAGAGCTCATTCTTAATCTTTCCCTGTTTGCTGTAGAGGATGTTGATCAGGTGGTTCCACAGTTTCTTTGAGAGCGGGTGGCACAAGCTGTCAGCATAGTCTGTGTGGTATGTAGATTGTAATGGATTTTTTACCTTCAGTCCTTTTGGTATGATGTCCATCTGTTTGCATGTGGAAAGGAAGATGATGTCTGTCTGTATCTGTATGAGTTTTTTCATGAAGTTGATAGATTTCCACTCCATATGGCTAAATGCAGTGCTTTGCATAATGACAGGTTTCAGAGTAGCAGCCGTGTTAGTCTGTATTCGCAAAAAGAAAAGGAGTACTAGTGGCACCTTAGAGACTAACCAATTTATTAGAGCATAATTTTCCTGAGCTACAGCTCACTTCATCGGATGCATTCAGTGGAAAACACAGTGAGGAGATTTATATACGCACAGAACATGAAAAAGTGGGTGTTATCATACACACCACATGATCCATCGTCTACAGCCAAGCTCTACGATACAACCGCATTTGCTGCAACCCCTCAGACAGAGACAAACGCCTACAAGATCTCTATCAAGCATTCTTACAACTACAATACCCACCTCCTGAAGTAGAATCAGAAGAGTACCCAGAAGACACCTACTACAGGACAGGCCCAACAAAGATAATAACAGAACGCCACTAGCTGTCACCTTCAGCCCCCAACTAAAACCTCTCCAACGCATCATCAAGGATCTACAACCTATCCTGAAGGATGACCCAACACTCTCACAAATCTTGGGAGACAGGCCAGTCCTTCCCTACAGACAGCCCCCCAACCTGAAGCAAATACTCACCAGCAACCACACACCACACAACAGAACCACTAACCCAGGAACCTATCCTTGCAACAAAGCCCGTTGCCAACTGTGCCCACATATCTATTCAGGGGACACCGTCACAGGGCCTAATCACATCAGCCACACTATCAGAGGCTCGTTCACCTGCACATCTACCAATGTGATATGTGCCAGCAATGCCCCTCTGCCATGTACATTGGCCAAACTGGACAGTCTCTACGTAAAAGAATAAATGGACACAAATCAGATGTCAAGAATTATAACATTCATAAACCAGTCGGAGAACACTTCAATCTCTCTGGTCACTCGATCTCAGACCTAAAGGTCGCAATATTAAAACAAAAAGACTTCAAAAACAGACTCCAACGAGAGACTGCTGAATTGGAATTAATTTGCAAACTGGATAAAATTAACTTAGGCTTGAATAGAGACTGGGAATGGATGTGTCATTACACAAAGTAAAACTATTTCCCAATGTTTATTTCCCCCACCCCCACCGCTACTTGGATGTTCCTGTTAACTGCTGGAAATGGCGCACCTTGATAATCATTACATAAGGTTTTCTCGCCCTCCCCCCCGCTCTCCTGCTGGTAATAGCTCATCTTAAGTGATCGCTCTCCTTACAGTGTGTATGATAACACCCATTTTTTCATGTTCTGTGTGTATATAAATCTCCTCACTGTATTTTCCACTGAATGCATCCGATGAAGTGAGCTGTAGCTCACGAAAGCTTATGCTCAAATAAATTGGTTAGTCTCTAAGGTGCCACTAGTACTCTTTTTCTTATAACATGTCAAGATGTTTCAGAGTGAATTATGATGGAGAATTGTGATGGGTTACTCATTTACCACAGGTGGCGCTGCCTCCTGGCTGTTTGGGGATTAGTGCTTTTCCAGTTCTGATGCCTCTTTTTGCAGTCTCTCAACCCATGGTCCTCTCTCTCGCTCTGGGCTCCTCTTTTGCCCCAGGAATTGCAGCTTCCTCTTCATGACTTGGCCCTCTAGCCTGGTCACTATGTGGCTTCCCCTTCCTGTGTATAGTCTCCCTGGATCTGCTTCCACGCGATGCCACTCCATCAGTGACTGGTAGGGGAACATTGGCCTGCCCTCTGCTCTAAGTTCCAGCCCAGGGACCCATAATACACAGCCAAAGTCTGCTAAGTCTCCAACCTGGCTGCTTTCTCCATGAGCTGGTTCTTCTTCACCCTTCTCTCTTCTGGGCACACCCTTCCCTCAGGGCCAGGCTCCAGGGTCCTTCTCTTTCCCTGGGTACCTTCCTTCTCTCTCTAATGCACAAAGGGTGACTTCAGACTTCCTCACTGTCACCATTTCTGTTGCCAGCTTCCTGGCTTTGTGCTAGCCCAGCCCACACCTGCTCACTGATCTTCATCTTCCAATCAGGGGTTGCTTCTCCAGTCTAATCCCCTCATGTAGGGCCTATCACACTAATTGGTCCTTTTCTCGGCTTCCTTAACCCTTTCAGGGCTGGTGTGGGGTGAACAACTGAGCAGAAGGCTGTCAAATGCTTTCTAGAAATCTATGAAGTTTATGAGTGGCTTTTGCCATTCAATAGTTTCTTCGATGACCAATCTTAGGGTGAAAATCTGGTCAACACATGATCTTCCAGGTCAAAATCCAGCCTCTGCTTCCCTTAGCTTTGCCTCAATTGCTTTCTTTAGTCTACTTAGGTGATACTGTGGAAGACTTAGGAAGTGTAACATCTCACCAGTTAGCACAGTTGCTTAGGTAACCTTTCTTTGTTTTTTTTTGTCTTAACTGTAAACTTCTTGCTACACATTAATGTGGTCACGTCTAACATCAGCTCATCTGAATGCTCTGATGTCCTGGAGAGTAGATCTATATTTCCTTCCAGTACATAGGGTGGCCAGTCTGTTTCTTGGTGACACTGTTTGGGGACTTCCAAGTTACTTTATGGACACTTTTGTGTCAGAATATGTGTTCCACCAATCATGAGCCTTGACACCAGACACAGTTTGCCATTCTTTTATTGTTCTGATTTTGAGAGCCAAGACCATGCTTGTCCTTTGCTTTCTCCACTCCATTGTTGTCTTCTCCAACCTTGGCACTAAAATCCCCCATTGCTAAGTTGATGTCATACTTAGAATTTTGTCAGAGTTTGTAGAATTGATCTTTGATCTCATCATCATAGTTGTCTGTTGGTGTGTAACATTATACAATTGTTTTCATGTTTCATGTTTGAAACCTAGCTTGGAGCAATCAGCTGTTGTTTGGCTTATGGTCTATAAGTGATTTTTCTGTCTCGGGATTTTAATGCTATTCCCTGGCCATCAACATTCATGTACTCCAAGGATTTTGAGATGATATTAGTCCCTTTTTTTCATCACCTGCACAGCTGTTTTTGGAGCTGCTATTCTAATGTTCCAGCAACCTACTTTCATAGTTTGCTTTATTTTTGGTAAAGAATTTTTCGGTCTTGGGTTCTTGATGGCGTTCATCAAGACTTGTCCTGTGGTATTGGGGACTATGCCCTTAAGGGCACAGCTTCCCAGACAGAGTCTGAATGGGGCACTATGAAGCTCTTGTTGTTGTTATGCTCTGTCAGTTGGCATCGGACACACAGTAAAGAGATGTAAGCACTGAATTATCACTGAATACTACAGGTCATGCTGAGACAGAGTCCATTACTTTGGCATGCTGATTGCCAGAATGGCTACCTTGTTGTGTTACTGTATTTGTACTGTTTTTATGAAGATAGGCTTACAGCCTGTCACTCAACCCAACCTGGAGGACCAGTGGACTTCTTTTCATCTGGTCCCTACCCTTTGACCTGGTCTGGCTTGGAGATAACTAGGAGTTAAAACTCCTGAAGGCATAGCTCTCAGGGTCATTGGAGCACAGAAGCCTTCTAAGCACATCAAAATGTAGTCTCCAGGAAAGAGTTTCCCCAATAGGCGAGGGAGAGAAAAATTAAGAGTCAGATAAGGGGAAAAGTGTACAGTAGGCCAGATTCAGCCTTTGCCAATGCAGGGCCTCTGTGATAGAAAGTCTGTGACAGCAAAAAGTGGACACAATTGTGTGTGTGTGTAAATGTTCTGTAGAATATTTTTAAAGTAATTACACATGATATCAAAATGTGTACTAAGCAGGACGATAGGTATTGTATGTTTTCTCAGTATACAACATTAAGAATATGAGGAACCCACATCGATACAGTCAGGTTACATATAAGCCTGCCTACTGAATATATAGATATATATAGCTGCTCTGTTAGATTCTGGAGGCTTCTGCAACAGAAGACAGAGAGGCCGATGAGACAGCTCCCAATTTTTATACACTACAATAAGATTTCCCATATTGGTTCAGACCACTGGTCCATTCAAGCCTGTTCTCCTTTCTACAGCAGTTACCAACACATGATGTTTTCGAGGAATATGAGCCCCTGACAGTCACAATGTATGTAGGGCACAAAACCAACCAGGGTTACATTTAAAAAGATTTAATTTTGTTTTTAATAATGGAAAGTTTGAGCTGGCCATGCTAACCTTTTTACCTCCACTGCTGAGAGAGTAAGAAACTAGGGGATGTAAATCAATTCGGAAACAAGTAGTTAACAGGGGAATCAGGGAGAATGAAAATAGAATGGAACTCATTGCCAGGGGATGTTGCGAAGGGCAAAAGTATAACAGGGTTCAAAAAATTAGATAGGCCCATCAGTAGTATTAGCCAAGATGATCAGAGATGCAACAACAGGCTCCAGGTGTCCCTAAACTTCTGACTTCCAGAAGTTGGGACTGGAGGCCAGGGGATGGAACACTTGATAATTGCCCTGTTCTGTTCATTCTGTCTGAAGCATCTGGCAGCAGACACTGTCGAAGGACAGGACGCTGGGCTAGATGGACCATTGATCTGATCCGTATGGCCATTCTAATATTTATGACTTAGTGTGACACCGGAAAATATACTGTGGAGTGGGGAGGGAATAGTATTTGAAGCAAGAACTATAGATTAGTTTGAGTCAATCACATTTGTTTATAGAGGGGGAGAGGATTGAATAATGAGGATGAAAGGGTTTTTGAAAGAAGCCAGGAAGGGTGGGCAGGGGGACTGGGCCTATATTTGTATACCAGTGTAGAACCAGCACACAGACAATAGACAACATTCTATAGAATGTTGAAACATTTTTTTCCCAAAAGGTAGTTGTGATTTAGTTTTTAAATTTTGTGCATTATGCATTTGCAACGTTACAGCAAATAGTTCAAATGGCAAATCGTAAGTGTGATTAAGGCATAAAAATGAGTACTTTGCAAGTTGTCTACAGTGGGTTGAATTTTCAGAGGGTTTTTTTTTGTCTTCCAAAACATTCCACTCTACAGACATGCATATTCATGACATGTCATTGTGGGAGTATAGTTTAGTGAATGAAGCAGGGCACTGGGATTCCCAACTTCTTTGAAAAAAGGAGGAAATACAGTGTTTAATTTGTAACAAAAGAGGTGTCGGGGCTAAAGCAATTATTTTCCTACATAACTGATGCAGCAAGCCCAGAGTTGTTAGTGCTATGAACTGTCAAGCCTAGAGGCGCTGGGGCTCAGCCCTGGCACAAATTAAGCACTGAGGAAATAGAAATACAAGCTTTGCCATAATGGGTCAGACCAGTGGTCCATGTAGCCCAGTATTTTGTCTCTAAGGGTACATCTACTCTGCATAAAAAACCAAACAAACCCCACAGCTGGGTCACCTGACTTGAGCTCATGTTACAGGGCTAAACATAGCAGTGTAGACATTCATACTGGGGCTCTGAAACCCAGCTAGTGGGAGGGTCTCAGAGCCATGTCTCCTGCACAAGTGGGAACATCTACGCTACTATTTCCAGCCCTGTCACAAGAGCCCAATTATTTGACCAAGGCTCTGAGACTCATTGCTACATGTCTTTTCTTTTTTCCTTTTAGCGTAGACATACCTGAGCATGGTCAGTACCAGCTGCTTCAAAGGAAGGTAAAGGAAACAAAACCCTGCAGTAGGCAGTATGGAATAACCTAGCCCCATGAACAACTTCTTCATAATCCCCTGTAATGGGGTGTCATAAATGTAAAGGGAAGGGTAAACCCCTTTAAAATCCCTCCTGGCCAGAGGAAAAATCCTCTCACCTGTAAAGGGTTAAGAAGCTAAAGGTAACCTCGCTGGCACCTGACCAAAATGACCAATGAGGAGACAAGATACTTTCAAAAGCTGGGAGGAGGGAGGAAAACAAAGGGTCTGTCTATATGCTGCTTTTGCTGGGGATAGACCAGGAATGGAGTCTTAGAACTTTAGTAAGTAATCTAGCTAGGTATGTGTTAGATTATGATTTCTTTAAATGGCTGAGAAAAGAATTGTGCTGAATAGAATGACTATTTCTGTCTGTGTGTCTTTTTTGTAACTTAAGGTTTTGCCTAGAGGGATTCTCTATGTTTTGAATCTAACTACCCTGTAAGGTATCTACCACCCTGATTTTACAGGGGTGATTCCTTTACTTCTATTTACTTCTATTTCTATTAAAAGTCTTCTTGTAAGAAAACTGAATGCTTTTTTTCATTGTTCTCAGATCCAAGGGTTTGGGTCTGTGGTCATCTATGCAAATTGGTGAGGATTTTTACCAAACCTTTCCCAGGAAGTGGGGTGCAAGTGTTGGGAGGATTTTGGGGGGAAAGACGTGTCCAAACTGCGTCTCCCAGTAAACCCAGTTAGAGTTTGGTGGTGGCAGTGGATATTCCAAGGACAAAGGATAAAATTTATTTGTACCTTGGGGAAGTTTTAACCTAAGCTGGTAAAAGTAAGCTTAGGAGGTTTTCATGCAGGTCCCCATATCTGTACCCTAGAGTTCAGAGTGGGGGAAGGAACCTTAACATGGGGCATGTGCCATACCCATCCTCTGATGCCCCAGAAGTCTCTCACACTCTGTCCAGTAAGTGGCAACTTCATGTGAATTTATTTATATTCCCATCACCAACACCAATTCAGTCTCATGCAACAAAGTATTTACAGTGTTGTTTTTTTGCCCTGTATCCTTTTCCCACAGGGCCAGAAAGGAACAGAGGTCTCCTTGTGTCAAGATCACAGCATATCCTAGGCTTAGCTCAGTCCTGGTCCTCTCCCACTTCCCTCCTATGTCTTCTTTTATACCCCTCAGCTGATGGCTAATTAGTTCATCCGCCCTCCCACCTTGAGCAGCTAATTAGCTGCATGTCCCCAACCTTATCCAAGGGAAACAACAGGTGCTTAAGTGACCAAAGTGCTGACTAACTGACTCGTGGGAGGGACACAAAGGAGGCAACAGTTAAAGGGGGGCATGTGACCACCCCACATGACCCCCTACATGACTCCACCCCACCCTGCCCCCAGCCTGGGATCCCCATGCTTTCCCCGTCCCCTCCCCATCCCATATTACTGGGCTGGGGGGAGTGGGCCCTCTGTTCTCCTGCTGTGCTGGCTCCCACTGGCATGTTCGGCTGCTCTTCTGGGCAGCCAGGCCTTGGAGCCACTCCTGGATGCTGCCCAGTGCAGCACAGCAGCTGCCTGGGAGAGTGCCTGGCTGCAGCAGCAGCAGGCTGCCTCCTGCCCAGGCTTGGCTTCTGGGACAGCAGCTGAGTGAGTCAGAGCCCCCCCCCCCTCCCCAGCATGCTCAGAGTCAGCTCCTGTCCCCAGATGAGGAACCTGGGCAGGGACCTGGGGCCAGGAGCTGACTCTGAGCATGCCAGAGGGATGGGGCTCCAGGTCGCTCAGCCACTGTCCCCAGAAGCTGAGCCTGGGTGCTCCCCCAGTCAGGTGCTCTCCCAGTCAGCCGCTGCGCTGCGGTGGGCAGTGTCCCAGGCAGTGTGGCTGGAAGAGGAGAGGCTCTGGCCCCACCCCTTCCTCTCCCTGTCTGGGGGCACTTGACCCTGCTGGAGGTGCACTTGGCCCTTCACGCACCTCGCACGAGTCACCCCTGACTAACCTCTTAGCTTCAGGCACATCAAGCCCCCTTCCCCCGGCCACCCCTCTTTATACCCCAAGCTGGCTTTGTGATCTGCAGTCAGTTCATTTTCGAAAGATGCCTCAGAAGACCTGTACACACTTGTGCTCCACACATTCTATTTTCTCACCCTCGAGTCTTTCCCTGACACTAAGTGGCAGGACCTCCTTCCACCGTGGAGGGTGAGGAATCCCAGTGGGCCAGCCTGTATTCCACCTTGGTCCCACGGCCCTCTGGAAATTTCAGCTGGCGGTTCCTTCATGGAAACGTGAGCACACGTGTGTACTTGGTGCAGTTCACCCCTCTCCCCAACACCTGTCCCTTCTGTGGCATTCGGGAGACCTTGGTGGACGTTGTAGCCCCTTTTCTGGGTCCTCCAGGACCTTCTTACTAGGTTCTGGCTGCACTTTTACCAGCACATATATGCACACTCCTCATACGTGCACACTCTGTCTGTGGCCCCACAAAGTCATGAGACCTCATCAAACTCCTCCTCGTGCTGGCCAAGGTGGCTATCTATAAAACCAGGAGGAGGATGCTGGATGGGGAGGTGCTTTGTGACAGGGGAGCCCATTTGAGCTCTTCCATTTGGTCAGGTGTCTGGACAGAGTTCCTCTGGGCCTTGTCTGCTGGCTCCCTAGACACCTTTGAGGAGCAGTGGGTGCTGTCTGGGGTTTTCTGCTCTGTGTCCCCTTAAGGATCTCTGATTTTGAACCAAAAAGAAAAGGAGTTCTAGTGGCACCTTAGAGACTAACCAATTTATTTGAGCATAAGCTTTCGTGAGCTACAGCTCACTTCTGTGATCCTGACTCCTGTTCCTGTTTGTCATTTGTTGTCCCTTGCACTTGCTTGAGCCCCAGTTCAGTAGCCCCTCCCCTTAGGCTGGAAGAGGAGCCTTCAGACCCCCCCGACATTCAATAGATATTAGTTTCAGGCATTGTGTCACACCTTCACTAATTAAAGGTAGGCTTAAAGTGCTTGTAAAATAGGGAGAGATATTCACAGAGAGTCTGAAAACCCCAGGGTTTATTAAAAGGAGAGGATCTGTGAGAAGGAGCCTGGACTCAGCAATGAGATGGAGGCATGAAGCTGAACAACAGGCAGTAATGCAGAGCAGGGTTGATTGATGCTGGCTAGTCACCTGCTCGGGAAGGCTAGGCTGTCTAATGTTAGAGGAATAAGTAGGAATTGAGAATGGGAGGAAGACAGAGTTTCAGGCCCCTTTAGCCTCAATCTGCCCCATGTTCTGATTTAAAAGTATTTTGGAAGGCATTGTTGTGTATTAGTGCAGAGTATTATTCATTTCTATTTTCAGCTAGAAATCAGAATATGGTTCTCTTCATATTAAACATGGGCTTCCAACCAAGCTTCATTTCTAAAAACACACAAAAGTTTTGGGCTAGTGTCTATCAGCATGTGAATTCCGCCGCTCAGGCCCATCATCTCACCTTTACATAAGTTTCCATCAACTCTATGAAACATTTTCTTTATATTAATAACTGTTGAGGAAATAAAGTTAAATGAATCACAAACACTTGCAATGTGTTTGAACATTTAGGATTTTTTGCCCCCTCCTCCCCTCAGGTCAGTTCCATCACTGACATTTCAGTTTAATGCAAGATTGACTGTGTCATACCCCTCCAAAAATTCTATATTTCATAATCAAATCACCAGAAGGTAGGGAGGTGGTTGGGTATACTTGGCAAAGAATATTGACCTGTATTTCTTGATGCAACATCATGAATGTATAGAAAGTACAGCAGCATGAGCTTTTTGTCTCTGAACACTGTGCAATCAATATTCTATTACTCCAGCACTAGTCCTGCTGCACTGTAGCTAAATTAGTTTGTAATGCCTGGTCTACACTTGGGGTGGGGATCGATCTAAGATACGCAACTTCAGCTACAAGAATAGCGTAGCTGAAGTCAACGTATCTTAGAGCGACTTAGAATCACTTACTTCGCGTCCTCGCGGCACGGGATCGACGGCCACTGCTCCCCCGTCGACTCCGCTTCCGCCTCTTGCAGTGGTGGAGTTCCAGAGTCGATGGTAGAGCGATCAGCGATCGATTTATTGCATCTACACTAGACGCGATAAATCGATCCCCAATAGATTGATCACTACCCGCCGATCTGGGGGTATATATAAATTTTTATATAAAAATACATGTAAGTTTTTATCTTTTAATAACCCTAGGTTTCAGAAATCCTTTCCCTTTATAGTATGATTGACTTAAATTTCACTGACTAGGTTTTTGGGAAAACAATTTATTTTCATTAGATTTCTCTTCTTTGCATACTACAAATGCCAGTTTCACTTACGCACCACATTCTTCTTGACTTTGTCTGTCTTTATGCTGCAAATGACAAAAATATAACATATGTTGCAAAGTAGCTCCAACATTTTTCCTTTTTATGTTTGGCAACCATAGGAGAGCCCGGTTCCACAGTCTGTCACAAACAGAAGACCCTTTTCAAGTACAACCTCCCATCTCTCCCTGTCCCCCTTTTGGGAAAAAGGCCTTGTTTTTTCATAGTCAAAGTGAAAGTCACTTTGGCTGTGTATTCAAAACAAGGGTCACAACACAAAATTATTAGATAAAAGCACATGTGTTTGGTGTAATTCTTTAGGCAGTGGAGAGCAGTTTTCTCCACACTGCAATAGCTCCCTTACTAGGTAGTCAGTATGTACTTTTGAAAACTGGGGTCAGCTGCCCTACTTTCTTACACATCCTGAGGGAAGATCTCAGGGATCTTGCTCTCTACCTTGCAAGCAGACTGTGGTTAAGGAAATCAGGATATGGGTCTATCACACCTACAGGATCTCCCTCTTGGTCCTAAATTGTCTGTTCCACTCATCATAGCAACGCAACCAGAAAGTACACAGTGTGAATGTCAGTATTTGAGCTGAGTGGCAGCACTGTTTAGTAGATTAAGACAAAGGCCTGAAGTTTTTAGCTCTCAAATTATAAGCCTGACTTTCTGGATCCCTTGTTTCATCTTGGACAAGTCATTTAGGACCAGATTTTGACTTGCTCTGTGTGGGCGTGGAGGGAAAGAGCATAAAGAACCTTCCACCCGTGCACCCCATTTGAAAAAGACAGCCACAGTGACTGCTAGTCCCTCCTCTTAAGGAGGACAGGGAAAGGTTTGGTGAAGGAGGTGCCATGGCTACACTTTTGTTTTGCTCTACCTAGCTCCACTCATTATTAGTACTGGTTTCAGATTACCTGTATAAATATCAGTTTGCTTTACTCCCCCTCCCCCATTCACACTGCTTATAAATCCTTATACCACACCATAATTTATTCTTTTTGATACATACACAATTCCATATTTACTGGGTGAGGAAAAAATACCTACTTTGCAATTTAATCAAGCACCCCTAATTAGCGATTTTGTATTTGTCTTTCATCTGTATTCTGTTTTTTTTTGTCTATTGAAAATCTGATTAATATAAAGTGGTTTATATTTAAAATAAAAAGTCACTAGAATCAATCCATTTAAACAAACAAAAAGTCCAAAAAAAGCTCTTTTTGGTCAGGGCTTGTCTTTTCATTATGTGTACAGTGCTTAATACAATGGGTCCTGGTCTCTGATTGGTCTATAGGCTTTACTGCAATAAAAAAAATATTTATTTTGTGTGGATTCCTGACAACCATTAACCTCATCAGGTACAGTTTGAAAATGCTCAGTGTGGACTCTGCAACTTAAACAACTTATTTATTTACTGGGGTTTTCTATGCAGAAACTAGACAATGTAGCCCATTAAGATTTTGTTAATTATATAGGGACATTTGCTGAACAGGAATGGTGTTATCTTTACACATAAAATATTAATGCTTTTCATATTGGGAGCTCAAGCTTTCCAAGAGCTTGAGCTATCAGATACGTGGAAATATTTGTCAGACAGTAATTTCCAACAAGAGTGAACAATTTCATGACAATTTTTTTTTTCATTTAAAAAACCAACAACCATGGACTTCAAGCAGCAGTCCTCTGACTGCCCCACCCCCCGGGACTCCTACCCCATCCACCACCCTCTGCACCCTGTCCACCCCTGGACCCCCACTCCTGACTGCCCCCTGCCACCCCATCCAACCCCCCCTCTCATTCCTGACTTGCCCACCAGGACCCCTGCCCCATCCAACCACCCTTTCTCCCTGACTTCCCCCGGAACCCCTGCCCCTGACTGACCCCTGCCGCCCCATCCAACCCCCACTCCTTCCTGACTGCCCCCCCGGGACTCCTGCCCCATCCAATCATCCCTTCTTCTTGTACCCGACCACCCCTGGAACCCCTGCCCCTGACTGTCCCCCATCACCCCATCCAACCCCCGCTCCTTCCTGACTGCCCCTCCCGGGACCCCTGCCCCATCCAACCCCCTGTTCCCCGCCCTCTGACCGCCCCAACCCCTATCCACACCCCAGCCCCCTGACCCCCCCCCCACAACTCCCCTGCCCTCTATCCAACCTCCCTGCCCCCTTACCGCGTTGCCTGGAGCACCGGTCGCTGGCAGTGCCACAGCCACACCGCGCAGCACACTGGGTCAGGACACGGCTCTGCAACTGCACTGCCCAGCCGCCCAGAGTGTTGTGCCGATGGTGCGGCGCGCTGAGGCTGTGGGGAAGGGGGGCAGTGGGGGAGGGGACAGGGACTAGCCTCCCAGGCCAGGAGCTCAGGGGCTGGGCAGGAGCGTCCCGCAGGCTGTAGTTTGCCCACCTCTGCCCTAGAGACTCGTCTGGCCATATACAGACTTTCAGATAGTCTTGGCTCTGTTAAATTCAGATAACATATTTCTTCCATTTATCTTTGCATAGACGTATATGCAAACTGGTTCCAAACCCCATTGATTTAACAGGAGGCTGTAAATCCTTTTTTAATGTTCAGATTATCTACTTTTCAGGATTTTTTTTGAAAAAGGGTTTCAAAGCTGTCATTGTCAGACACAAACAGTAACCAGAATTAAAGGACGGGGGAAACACTCTAACAGCTGCCCTCAGGGCTCTGAATACAGGTCTGTCAAGAATTTATATGAAACAATAATTTAGCAACCTAAAGTGCCCTTTTTAAGCAGGAAAGATGTCTGAAATAGAATACAAGAGAAAAATCTACATGGATGCTTCTCCCCCTGACCCCGCCAACTCTTCCAATTTCTACTTCCAGAATCATAGGACTGAAAGGGACCTCGAGAGTCCATTCCCCTGCACTCATGGTAGGACTAAGTATTATTTAGACCATCCCTGGCAGGTGTTTGTCTAACCTGCTCTTAAGAACTCCAATGACAGAGATTCCACAACCTCACTAAGCAATTTATTCCAGTGCTTACCTAAAGATGGGATAGAAGGGTAAGAGACGTTAAATAAGAATGAGGAGATACAGTGCATCTTCAAACAGACAGTTAAGAACTTTGATTCCTTTTCTGTGTGGATGTGTGTGTCAAGCGGACAACAGAAGGCTGCAAGAAGCATCTGGAATTTAGTGCTAATCAAATATACTTACATTATGTATACCAAAGATTAAATTTTCACAGAAATAAACAAATATGTACAGAACATGCCATCATGAATGGCTTTGCTTTCTGACATATTGTGGCATGGACCTTCAAGTGGAGTTCTGCATGCCAAAATCTGCAAAGATCTGAACTGGATTGCATCACTGAAATCTGCCCTGGAGACCCACGAGGTCTTGTTTAAGCACAACTTGTCTCAGAAAGATATACCCAGGGAAAATGGATGTGGGGTAGCCATCATGTACCCCTTTGAACTCAGATGCAGAAGAGATCTTTCCACTGCAGAGCCAATAGTTTGCATACACCGATCTGATACGTACATCCAGATACAGGAACATCACTGCCAGTTTGAATGGTACCATTAAACCAACCAGAGATTCCCAGCAAAAAATTCAGTATGTATGCAAATAAAAATAGTTATTTCATTGCAATATGGAAAATTAAAAATGTTAATGGAGAAGACTTTGCCCTCCCTCTAGTCCTCAAGACTTGGATGGCAGAAGATGAACAATTAAATGTGAGTGTGAAACCTTTGCAGTAAAAAACAGGAAACAAAACATGTTTATGAGCAAAGTTTCACCTTTTTGTAGATTTTTGTCCAGGAACAAACTGCCAATTTAGGAGACTCCCAAGGTTCATAACCACTTGATTTTTGTGTATGGGTTACTTAATATATATTATTGTGAATGTTTAATTCATTTGGACTGTACTATTGATGTCTGGCTTAGATATTAATGCCTCAGGCCAGGGGACAAATCTTCCTTCATGTTTTGTATGGTGCTCAAAATACTTCTGGTGCTGTAGAAATACTAATAATTATTAAGTTGCCTCAGCAGAAGTAACTATCTGGAGAATCACTTGCTGTAAAATATATTTGTCCTTGAGATTTTTCTCATTTTAATACCATAGGTATGCAAGGTAGAAAAAAGAGATGGCAACAAATATATGTGAAGAGTATGTAGAAAAAAAAAGGTGTGACATGATAGAAGCCAGTGAAACAGGCCATTATGATCAAAAGCAGAAAATCTGATAGGAGATGGTAAGTAAATAAATACAGAGGGATAGAATTAGGATGATAAGATACTATACTAAGGTGAAACAATTGGATAAGTGGGATTTGGGTAATTAAGCGGGGCATTATAATTACAAAGGTAAAATAATAGGACAGGGCAATGGATAGGAAGTAATTCAGCCAGTGGTGTATGGAAAGACAGAGTCAAAAGGAGGCTAGGAAAGACAAGACTGGTCAAAATACTTCACTGTTTTGTTAATAGTCTTTGATAGATGTAGGTTCAAGATGTAGGTTCGAGGTCTCCTACACCTTGGGGAAACACCCTACACTCCCATGTTCATCTTTATAAAATGATTGTGTGGTATCCAATGCAGAGTTTGCCATGTTGGGTGTCTTTGGAAGGCTCATGATACACTGAGCATAGTTGTTACAGTAACGTTACAGGTTATAATTTCATGTATATAGTTATGAGGCTGAAAATGTATCCTCGTGTCTTAAAGTAAGCCCAGGCAAAAACTCGCCAAGAACAGAGAGGCAGATCACACCTCATCAGGGCAGGAATGGGACAAACCCAGCCCAGCCTCACAGGAACAAAGGGGGAGAGATAGCTCAGTGGTTTGAGCATTGGCCTGCTAAACCCAGGGTTGTGAGCTCAATCCTTGAGGGGGCCATTTGGGATCTGGGGCAAAAATTGGGGATTGGTCCTGCTTTGAGCAGGGGGTTGGACTAGATGACCTCCTGAGGTCCCTTCCAACCCTGGTATTCTATGATTCTATGATAAAGGACGCTGGCCTAGGCAGCAACAAAAGAAGCTGTTAAACTCTTGAGGGAGTCATGCCCCTTCTTTTGGTCAGTTTGGAACTGCGATGAGGTAATGCTCACCTGACTCTGAAGGG
Organism: Natator depressus; assembly: GCF_965152275.1. Taxonomy (NCBI): domain Eukaryota; kingdom Metazoa; phylum Chordata; order Testudines; family Cheloniidae; genus Natator; species Natator depressus. The sequence goes on from NC_134236.1 coordinate 92,658,228, forward strand.
TGGGGGGCAAAACCAAGAAGGAAGAAAGGACATGATAAAAGGGAGAGACATTTGCCATGCTCCCTCTCTTTCCCACCTACATCTATAGACACCACACCAAGCAACTGAAGCACTGATCAAAGGGGAGAGCCTGCCTGAAGAGCAACCAACCAGCTTGTGGTGAGAAGCATCTAAGTTTGTAAGGACACTGAAAATGTGAAGATCAGCTTAGAATGTGTTTTGCTTTTCTTTCATTTGACCAAATCTGACTGGTTATGTTTTGATTTATAATCACTTAAAATCTATCTTTATAATTAATACATTTGTTTGTTTGTTCTACCTGAAGCAGTGCGTTTGGTTTGAAGTGTACCAGAGGTTCCCTTTGGGATAACAAGCCTGGTACATATCAATTTCTTTGTTAAATTGACAAACTGATATAAGCTTGCAGCATCCAGCGGCCATAACTGGACACTGCAAGACGGAGGTTCCTAGGGTTGTGTCTGGGAACAGAGATATTGGCTAGTGACATTCGGTTGTACAATCCAAGGAGCAGCTTACATGCCAGAGGCTGTGCATGAACAGCTCAGGAGTGGGGATTCTCACAGCAGAGCAGGGTAAGGGGGATTCTCCCAGAGCCAAGGACTGGAGTGAGCTAGCAGATCACTGGTCCAGATAACACCAGAGGAAAAGATGCGTGCAGATGCGTGCAGGTCTAAAAATTCAGCTCTAATTGCCTGGTTTGGATGTCTCCCTTTTTTTTCTTTATTTCCAGACCAGGGATGTTTTCTTTTACTGGAAGTCTAGTGCTTGGACAGAAATTACCTGGATTAAAACAAGGGCAATGTGTGCTGATAAATTTTGTGCTTAATACTAAGCAAAGAGTCAAAACAAGAGTACACTTACGTTTTTAGGGAAAATGTATTATTAATCATTAAAGATACCATAACATATACATGGTAAATAATATGGGTGAAATCTTGGCCTCATAGAAGTCAATGGCAAAACCTTCACTGACTTCTATGGGGTTTGGACTTCACTTTCTGTATAGAAATCTGTATTAGGAACACATTACTACATGGAGCCTAACAGCCTGATCCTGTAAACACATGTGAGTAATTTTAATCACATGAATCGTCTCACTGACTAAAGTTACTCACATGTGTAAGTGCTTGCAGGATTGAAATCTAAATGTCTTTATGGTGTGGAATATTTGAGTTTGCAGAAATAAGGCTTTATTTTATTAATATTTTACAGTATATTAATCTCCTACCTCAAGTTGTGACATTGTTCAAGGAATCAAACAGGACAGCTGGTTTTAAAGGTGATACAAATATTACCTTGAACAATGATGAGAAAAGGAAAAAAGTAGACGACAGTTTACTGGGGATTTGGTAAAATTTTAAAGGGTCTGTTTTAGTAAAGTGCAAACCTCAAAAGTTTTAGAGGTTCAATTTGGAAAAGCACTTAAGAGCATGAATGCACATTCCAACTATCCAAATTTACTGAGTCCTTAGATTGAAAGTACTTTTGTTTTCCAAGCATGTTGAACATATTGCTAGAACCACCACTGACTATTTTAGCTATTATCTTGTGGCCCCATCCAGAACCAGAAGTACATAAGAATGGCCATACTGTATCAGACCAATGGTCCATCTAGTCTAGTATCCAGTCATGCCAGATGCTTCAAAGGGAACGAACAGAACAATCATCAAATGACCCAGCCCCTGTCATCCAGTCCCAGCATCTGGCAGTCAGAGTCTTAGGAACATACAGAGCATGGGGTTGCATCCCTGACCATCACTGATGAACCTATCCTGCATGAGGATACAGAGGAAATAAAATATAGAGATGTAACAGGGTTGCACACACCTCTCATGAGCACTCCCTGGCAAAGCACATGTGCCTTTACTCTCTCTCTCCCTGTTTGTGGTGGGCCTTCACTGACTCAGCTCTCCAGCCATGTCATACACTGTCTCAGAGATAAAAGCAAAGCAAACCCCTGTCAGGGTACAAGTCCAACAGGGGCCTCTCTCAGTGCCCTCTGTAATGTCTCCCACAAGCTGCCCCTGCTCTGGAATAGAGCAGTGCTCCAGGGCTCCTTCCCTGAAGACAATGTCTTTACCCTCTCAGGACCTTTCTGGCCCCAGCTCTTCAGCTGGGCCATGACAGTTCAGGCCCCCTTCAGGGGTGCCTTAAAGTCCAGGCCACCTTACAGTGGCTGGCAGGGGGGACCCAGGCCCACCCTCTACTCCAGGTCCTAGCCCAGGGACCCTATACATAGCAGCTATCCACCATCTCCCTTTAAATAAACTGCATTGCTACTCTAATTCCCCGGGCCACTTCCCTATGGCTCCAGCACATTCTTCACCTTTACCTCAGGGCCTTGTCCTAGTGGAGTCCCAGCAGCCAACCCAAAGTACCATCCATTTTCCCCCAGCTCAAGCAAGGAACTGAACTTGCTGTGGCCCTGAAGCTCTTCTTATACTAGCCTGCTGGGCCCGAATTGGCTACTTCCCACACAGCTGCTCTAGGCAGCTCAGAGGACCTCTCCACTACCCTTTACTGGGGAGGGGTATGGAAAGGCCACAAGGCCTCCAGTAGGACAAGGCCTAGTCCACCCTGTCACAAGAGGAAACGAAAAATAAAAATTGTAAAGAGCTAACCAATTTTTTGAACTACAGAACAGCTTTGGATTTGTATTAAGTTTGGGGCATTTTTTTAAAATTGGTTATTATTTTACACAGCCTCAGCTTCGAGCCCTTTCCCTATCCTGTCACAATATATTGCTCTAAATTTTAATACAATTTATTTTTTAAAGGATTTAATGGTTTGGGATGGGTGTGTGTGTGTTGTGTGGGTCAGACACAATTTTTCTTTAAGGAGCAAGAAGATACAGGGGTAATGGGGAGAGCCATTGAGAATTTGGGTCAGAAGTTGAGGGACTCCTGTTGGTTGTGGTATGTCCATGGAGAGTTGTGAAAACAATAGGCGAATTCAGGGAAAGTCTGATAGGAGTCTATTAATGAGAACAAATTGCATAGTCACTGTATGGCTATTTGGAAATAACCAGACAATGATTATCCAAATCCCTGTTCCCTGGCTGAATAATGCCTCTAAATCAGTGCACAGGGAACTGAATAATTCAGTAATAAGTGTATAGTATGGATCAATAGTGGGATTTCATCCATCCATGCTGACTGGCTCAGGAAATTCCACTTCAGTAGAAGACCTTGTAAATAGGAAGCACTGGCAAATTCATCTAAATAATCATACCAAATGCAAATCCCTGCACAATGATTCACTACTGCTCTTGGAATGTATAATGTCAGGTCACAACAAACATGGCCACCCCAACTTCCCCTGCACTGCTTTTCCTTGCTCTTTAGCAAGGCTTAGCCCTTCTCTCCTCCATTACTGATCAGTGGTGTAATAAATTATTAAGTTACATTTTTATATCTATAACATTTTCACCCTCTTCCCAGGTGTAATATTCAGGAATGATGGAGAGAGACTGACCTTTATATCCTGGACCTGCCACCTGACCTGGCTCAGAATTACAGAAGTTAATGTCCCTGAAATTAGTGGTTACTGTTATAGTCTGAGGGAAGAGGAAAGACTATAAAATATGTAAATAAATGTTATTTCAGAAATAAATACTCATTGGTAAAGAGCGAGGGCTGAACCTTCCTTAACAGGAAGGATCAAGGGGAGCTTTTATAAAACTTTATTTTCTCCTCCTCTACAGCCCTATCCCCACAAATACCCAAGGCTTTTTGGTCTGTCCTTGTACTTTTAAATTCTAAGGGCCATATTCTCAAAGCTCTTTAGGCTTCTAACTCCCATTGATTTCAGTAGAAGTTAGGAGCCTAAATAGTTTTGAAGATCTGGACCTTATAATTAGTCTACAGTAGCAGAGGTTTGCCATGGTATCTATATAACTGTATTGGCAAACCCTCCTAGTATAGGTGCACTTACACCGGCAAAAGAGTGCTTTTGTCAGTATCGCTTATGCTGGTTCCGTGGGCAAAATATACTATGCTGCCAAAACGACTCTCTTTTTTTTTGGCCAGTGTGTATGCTATGGCTTTTGCCAGTGTAAAATGTCATAACAAAATCACACTGCCAAATCACCATTACTGGCAAAAGTTTTAAGCACAGACCTGGTCTTAGAAGAAAATGCTACCCTCACCTTTATTTGTGTGTGGTTTTAAGAAACATCAAACCTGCATATAAAAGATGGAGCTACGCCACCATCTTCTTCTTGACTGCTGATTTTGGAGTAGGTGGGTTGCATTTTCCCTATCTTTAAACCCTAGCAATGGGGCATAGGCAGTAGAACTGCAGCAAAATCCATAGGATCCGGAAAAAGAAGTAACAATAATGTTGCTGTTATGTCTCTCAGTACAGTCCTTCTAAAACTTCCCCTTTCCTTCTACTTGCATGACCTGTAAGCAGAGTAAGGAAATACTAGGTTTAAAATGTTGGCAAGGCAGGAGCAGAGGAGTTGGTGACAGGCAGCTGAGCACATTTCACAAACACAACTTAAGGGTGCTTCTTATTTTGGGCTAATAAACCTCTTAGCCTTTTGTCACAAAGTTTATTTAGCTCAGGCTATGGCTGTTACCTTGAAAACCACTCTCAAGTTAGTATCAACCGAACCTTTATTTTATTATCTGTAGGATATGTTTCCTCTGAATGTTGAATTAACCGAGTTCCATTCAGGATCCTAAGACTTTATTTAAACAGAAGATTAGTTCATATGTTCTCTTGTGCTTTTAAGATGAAACCTACATTGAATCACTCTGAATGGTATTACCTATTCTGCATTCTCTGCTACCAGATATGTACAAAACAAAAAACAAACCACAGACTAGCTTATTAAGTTTACCTTTTTCACTCACTTCACTGATAATGATCCATATATGTGGCTGTAAAAGAGGAGATTAATAAGGAAATAAAAAAGTCCAAAGATAGGGAGTACAGTAAACAACCAAAATTGAAGGGAGTCCATTAAAGCACAATTATGGTGATTACTTAAGCTGGAGATGTCAGGTAGCAAATACAATAGCTCTCATCCACCATCTGTCTGTAAACATTGGGATTGGCTTGTTAACTGTCTTAAATTTCAGACCATGGACTCAAAATGCAAATATTTTTGGCAAATAGACATTTAGAAAAAATGAGCCAGAAGATGTGCAGCTAACTCAGACATGAGAACTGCAGAAATGAGGCTTTTATAAGATCTCAGTTCTTGTAACATTGCCCCTCTGTCCCTGGTCAGCCCTCCAGCCAATATGCCTCATAATCCTTTGTTACTTTTTAATCACAGGGATGCTCCTTTCACCCCAAGTAGCATCAACTTCAGTAAAGTCCTTGATCTCAGAACCATAGAAATGTAGGGCTGGAAGGGACCTCAAAAGGTCACCTAGTCCATCATCCCACACTGAGGCAACTATGTATACATAGACCATCCCTGACAAGTATTTGTCTAACCTGTTCTTAAAAACCTCCAATGACAGGGATTCCACAACATTTCAAGGTAACCTATGTGACATACTGGGGTACAATTCAGGGCAGTGGGGGGCTGTGTCATCCCTGCCCTGTAACCTGGGGTGCCCTGAAATGCCTTGCTGCTGTAGCCTCCAATCTGGACTGCTCACAACCAATGTAGGTCACTCCCAGATGTGTTTATGTGACTGCAGCCTGCCAGTCGCACCCTGGCTGTCACCAGCCTTAGTTATACTGCAGGCTGATCTCAACACACACCTAGACTTTCACCAAGAAATGTATGTTTTGTGCTGCCCAGCCCTCTCCTGGACAGTCCAAATATATTAAGTCCATTATTCGTTTAAGGGCATAATATACACTAGCCTATTACCTTAGATAGAGTTACCTAGACACTTCAATTTAAACACACTGGCTTAGATAAAACAATAAAACAAGTGTATTAACTACAAAGAGAGAGACTTTAAGTGAGTACAAGTAATGAGGCATAAAAGTCAGAAATGGTTACAAGAAAAATAAAGATAAAACACTTTCTGGTGCCTATCTTAAACTATGTTAGATTCAAGCAAAATTCCTCACCACATGCTTCCAGCTAAATTACTGACTAAACTCTTCAGGTCAGGACCCCTTCCCCCAAAGTCCAAAGGCTGTTTTCCTTTGTCTTCTTAGATGCTATACCGGAGACTGACAGGGAGAGACAGGGGTGTGTTGGAATGTTTGCCCCTTCTTTCTGTAGTCTCTTATTCCTCTTTGGAAAGCACTTCCAGCTGGGGACTAGGAGGTAGCCAGTTGGCACAACTGTTTAAAAGAGCTTTAAACTAGGAACTTGGGGGAGACAGTTGGGAAATGCTCCTGTAACCTTCACACCTGATTCTAATATTAACTGGGAGGAAAATCAAGAAAGAGAGAATACAGCAATTGAGAAAGGAACAACAGCGGGTAGGAGAATGGACATTAAGAAGAAAGATCGTGCCAATACCAATGACACTAGCAGTCTGTTAGGCAATATTGGCAGTAGAATGAATGTACCCAATTGAGTGAGGAATCTGGGTGAAGCCAAGTAACAACTAAGATATTTGTACACCAGTGCAAGGGGCCTGGGTAACAAAATTGAGGAACTACAACTATTTGTGCAGGAAGTGATCCCAGATATTATAGGGATAACAGAAATATGGTGGAATAGTAATCATGACTGGAGTACAGGTATTGAAGGGTATGTGCTGTTCAGGAAAGACAGAAATAAAGGTAAAGGTGGTGGAATAGTACTGTATATTAATGATCAGGTAACCTGTAAAGAAATTAGAAGTGATGGAATGGGACAAAATCACGTTGGGGAAGAAAGCTACCGGAAGCTCCCCTGGGATAGTGCTTGGGGTATGCTACAGACCCTCCCCCCATCCGATCTTGATATTGATTGAGAGCTCTTTAATGTTTTTAATGAAACAAATATTATTGGGAAGTGTGTGATTATGGGAGACTTTAACTTCCCAGATATACACTGGAAGACAAGTGCTACTCATAACAGTAGGGTCCAGATTTTCCTAGATGAGATAGCTGACAGATTTCTTCACCAAACTGTCACTGAACCTACAAGAGATGATGCCATTTTAGATTTAGTATTGGTGTGTAGTGACGATCTCATACAAGAACTGGTTGTAGGGGACAACCTTGGTTCTAGTGATCATAAGCTAAATCAGTTTAAACTAAATGGAAGGAGAAACAAAAGTAGATCTGCAACAAGGGTCCTTAATGGGAAATGGACTGAATGGAATAACCCAAAGATCTAAAAGTGGAGGAGGCTTGGAATTACTATAAATCAAAGTCGCAGAAACTATTTGGAGCCTGTATTCCAAACAAGGGTAAAAATCCATAGGGAAGGGTTGGAGATCAAGCTGGATGAGCAAGCATCTCAAAAAGAAAAAGCAGACAGCCTACAAGGAATAGAAGATGGGACAGATCAGCAAGGAAAGCTACCTCTTAGACATCAGAAAGTATAAGGAAAAGGGAGAACTTCCAAAAACCAAGAAGGGTTGGACCTTGCAAAGGAAATTAAAGCCGACAGTAAATGGTACTATAGCCATATAAATAAAAAAAGAAAACAAGGAAAGAAGAAGTGGGACTGCTAAACACTGAGGATGGGGTAGAGATTAAAGATAATCTAGGCATGGCCCCACACCTAAATGAATACTTTGCCTGAATTTTTAATAGGGGTAATGAGGAACTTAGATTTAGTGGCAGGGTGGCTAATGGAAATGAGCATATGGAAGTAGAAATTACCATATCCAAGATGGAAATCAAACTCAAGCACCTTAGTGGGACCAAATCAGGTCCACCGGATAATCTCTATCCAAGAATATTAAAGAAACTGGTAAATGAAATTGCAATTCCAATACCAATTCATTTTTAATGAATCTGTTAATTCAGGGGTCATATCATATGACTGGGGAATTGCTAATATAGTACCTATTTTTAAGAAAGAGGGAAAAAAAACTGATCCAGGAAACTACGGACGTATTAGTTTGACCTCCATTGTATGTAAGGCCTTTTAACTTATTTTTAAATAGAAAATAGTTAAACAGTAATTGGGATAAAATACAACATAGTTTTACAAAAGGTAGATTGTGCCAGACCAATCTGATCTCCTTCTTTGAAAAGATAACTGATTTTCCAGACAAAGGAAATGCAGACGATCTAATTTATCTGAAGTTCAGTAATGTATTTGATACAGTTCCACATAGTTAATTATTAGTTAAATTGGAGAAAATGAGGATTAAAATGAGAACTGAAAGATGGATAAGGAACTGGTTAAAGGGGAGACGGGTCATGCTGAAAGGTAAACTGTCAGGCTGGAGGGAGGTTACTAGTAGAGTTTCTCAGGGATTGGTCTTGGGACCAATCTTATTTAACATTTTTATTACTGACCTTACACAAAAAGTGAGAGTGCACTAATAGCATTTGCTGAGGACACAAAGTTGGGAGGTATAGCCAATATGGAAGAGTACCGGAATATCATACAAGAAGATCTGGAGGACCTTGAAAACTGGAGTAATAGAAATAGGATGACATTTTATAGGGCAAAGTGTAAGGTCATGCATTTAGGAACTAACCACAAAATTTTTTTTCTATAAACTGGGGACATATCAGTTGGAAGGGACAGAAGAGGAAAAAGACCTGGTGTATTGGTGATCAAAGGATGACTATGAGCCGCCAATGTGATGCAGCTATGAAAAAGGCTAATGAAGTCTTAGAAAGCATCAGACAAGGTATTTCCAGTACAGACAGACAGACTGTTAGTACGATTATAGAAGGCACTGGTGAGACCTCATCTGGAATACTGTGTACAATTTTGTCTCCCATGTTTAAGAAAGATGAATTCAAACTGGAACAGGCGCAGAGACGGGCTACTAGGATGATCCAAGGAATGGAAAACCTACATTATGAGAGGAGACGCAAAGAGTTTGGCTTGTTTAGTCTAACCAAAAGAAGGCTGTGTGGAAATATGATTGGTCTCTATAAATATCTCAGAGGAGTAAATAGCAGGGAGGGAGAGGAATTATTTAAGTTAAGTGCCAATATTGACACAAGAACAAATGGCTATAAACTGGCCATCAACAAGTTTAGGCTTGAAATTAGACGAAGGTTTCTAACCATCAGAGGAGTGAAGTTCTGGAACAGCCCTCCATGGGGAGCCATGGGGGCAAAAATCCTAACTGGCTTCAAGATTAAGTTTATGGAGGAGATGGTATGATGAAACTGCCTACAATGGCAGGTAGCCACTCTGTGACTGCTAGTAGCAAATGTTGCAAACAGCTGGTGATGGGACACTAGATGAGGAGGGTTCTGAGTTACTGTAAATAATTCTTGCCTGGTGTCTGGCTGTTGGGTCTTGCCAAAATGTTCGGGGTCCAACTGATCACCATATTGGGGGTCAGGAAGGAATTTTCCCCTGGGTCAGATCTGCAGAGACCCTGGGGGTTTATTGCCTTCCTCTGCTGCATGGGGCACAGGCCATGTGCAGGTTTAAACGAGTGTAAATGGTGGATTCTCTGTAACTTGAAGTCTTTAAATCATGATATGAGGACTTCAGTAACTCAGCCAGAGGTTATGGCTCTACTGCAGGAGTGCATGGGCAAGGTTCTGTGGCCTGCAATGTGCCGGAAGTTGGACTAAGTGATCACAACAATCCTTCTGGCTTTAAAGTCTATGAGTTGGAAAAAACTTAATGCTGTTTTTTTGATGTAGATCTTTGTCTCTGCCTCCCTGTCTTGCCAGAGAATGGCCACCCATTAGCTTTGTTAACACCTGGTTGGGGTGTCAGCTTGCCCTTCAGAAACTGTTTTAGCCACTCTCCAGACTTAACTGGGAAACACACTTCAGTCATGATTTCAGTTTATGTTCATAATTTTACATATAATGTTGTTATATGCACTTTACCATGATATTAGTGATTAGCAAGTTATGAGTTTTCAAATGATAGCTCATAAGGCATGCCCTGTACAAAAATTATTACAATAGTGTGTAGGGTGTGCACACATGGATGTATTCCGTCACAACCCGTTCCAGTGCTAAACTATCCTTATAGTTAGAAATTTTTTCCTAATATCTAACCTGAATCTCCTTTGATGCAAACTAAGGTGATTCAGACCTCAGACTCACAATGCAAATATTTTGGTAAACAGACATTTGGCAAAAATTAGTCAGAAGATGTGTGGCTATCTGAGATATCAGAACTGTGGAGGTGGGGCCCTATCCCTGTTCTCTTTTGAACTATCTTTTTAGTGCTTATTGCATTCTTCCCCCATTAACTGGGGGTATTGGTGGAAGGCCAGTATCTCTTTCTTATGCAAAATCCTCCTGCAGAAGTAGGAGAATATTCTTTGGAGATGGCTGTATGGCACTCTCCCCATTTTGGCTGCAGCAGCTGGGTTGGCTGTAAGATCTTGCTGCATCTCTTGCAGTGAGAGGGGTCATAGGGCTTGGGAAAGAAAAGAACCATGGGACAAATTGTGCATGAAAGTCAGAATAAAAACATGATTTTGTTTAGTAGATGTTTTGGGCCAGTTTTCATTTTGTTCATGCTTACTTACCTTGTACCAGTAACATTTTCTGAGTAACTGATTAAGGTATCTTGCCCTTTACATAGGCCTAATAGTATAAACTGTGATATGTATACAGATTTCTGTGACCAAAAGCACCCCTGCATTCACACCTTATACATTATTGTAATAATCTTTGTATAAAATATACCTGGTGAGGTATCATTTGAAAACTAATAACTCGCTGGTCAATACTATCATGGTGAAACATATGTAGCAACATTATATATAAAGGTAGGAATTCCCCTTATATGATGAGGAATACTTGTGGCACCTTAGAGACGAACAAATTTATTTGAGCATAAGCTTTCGTGAGCTACAGCTCACTTCATCGGATGCATTTGATGAAGTGAGCTGTAGCTCACGAAAGCTTATGCTCAAATAAATGTGTTCGTCTCTAAGGTGCCACAAGTACTCCTTTTCTTTTTGCGAATACAGACTAACACGGCTGCTACTCTGAAACCTTATATGATGTTAACACATGTTCAAATCTACATAGACCTAACTAGGCAAAAGTTGTTAAACAGGTCTATGTTATTTAGCTCAATTTACATATAAGTAGTAAACAGAGTCCTTGAGACAGCAAGAGGGAGAAATGGCAGGAGACAAGGCAAATTTGCATTTCAGCATACACAGAGGATAAGAAAGAACATAGAGCCACCTTCACCACCAGCCACCATGTCACCTTCTTTACTATTTGAATAAACTTTGCTCTGGGGGGTAATACTCAAAAGAAGGCACTTCAAAGGGGTGGACGATAAAAGTGAGGGACAAAATACTCCAAGTCACTTCTTCCTACTTCTGTCTCTTTCTTTCATGCAAGAGGACAAAGGAACCAGCCCTTTGACTTTGGGGGTAGACCCTGACCAAAGAATTTGGTCAGCTATGTTGCTAGGATCATGTAGTAAGGATTTTACATTGAACGAAGTCTAGTTACTAGAAAGTGTTTTATCTTTATTTCTCTTATAACCATTTCTGACATTAATATCTTATAATTATACTCACTTAAAGTCTCTCTCACTTTTTGTTAAATAAACGTTTTATTTTTAATCCAAACTAATTCAGTGTTGTGTTAAATTTAACTGTTTGGTAACCCCAATTAAAGTAGCAAACTGTTGAATATTGACTCTTTACAGGGGTAATGGACCTTTAATATCTGAACTGTCCAGGAGAGGGCTGGACAATGCAGAACACACGTTTTGGGAAAATTCAGGATTGGGAGTATGTTGGGGTCACCCTGCAAATAGTAACCCAGGCTGGTATTAGCCAGAGTTTGGCTAGATTGTTGCTTACAGGCTGCTGGGGTCAGAGCTGCTGGACCAGGGCTGTAGCTGTACACAGACACTCATGGTGTGACCTGTATGTTGGTAGGCTGTTTGTGAGTGGCACAGGTTGGGAGCTACAACTGTAAAGCATTGTGAGGACCCAAGATTGTGGGGCAGACACAACCCCTCACTGGTCTGGATTGCACCCCAGAATGTAGCAATTTCCAAGAGCTCTTTCTCTGATGAGAACTTTCAAAGGATATTATCTCTGAGACTCAGGGACACAGACAATGCTATCTCATGTTGCTGCTCTTTTCTGTGCCGGCAAGGAATCCACTACAATTCCTAGTTAGAAAGAGAATACACCTGATATAAAAGGAATTGGGGATCACAAGGGGGCAAACAGAGACAAAAATCCCTGTGGGCAGCTAACCTAGAATTGTCATCTCTTCAGCGATATCTCTCTCTAATTCTATTTGATCTTTTAAAATACATATGGTTAGGTGTTTGGATGTTGAATGGACTGTCAATCAGAATCAGTTTCCCATAATTCTGTACTTGCAATACGGGTTTGAGTCCATCTCTCTAATCTTTTAAAGTAGAATTTTAAGAAACTACAGAGAGAGTTATTATTCATAAGAAAGAGAATCTTTAAGGTCAGTTTGTCTCTCCTATTGTTAAGATTTTTGAAGACACGTCTCCAGATACAGTAAGATCTATACAAGCCTGCTGGGCTGAAGTACCATTGCAGAAATAATCTACTAGCTGTAATTTTTCACACACACACAATCACAGGAAGAGACCTCATCTCATACCTATTAGCCAATGCTGGCATCATTGGCATGTGATACTACTGCTAATTAGAGATAACCCCAAATATAGATAACCCAGATCTGAACAGCTCTGAATTTTGGGGTTTTAGAATCTAGATACAGATTGTACAGCTGCTGCCTTTCACTGTGATGGGCCAGATATACATTTTGCAGTTTGTTTCATCTATAGAAAGGGCTCAAACCTCCAGCTCCCACTGTACATGTAGGGATTGAAATAGAGATCTGTTTGTGAGAATCAGAACTATCTTTTGTGCTGTGGAGGTTTGGTTTTAGGTATTGTCTTTTGTCCAAGACATTAAGATGAGGCCCGTACACCATTACAGTGCTCAATAGCTTCTTAACACAAGAGAAGATGATTCCTTTAATTCTATCGTGCGTTAATTTGAAATACAAGACTTGACATCTTCCTTTAAATATTGGCATCAGAGAGCTGCCAGAAAGTATGCTTACATGTTAATACCCACCGAGGGATGCGGGAACTCTCTGAAGTTCCTTTACATTACTTCACTGGGTGTTGGGGTTATTTTGTGGAATAAAAGAAAATCTGTGAATAGCTTGAAATGCATGTGGATATCAGTGATTTGCAGGGGCACACCATACGTCTTCGGTAGCTCTGTGCCAAGGATTTACCAGGCCCTGGCTGATCCTGGGGCCCTCCAGTGCTTATTGTATCATGAGGGGAAAGCTGTGGAATCTAATATAGCCACTGGCTGTATTGCATTTCTAGGGTAATCCCCACTGCATGAAAGGGGGACAGTACACATACCTCCCAGTTCTGCTTCTGCCCTCCACTCCTCCCTCAGCTCATCTACTTCTCTGCTCCCTTCTCTCATGAGATCTCCAGCCTGTGGGGATGTCTCTAGGGGGTCCAGGAAAAGGGACAGGAACATACTACTGTGAAGGCAGCTGATCCTCATTCTTCTGTGTGGGGAGAGGAGTGCAGATCAAAAAGGCACAATCTGTCCCTCGCTCCTCAGTGACACCAGCATGATTCTGGAATTTCTCTAGATTTATACTGGTTTAGGGAGGAGAAAATTTGGCCCATGAATCTGGAGATGGAAAAACCTCTTAGGTCTTGTTGTCTGACTTCGTTGCCATGTAGGATTGTTATCTTTTGAACATTTACTAGAGTTTGTCAGCTTAGCTGTCTCAAGCAATGGGGCTTCCACCCGTTCTCTTTGGGAGACTGTTCCACAGGCTAATATGCCTCAGAAAATTTTTATGATCGCTTTCACTTTTCCTTTTCTTCATTTCATCCCACTACTATTAACTATGTCCCCTTGAACTATCCTAAATGATTTCTCTTTCTTCTCCATGCCCTCCGAAATAGAGACAGGGAAGAACTGGAACTTCCAAAACAACCACCTCTGAACTTTGGAAAGGTTCCAAATCTGAACCCAAGCCAGGATTTGAATTTTCAGTTTTAATTAATCTCAATTAATATTAAGATACAATTACACCCTGTCACTGTCATCACTTAGCCAATCAATAGATAATTAACTTTCTTAATCCTTCTTCATAATTGATCTCTTCCAATTCTCTAATATATGTAATGAGAAAATATAACACACATTATGTACTGTCTAATAGACCCACTTGTGACAGAGTGGTGGTTTGGGTTTTTTTTTTTTGAGGAATAATGGTTCTTTTGTCCCTAAAACATAGCACAAGCTTCCTAACTAGAAAGACAATTGTTTGTATTTGTTTTTGTTTGGGTAAATTAAAAACCCTTCGTTTAAATTACAAGATTTACAACCCACTCCCAAAAGAGTTTCAGAATTTTCCAAATGTCTGAATTCCATGAGATTTACCCATCCTTTATTATAACTGTCTTTTCAAAATGTATATCTTTGAGGTGCAAAGGTAATATCTGATAACCCCATTTATAAAAGTAAAGAAGAACCTGAGAAATTGTAACATAATCTATCTGGATTTTGCCTGCTAAACAATGAAATTAGTTTAATGGGATGGCGGAGTTCTTCATCAGAACCTAGCTAGCATGAGCCTTGAACTGAAATGAAAGCTTGTATCAAGCACCAGGAATCCCACTATTGAGTGAGTGCCCCAATTTTCATCAGCACTCTAGTGACAGAAGACAGTGCTAGAATAATCACGTTACTTAACGCTTCCCCTTTATGGGAAACATTAAGCCTTTTAAAATGTTATGTTTAATCTGCTGGGTCTATTGTACAGTATTTGAAATTTCCCAGTCCAAGCTTTTAAATGTTAATTACATAGCATCAAGCCCAGGATGCTTCATGTTGAGCTACTGTATTGATAAATACGTAGTAATGAGCACAGAGTATTTGAACCTTTTATTTTTGGCAGCCCTCATAAAGCAATTTGCTGATACTTCGACAGAATCTGTGAGTATTAATGGGGGCCACCAGACTGCAGCCTGTAGAGCCTAGTGCTTGGAACACCTGCAGCGCTTGCCTACAAGCTGGTAGTATACAAAGTATGCTACCAGGCATCCACAGCATTCACACAATGCTCACAGCAACACTACAGCACAGGCGACGGTTACAGTATCGTCACAATTGACCTTACCTTGTTTTCTTTGTGGAAACCAAAATGCCTTTTCTTCACTGTGTTTTTGTCTTGTGATAGCTCATGTCCATTAGTTACTCAGGGGTAAAAACTGCACCTTTTGTAGCTGTCTGGAGTGAAACTGTGTCCTTAAATCAATCATCCTCTTTTTGCTTCCTGGGTTTTCTACCTCGTGTCCTTGGGCCCTGACCCACCCTGTTCAAACTGGTTTGGGTGCTGCAGAGGAGGTCAGGGTAGAGCCATTAAGGTTACTTCCTCTGACCTTGTCTCTTAACAGTCTTTAAGCGGACGCTGTTAGAAGACTCGTAGAAAGGGCCTCTTCCTTCTTGACCCAGGCTGTGCTTCTCCTACACATTTCCATGTATGGAACAGGAACACCATGCTAGTGAAAGATCCTTATCCAGGATTAATAAATATTAAGTAGCACCATCACATTTGTGACAAATATTATCTGCTGTTCTCTAACTTACTTTTCTGTACATGCTGTGGATGTGGCATGCAAGCTGTTACCATAGGGGAAAACGTCTAAGGTGAAGGGCTGGCTTCATACCGATGCACAAATATGTTTTTAATCATAGCTCTGACTACATTTTGTGAGATAAGCATTATTAATGTGTTGGTTCTGAACTTCACTGACTTCACTTTGCAAAGTAAAACACTGAAAATCTCTCTTGGATCATGTTATGGGTCAGATGGCAAAGAAATTTTCATCCCTTCTTTCCTTTCTTCTGGATTCTTTTTTGTTTGTTTGTCTCTTTTGGTCTTTTAGAGACATTGACAAATTCCAGCAGTAAGCCAGGAGCATCAGGCAGGAGCATCACTGGATCCTCCAAAAACGTTGGTTCTCTGGCAGCAGTTTAAAGTGTGGTTCTGCTCCGAGGAATGATGCTAAAAATGGCATCATGGGATTCCATGCTTAGCTTCTCTCGGTGATTTCCATATCAAATGTGTTCATTTACAATGAAAAAGATGATTTTTTTCTGTCTGCCAGACATGCAAACTCAACCTGGGCTCAGAGTCAAGCTGGATTCTTTCCTTCTTACACGTCATCACCAGTAACAGAGCTTCTGCTGGCTAAGTTAGGCCCTCAGTTACACCTGTGCAACCCTACTGTCTTCACATCAAGCCTTCAGCGATGCCTGTACAGTTCCAGCTTTGTCAATAGTTTTGCAGAAATGACTAGAACTTATTGAACAGTTCTGTTGATGCATGACAATCACAAAAAAAACCAATGTACACAGGGAGCAGGTCTATGTAGTCTAATAATGCCATTTTTACATAGTCTTTTTTAAAACAGAACTGTACTTTAAAGGAGAATAAATCCACTCAACATACTATACATTCTTAACTAACTTTCATTTCTCTCATATTTTGTGAGTGTAGCTCTTGCTCAGTTCCTTATATGTATTCTTATTCTTCCTTATTTTGTAGTTCTTTCCATTTTCACTAACTGAAGCCTCTTTTTTGTATTTGTGTATAACGTTGTCACTGTGTACACTACCTATTATTTGATCTGTTTACCCCTCCCCACTCATTTCCTTTAGATTTAATCACCACTTTGTTGCTTGAGCTTTTCTGCACTTTATTTATTGCAGTAGCAAAATACACAACTCCATGAGCAATGTGCAAAAAAGCCATGCAGTACCCATTGACAATCGTTTGTATTTTGTCATGTCTGTTGGGAAGATACTATTTCTTACAAAGCAAAACTGAAAGATAGCTCAAGACCCAGAAATAATAAAAGTAACACTGGACTCCCAACTGGGAAATAAGCTTACGGTTTTTGGAGAAGCTGAGGACATATCTCTTCAGTGGCAGCCAAACCAATGACATGACAAAGAATTGTAGGTCATACAAAATATACTCCCAACCTATGCTTGTAATTTGGGCCCAGGTACCCTGAGAGGTGTATTAAAAGTCTCTTAAAGATAAAGTAAACCCAATTTCTGAACAAAGATCCCAGTAAACTTTGTCTGGCTGCTGACTTCTCCCATTCAGCATGGACAGATGGGTTACCATAATCTGATTGGACCTCTGCCAAATTGCCTAAATCTTGAGACAGGTACATAAGCAAATTCCGGCTTTAATTCTGCCCCTCAAAGGAGCAAGACAATTACATTAGAAACAGAAAGGACAAACATAATATGTTATGTAAGCAAAGAGATCAAGTCATTTCAACAGATCATATCTGCTTTGAATTCCAGAGATTTAATTTTGCTTGATTCAAATAATCATTTCAAGTCCTTCCATGGTGACTTCCAAATTGGCTAACATCTCATCTGGTTCTTTGAAGATTGCTCCAAAGTGCTCAAGATTCCCTTCTTACTAAATGAGATCAGTTCCTGAGTGTAGTTTAATAGGGCTTTCTTTTCAATAGTGATTTCAGAAAATGCCTGTTTGGTGACATTGCCTTGGGGGACAATGCAGTGATGCAGAAACACGGCTGGTGGGACAGTATTTGTAGGAGAGGCAGTTTTAAACCAGAAAGCTTGTTGTTCATTGGCCCCAGAGCATTTTATAAAAATAAAACAAAGCACACTGATTATTGAAAAAACATACGTACAGTGATTTGGGCTCCAGTTCTGCAATGGATTCCCCAGAGGTGCAGGGGTCTGAACAGAGCTCATTGCTGGATCAAGGCCAGATTTGTCTTCCTTATCTCCCTCCTTTACATGCATATATTACACATGTGTAATCACATACTTTTCTGTATGTCATAAACCATTAAAACAAAGACCTTTACATTTAACTGTACAAACTTTTTTCAAAAGCCATTCCATAAACTGACTCTATATGGCACATGTAGATGTAAGTGAGCTCTGCCCAGCCTAATGCAGCATTGCTTCTAGATTAATCAAGGACTTCAAAATGGGGAAAAAGTAAAGGAAGGCTGAAAAAGGGGACACACACACACACACACACACACACTTGCCCACATTAATTATACATGAAATGTGTGGAGTGCTCTACATTTTTATTGTTAATGCTACTTTTCTGGAAAAGAGTTGCATAATTCACTCATGTCTCCAGCACTCCTGAGTAAAGCAGTCATCCCAATGTGTGGCGATGAAAACTTTATAGCACTGTGCAAAGTGTGGTGTGCTATAAAGTTTTTATTGCAATGCATTTGGGATGACCACATCACATCATCACATATTCCCTCTAGAAAGATGCTGGCTTGCTATCGCTCTCAACTAACTAATCTTCTCCTTTACAGACAGTTCCTGAGCTAGTCCTCATGCTCAAGATGTCCCATCTTTGTTGTTTTTTGTGTGTTCAGCATACCTTTTTGTTTCATTTTGTACTATAGATAGGCTGAATGGGAAGCATCATAGTGCAGTGGAGGTAGCACTGAGCTTGGCTTCTGTTTCCAGCTCTAACATTAGCTCACTTTATTATTCATTATTAAATATTTGTGCTATGGTAGTGCTTATATACTCTGGCTGATATTGGGGGACCCACTAAGCTAGGCATCAAACACATGCTAAAAGACAGCCCTTGTCTCAAATAACATTACATCACAACATGCAGTTTCTGTGACAGTTTCCCCATCTGTAAAATGGGAGTAATTGACATTCTATAAAAACAAGTTGAGATATACTGATGAATTGTGCTACATAAATGTTAAATATTATTATTACATGGGTTACGTCTACACTGTGAGCTATGAGTGTGATTCCCCTGCTCTCATACGCATACTTGCACCATCTCTCATTGAGCTAACATGAATATAAATAGCAGTGTGGCCTCAGTAGCCCGGGCAGCAGCAGCTGAGGCATGGCTGAGCCATGCCAAGTACAAACCCGCCTGAATCCCTCTGGGTATGTATTTGGCATGGCTGAATCGTGCCTCCACTGTCCCTTTCTATGCTCCTATACTCCTAGTGCAAGTATGTGTACACAAGCAGGGGATTCACACCTCTAGCTCATAGTCTAGACGTACCATAACTGGATATACATGGTTAAGTTAAAATATGACTTTCAGATAGCAGGGTAGGATAGAGGTAGTTCTCTTGTATCCATGTGGCTTAAGGAATTAAATATTGTTTAAAGGAAACTTGCACAAATTTTGCTAGGCACAACATTCTTATAGTTCACACAGTGAGTGCAAAAAGCACTTTGCCCCATAGGAATTGTGAATTGTCTTGAATATGAAAATTTTTATCTGGATAGATTCTGTCATGGCAAGAAACCTGAAAATTTAACCTCTTTTTTAACTCTTGTATTTGGTTTTAGAGTTCAAAAGATTTTTAATTAAAAAAAAAAAAACCTAGCAAGTTTCAGTGTGTTTCTTAAATAAGTAGCCCTGTTCAGAAGTTGCAAATTACACATAACAGCAACTATAGTAACAAATGAATGCATGCATGTTAAAGTAAGAGCAAAATTGGTGAAGAGACAGTTTTCACAATCAAGCTTCCAAGGGCTTATTATATACCATGAGGGGAATAAAAGATTTTTCAAATGGAAAATACTTTGACCATTGTCCTTTTTCTTATTAATACTGGGTATTTCTGAGTTCTTCACATAATCTTACTGAAAATATTTAAATAGTAGTTCTGATGAGGAGGGAAAAAGAAATAAACCAAGATGAAATCAGTTAACCTCTTTGACTTTGGTCCTGTTTACTACTGTTGATGTCATAAATAATGTCTCTATGTGCCAGTTGACAGATACACCAGGCAGGGAAGGATAAATAAAGCTTCAGACTAGAGTTCAGGTCAAGTCCCTTTTCTCAGGGCTAGTTTATTATTGTTGATATTTAATCAACTTTTTTGTTTATCTAGTTGATTGCCCACAATTTTGCTTCACTGTTATTAGAAGACCAACTCTGCAAGCAATTGATTATTCTTGGTCCCCTGATTACTGTATTAAAACAGGTTTCACTGGACATTTTAGGAGCTCCATGGGAATTATGACTTCATATTAGGAAACCACCATCATGGTGCAGAAGAAAAGAAAAAAGGGACTAGTATATTAATTGTCACCCATTTCTGGTATAAAGTAGAACATATCTGAGGCCTGGGTTCCCCTGATTTTGTACAATATATTTTCAACAGCTGGAAGAGTGGAATAACTTTAATGTAATGACATTCTGCAATACTACCTTAGATATAATAGAGGTTTTCCAGCATGGTCCATTCGGCAGGATGACGAACAATGTATTTATATATGATTGTGATACCGAGGCCCATTGAAGGTTCACTACTCTGTGTCAGCAACTCTTATAGGCAGTGTTGTTGTAGCCGAGTTGGTCCCAGGATATTAGAGAGACAAGGTGTGTGAGGTAATATCTTTTATTGAATCCACTTCTGTTGGTTGGAAAGACAAGGTTTTGAGCTTACACAGAGTTCTTCTTCACGTCTGGGAAATTCCTAAGGCTTTTGTTGGTTGGGGGTGTGAAAAACACACCCCAAAACTGATGTTTCATCAACAAAAGTGCCAGTGTGGAAAGTACTATGTTGGCGGGAGACGCTCTGCCACCGACATAACTACCGCTACTCGTTGGGGGTGGTTTAATTATGCTGACAGGAGAACTCTGTGTTCTCCTGAACTGTGTGTTTAGCATACGTAGTTAACACATATTTCAAGGGACCATTCAAGGCGAAGTGGCCTGTTAACACCCCTCTGGCCACAGGGAGGAAAGTAAGGGGATGGGGAAAGCAGCTGGTGGGGGTGTGAGTGGGTTACTGATTGTTGTAATAAGCCATAAATTCAGTGTCTCTGTTCAGTCCATGTTTTTTGGTGTCTAGCAAAGTTATGAATGTAAGCTCCCAGGCTCGTCTCTTGAAACTGTGGTGCAGGTTTCCTTTGAGGACTGATAATTCAGATATAGAGTGATCGCTTTGTGAAAAGTGTTCACCCATAGGTGATAAGGGATTTTTGTCTTTTATCATGTTCCTGTGTGAGTTCATTTGAAAGCATAGTGATAGTCTGGTTTCACCCACAGAGTTGCTGTTGGGGAATTTGGTACACTGGATGAGGTACACCTGTCGTGGTAGGCATGTGTAGGACTCATGGATCTTGAAAAGTGTGTTGTGGGGGTTGTTGATCATTGTAGCAGTGGAGAAATGTCTGCAGGTTTTGCATCTGTTGTTCTGGCAGGGTCTGGTGCCGCTTTGAGTTGGTGTGCCCTACTCTGCGGGGAGCTTGCTTCTGTTGGTAGCTTGGAGAGGCAGGAGGGTTGTTGGAACCCTGACATACTACACCTAACACACTGTTGTCATAATCCATATCTGAAAGCTGTTATACAAGGTATCATATGCAAACTGGTAACACACTGGTCTTGAAAATCATTGTGTGATGTATGTGCAAGATAGGTATAAAGAGCTATAAATATGTGCTAGAATTATGTCTGATAATATATTTGGCAAGCACTGCATAAGCCCAGTCTTCCTGATACAAAGGAATGTGTATTTGCTTGTCTGACCAGTCTGGTTGTCAGGAACAGACAGTGAAGGACATTTACATGCAAAGTAAACAAAACAGTCAGGAGAGCAAGTGAGGAAAGATGAATACTTAACTGTCTTCATGGGGGATGGAGACTGCACTGCCAGGAAGCCTTCCTTCCTCTTGAAGCAGGGCCAGTGAACTTTGGGAACACAGTCTGGCATCTACACCCCAGAAGAAGAGAGAAGGTTGGTCTGCGCTTACTTTTCAAAGAACACATTTCCAAGTTTTATTGGGCTATAAAGACAAGGGTTCTGAACCTCAAATGATAAGCAGTTGAATCAACTGAGTATATACAATATTACTGTATTATAAAAGTGCATGGAATAATGAAAGCCTGTGACACACTGATGATTAATATCATTGTGAAATGTATGGATTAACACTACTTGAGGAATTATGAATATTCACTGATATTACATTTTACATTCTTTACATTCTGTGACCAAACACGGAGAAACAGGTTTTCTTCCAGACAGGAGGAAAGGTAGCTATCTACCTGTCTCCAGTGTAAATTAAGCATTATGGAATCAAAACTGTGGAAAGTACATTTACATATGAATCAACAGTGGAATGGGAAGTTAGGAGGGAGGGAGAAACAGCAGGAAGCTTTCCGGCTTCTTGTAACAGGGTCAATGAACTTTGGGAGATATAAGCAGAAAGAAAGCCAATTTGGTATCTATCGCCTGGTGGATTCAAGGGGCTGGAGTTCTCGAAATCACAGAATGTTGGATTCTTCAGCCAAGGGGGTTGATATCTCTGGGAACTGAGTATAGGTGAGAAAATTATTTACGCCAGTGGTTCCAAAACTTGTTCTGCTGCTTGTCCAGGGAAAGCCCCTGCCGGGCCGGGGGGGGGGAGGGTTGTTTACCGGCTGTGTCAGCAGGTTCAGCCGATTGCAGCTCCCACTGGCCGCGGTTCGCTGTTCCAGGCCAATGGGGGCTGCAGGAAGTGGCGGCCAGTACATCCCTCGGCCCATGCCGCTTTCAGCAGCCTCCATTGGCCTAGAGCAGTGAACCCCGGCCACTGGGAGCCGGGATCGGCCGAACCTGTGGACGCGGCAGGTAAACAAACCCACCCGACCTGGCAGGGGCTTTCCCTGCACAAGTGGCGGAACAAGTTTGGGAACCACTGATTTAGGCAAAGATGGTAACTTGCTGAAATTAAGTATTAGTCTTGGAAACATATTGTTACTTTTGTTTGCTAGTAACTCTTTCTATCTTTATTCCTTATACTTGGTATCACTATTTGTTTCATAAACTTGTTTTACTTTCACTATAAATGAATTCAGCACTATGATTGTTAGCCCCAGTTAAATTAATGAGATGCATTGTATTGTTTCTGTAAAGGAGCAATGAACTTCTGTGAGTGTTCCAGGAGATGGCTGGATGATTCAGGGAGATGTCTCTGGGAAACTCAGGAGTTGGGGTTCAGTTTTAGCTGCAAGGCAAGGTTTGAATTGGCAGAGTTTTGAAGAGTTTGCTGGCAAGGCATTCAAGCTGATATGTCAGGGAGTGTCACACAGCTTAGTAATAGCAAAACTCTCATTTGTTGAGGCTGAGAGGAGTAACAGAGGGTACTTGGGACCTGGCCCTGCTATAACTTGCAGTTCTGGGAATCTAAGCAGATTGTCACTTTGGCAGACAGTTTAGGGGAAATTCAGTACTGGGAGAATATTGTGGTTGCTGTTCAAAAAGCAACTTGGAGATGTAAGTCAGGGTGTAACCTGCCTGTTCGTATGTGATGTCAGGGCTGTGAGCCACAGCAGCAGAGCATTTAAAGCACGCAGAGTTGTGGGGCAGGCAGTGACACAACCCCTTGCTGGTCTGCGTTGAACCCCAAGTCATCACAATGATGATGATTAAATGCTCCCTAGCCCAATAAATGCTCCCTAACTTCCAAAGACAAATATGTTCAGTCACATGGTAGGAAAAATTCCATTCAGCTGAATGAGTTGTGGAAGGAAAAGTTTTATATTTAATCGGTTTCAGGCAGAAGTCTCATAAACTTTCATAGTAACTGAGTAACATGGGTGAAAAAACATCACCCTTAGCTGTATATGTAATGTTGCCTGGGTTTGGGAGATTTCTGTAATGGCAATGTGAGTCGTAATGAGTAGCTAGCTGCTGTGTAGTCTCTGCTTTGTTTATGTTTTCAAGAATGAAGCCATGGCTTATATGTGTCTTGTAATGGTGAAGAATGTATTCCAGATGCAGCATAACGTAAATAAGAGGACAAAGCTCTGCGGGAGAGGACAGAGCTTTGCAGCTGACAGCTGCACATATGATATCCCCTCCTGGAGTAGCTTAAGAAAGCCTACAAGAAAGTAATTATTTTTATAGTTTCAAGACAGCACCCTGAATATTTCTGATCAATCTATGAACAAAGAATGTGAGTGTAATAGGGAAAGGACCGTATCATTAAAGCAATAGAGTACAGATGAAGATCCTGTTTTAAAATACTGTTTTATTGATAATACCTAAATTGTGGAAGTAATGATATAAACAAGTGACTTTTCATCCTTTTTTGCATGTTTCTACTTTTGTCATGTAAGTCAGTTGGAACAGTGAAAATAGTTTGAGTTAATTCAAAATAGTGTCTGTGAAAATGGCATTGTAGAGTTCCCTGTTTGTGTCAGTGATTTTCAGATATAATTTGATCAGTTTTCAAGAATAAAAGGGTTTTCTAATGGCCAGACCTCGTTATCTGATGTGGGTTCTGAAGAACAGATTGAATTATTATTTATTGTTTGGTAAGCACCGATGCTGACTCATCACCGTACAATATGAGGATTGGGCCCAATCATGCAAAGACTAATGCCCCTCTGCCATGTACATTGGACAAACTGGACGGTCTCTATGCAGAAGAATAAATGGACACAAATCAGACGTAAAGAATTATAACATTCAAAAACCAGTCGGAGAACACTTCAACCTCACTAGACACTCAATTACAGACCTAAAAGTCACAATTCTTCAATAAAAAAACTTCAAAAACAGACTCCAATGAGAAACTGCAGAACTGGAATTAATTTGCAGACTGGACACCATTAAATTAGGCTTGAATAAAGACTGGGAATGAATGAGTCATTACACAAACTAAAAACTATTTCCCCATGCTAATTTTCCCCATATTGTTACTCACACCTTCTTGTCAACTGTTTGAAATGGGCCATCCTGATTATCACTACAAAAGTTTTTTTTCTCCTGCTGATAATAGCCCACCTTAATCGATGCGTCTTGTTAGAGTTGGTATGGCAACCCCCATTTTTTCATGTTCTCTGTGTATATATATATTTTCCTACTGTATTTGCCACTGCATGCATCTGATGAAGTGGGCTTTAGCCCACAAATGCTTATGCTCAGATAAATTTGTTAGTCTCTAAGGTGCCACAAGTACTCCTCATTCTTTTTAATCATGTGAGTAATCTCATTCAATAGTCCTTGCCCCCAGAAGCCATCTTCTAGCTCATCCTTCAACATCCATAATACGGGTTTTGTAGACAAAATGCAGTCTTCATTTACACCTCTGTGACCTTATTATTCCCCAGATTTGGCAACTTAAATTTAGCTAACACTTCTAGTATTGGTGAAAGAAGGAATACAATGCTTACTCTCTCATAGATGTGTTGGTTCTACAGTGCTAACACGAGAGTAAATGATTTAAAAAAATCCAAGAACCTTATTTTCAGGCACAAAAGTCACTAGATAAAACTCTACATACACATAGGGATCTCATTTTTACAAAGCCATCTTTCAGAAGAACTGTATGGGAACTGTCTTTGTTTTCTGTACACAGCTAGCACAATGGGTCTTGATCCATGACTGGGACTTTTAAGCTCTATGACAATATAAATAAATAATAATAATCTCAGTTCACTGATGAGAGAAAGAGACAGGGAAATGCTTTATTTTGTAAATAATGTGGTTTTAGAAAGTTATGTGTAACAAAAGTTTGATTCACTACCAATCCAGCACTTCAAAAAATGCAACATTCTAGCTCTGACTTTCATTACCTTGTCCAGAGCTTTCAGACTAGTAATATTTTATAGACCTCCCACTCCTCCTCCTTTTGGCTTCAGCTTGCCAAACCCTCCCTTCACTTTCTTTTCCTCCTCTCATTCCCCTCTGATAGCTTTTTTCTTTATTTGTTTTAAACCATTAGTCTTCTCTGGGCAGCTGGTATCAAGGGGATACCAACACCATCCATACATGAAGGACAAGAAAAAAATACACAAAGGAATGTTAAATTGGTATTTTTAGTTTTCCTTTTATTACATGGGGACTGCAATACTGCACATCTGCCACCACTCAGAAAAGGGCAGCAGCATGGGGCCTCTTTATCCCCCTACCTGCAGACCATACAGGTGATCTGCAGACACTGGCAGACATCTCTGCATTGTTTATACTGAGTTTACATTTTAAAAAGCTCTTTTTCACAACCACAAGGGTCAGAAACATTTTTTCCCTGTATGAAAGCTGGGGTTCTGATATAGTCAGATGACTCCAGGAGCTGGGGCCATAGGTACAGCCCCAGCTAGAATAGCTCCTTCTTTTCTGTCTCTCCTTTGACTCTGCATTAAGTTTTAGGGAACAGATATTTGGGGTACTCTTCTGGCTTAACCTTGCAGTGTCTCTTTGCCTCAGCGGTAGTTTACTCAATTGGCTATTGCAGTTTGAGTTAAAAAACAAAAAAACATCCTTGGAAGTAACAAGGCCGTGGCAAACTTTCAGCCACTTTGCTCTCATGTGGTAGCCTTTCCCCACTTCTTTGTCGGTGTTTTATCTCTTTGGCTGCAAGATCTTCAAGGCAGCAATCTTGTTTTCGATGTCTGTAAAGTGCTATGCACACCAATGAGTTTGTATAAATAACAGTGACCATAGGGATCTGTTTAATCCGTTTCACTTTCTCGGTTCTCCTGCACGAGATAAAAAATATTGTGCTTGGATTTCCAACACTGCGGATGAATCTTTGAATCTGCAAAAAACATAGTTTTCACGACAGAGAGGCCAAGCCAATGGCAACTTTTCCAACTGTCTTGAACTTTAGAGGGTTGGAATTTCCTTTGATTTTACCTGTGTCTAGTTCTCAGACACTTTTAATAAAATATCCTGTATACATTTCTATCCCTGTTAGGTTTTGTAAACCATTCACTTCATAGGTATTTTAATGGAGCATGAACTACGTGGCAGTGTGCCTTTCAATTTCAAAATGAATAAAATTATCATGTGAAGATGAAGGCCGTAGATTGATTGTGTTATAGGACATAAAGCTTGCAATGGGGTGCCACTAAGGGTTAAGGTAGGAAACTCTCGATTGAAAGGGTGAAGAGGTAACTAGCCAGAGGGTCAATAAAGGGGTATTGTGAAATTCATGGCCCAGGTTTAACTGGCCAGCCATGTAGCCCAAGCTAAGGAATGTGGAGCTTTATGGAGCCTTTTTAGAGATTCTAAATGCAGGGGCTAGGTACTGGTTCCATGCTATGTTGGGTGGCAGAAGCAATTGCAGGGTGACCCTGAAAGGAAACAGCGGCGGACACAGGTGTTTATTGGTGCAAGGCTGCATTGTCCGATTTGGGATTTCTGCAAAAACCCATGTGCTGTCTGTTCATAGTACTGTTCAGAGAAACAGGACTTGGGGTATATTTTGGAAATAAACAGATTCCAGGAATTTACCCTGACTCTGTGACACTGCTTTCTCATTCAAATGGATGCCAAGGCCACAAATTTTGGCCACTGCTGCTTAGTCAAAGGGGCAACGTGGTAAAAAAATTTGTTTCAGGTGTAATAGGGAAATATAGACTCTTCAGGCCAGCTATTAGGATGTCTGAAATTCTTATATCAAGGATTAAGATGCAAAACTATACTGTAATGTAGGTGGTGTGATTAGAGACTGCAAATCACTGGAATCTCCATTCTGAATCCCTTTCAGTTCTGAGGAGATTCATAAATGAATCTTAGGAGCTGAACACATCATTGAAGGTGTCAAGGTTCCTCCCCCACTCTGAACTCTAGGGTACAAATGTGGGGACCTGCATGAAAACCTCCTAAGCTATTACCAATCCTTTAGAAACTAAAATCTAAAGGTTTATTCGTAAAAGGAAAAAGAGGAGAGCTAGAATTAGTTAAATGGAATCAATTACATACAGTAATGGCAAAGTTACTGTATGTAACGGTCACTGTTCAGGCTTGTAGCAGTGATAGAATAAACTGCAGGTTCAAATCAAGTCTCTGGAGTACATCCACAGCTGGCATGGGTCATTCAGTCCTTTGTTTAGAGCTTCAGTTTGTAGTAAAGTCCCTCCAGAGGTAAGAAGCAGGATTGAAGACAAGATGGAGGGGTTTTCAGGGCCTTTTATATTCTGTGCCTTGTGGAAGATCACAGCAGCAAGATGGAGTTTGGAGTCACATGTCTATGCATGACTCAGTTCTTTACAGGTTGTCGCCCTTGTTTACATGTTAGTTTGAACGTTCCCAGGAAAGCTCAGATGTGGATTGGCATCTCCCAAAGTCCATTGTCAGTTAAGTGTTTCTTGATTGGGCACTTACTGAGAATAGTCTTCTCTCAAGAAGCTGACCAAATGCTTCACTGAGGCTACTTAGAATCAAAACACATTGAGATACAAGTATGTAGCCAATATTCATAACTTCAGCTACAAAAACAATACATATAGCATAATCATAACCAGCAGATCATAACCTTTCCATAGGCACCTTACACAACAACCTTTATACAATATTTGCTGCAAATATATAATAGTGGTTGCAACAATGATCTATATGGTTACAGGTTATATCAGTAACTTCACAGGGGGATTAATGGCCTCCCAGTTTACTGGGACATTGTCCCTAGAAAACATTTCAGATGTTAGTAGTTCTGACCTAGAAACCACTTGAATATACCCAAGTGAGAGACATCTAGCCTTAGAACACAGACACTTTGTTATTGATATCTGTAACAGGGTAACTTCTCCCTGACTACCTCCAACCTTCTACCTCCCTCCCAGCCTTTATAGCCCTTGGCTTATCAGGCCAGCGGGTGTTGCCAATCCTCAGGCTGGCATCAGGCCTTTTCCATCAGCCCCCTTGATTGGAGCTGACCAGGCAGGGCTAATTAGGTGCTTTTGCACCAGCACCCTGTTACAACATCATAGTTGCTGCTTGCCTTATTGGGATCCAGGAAGTGGGCGGGCAAAGCCCACCCACTGCTAAAGGATCCCCCCCAGCCTAAGGGGGGGTCCACAGGACCTGGAAAACCAAATAATTACGGGGGACAACTAATGAACAACAGGGACAGGAGTGTGGTCAAAGGGTCAAATGAAGGGAACCAGACGGGGCCACCAAGCAGAGAACCCTGGACAGCACCCACTGCTCCTCAAAGGCGTCAAGGGAGTCAGTGGACGCCACCCAGAGGAACTCTGCCCGGAGTGAACGGACAGAGGATCGGAAATAGGCCCCACAGTCACAGGAGACTCCATTGGCCAACCTCCTCACCCTGGTTTTATAGATGGCCACTTTAGCCATGGCCAGGAGGAGGTTGACCAGGAAGTCCCGCAACTTAGTGGGGCCACGGACAGGGAGTGCATAGATAAGGAGGTGAGGGGAAAAGTGCAACCAAAATCTTAACAAAATATTGGTGAGGAGCCGGAATAGGGGCTGCAGCCTGGCGCACTCCAGGTAGACGTGCACCAGGGTTTCCCTCATGCCGCAAAAGGAGCAGGTGTCCGGGATTGGGGTAAACCGCGCCAAGTACACACCCGTGCTCACGGCCCTGTGAAGGAGCCACCAACTGATATCCCCATCGGGCCTCGGGACCAAGGTGGAATATAGGCTGGCCCACTGGGGCTCCTCACCCTCTAGAGGTGGCAGGAGGTCCCGCCACTTTGTGTCAGGGCGGGACGCGAGGGTGAGGACGTGAAAGGTGTGGAGCACGAGCGTGTATAGATGTTTCCTTGGCGCGGTCTGGAACCGGACCAGCTGCAGCTCGCATAGCTGGCTCACGGTGAAAGGGTCGGCTGGGTCCATGGGGCAGGGGTTGTTGCTGCTTGCCTTATTGGGATCCAGGAAGTGGGCGGGCGAAGCTCGCCCACTGCTAAAGGATCCCACCCCCAGCCTAAGGGGGGGAATCCACAGGACCTTGGAAACCAAATAATTACGGGGGACAACTAATGAACAACAGGGATGGGAGTGCGGTCAAAGGGTCAAACAAAGGGAACCGGACGGGGACACCGAGCAGAGAACCCCGGACAGCACCCACTGCTCCTCAAAGGCGTCAAGGGAGTCAGTGGACGCCACCCAGAGGAACTCTGCCCGGAGTGAACGGACAGAGGATCGGAAATAGGCCCCACAGTCACAGGAGACTCCATTGGCCAACCTCCTCACCCTGGTTTTATAGATGGCCACTTTAGCCATGGCCAGGAGGAGGTTGACCAGGAAGTCCCGCAACTTAGTGGGGCCACGGACAGGGAGTGCATAGATAAGGAGGTGAGGAGAAAAGTACAACCAAAACCTTAACAAAATATTGGTGAGGAGCCGGAATAGGGGCTGCAGCCTGGCGCACTCCAGGTAGATGTGCGCCAGGGTTTCCCTCACGCCGCAAAAGGGGCAGGTGTCCAGGATTGGGGTAAACCGCACCAAGAACACGCCCGTGCTCACGGCCCTGTGAAGGAGCCACCAACTGATATCCCCATCGGGCCTCGGGACCAAGGTGGAATATAGGCTGGCCCACCGGGGCTCCTCACCTCTAGAGGTGGCAGGAGGTCCCGCCGCTTTGTGTCAGGGCGGGACGCGAGGGTGAGGACGTGAAGGGTGTGGAGCACGAGCGTGTATAGATGTTTCCTTGGCACCAGCTGCAGCTCGCGTAGCTGGCTCACGGTGAAGGGGCTGGCTGGGTCCACCGGGCAAGGGTTGTTGCTGCTTGCTGTAGACAGACATACGACACTGGTAATACTCTGAAAAAGCTTTGCAGTGCCTTGTGCTCAGTATTCATTTATTAACCTATACTACTTGTTGACATGCTAAACAAAGAGCAGTTAAGGTGTCTCATGTCAAAGCCTCTGTTATTGATGTGGTTAGGTGTCCCCGTTTCAATCTATGCTGCAGTGTTTTGAGAATGCATGCTGGTGAACTGAGGTTTGGCATGCTCTGATGGATCTTAAAAGATTGCAGCACTGTGTGAAATGGCAGTCTGATCAGCAGAAAGGGAGGTACAGTGATAAACCAGGTGGCCTTATTTGTTTTTGGCATGGGAGACGTGTCCAGTTTCACATGACTAATAAAATCCAAACAATCAAATTAAATTATGGTTGAAAATAACAAGCTACCTTGAACTGAAAAAGAAAAGCGTTCAGTTGAGATTGTCAGGATAGTCTTATCTAAAACTGTTGTGCTGGCATTGGTGCATCTTAGTGAAAAAAATCATGAAACTGGGCACTTTAGGAATCCCACAAGGTGCTAAACACTCTGGCCCTTATTCAGCAAAGCACTTAAGCACATGCTTACCTCCAAGCAAGTGAGTCCCACGGAAGTCCTTACAGACTTTGCTGGATCAGGACCAGACTGCTGGAGACCTTGCACGATTTAGAAGGCAACGAGGGCTTAATGCAGGGCTTGAGATTTCTTGTCATATATGAACCAGTGCCAAGGCAGAAGAATGTGGGATAAGAATGGAGTTAATTTATGAACTCCAAATTGGAAAAGAAAGGTAATCAAGTATCTTTTTAAAAAATTTTAATATACACTACTAACATAAGCTTATGATGGGATGTATGCTCCACACAGGTGTTGAAATGATTAATGGGGGCTTGAGAGGCCAAACATGCTACCTGTCTGCACCTGGAGGTGGTGGACAGGCTTAATTAAAGATGACTGGATTACAGCTGGGATAGTTAGTTTAAACAGGCGAAATACCCATTGCATGGAGTTTGCAGGGAAGAAACTATGTAATCACTCTTTGAGTTTAGAGCATGGGGAGACCAGGATGATTAAGGAGGAAACCTATAGGAATAGGAAGCCCTGGGATCTTTGCTTGAATAGAAAAACCTGATAGGTGGCCAGGAGGCAGATAGATAGCAGTAACTTGGGTAGAGAAACCTCTGTTTGTGTGCCTTTAAAGAAGGGCAGGCACTGCACTTGCAAGAGGAGAGCTCTGGAAAGCATTTAAGAGAGAAGTAGTGCGTGATGAAGTCAAGCCTGTGCAGGGTAGGAGTGGGTTTAAGATTTGGGAATTATTGGAGGATTCTATGGAAGAGTCCTGTGACTCCTGGCCCTGAGAGAAGGGTGAATGCAGTGAAGCTGTGGGGGGAGAAAGCCTGGTAAAAGGCTGCAGTAGGAAGGAGTCCAGGAAGGCCTCAGCTAGAAGTCAAATGGAGCAGACCTTGGCTGCTGGTTATAGGGTCCCTGGACAGCAAGCCAGAGAACCCAGATTCCCCTACCAGCCACTCATAAGATGTGAGGCTAGAGAAGTAGACTGAGATGATAGAGAGCCCTGGGGGAGGGTTATGAAGATAATGGGTCCCAGAGTGGGGGCTGAGAGGTCATTTCTTGTAATGACATTAGGCTTTTCTGTTGGCCCTTTTTCACCCCAGAAGGGGTAGACTTAAATGTGACCTGGACAGAGGGCTGAGTTATGGGAAGAGACACCACTTGGGGCTGGAATGACCTTCAGCAAGGGGCGCTAGAAAGAAGAAAGTGTGCTACCTATGCTAGCCATGAGGAGGTGCTGTAGTGCTGAGTTCACTCTTCCATCAACCTTAATGTTGCTATACTGGAGGTTGGTTGAGACTTCATTGAAGCTAGTGGGCATAACAGCTGCCCTTAATTCAGGATAAAGGTGAAAAGCAGTTACGTTTGTTTATAGAAAAATAGCTGGGACAATAGGAGCCACTGCCTAAAGCACAGGCCAAGTGTAAGCCTGGTTGGGAATCTGAGCTATGGCGGCAGAGGGTTTTGACTGGCATCTAAATAAAAATGCAGGGTGTTGGGTCTCATTGGAGGGAATTCTGTGCGTATGAGAGAAAAATCAGAAGCAACCACAGAAGGCAGGAAGGAAGCCTGATAGCTAGCCAGAGAAGCACTTGTACTGTGTCCTTGAGAAAATGTAGAGAGATTTTTTGCGGGGGGGCAGAGTGCTGGCTGGAAAGAGGATTGGAACTGTGAGCAAAGAAACTGTCTCCTGCTGTTTAATTCTTGCTGTGGTCAGAGAAACGGGCTTTTTATTTTTTTTAAAGGTAAATAGACAGGATTGCACCGTTAGTTTCTCCCCTTATGTAAACTGCTCTCAAAACCCTGCATACTGGTTAACAGTTGGGGAATCAAAAAGAGGTAAACAGAGAGGTTATGCTCCAGCGCTATGATTCTAGACCTATATGAAATCCTGTAAAACAGAAAGCAGTTGACCGCATCTCCCCCACACAAAGCACAGTGGGGAAATAAACCACTAAAGAGCCAAATATTGATCCCTGCATGTGTCTCTCAACAGAATGTAACTTCAAAGGAATATGATTGTCATTGATAGAGGAGAAATCTGGCTATCAGTTTACATGCTTCAGTATTAGAAAGGCCATGCAGGCTAAAGAGTTTCTCCATAAACTAGGGACTTATGGAGAGTAACTAGCAGATTTTCATAAAAAATGAGATGTACAACAAACATCAGGAAGGAGCACTGCAGGCCCTTAGGCAACAACTTCAAATGGTATAGCACACATGTGGGTTTTGTGGAGAAATCACTATAGCTCCCTCATGCCTCGCTACAGACTTGAAATGAGCTGTTATCTCACCGCCAACATGTGGCAAGTGTCAAGGTTACACTGTGCTTCACCCTGTTTCTCAGAAATGTTGGTTACAGATGAACTAGCCCTAACATTTTCCCCTTTACTTTGTATACAGTGAGATCTGGATCAGACCATAAGTATTAGGCAGCCTTTTATTTAAGACACCACCACCAAAGTATCCCCAAATGCTTATTTTAAATCATTTTAGGAGGCCATCTCCATTATGCAATTAACTTTTGTCAGTCTCTTGAGCAGTTGCTTAAACAGCAGTTCTGCTCTGTGACATAACTGTAAAATGACTTTATTACTCAGATATGCTTCCTCTGTGTGTTGAGAGTTTTTTTTCTTACTAACATAAGCAAGATAAAAAGTTTTTATTACTACTTTACTCCTGCTAGCACTGCAGAGGCCAATAGCTACAGGAAGGTGAGAGGGATTCTCCTCTGGCTCATGTATTATGAACAATTTTTAACTAAATGCCACTCATAGGGCCAATTGTGGTGAGGGGGGAGGGGGAAATGAGGACAAACTTTGAAGATAATGGGGTTTCACAGCTGTAATTCAGAGCAGAATTTAGCCTGCTGAATCTCAGTTGTGTGTGTTTATATTTAAAAAAAAATCCCAACTTGACTTTCAGATGCCACCTGAAGTTTCCAGAACCAGCAGTTGTGAAACAACAATTTTCATTTGTAAGGTGAGTAAATTCTGATCTGAAAAACACTGAGATGCTGAGCATGAAATACCACATTTTAGTCACCTTTCAGAGAACAATAGCACTGTGATCATTTTCATTGTGCATGCAAACAGGACTTTATTAATGACTGTAGACTCCTAAATGGAAGGCTATAATAATGACTTGATCTGCAGCTAAACACGACTTGAAGACCTAAGCCTATACTGTAGTGGATGTGGACACACTCACTAGGAGCCCTGTTGAAGTCACTGGGCTCTATGTGGATAGAGAGGTCTGTCCACATTTATTGCAGTTCAGAATCAGGGTCTAAAAGTGTCTGAAATCTTATGGCCATGCAAGATTCATACAGAATTTGCATTTTTGTTTGAGGTATTTATAGGAAAAATGCATGTGTCTTGTATGTAAGCAGGGTCTGAGTGAGGTCTCCTCTGACATCTAGTGGTGCGCTGGATAAATAGACTTCAGGAGCAGACGGTCTTTGCATAGACACGCCTGCTCTGCCTATGTGCTTAGATGGAGCTTTACCAAAATGATCAGTTTTGGCTGGTTAGGGGTCCAAATCACTCTAGTATTTGAATGTTGGGATCATGAAATGTTGTCCTTATTGTAGGAGTAAAGGGCAGCGGAGCTGCGCTTAGCATGCCCTGGTTGAGGGGGGTCACCCAAAACTGAGCCTCACTTGCTTAGCAGGGGGTAGGGATGCCAAATCCCAGTGAAGATGAGTGGGTGGGGACAGGAGTTTGGCTTTTTTTGTGGGGGGGAGCGCCTAGGACTCTTTAAGCAGCACCCATGCCATTTGACCTGGCCTCCAGTATTTAAATGATAAGGCTGATTAGACTCAGTTGAGAGTCCTTGTTTTCAGTTGAGTCCTGGAGCAGCCATCCCTTCTGAGCAGATCCAGAGGCTGAGCCTTAGGCCTTGTGTGGGGACAGCGAGCACAGAGGCTGCACTGGCTGTGAGGTTCCCCACTACCTGCTGGAATCAATGAGAGCTGAGATTACTAAGGGCCGGGTTAAGTTGCAGAGCCTCAGAGCATGACACTGCAGGAGCATCAAACAGCAGCAGCTAGTGGCAGCTGAGAGACCGTGGCCAGCAGTAGCAAAGAAGCAGTGGTGCTAGTGGAGACAGCGCGGCCTGTGGTGGCAGTGGAGAGTGGCAGCTGAGAGACAGCAGCCAGTGGTGACCAGCAGCGGCTGAGAAGCAGCGGCAGTAGCGAGTGGTGGTAGAGAAACAGTGGCAGCAGCAGAGACATTACTCGATTGCCCCTGCTGCCCCTGGAGGGGAATGTAAACCCTGTGACCACCCTTCTGAACTCTGGGTCTTACCTAACCAAGAACAGCCTACTGTGAGTGGGTTGCAGTGGGGGGAGAGGGAAGTGATGTGTTAAAAAGGACGTTTGTTCATTGGACTTTCCCACAGCAAGTGGGGAAACGGAGGCAAAGGGCACTGTCCATCACACTGTGAGGTTGGGTTTGCTTACGATCACATGCTTTTGAATGTGGTTGTGGTGTTTTCCCAGATTAATGCTTGATTCCCTTTCCCATCTAATAAAAGTTCTCTTGTTAAACACAGACTCAGTGCTTGCTAGTGGGGAAGTATTGCCTCTTAGAGGCACCTAAGGATAGTGCTAATTTTTCACAGATTAGTGGGGGTGGGCTTAAGGCTATTCTCTTTTGTATTGATAAGGGTGACCCTTAGATATTGAACTCGGCCCTTGTTGCTGCTGACTCCACCTGGTAGAAGGGTTACATGTATACTCAGATACATAATGAAGGTTGCATACTGAAAATATTCATTTATGGCCCATTTCATGCTAGCAGTATAAACATAAAACTACATTTAAAGTTAATGTCACTTTTTAAACTCTGCTAAATTGCTACACCTTTCTTATTTATTTATATGACAGTAGCTCCTAGATGCCTCAACCAATATCCAGGCCTCCCTCTGCTAGGTGCTGTACAAATGCATAGTAAGACAGCTTCTGCCCAGAAGAGCTCTCATTCAAAATAGCCAGAGGGGAAAAAGTTGGGAGAAAAGGATAGACCAAACAAGCAGAAGATTGGAAACTGCGACACACAGTGATTTAATGACATGTCTAAAATCAAAAAGATTCTGTTGCAGAGCCAGAGGAGAACCCAAATCTATCAAGTCTAATCCAGTGCCATCATCAAAAGATCATTTTCTTCCATGATAACAACAAGAAACCTACATTTTTTTCATCTTTTTCAGGGCTCTGACAACCCTGTAATCCCTAAATCATTTCCCATTTAAACTCCATCCATCTGCTAACGGTACCATGATCTGGTACCTATTATTCTGTCTAAGGAGAAATGAGTGAGATGTAATTCGATGTAGGAGTTACTGTTGAGCATGTCAAAGTACTTACTCCCTAACCAAGGCCCTAATTTAGGAAAGCTCTTTATCACATTCCTAACTGTAAGTCTGTGCTTAAATTCAATTGAAATCAATGGGATGTAAGCACAGACTTACATCAGTGTTTTCATGAAGTAGCGCCCACCATAGGAAACTATTGCTTCTGCAGCCCCCGCCCCGCCTCCACTAGCAAAAGACAGGCTTTGCAATAATATTGAAACTTAGGCTTTGAAATAGTCAACTTTAAATTATATTTTAACCAGAAATTCTTGTGTCTTCATTGCAACCCAGATCCCTTTCATTAAAAGGCATCCTGTAAATCCCAGTGTGAGATCTATCCATATTGTGAATTATTACATGCTAAAAATGTGTGTTAATCCAAATGAAACTAACCTTCCTTGAGAAGTTTTTATTGCCTGCAGTCAGTTCAGTCTGGGCAGAAGCTACAGAAGCATGGATTTATGTGCCACTCTGTTTAGACTGACATAAATAATTTGCTTACCTCTACTTCAAACCAAACAAAATATTTATCCTTTAAAGGTGCCTAGAAAGGATTTTTTTTAAAGTTGAATAGTTATTTCTCGCTTGCATTAAATACAATAGTGTCTTTGTGTGTATGTGTGAGAACTTTTCTATGTTTTATATAAAGATCACAGAATACTTCTGTTTCTTTAAACTATTGAGATTTTCAGTACCTACCTAGGTCATAAATATTGAATTTCTATTAATATTATAACATGGTGGCTTGACCTTAAGGGCTGGAGGGCCTAAGGTTGGCCAACCCTGATTACTGAATGAGCCACCTGTGACAGGGATCAGGTGAATTCCTTATAAAGAGCAGTAGGAAGGCGCAGGAAACTGAAGAGTGAGAGAGGTTCCTCTTTAGTCTCCCACCCAGAATTCTTAGGATTAAAAACAGATTTTAAAGAAATTAGCCATTTAGCATTTTCTTTGTTTTGCAAGTTATATTTTTGGTGGATTTCAGCTTACTGAATGGAGCTCCACTGGCAAGTTGAGCACTTTCTCAGAAAGGAAACACAAAATGTCACCGAAGGCACGTATCCAAGCTTTGTCTTGTTTTTGTTTAATTACCTTCATTTGCAGCTATTTCTATAGCACTCATAACCATAGTTTCGGAGTTAGCAGCATTTTATACACAAATGCTTTTATGGACTTCCTGGCTTTCTGATTAAGGGAGGAAGAGGGAAGGGGAGGCAGAAGTGCTCTACCAAAATTCAGTGTGACTGACCTGGAAAGTACTACATTAGGTTGTGATTGAATTCAGCTTTCTTAAGAACAACAAAAGTTATCCACAAGTTACTGTGCTCAATAGTTTTCACTTACATAATGAAGAAAAAGAATTGTCTCCCCTGCAGGAATTCCTGGGTGAGACACCGTGAAGCCAGAACAGATGGTCCTAATGATTCCTTCTGGCTTTTAAATATATATGAAAGTTTGAAGACTGATATTGCATACCACTGAGAGCAAGGTCAGAATTAGGATACTCAGGCCTGTAGATATGTTTGGTAATGAACGGTTGAAGACACAATTTATATTTTACTTCACGTAGTTAGTCAAGTTGCACAAACAGATTGTGCAACCTGGAGTTGTTTCCCTTGTGGACAGCATAGCATACCTATGAAGATGACTCTTGAATAAAATACTTGTGTTATTTTGGGAAATGCTGTGCAAATGCTGTAGATTGAAACTCCCATTCATTGGCCTGTCTTGGAAACTGCTTTATAATATGCCTATCCTTTCTTAGGCCTCGTCTACATGGGAAAGTTTTTACCAATTATACCAGTATAGTTACAACTCTCCGTGTGGAAAAGATTAGGGTATTTTTCTACTTAGCATAAACCTCTCCCCAAGCAACATAGCTAAACTAAAAATGCTCTCTCGCATGTGTGTCCTGAGAAAAGGGGTTGTCTACATGGCATGGCAGTGCACACTAGAGGGCAGTAAATTGCAAAGTGCTCTGAAGTGTTGCCCTCTAACTGCCCCATATAGACCCTGCTGACCTGCTCTAAAAGGTACATAGTGCTCATTGATGCAGTCCTGTATGAAACAGTACTACATTAACACACACTAGAGTCTGTCCACAGGCAGCTAGAGCACCACACTTCAGAGCACTCTACAATATATATCCCTCTGGGGTGCTTTGCTGCACTATATAGACCAGCCTTAAGAAACAATGCTGAAACTTTAGTGTGTTTAAACAGGTGTTGCAGCATTAAAAGAATCTATCCTGATGTATAAGATCTAATGTGCACTTTCCTTTGTAAGCTGTTTTTGACACTTGCTCCTGTTAAGTATTTGTTAATGGACTGGGACTCTACATTGTCCCCAACAGAACATACAGACCCCGAGTTAGACTCTGTCTAGACAAGGAAAATCAGTTGTATTCTAAACGTGGTAGTGAACATGTTGTTTAAAAACACTAATGCAGGCAAGGGTTAACACCTTGAAGAAGGTTAGTTGATTTTGCTCAATCCTAGGCTCCCTTCAGAGTTGAGTGTGATGAGCTAACATGCTTTTAAGGGTGTAGAACCCTGTCTATACTAGTGTTAGAATCTGCTAAGTGGTATAGAAAAATGTTTACTTTTTGTTTAGTCTAGGAGTGGCCACTGTGTCCAAACTCACCCCTACCTGGGGTTTAGCTTTACTGGTAAATCGGGTGCTATAACTGAAAATAACCTCAGGCTAATCTTCCTCCTTTAGCTTGGTTGCCCCTGGATTTTGCTGTAGAGCCTCCTTTGTTCTTTATACCAGCTGGAGTTAATGGGCCACCAACCCCAAATAAGCATCTTTATATAAGGTTCTAATACCTGATATGGAAAGGGTCAAAAGAGCCACCCACAATATTGGAAACCATTTTAAGCATTCTCATGAAGTATTAGTGGGAAAAGTAGTTTAACTGTACTTCAGATCTTATTTCATTGCAATCTGGAATGACTGCATTCTTTGTCTAATTCCTATCATGCTTCCTGAAGCAGGGATGAAATCTTTCCCCATGTGTTCTGGGCCTGGGCTCAGATCTTGTCTGACTCCCTTCCTAGTGATGTTGGGTGCCACCACCTCGCTGCTCTAGATCCTGAAACTGGTGTCTGATATCTCCCAACCCCGCCAATTGTTTTCACACACTCCTCCAGAGTGCCACTTAGATTGTGGGCACCCTGAGCTCCTAGTTTAACCCCTTCAGCAACAGTGTGGACCATAGGCTTACCATTTCCTCATACCCACAGTGCAAGTGAGGCATTGCTCACGCTTGTCTAGGGATCGCTGGCAGGAGAACAAACTACTTCAGTTCCTATCATGCCAATGTGTCACCTGGGCAACTATTTTATGGATGTGGCCTATAATCTCTGTGTACTAATATCCTTATGGAAAGTAGTTATTGCTCTATGCAAATACCTCTTTTTATAAACAACCCAATAGTGATATTATAGAGAGATAATAGAGATAATAGAGAGGAACCATCAATTTGAAAGTCACACTTCCGTCTGGAATATTTTTACCTGCTATTGATACAGGTGTTGCTTAGGTTTTATGACTGAACATGATTAGAGGGGAGTTTTTTCTATGTTTTGCCTATGGGTTTGTTTAGTGTATTTCACAGTAGTTTGAGTGTAATCAGTTTCACTATTTCCCTTGTAGGGTGAGCTAGACTGTGATTCTCCAATGAGCACTGCTCAGGCATAAGACTCTGTCTGCAAAGCTCATCATGGGATGAGAGCCATAATCAGTTTCTCTTTTTGTTTTTAAGGTTCTTTCTCATAACAGGTGAGAAGAATATATATTAAAAAAATAAAATGGAAAAATCTGATTGGAAAAGACACACAAATTGGCAGGGTGAGGTCGGGAAGAGGTATGGTACCTAAAACTGGTTCTCATTCCACATTTTTAAATGAAACTGACCAAATTTTAAGTGGACAGTGTCCCTTTAAACTTTTTTTCTCACTGCCTAAATAAAAATAATGGCCTGCAATGTTCTGTTTTAAAAAATGTAGTGGTTTTCGTATAACATTCAATAAATAATATATTAATAGAAAGCCAGCTGTTTTTAAAAATGGCCTGAAGAGTCGTTTTACAAAAAATCATGGATTAGACTTTTTTGTGATGGAAGGAAGCTTAATAATATGGACGAATTATTATATAAAAGGTATTTGCATGTAGCAATAAATATTTTTTTCATAAGAATGTTAGCATACAGATCATAGACTAGATGCATAGATTAGACGTATGGGGGTGTGTGTGTATTTTTTGTTTTGTACATACCTCTCTCTCTCGGTAACTGTGAGAAGCAGGATTACTGCTGCATAAATTGGCCACCCATGGGATCTAAACAATGATATGGCATCCTACATGAAGTGAGAGATCATTGTTTTATTGGGGTCATAAAAAGACAGCACAAACCCAGTATTCTTGTCCTTAGGTATTATGCTGTTCAGGATCATTTACTTGTGGAATAGTTCATGAACTGGATCTTCCTTTCTCTTCGGGAGGCACCTTAGTACTCCCTCTGTTGATCATGGAAGGGGAAAGTTCATAGCAACAGAGGAAACAACC
Organism: Natator depressus; assembly: GCF_965152275.1. Lineage (NCBI taxonomy): Eukaryota > Metazoa > Chordata > Testudines > Cheloniidae > Natator > Natator depressus. The sequence continues at coordinate 92,699,308 of NC_134236.1, forward strand.
TCCTTTTCCTCAAGGGTAAATCAGCATTTTTTAAAATCTTTCTCTGGTTACCTCTAGAACTCAGTGCCTGGGTGCTCCCCAGCCATAGCTAGAGAGGTGTTCTCTTTCTGTTTGGACTGTCTTAGTTTAAGCCTGACTCCTTCCTCTTTAGTTGTTAGGTAGAGTTCCTTCCAGGATTGAAGGCTTTGGTGGGGGTTGCCGGTTAAGGATGGCTTAAGTACCTGGGTCCATGGCAGGTGGTCAACACCTTCCTGTCTTGGTCCAGTGTGGAGTCTGTACACCCTATCCCAATATTATACTAAACAAAATATACACACATTTGATGGTGATATCCATGTGATAAACTAAATTCTCATGTGATAAACTGCATTTAATTTGCTTGTTTGACCCCCACCACCTCATCTGCTCTCTTCTCACAAAACTGTATCTCCCAGGATTGCATTCCAAAAGCTGTGAACCGCTTTAATCACCCAAGCAAGTTAAAAATAAAATAGAAGCATGATACATCTTTTCTCTTTACTCTGCAAGTGTCAGCTTTCCTCTCAATTTATATTGTTCTGAGGTGCAGTATGGACATTAGTCAGTCATGGACCAGTGGCAAGTTTGTGGTGTGATATCTGATGGAAAATCGGAGCTAGAAATGGGGGAATCGGAGCCTATGGCTTCCTTGGGCTGTTCCAGATTGTTTCAGTGTAAAGGTGGCTTATGGCTACCTGCAGTTTTCCACAGTTTAAAAGGAATGCTCTGGTGGTAATCAACCATTGCAGAGGCTGTTCGCCCATGGTCTGGCAGTCCCCAATTGCCCTTGACTGCCTAGGGCCCAACAAGATGATTTTTTGCAACTTAAAATTGCTCAAAAGTTGCTGTAAGATGCTCAGGGGCTTAACAAGCTCCTGGCCAGCCACAGGATTGCAGAAATACAGAGGTGGTATAAAGCCCCATTAGCCCTCTATGCAGGACCTGCATCAAAGTTCAAATCATGTGGACCAGAAGATTCAGGCCAGCAGCTTTGTAGCTCAGAAAGCTGAGACTTCCAGTGGGATGTGAAGAACTTGCTTCTGCCCCTGATTGGTCCCAGGTTATCTGACTCAAGTTGTCACCTTATCTATGGAAAAGTTATTTTAGATGTGTTTAAGATGTGTTAGGTGCCATATTCCTCTGCTTCTGTGGTTTGTACAGTTAGACTCCAGGTACAAAGGAAACTGGGCTTTACAGGTGGTGATGCTATATTTTGTGTCAGGTTTCAGAGTAGCAGCCATGTTAGTCTGTATCCGCAAAAACAACAGGAGTACTTGTGGCACCTTAGAGACTAACAAATTTATCTGAGCATAAGCTTTCGTGAGCTACAGCCCACTTCATCGGATGTATCACATCACATCCGATGAAGTGGACTGTAGCTCACGAAAGCTTATGCTCAGATAAATTTGTTAGTCTCTAAGTTACCACAAGTACTCCTTGTATTTTGTGTGTAACATTAACTCTTCCCCTGCCCCCACCAAAAAACAAAACAAAAAAACCCAAACAAACCCTTCCCAACACTTCTGAAAGAGTTTTCTTGTAAATCATGTTGTGTATACATGCTGTTGCCTTGTGGCATAGCAGCTTAATAGGCATTTAGGATGACCTGTGTCATTCAGTGAGGGTTTTGCCACTCATGAGTAACATGGCCGTGCTAACAAAGCCTTTTAGGTACATTATGTATATTTTGTGTTAACTTGCATCATTTAAATGATCAGAACAATTAAATGCATCTTTTCAAAGCTATTCCTGGGATGAGAATTTACAGTAAATGCTAATCTTCAACACAGAGCAAATATTTACAGATGAATGAAAATAAGAGTTTACAATGAAAATGCGGAAGAAGATCTTGAGTTGTAGTAGTGCTTGTTCTGCAAGCTGTTATAAAAATCTTTTTTTCTTCCACTACTGTGGCATGTCATTCAATGAAGTTTGTTTTTGTAGCTGCTATATTTCAGCACCACCCTGTAGCATAGTTAAACTATTTACTATTACTGCTGTCTTGCTGCCAGCTTGGATCATCATAATCATTTGTTCACATTGGAAAGGGTCTTCCATGGAGATTTGAAAAGATTGTCAGGCTGATGCTCAGAAACAAGAGCAACAGCCATTTTTTATGACTGCAGTGACCACAAACATTGCATAGCCAAGAGAAGCATTAAGAGCAGCACTGAAGATGCATTCTAAGTCCACACTTGCTGAGTTACTGATGGATAATGAGAGGTTAGGTTAATTGTACAATACTATTTTTGCTGTTTATTTCATTAGTGGGATCGTCTTCTCCATAGCTGTTCTGAGTATTCAGTTCAGCTTCTTATGCCTGAGGCAGAAAGGACTCCCATGAAGCATATGTAGAGGAACAATGAAATTCAATTACTCCTCTGTTTTTATACACTCAGCTCTTGTTCAATGGTAGTTAGGTATTTGGATATGGTAGAAAGCAGGAGAAGAAAGTTTGACTGGCAATTGGGGCTATTGTTCCTCACCCTAACTCTGATTTTTATTTTCCCTGGTGTTCATGATTCTTAAGTTAGTATGTTCTTGTCTGTATTGTTGATAGCTGCTTGGTATTATAGTAGCAGAAATACTCTCTTCTCTGGCACCAATATCTCAATGAGCTTGCCAAGCTTTAGCTTTGGTATATTGTGAAGCACTGATGGGCTAAAGGTTCATTTCAGGGATGGCATGCTGAAGGAGCCACAAAGCAGAAGGCATAAAGATGTTCAGCTTCCTGAACAAATGGGTGCATGGGGCTGGCATTTTTGTCAGAGTGGAAGAGGCAGGGAACATGAGTGGTGGGCAAATAAGGAGGGACTGAGTTGTGGAGGACCTTGAAGGTGTTAAGAATCTTGATGTCGTGAAACGTGTGGCCAGTGGAGAACTTCATAGATAAGGAAAGGGTGTTTTAATTAAAATGATGGGAAAGAATGATTTTAGCAGCTAATATTTTGTCTGAAGTGGAGAGAGATGTGCATTAGAGAGACTAGATAAGGTTACCATCAGGAAATACAGTTAGAACCAGATAAGGGTTTTGGCTGGCTGAACAGAAAGTAAAGGATGGCTCTCAGAAATGTCCTCGAGGACAAGTGGCAAGTTTTGGACACAGCCCAGACACTTTGGGGAAGAGAGAGGGAGTTGAACGTGATCCCTAGGTGAAATGCCTGAGTGATAAAAATCCTACCAACACAACACAGTACATTGCATAACTTTTCCTCTGGGAAGAGGATGAGAGAGAAAACAAACCACATGTGACAGAAGGTAGTCATGTTGCTTGATGTACGACTGGAAGGTTTACAAATACTGTGGCGACGAGGGCATTATAAGAATCTTTGTAGTAGCAGAAGCAATAGTGATGGAGGATGGTGGGATTATCAACAGTGACAGAGAACATTGGCAGGGTTTCAGAGGGAAAATTAGAAATTCTGTGTTAGCTTGTTAAATTTAAGCTGATGAGAAGTCCAGGAGGAAGTGTCAGACAAGCTGAGATGCAGAATTGGTGGAGGGGGTGACAGGTCAGAAATCTGACCACTGTAGTGGAAAGCAGGCGTCGGAACTCATTGGAAAACAATAGTAGCTACGGGATAGGCTGGAGGAAAAATGTGGATATGATGTATGATTATCTATAAAATCTTGTGACTGTCCCTATTTTTTTAATACACTGAATTTAGGTATTTCAAGGTTGGGAGTTGATTTACTGTACTCATTCACTGATTTTTTTTTTTAACTCCTAATTATAGTGTGTTTGGTCAAATTGTGGGGGCTGGGTATTCATGCAGAGCTCCTATTGACTTTCAGTGAGACATGAATATAAATTTGAGGACAGAATTTAGATCACTTTGAAACTTTTCCCTTTTGTTACTACTAATATTTTTACTGCTGTCAAAGGACAGTGTTCATTCTATTGCCCAGAGCTGTCTTTGTGTCTTTTCATTTCCTTAATTTGCTTTTCTACCCGTGATGCTCTGTGGAATATTGGTGACCATTTATGATATTGTTGACACCAATATTATAAAATTGCAAGGAATATGACCATATATGTCATGTAAGATGTCTGAAAATGTTATGATTTGCCAAGTATGATGATCCTGTTTTTGTTTGTATCACCTTTGTATTGTGAGTTATAGATATGTAGGGTATATCTGTATTTCCAAACCTGTCCTGTGTTTCTGGGTGACACCTACAGACAGATTGACATCAGCACTGCCTAGCCTGTTCAAGGGCCCATCAAGGGTCATGAACTGAACAATGAACCCATTGAAAGGAACTAGGGGAAACACCTTATGAGTCAGCAAGGCATGTGGTATGCCTGTGGACAGAGAACTCCAAGGGCTTGGCTACACTTGTGAGTTACAGCGCAATAAAGGAGCCCCGGGCGCACTAGCTCACTACCCCTCCACTCTGGTAAGGCATGCAGAGTGCTCTGACAGCACTGCTGGTACTCCGCCTTGTTGAGTGGAATACCGCTTGCTGCGCCCCTGTTGGAGCGCCGCGGCGCCAGTGTGAACAAGGTGTGGCAGTACTGTGCTCTGATCAGCCTCCAGAAACGTCCCATAATCCCCTTAAGTCAAGTGGCCACTCTTGTCATTGTTTTTCAATCGCTGCAGGAATGCGGATATGCCCTTTGAAAGCTCTGTTTCTGACAGCCGGCTGCTTATCTGCTCTGACACAAAGCAAGCCATTAGTGTGGAATGCTGTGTGGGGGTGAAGGGGGTCTGCTGCTGTCTGAACTTGCAAGACAGCATGCTGACATGCTCTCAGCCCCCCCAAAACCCACTCTCTCTCCCCCACATACACACTCCACCCCACCCCCTCATTTGAAAAGCACGTTGCAGTCACTTGCATGCTGGGGTAGCTGCCCACAATGTAGCGCTCCCAATGCCGCTTCAGATGTGGCCATGCCAGTGCACTTGAAGCTGTCAGTGTGGACAGACTGCAGCGCTTTCCCTACTGCGTTCTCCGAGGGCGGGTTTAATTCAAAGCGGTCTACATCTGCAAGTGCCGCCATGCCCTAAGGCTTTTCAATGCCGTGTGCTGTGAAGCTTGTGTTTGGGAAACAGGAAGTACAAGCCACATGGAGATGATACAGCTGCCTTTTATATTCCTTTTGCCATTTTGTCTTCCTTCCTTCCTTCCTACCTCTGGAGCAACTTTTCTACAAACTGAAGCTCTGAACAAAGGACTGAATGACCCATCCAAGGGGTGGATGTATTTCAGATGGACTTTCAAGCCAGCAAACTCACCAATATTGCTAAGAACCTGATAAATGGACTTTGAATCTCTGTATGTAAATGATAAAACACTCAGATAACAACCCTCTTCCTTTTCTTTCTTTCTCTTTCTCTCTCTAATAAACCTTTAGTTTCCGACACTAAAGGATGGGTCGGCAGCATAGTATTTTGGGGTAAGATCCAATCTAATATTGACCTGGCAATGTGGGTGGCCCTTTGGGGTTCAGAAGAACATTTTGTATAGTGAACAGAATTTTTTTTTTTGAAGTAACTTTTCACTGTATTGGACCTACATGCTGATTGCATTCCAGTTCTCTGGCTCCCAATAAGGGGGCTGTGTGATTTTCTTTTTTTAGCTTCTTGATCACCCTCGTGGGGGATCAGAAGTGCAATTTGTGACTGGTTGGTGAGTTTAACTTCAGTGTTACCCACCAGTTTTGGGAGTGTCTGCTCTCCCTTTTGTAGCCTGCCCTGACCTTGGCATTTTCAGTGAGGGCTACCCCAGGCACCCTGGGTCACAGTACCTTGTTTGTTCGTTTGTCTTCAAGAGAAGAATATGAAGGATAAAATACATCTCTGCTCTCCAGAGATCCACGAACCGCTCTTATGAAAATCTGGGAGGAAGGCCGAATGATGGGAGCACAGTGTCTGAAAACTCTCCATCAGGATCTCCAATTAAAGAAAAAAGGCTGACATGTTGAAGTTGCAATATAAGAAACTCTTGACCTTACAGTTCTGATGTGGTCTCTTTAAAAGCTATAGCCTATAGAGATGGTTGCTTATGTTACAGAGAAATGTGCTGGACTTTAAGTAGGCAAAAAAAATCTATTCCTAGAAATAGGCTTGTCAAACGTCAAGCAAGGCCTGGTAAAATATGAGCGAAGTCAAAAGAGGCCATTCAGAAGCAAATTAAAGCATCACCTCTGGTCACGTTGCAAACCTTTTTTGGTTCTAACTGGTTTTTACAAGTGTCTTACATAAATTGTTAATATTTTGGAAACTGCTGTCTGTAATGAGTTATCCGTATGGCATTGACTCCAATGTTAGTTAAGATCATGCTTAATGTTAAATAGCCCATAAGAAAGTAGAAAATATTTAATTACAGGAGTGGAAATATAGATATTGTAAAAGGTGGATTTAATGCTAATTAAGGGGCTGTGTCTGGGTGGAGGAGGTCTGGAGGCCCCTGATGGAGGCCTCACAGCCTTACCTCACCCCGCCCCAGAAAAGAAGCTCTCCATGCAGCCTATCAGAGGGGCTCCTGGAACAATCAATCAGGGGCCAGAAGGGCTATATAAAATGAAGCAGCAGAGCACTCAGTTGCTTCCTGGAGCTCAAAGAGGGAGGATCTGGTGCCTGGAAGAGTAGCAGGACCGTGGACAGCTCACTGCAGGCAGGACTGAGCCCAGGGAAGGCTGCTGAAGACCCGGGTGCTAGGTGGAAGAGTGCAGGCAGACTGAGCCCAGAATCTAGCCAGACCAGGCAAGGGTACTGCGATGAGCCCTGTTGATCTGGTTAAAGCTGTTGGGCTGTTAAAGAAGGCAGTGCTGCTGATGAGGAAGCCTTGGTGCTATGTACCCATAACAGGGCCATGAGTAAGAACTAGACACTGTTCACCCTGGAAAGGGTGACAGTCTGAGAGACTCGGCTGGAGCAATGAATCACTGAAGACCTGCTGAAAGAACCATCAGCTGGGGGATGCTTGCAAAAGGCAGGTGCTGTCCGGTTGTAAGAACTGAAAGAAAAGCAGGCTCACACCTGATCAGGAAGGGGCCACTCACGAGAGACCGGTGCTCATCCTATTAGAGGTGTTATTGTAAGTGATTATAAAAGGGCTAGCACAGTAATTTTAGAGTGGCATGACCATCCACCATCAAGGTTACTGTTAGAGAAAGGATGATGCTCATTTTTCCTGTCTGCATCATTCCATTTAGAATGGGAGTACAATGCAGTGTATGGTTATCCTGTAATGCCTGTTTGCTTTAACGATCTTTCTTTTAAATGGTGTGTTTAAAAACAAAAAACAAACAAAAAAACCCAACACTAGTTTTATCACTCATGGTGTCATTCACAGTCCTCCACTAAATTAAATGATCTTGTTACACCTCTGGAGGCTCAAATCTTCAAGAATTCTTTGGTTTTTTCCCCTTGTGTTTAAGCCATTAATTGGGAACACATAAATCAAGCATTACAGAATGAGATGGGAGAAAGAGGACTTTTGATAGAAAATTTAGGATGCCTCTAAAAGTGGAGGTAGCAGCAGAGATGTACAAGTCCATTGATGCTCATGGATCTGCTATGACTTATGAATACCAACAGTAGTTGTCTGAATCTGTGGCCATTGGTCAATGGGATAAGTAGGCATCCTATTCAGAAATAATTCCTTTGCTTGGGAAGTACTAGAAATGTATTTAACTCTAACTCAGGAACCAATCCATGCAACAAACCTCGATGCCAACTCTGCCCACATATCTACACCAGCGACACCATCACAGGACCTAACCAGATCAGCCACACTGTCACCGCTTTATTCACCTGTGCATCCACCAATGTAATATACGCCATCATGTGCCAGCAATGGCCCTCTGCTATGTACATTGGCCAAACTGGACAGTCCCTATGTAAAAGGATAAATGGACACAAATCAGGTATTAGGAATGGCAATATAGAACCTGTAGAACACTTCAACCTCCCTGGACACACAATAGCAGAATTAAAGGTAGCCACCCTGCAGCAAAAAAAATCTTCAGGACCAGACTTCAGAGAGAAACTGCTGAACTTCAGTTCATTTGCAAATTTGACACCATCAGCTCAGGATTAAACAAAGACTGTGAATGGCTAGCCAACTACAAAAGCAGTTTCTCCTCCCTTGGTTTTCACATCTCAACTGCTAGAAGAGGGCCTCATCTTCCCTGATTGAACTAACCTCATTATCCCTACCCTGATTCTTGCTTGCATCTTTATACCTGCCTCTGGAAACTTCCACTACATGCATCCGACAAAGTGGGTATTCATCCACGAAAGCTTATGTTCCAATACGTCTGTTAGTCTATAAGGTGCCACAGGACTCTTTGCTTTTACAGATCCAGACTAACATGGCTACCCCTCTGATACTAGAAATGTATGTTTTGTTACCTTAGGTGAGCATGCTGTGCTGTGCCCCATTTCCCTAATTAAGCCTGGAGCAGGACAACATGTGGGTAATGCTGGAAGAATCATGGTAACAAAACCAACACTTGGGCTCATTTGGTTTCACAGCCCCAGATGCCAGGACAAGGCAGAATTTAGGGGTCTTCTGTACCTAGGAGAAGCAGTGCAAGAAGGAAAGGTAGCATCTCTAGGACTCCCTCCCTGCTTATGGGGATGCACACCACTGGAGAGGTCTTTGTACCGCCAGGGGCTTCACAGCCAAGTTTCCCAAGCTGGAGGCACAGCCTGTTGTAGGAGTCCTGTTTTGGGAGGATGGGGGTGGGCTGACATAGCTTGCTTCCTGAGCCAAAAAAGAATATAATCAACTTGGGGGAATCTGCAGGGACTGAGTAAGATGTGGCTGCCCTCTCCCTACTTGCAGGAAAGAGGGTGCAGAGAGAGGCTCCTGGGTCCTGCTGTCAGGCCTCAGGGGTGCTGCTGCTCCTCGCTCCCCCCCCCCAACAGGACACATGTGGTGGTGTCTGCTGCTGGTGTGGCATGGGCAACTTCATGAACATGCTCCCAGAGACTTTAGACTGGAACCTGGCAAGATACTGGGTCCCCTCCCGCCACCCTTGGCTGGTGGGGGATGGTGCTGGGGTCCACATGGTGGAGCCATTGTGGGGACAGCATTGGGCCCTGCTCCCTTACCTCCTTCTGACTTAGGAGGAGGGCAGCCCATGGACCACAGAGGACTTGTCTCCTCTCGTGCTCTGGAGGATCCCAGTCCGGCTGTCATGGAAGCATTGAGAGTGGTGGCCTCACGGATGGATTCCTTTATATAGCTTTCCTAGGGAATCATGGACCTCAAATTGCTGCTCCAAGTGGGGAAAGATTTCCACTGGACCTTAAAGAGGACAGGGGACCACTGGCAAGGCACCGATGCTGAGGAAGGGAACTGAGGAAAGCCCCCACCCTATCCAGATTGAGGGGCAGACTAGGACAGGGAGATCTCAGCTGACAGAAACCACAACCTCGTCTGGGACTGTTCACCTTGCGGCTGGCGGACAACAGATTCTGGGAGTTCATCTTGTTGGCCAGCAGAAATCCACAAGTGATGCTGAACCAACTGTGGAACCCTGGCTTCTGACAGCCACAGGTCTAGCTGAACACAGTTGCTCTGAGGATGTTCAGAGTCTGTAAAGCCTGCTTTACTGAGCTCACAGAACTTAGAGCTTGGGAAGGACTCCAGGATATGTGACCTAGGGTATGCAGTGTTGGTGCACCACAGGTTAGCTCCCTTCACTATATCTTGTCGACTAGTTAGCCTGTCCTTGTGGTGTAGGCTAACACATTTCCCATACCCATATAGAGATTTCAGTGCAAAAGCTCTTGCAGGGGTGGTCCAGAGGTGACTGATACAGGAGGGATGACAGGAATCCCATAACCACAGAAATTATAGGGCTATTAAATGCTTTGCCCAAGATATACAGTTGTGGGATTGAGGCCATTTTGTTTAAGGCGCCTTGTTGTGGTGACCACTTTTGGGGCCTTGAAGGTAAGTGAGTTGGAGCCTACCAGTCATGGGCAGGTCCAGATGGGTAGCTGAATTATTGGAGATATGGTTGTCATCCAGTGCAGTGTCACTGCACTTAAGGTACTCTAAAACATACCAGAGTGGGAAAGTGGCTATGGTGTTGTAGCAGGCATGTGCGATATATGCCTGTGCTCCATAAGGGCAGTCAAAGCTATCCTAGCTATACGGAACCAGGAGCTGGGGCTGCTGTTTATACATGCTCTTTCCTGACAAGAAACCAGTTCACTGAGGTATGAAAAAAAGCATTGGCCTATTGCATTCTCAACCGGGCTAACTCTGGAACACATTCTTTCAGTATGGGAGCAGCAACATCAGCAGCATTGGAGGATTTTGACTCTTGTAAGATTCGGGCCATAGGGTGCTGGAAGTAAAATATAGGACTTGTCTGCCCCAGAGGAAAGGTTGCTGGCCCTGAGTGTAACTAACCCTTTCTGGATTCTGGAGGCTATCCAAAAGCATAGCAGACGTTCTGATTTGCAGGCACTCCATAGTGCATTGGATCCACAAAAAGGCAGTCAGGTCAGCAGGTGGATCACTTCTGGGTTTCGAGACCCAAAGCTGTATGCATTCAGAAGGTTAGCAGGAGTTCAGATGGAGAGGCAGGGTGTGGGATCCTCTTTTAATATGGTAGACTGGCATGAGCTGGTCCCAGCACTTATTGATGCTGCTTGTTGAGGTTGGGTTGATTAAGAAATTGTGGCTGTGTGTCAGCCAGCTGAAGATAGCCTTAAAGCTCAGCTCTGGTCTGTCTTCAGTGGTGTGGCAGACAGGGCATGAATTGGCCACAGTGCTCATTGACGGCCAACCTATAGCCATTTAATGTCCTGATTACTCACCTAGGGAAAATGATTATGAGGACTGCATTGGGTAAAATTTATGGATTGGGATATAGCGGGATGTGGAGCTGATTACGCAGTTGTGGCCTGACCTGTGACAGGGCATTTTCCTACGATATCATTGAAAAAATGTGCTTAAATTTAATTCAGTACCTCTGGACTCCATTATATTAAATACAATGTTTATGTATTGTGGGATTGGCTGTAATTTCTCTAGGGGGGAGATGTGGGGAATGTAAATGCAGGCAAGTGTTATGAGCTTCAAAATACTATTTTAAATGTGCCAAACAAGAAGGAACTTTTGGGACACAAAGTTAAATGGGCTTCCTAGGAAATACCTGGGGGGAGGAGATGAATGCAAATTGCCACCTGTGGACCCAACTTTTTGAAGCTACACCTTGAGGGGAGAACCGTTGTCTGAAAGAGTGTCTATTCCCAGCATCTGTAGATCAAAGGCCGAAGCTGTATAAAGGAGAGGCTGACTTACTTACTTGTGTTCTTGTTCTGAGCAAAAAGCTGCAGGTTTTTATTGTTTTTAAGGTTTTCTCTCTAATGCTTTCATCATAAAAAAAGTCTTTGCTCAGAAAGGGTGGTGGGGAAACCTAACTGTGAGCAGTTACATTGTTTATACCCTCTACAAAGAAAGTGAAGTGCAGACATTAGCCTGTTGAGGCTGTCTGAATTGATGGGGATATTGTAGCGTAGGCAGGAAAGTGTGCAGCCTGGAAAAACCCTGGTGAGGAAGGAGGGAGATGTTGGTCTCTGCCCAAGAGATGTGGTGGCTGGGGAAGCCTAAAAGTGGGTGCCCTTGCTGGGCCGTGGGGGCGGCAGAGGGGGAGGAAGGGGGGATATAGGTGCAGTTACCCTGAAATGGGACACTGCTCTCATTGGTTCAGTCAGAGATGTTTGCAAGATGAATTTGGTCAGGGGGCCATTGAGCCAACCTGTGTCAACAGAGGAATTAAAAGTATGAACCATGATTTAAACAGGATAGTGGGAAGAGGGGTGTGGTGCTAACACAGAACAATATCTGATATGATGGCCCAGTGCTCTTTAAGGAGAATGAAATTCATCTGTACAAAGCTGGGCTTGAGATTTGGCTTCTTGACTTTAATGATTAGGTCAGGAGATGTGTACCAGGCATGGTGGGTATGGGGTGCAGCCATGCTAATTGCTGGTACTCCGAGTGGCTGGTGTCCAGTGTGGGTTAAAGCTGAAAGGGTCAACTGTAGGAAGTAAATGAGAACCACGATTGGGCAGTTGGACCTTGTGCTTGCAGAGGGGAGGAGCTTGAATTCTCTGCAGACTGAAGCTCCTCCTCAACCAGCCTTGTGGTCTGTCAATCCACCTCCCTTATGCTGGGGGCGGGAAGAGGTCTATCCAGAGGAGGAGGAGGTGGTGGTGGTTTTGCTGTAAGTCATAGTGGAATCAGTTAAATGACTGATAGGAGAAAACCAGGGATGGGCACCGTGATGTCCTTCCCCAAGGTATAATTAATGAAGTTGCAGTGTGCCATGTGTTTGTCATCATTCATCTGCTTGTCTTAGTCAAAGACCTTTTTGTCACTGTGGACCACTCAGCAAAAATGTCTTTTCAGTTTGCAGCAGTGGTCAAAAAGAAAATCTTAGGTTGCACAGAGAATAGGATAGAAACTACTGAAGAACTAATGATCCCATTGTATGCCCTCAGTTGCAATTGCGTTCATTTCTGGATACCCATCTTCAAAAAGGGATAGCAGAATTAGAAGGGAGTGGTGGGTATCCAGAGACAGGTGATAAACACAGGAATTACTGTGTGTAGAAAGATTAAAATTGGGGCAGTATACTTTCTTTTCTGTTTTATAAATCTAAATTATAATTTTTTTTTTCTTCTTAAAATAGAAAGGAGGCATATAGGGGATGCAGTAGAGGCATGCCGAATGATGAATGGTACAAAGAAAGTAAATGTGTATGTGCCAGTTTTCCCTGTGTTTAAAATACAAAACCAGGCAGAACTCATTGCCACAAATCAACACCGTGGTCAAGAGGTGAACAAGGTCCTTCCCTCTAAGGGTGTGTCTGAGTGTAGTAGGCAGTCTCACCCAAGAACTGTCTGCAGAAACCGCTCCCAGGAGACGTCCCAGCCAGGAGAACGCCCCGCCTGCCCACAGAACGCCTGCTCCAAACCTCAACACCACCACCAGGGGAACCAGAAGGAGAGGCGCCAACCGCCGCTACGATCCAGCAGCGGCTTCAAAGATCCAGAAGCTGTACCGGGCAAACCGCTCCAAAGCCATGCGAGAGATCCTCGACGGGCCCTCGCCCTACTGCACAATCCCATCTGAACGTCTCTACAGCTACTTCAAGGATGTATTCGACCACACAGCCCAGGATGGCGCGCTGCGCCCAGAGTGCCTCCGCCCCCTGCCCCGTGTCGACGATGCAGGTGCCCTGGAAGCTGACTTCACGCCCAAAGAAATGCTGGCCAGACTCCTAAAAACAAAGAACACAGCTCCCGGGAAAGACGGCATCCGCTACAACCTCCTGAAAAAACGAGATCCCGGCTGCCTGGTCCTCGCCACGCTCTTCAACCAGTGCAAGCGATTCTGCCAGACTCCCAGCTCCTGGAAGAAGGCCATGACGGTTCTGGTGTACAAGAAGGGTGAGCGGGATGACCCCAGCAACTGGAGGCCCATCTCCCTCTGCTCCACGATGTACAAGCTCTATGCCAGCTGCCTGGCGTCGAGGATCACGGAGTGGTCGGTGCATGGGGGAGCCAAAAGCTCCACCCAGAAAGGCTTCATGTCCCGCGAGGGCTGCTATGAACACAACTTTGTCCTCCAAACCATCATCGAAACGACCAGAAGGGCGCGGAGGCAGTGTACGGTAGCATGGTTCAACCTGGCCAACGCCTTTGGGTCCATGCCCCACCACCACACTCCTGCCACGCTTCAGGAGTTTGGGATGCCAGAGAACTTCCGCCGTGTGGTCCAAGAGATGTACGAGGGATGCAGCACCACCATTCGCTCGGTCGAAGGGGAGACTGCTGAGATCCCGATCCAGAGCGGAGTTAAGCAGGGCTGTCCCCTCAGCCCCATCATCTTTAACCTCACCATGGAGCCGTTGCTGCGAGCGATCTCTCAGGGCGCAGACGGCTTCAACCTCCACGGTGAGAGGGTGAGCGTCTTGGCCTAAGCAGACGACCTGGTCCTGACCGCAGGCGACCCAGAGAACCTCCAGCGTATGCTAGATGCCACCAGCCGAGTTGCCGATTGGATGGGGCTCCGCTTCAATGCAAAGAAGTGCGCATCCCTCCACATAGATGGCAGCAAAAGGGACTCAGTCCAGGCGACAGAATTCCAGATCCAGGGCGAGCCCGTCATCCCCCTGGCTGAGGGGCAGGCCTACCGACACCTCGGCACACCGACGGGTTTCCGTGTCTGACAGACACCCGAGGACACCATCCAAGAGATCCTACAGGATGCCGCCAAGATCGACACCTCACTGCTAGCACCGTGGCAAAAGATAAACGCCCTGAACACCTTCTTGATCCCCCGCATCTCGTTCGTCCTGAGGGGATCCGCCGTGGCAAAGGTACCCCTCAACAAGGCGGACAAGATCATCCGGCAGCTGGTGAAGAAGTGGTTATTCCTTCCCCAGAAAGCCAGCAACGAGCTGGTCTAGATCACCCACAGGCATGGCGGTGCCAATGTCCCCCGCATGGGTGACCTGTGTGACATCGCGGTGATCACCCACGCCTTCCGCCTGCTGACGTGCCCCGACGCCATGGTAAGGAGCATCGCAGCGACAGCCCTCCATGACGTAACACAAAAGCGGATCGGTAGAGCCCCCTCCAGCCAAGACATCGCCAGCTTCCTGAGCGGCTCCCTGGCTGGCGAATTCGGCCGAGATGGGGGCGACATCGCTTTGCTGTGGTCCCGTGCCCGCAATGCTACGCGCCGCCTGGGGAAGCGCATCGGCTGCCGCTGGGAGTGGTGCGAGGAGCGCCAGGAGCTGGGAGTCCTGGTGCCGCAGATCAGGTCCGAGGGCAACACCATCGTCACCCCGAGCGCCAGGGGCCTGCTGGAGAGGACCCTGAAGGCAGCCACCCACTCGCTGTACGTAGAAGCCCTGAAGCGCAAGCCAGACCAGGGAAAAGCCTTCGAACTGACCAGCAAGTGGGACGCCAGCAACCACTTCCTCGCCGGGGGCGGCTTCACCCGCTTTGCCGACTGGCGGTTCATCCACCGCGCCCGGCTCAACTGCGTCCCGCTCAACGGAGCCGTCCGCCATGGGAACCAAGACAAGCGTCGCAGGAAGTGCGGCTACGCCAACGAGACCCTGCCCCACGTCCTGTGCAGCTGCAAGCCCCACTCCAGAGCCTGGCAGCTGCGCCACAACACCATCCAGAACCGCCTGGTGAAAACCATTTCACCGCGCCTGGGGGAGGTCGCCGTGAACTGCGCCATCCCCGGTACCGACAGCCCGCTGCGACCCGACGTAGTTGTCACCAACGAAACCCAGAAAAAGATCATCCTCATCGACATCACGGTCCCCTTCGAGAACAGGTCCCCGGCCTTCCGAGAAGCCCGAGCTCGGAAACTGGAAAAATATGCCCCTCTGGCCGACACCCTGAGAGCGAAGGGCTACGAGGTGCAGCTGGACGCCCTGATCGTCGGAGCCCTGGGCGCTTGGGACCCCTGCAACGAGCGTGTGCTGCGGACCTGTGGGATCGGTAAATGCTACGCACGGCTCATGCGGCGCCTCATGGTCTCGGACACCATCCGATGGTCCAGGGACATCTACATCGAGCACATCACCGGCCACCGACAGTACCAGGAGGAGTGAGCCGGTACGACCTTGTGCACACACTGTGGGAAAGAGACTGAGAGGCCTTCCCCATCGGAACACTGTGCACACACTGTGGGAAAGAGACTGAGAGGCCTTCCCCACCGGACCGTATGAGCTGGAAACGTAATCCCACTGAACACTAAACCCCACCAATGAGGGTAGACCCATCCCCACCCCCGTATTCACTCACTGTACCCAGCATACTGAACATAGCCGTTGTGTGGATAACTTACCCCATATCTCGATGTCTGTACTCTGACCGGTTAAACTTTCCCCCCAGTCGGGGAGATTGCAGATTATTATGTGATCCTTGTTCCACCAGCTCCTCAATCGCATTTTGTACCCCTTGATAATCTGTACCTTATCCCCTGACAACCAGAAACTTCTATGCTTGAACTCTGTACTGTTGCTTATTTCAACATTATCTTAATAAAATTATTAATTCTGAAGTCATCCTTTTTATTCCCTCCACACAGAGGGCCCTCTCTCTGGACTTGATATTGCTGGCAGGTATTCCAGGGCAGGGCCAGCTTCAAACCTTTAACTCCTCCTTGCCCTGGGTTTTGTCCGTTACATCACAGCAAGTTAGTCCACATTTGTCCATCTTGGGGAATTATTATACTTTCTCTGAAGCATCGGGTACTGATCACAGTCAGAGACAAGATATTGGTCTACTTGGACCATGGGTCTGGTCGAGTTTTAACAGGGAGAAAGAAGGGTGAGAAGTCCAGACAAATGGAATCAAAGCTGAAAAAGGGGATTTATGAAAAGGAAGAATGGCTGAACAGCAGGGAGAGGAGCAGGAATAAAAATCAGTGAAGGAGGACTAGATCTAGAGCAGGGGTCGGCAACCTTTCAGAAGTGGTGTGCCGAGTCTTCATTTATTCACTTTAAGGTTTCGTGTGCCAGTAATGCATTTCAATGTTTTTAGAAGGTCTCTCTATAAATCTATATATTATATAACTAAACTATTGTCGTACGTAAAGTAAACAAGGTTTTCAAAATGTTTAAGATGCTTCATTTAAAATTTAAATTAAAATGCTGATCTTATGCCACTGGCCCACTCAGCCCGCTGCCAGCCTGGGGTTCCATTCACCTAGACTGGCAGCAGGCTGAGCAGGGCAAGCGGCCCGGACCCCAGCTGGCAAGGGGCCGGTAGCCAGAACCCCAGACTGGCAGCGGGCTGAGCGGCTCAGCTTGCTGCCACTCAGCCCACTGCTGGTCTGGGGTTCCGTCTGCCGGCTCCTGCCAGGCAGCCCGCTGCTGGTCTGGGATCCCGGCCCTGCCCACATAGAGTGGGTACCTACCTTCTCCCTGGTTCTAGCCCATTCTCTTCCTCTCTCTCTGCACTGAACTGAGGGTGGGAGTGCACTGAGCACAGGGCTGGGGGTGAAGGAGCAGGCTGGGGGTTGGGGTATAGGGTCTGGCCAGGAGCTAGAATGGGGCTCAGGGTTGGGACAGGAGGTTTGGGGGTGGAGTGCTTACCTGGGCAACTCCCATTTGGTGCAAGGGGTGCAGATGGGAATGTTGGGGAGGTGCAGGAGCTCCTGTTTGGTGCTCAGGGTGGGGTTGGGAATGTGGGGGGTGCAAGAGTCAGGGTATGGGGGGTGGGGGCGGTGGGG